>NC_066348.1:695000-1390000 GCF_024516045.1 Bombus affinis
ATAAAGTTCAAATGGCGATTTCAGTCGTAAATCTTCGATTGGATCGTCGAGGTCTGCGGCGAAATCCACTGTAAATCGCGAAAGTTTCTTCTTAATCGCTGAAAGGCAGTTCGCGAAAGTTACCGCTTACAACATCCCTTCGATTTCCACCACCTCTCCCGGCCGATCCCCTCAACTCCCTGTTTCTAACTGTTCGTCCTTAAAAGTCTTAACATCGTTCGAATGTAATACAGACGTCGAATTTTCCAGAACTGAGGAACTTGCTCGCGATCTTGGCGCGATAAAAAGTTTGTTATCGAGCCGATTGTTTCGACGTTTGATGGCTTTGGTTAAAAATGACGACGAAAGCGCCCACAAGTAGCACGTTTAAATTTCCCATCGTTGGAAATTTCTCACGATCCAAAGAAACGGAATATTTGATGGAATAGATTTTATTTTTCCTAATAGATTATATGCTTTCTTTCTTATGAAATTATTGATTTTATACATGGCGTAGACAGTACCATTTGCAGTGTACAATAACTTTTCTATTACACGTATCATACAACGGAGCAATTCTTTTGCTTTTTTTTTTTTTTAAGCGAAGTTGAAACAAATTTTACAGTTCGCACGATGCTTAGGAAACGTTTCATTTGTAAACCCAGTTTATTAAGCGGGAAGCAAAAAAATTACAGAAAATGCTTCGTTTGAGGTTCAGACGTACCGAGAAGAAAAGTAGACATCATGCTCTCCGGATGAATTTCGTCAAAGCTGGACCCTTAAAAGGTTAATCCTTCTACGCTCCCTACGTCCGCCATTTCTTGCTCATTAATTCAAAAGAATCTTTCGAAACTTATCCGCAAAAGACCCGCGAAACGTTCAAAGATCGGAAACAAAAGGAAAAAAAGAAGTCGCTACTCGGCTTTCAGCGAGTCTCTTTGATTTATTTCCAGCTTAGGCATCCAATCCCCCTTAACGTGTTGAGTTTTCTCGCTTCGGCGTCGAGTGACATTCCGGCTTCCGCCATTATTCCGTCGGAGGATCGTCTCTAGAGGGAGCGAGTTACGGACACGAGTTCACATGAATTTCCGCTCGTTAGCAAGCACACAAAGAGGAGACACAAACGCGTGCAGAAGAGATCCGTCACCCTCCCTTCATCCTCGGCTTTTTTTCCTCTCTTCTGTGTAAAAATCGTCTTCAAGGGTCCTTGAAACGTTGAAGAGTACCGCGTGACACGATCAAAGAATACGTACTGATTAAAGTATACTCTTCCGGAGAAGCGTTCGCGCGAAGCTATCGCACTGAGGGTAAACTCGTCGAAGTTAAACCGCTTTAACGGCTGTCGTGTACGTCCCGTGTGTTCTATTTAACATTATTTTAACTCTTGAAGAATTAAAAAAAAAGGAGGAAGTTTTTAGATTGACAAAATTTTACTTTGTATGCAGGCTGGACTTGCTGGTCGATCGAATAACAAAATTCTTCCAGTGCACGAAGTTTGTACTCTTAGTGAAGTGCTGGACTAGAAATGTCCAAAATGTCTCACACGCGATGAAGTTCCAGAATCTTTTTCAATCTCCGACCAGCACCGGCTGTAAATCTTAAATCACGCTCGAACATTATTCAACCATAGAACTCGTGCGACGTGCACAACCGATTGCGCGCTTCCCACCATGTCGTCCCCTCGAATTCAGACAATTTTAAAACTTTATAGAGAAGAGAAATTTCTCAGGACGCAGCTTTCCACGAATACAGGCGTCAAATGACCAAAGCTCGAGTAACTACGAGATACGAGATAAAAAACGACAAAACGACATGTCGATAATTGACGTTCATCGCAGATGCAGGAAAGATTCAGAGAGGAAGAAAACCAGTTTTTGTCCTACGCTGATTTTTAAAAAATTCTCGCAGTGGTAAGAATCTTTTCCAGTTGCTACAAAGAAAGAAGCAGGCAGAAGGACAATAACTCAGGTGACATTCTCGACAATTTGTCTTAATAGTAAATATAACTATTTGCACATTTTTTCTCAACTAAAAGCACATTTACACTTCCATAGTACTACTCTTTGACTTACAGCACAGACGAGTACAAGACAAAGCAAGTATTTCGTCTGTGGTAGTGGAGACGCGTGTTTTAGTTGAGGAAAAACTTTGCACTTCCAGGGAACGTCGCTTCTTTCCGTTGGAAAGTTACGAAACGGCTTTTAATCAATTTGTCGAGGAAATCGCGTTTGTACCGTGTTTCAAATTTATGGATCAGCGTACGAAAAGAAAGATCGTGGTTAAAAGAATTGTTCGATGGAAATTATTAACAACCCGTGATTGCTGGCGCCATCTACAGCCGGTAAGAAAAGCAGAAAGAAGTAATTTGCGTTTGGCCGTAAAAGCAGCGATCTGTAAAGAGTTGAATTACTGAGAAAATTAATTATTTATCTAGGAGCACTATTATAGCGTATTTACTAACAATGAAATTTAGCAGAGAAAAAGTTAAACATTTTTGTTCAAGTTAATGTAATTATTACATACTACTAGATTACAATTACATTAGAAAAGTATCTTAATTTCTGTTAGACTGCTTTTCATAAAATGTTTATTACGACCGCTACCTAAAAAATTTACATTTAGCAAATTTGGAAAGTTAGATTTTCAAATTTTAATTCTAACGTAACTTCTTGAAAAGACTCCTTCTCACGTGTGGAAGTCTTCTTTTACTTGCAGTCTAAAAATCAGTATGAAATATTTATAAAGAAGAAGATCGAACGCCAGACACTAATAATAAATAAGCTGAATTCCGTTCCATTTGAATGCTTGTTTATTTCTACAACGATGAAAATTTAAGATTTCTCAAAACTTTACACCAAGACACGTATCTCTGTATATTTCTTTTCCAATGTTGAATGTAATTTTCTTCGATTCTCCGTTGACCTCTAACTCTTCGAAACTTTATATCTCGCGTATTTTCTCTCCTCTTTCTCTCGAGGGAAGCTTAAAAAATATTTCCTACTCGCGGTAACATTCCTTTTCTATTATTTCTAAGTAAACTGGGCTTACTCTGAAATCGCTAGAAAACATTTTCACTCTGTGTGTCCAATGGAAAAGAAACAATTAAAATATTGAATTCATTAATAATATTAAAATTAATATTATATAGACTCGATGAAATTTTATTTATTTTATGTAAAAACAGAAGGTAACATTATCTATTACATTCCATTGCATTTATTTAAGCCGATGCAGAAAAATTTCCCTTCAATTCTTCTGCATCGGCTATTTTCGTCGTTCAGAAATCGATCGAGACGAAACAATATCCTGCACTGATCTCTTCTTTTTCTCTCTTCAAATTCTTTTCTGTATCTCTGCCATGAGACGCGTTACCTTTCCGAATTGACGATCGTTCGTGATCAAAGTGATTGACCCTGCAGAATCGGTGCCGGTGGCCACGAAATTCGTCGACCCGTTTTTACATTCCGAAAGAGTCCGACTAAATTACGAGTTTCATAATTCATCGAGTGGTACATCGATTTGAAAGCTCTCCGGTCGGTGCACATAAGCGAGAAAAAGAGAAGGAAGGAAGGATCGACAGACAGAGACTCGTCTTCGCTTCGGGGCGAATCCAGCCTCGAGTGGCTGGAAGCTTCGAATTGCGGGCAGGATGTGTCCGTTCGAGCTAGATGCTTGCTCTTCCGATAAAGATATTAAGTAACGAACTGGATCGACGAACGGGACTGCTCGTTTTTCCAACATTTTCCTTGCCTTTTCCTCGCTCTGACACGACAACACAGATATTTCTTCAGTTGATGGCGCTTCCAGGTTATTAGGAAGCTTAGACAGACGTGACGTCTTTTTAATGCTAATGCCGTTGATGGAACAACGAGGAACGGGTTAACGCAGTTACGTTATTCAAAATAGTGTAACAAAACAAATAGAATATGATATTTTTATTGAAAAATAATTATTTCGATAAAAATTTTATCGAAATTTGTAGGATTATCGAGATGTTGTGATAGAATCCTTTAAAACTCACAAGGTTCTTAAATATCAGAAAAAAATCCACTTTGAAAGCAAACAAAAATTTTCTTTCGGAGATCCAACAAAGGTTCGTACGTCCCGTGCACGCTATAAACTTGTATTGCAGTTCGTTACCCTAAACATACTCATACCTCGCGTCTCGCCCTAACCTATGCCAAAAGCACTTGCTCTATCAGAAACCATCGTTCCGCGTATCGTCGATTGGCTGTGCCAACCTAGAACACCGATAGAACCCTCGAAAACAGAAATTGGAGGACCAAGGAACGAGTTTATCGACTAGAGCACGGAAGAATGCTTATCTCGTTATTCAAATATCGTCATGGAGCTCGCGTGTATCAAATATCTGCTCCGCTCTCGCGTTACCACGCCGCGACTTCTACCACCCCCTCTGTTCCACCTCCGATAAAAGACTTCTCGCCGAGGCAGAAGGCCGTTCCTCCCGCCAAGTCGAAGTTCTGTTTCCGCCGTATCCCCAGGACACTTCCTATATTTCCTCACTGTATTTCTGGCTCACTGTTCCTATTCCCCCACCCCCAATCCCCAGTTGTTCGCCCCGTAAATTGCGACAGAGCAGAAGATACGGCCGGGGGCCTTATCTCACCTGACGCGACTCCCAACTTTTTCTAGAATTTCCCGAGCACCGCCTCTGTTTGGATCAAACGAGATGGCTCGGCGTCCACTCGAGGATCGGTGCTCCAGGTGAGCTAGGTCGTTGAACCGTTCTGTTAATAGCGAAGGATATATCGATTAGAGAACAGTTATATATGGGTGCTAGTAAGCTTGGTAACGGTATGATTTACTTCAATATCGTTTACGCCAACACAAAATCAAGCATGATGCTCCGTCAGTCTATATGCACGCAGTCATCATTCGTCAGTAACTCCTCTTGTCACAACGGCTCTCTTTCACGCCGACCACACTCCTTGACAACGCTGACAACATCACCCCCAACGAGGACAACACTTTCCGACCACGCTGGTGTGATGCCAATCCACATCTAAGGCCAGATGTGTGCAGGTCCTCATCGCGTACCCTTGATAACCCCAAGAACTCACCATAAACTTAAACTTTCAGTTTATTAACCCTGTAAGTGTTATCGGTTTATGGATGGTCCTTGGAATAGTCCTTAGGTTTATTGCACGTTCTTACAAATTACGCAGAAAGCGGGTAGTTACCTAATAAGAAAAACGAATATTTGTCTAACGGAAAAGCTGGTTTTTCCCATGAACAATGTCACCTGCGAGCTACGTTGGTAGGAGGCTTCCTCCTCCTATCTTCATTTATTAACGTGGGCTATAACCAATTGGCATTGCGGATCGTCACCCTCACTTTTCCTAACGAAAAGTGTGAACAACGAATCCGCGTTGTTAGTTCAAAGGGCACACCCACACCGTGCTTTCCTCCGTAATAATACGAGAACACCTCTGGACTGAAAGTAAAACCTCCAATCAGTCAACATCTCTCAGATCAGTCTGTAAACTGTGCTTATTAAGTTGTGTTATTCAGCAAAGTTCGATAGAAAAAGAAGATAGTAGTTGTGTTACGGCTCAACCTTCTTGTCTTTAAATCCTAAGTCTTAATTTTACGTGACACTGGCAATACTGAAAGCTCCCCAACTCACTCACGGCTACCTTTTATGCCCGGCACGCACATGTCCCATGGTTAAATAGACCTTCTTATTTATTTCAATTTATTTTCAATTTACTTACGCATTACATGTATTGATAAAGTTACACAAATTTTACTTTTTAATAGAAAATGAAATAGATATATTATGTATTAAGTAAATATATTATAAAATATTTGTAGAGTAGAAAATAAAAGCTATCGAGAGCATGCAATTTGTACCAAATATCATCAGCTATGTTAGTACTGAAGTTAACAATGTACAACGGTGTGCAGAAGTTTTCATTGAATAAATAGCGATATTTCAGAGAATTTTAGCTAACATTGTATAGAAATGTTTATTGTTCGACTATACAGTAGACTGTTGTAAAGAAATTTCTAATGTATGCTTCATAGCTCGTAAACCAGGAGCTCGCACGGAGAATCCGCACTCCGGCGTACAAGTTTCCAACGCGTCACTCATTTTTACGACCGACTTCGCGATGTCGAGATCGCATTTCCCTTTTCTCCTTTCGGTTTTTTCTGCCGCGGTGGCATACTGTATCGCACCGCTGTTTTATATCCCCGCGTTTGCATTTCACGCTGCGCGAAGCGTGTCGATCCAATCTCCAGTTGTTCGAACAAGTACCACAACAAGCAATACGCAACTATATACGTTGCGCCCGTTCATTACCGTCCACCTGAGTTTTCCCTATGATCGTTCGATACGTCTACGAGGTTTCCTTCATAGATTACCATCGCTTTTATTTTCCTTCCTCGATGGTAAAAGAAATTCGAACGTTTTAATTTTAAGGGATTTTAATTAGAACAAAGATAAAAGATAAGAATTTGAAATAACCAGTCATTTCAATCGCTTTATTGCGTAGTAAATTTAGCATTAAATTTTACTTGAGCCTCGCTCAAAAAGCATCGACGTGTACAGGCTCGTTCGAAAATAAAGAGAACCAGCTGCAAGTCATTAATTACTCTGTCCTTGGTTCAATGATCATAATGCAACGAATAATCACTTCACCGACGTTTAATTACAAAATCGTACCTCGATGTGGTTGTAACAAAAAAAAAAAAAAAAAAGAGAAAGAAAAGCGACGTAACGTACCTACGTAATTACTAATTAACAAGTGCTAATTAAACGTGAACAAAGGGGCCGGCAAAATATACTCCAATAAATGCGGTATTATGTACTCTGGAAGAAAAGTGACATAACAAAGGTTGATAAGTTGCGCATAACATAACTGAAATTGATGTGTCTTTACTAACTTTTAATTGCCTGATCGGAGAAGTTTCTGGTTAAGAGACGACCCAATTGACGGGTTACAATGAAACGAGGAATAGAACGCTAGTCATTTGGAAGCTCGATTAAACTTGGCCATGTTTAGAACGAGTTTATGCCATGAATTTTACAGACAGGCAACCGATCGAACGCGTAAACGTCTGCTTTCATCGATATTTTTAGCTCACGGAGGAACGTTCGATGTTTTTGCACGATAACTTTCCACTGAAAGCGAAGTTTAACATTGCCGGTTCTTTTTCACCGCAAGTCAGAAGTTTGTTTGCAATTTTCTGTCAACGGAGACAGCCAATTTTCCTTCAGTTCGATCGAATATTCGGCCTGGTCTTTGGTTTCTTGTACATGTGTGTTCATCGTGTACATGTATACTTTTCTTTCATTTTTCTTTCGTTTCTCTTCCCACTAATTCGATATCTAGCCGAAATATCGAGAAGTATAAATGCACCTCACGCGAAAATTTATCGCCGCGACATTAAATAATGAAAATAAAAAAGAAATTGTCGGATGAAAATTTCCCGCAACTAGCGCAATCTCTATTTTCTATTAATTACTCCATTAATTGCAAATCCTTGCGCAACACGAAGTAGATATTCCCTTTAGGTATGACGAGCAATTAACGAACGCAGGTTGCAGCGTTTCCAGCTGAAAATTTACGCGAGCCACGACTACCGAATGTTTCGCCTCTGAATCAATTTCAATTAAACGTTTGACGATTCGAGTTGATGTCAGTTTTCAGGTCGCAATTCTAATTAATTTCCGTCCGCGTTACGGACCGACTAATGGGGCTATTGACGCAAGAATAACGCGTTCGTAACTACTATTAAAAAATGGAAACAATCGAAATAATCGAAGTGAAATAACTCGTTAAAAATGAAATAATCTGAGTGATAAGATCAACGATTAGACGCGATTGTTTAATTTCCCTGTTTTCATTGTTCCTCGTTACAATGTAGCCACGAAATTAATATAAAGTTTAGTTACCTGCAGAGCTCCCAATTAGTTCCAGTGTCATACATGTAGGCCACTGACCTAGAAAATCTCTATACCTCTGCCACATTTTCACAATAGGGTGCCAGAAATATCAGTTTAGACGTCGCCCCGCTTCCTACGGGTACTGTGTACACATCTATAGGATTTCAGAATAAATTTCTAAAAATTGACAATCACTTAACGGTACTTATTCAGACACTAAAATTCTTAATAATATCTTTTCAAATTTATGGTAACGGAGTTGAAAATATTTTTAACTCGATCCAACTTGCGCGATACCACTCAAAATGTATCCCAACATTTACTTACTTTTAGCCATAAGATAAAAGTTAACGCTTCCAAAGGAAAAGTCGTTCTTAATCAGCGTCTCGACTTCGTTAGCCGGTTGCCTCAACAAGTTTGATTAAATTTTATTCAGTGACCCTTTTCGCTCGGCCAAGAGTCCCGAGAATTTTGGTGGCATCGCGAAACATTCAACTAGACTCGTACTTAAAATGTAAAATCTTCGTCTCAAACTTCCATAATTCCTGTTTTGAGTTCCAGAGCACGTTGTTGTCGAGTTTTCCCTTCGCTGAACTGTCCTCCTTGCCGTGCGAAACGATTTATAACCATCGTTCGCCAAAGCAAATAAGTGACTGAACATCTTTCCTAGAGACACGCAAATATAAATGAAATTTCCGATTGGAAAACTTTTCCATGATTCATTATTATTGCAGATGGTTTTATAACGAATTCTACGCAATGCCGATAGTACACCGACACAGTGAAAAACACGATCTTTAAATTCTAACTTAAATCGCGATAACTTCAACGTTTTTATTTTTTTAAGTCTTCCTTTTTACCCTTAAACTCTTTGCCTCAGTTTCAAGCAAAGGCAAGGCAAAAGGTAAGTGAGCCGTTAGTCGTGTGCGTTTCAACGGTACGAAATTGATCCTGAAAATTGATCATCAGGATAGTCTATCGGCCGCGTCGTGAAAATTGCGCACGAAATTGATGCTTGTCGAAAATAAATAAATTTGTTTTCGTTTTAACCGAGATTGCTATTGATGGTGTACTTTAAAAAGATGTTCCATTCTGACTTGGAGATTCGACGTTTTGCCATTTTTCAATTTATTTAGAGAATAAGAACCTTAATCTCCCATCATCTCGGATTGTCGCATTTAACATTGTTAAACTTAGCATTGTTATGGTTAACACTGCTGCGTAAGATACTGCAGTTCTCAGGTGTAAGCCATGTGCAAGAAAAAAAGGTTGACATTGCTTCAGTTAATGTTAACTTCAGTATCGAAGGACACACTGATATTGGTATCAATACTGGTATTAGTATTTTATCTATTATATTTATATTACAGGATATATACTTCAATAGTTATCTGGATTAAGCATTTCACGTTTCTCTCGATGAATATCTACCATAAGTCGCTAAAGTTATAGATCCTTTTGTATTCCACTCTGTATTCCGCTCTCCAGCACGCGTGTGTTTTTAAAACGCATTGAAATGGTTCCGTTCTGTCGGCGAAACAACAACAGCAGCAGACGAAGAACACGCTGCAGGACAGTGGCCAGCTGAGCGTGTTCTTCCGGTTTACATGCGGCCAAGACACGCGACAGGCTCGATGGCCTCTTCAGTGACGATTCTGTCCTCAGTCATGAATAATGCTCTGCATCCGGCGACTGTAGGAGACGGTCCGTGGTCGCGTTCAAAGACGATGAAACAACGTTCTCTAGGCCCGGAAACGAAATTTTGGGACGACGAGAGTTGCGAAATTTCGCGTGAACCGCAATGTCAGCCAACAAGAATGCGTCTAATGGGCGTATAGGGCTGATTGTGGCGGAAGGGAAGTGGAATGAGATGTGGATGCGAAGTGGATGAGATGGAGAGTGGTGGAAATTGATCTCGGTGAATAATGAAGCTGAAAGTGTGAGAGTTTGAAAAAGAAAAAAAGAACGATGATGTGGATGCTTGATATGGCTTGGTCAGTGACAGGGTATCTTGTTAAACTGATTTTCGAGTGATCTTCGTGTGCTTGTGCGAGATGTTCTCTCACGGGGAATATGATGTGGTTTGCTGGTGACGATGGAAAGGCGTTGTAAGAGTTTTACTGATTCTGCGAGTAAGAGTGGAACTTGCACCGCTAAATAATCAAGGAATTAATCATTTTCTAATACAAATTTCAATTAATTCGGTAGCATCTTGTATAAAAAGCAAAGCATTTTTTAATACTAGGTAAATACTAAAACCACCACTAGACGTTATATCTCTGAAACAACGCACAAAGTATATAACTGTCTTCTAAGATAAACGGAATAGTTAATGAACCTTCTGCAACATTCAACAGGCGAATCTCAGCATACGCGTTAAGGTATCTTCTAATTAGCGTTCGCTAATTAACCGGTGATGCAGTACACACGCAACGATCTACTCAGCTGCCAAAGAATAAGATGGTGGCGGAGGATGACGATGATGTTGCGTCAGAACGAGCATAGGCCCCGTTATTTTGTGGATTCGCGTTACACTCGCGAAAACTCTCGATCGAATGCGCTTTATCGTTGCGTAATTTCGCAAACGCAAGCTCTCCGCGCATTAATTTGATTAGTTATGGCAACAATAACCATAATACGAATCCGAATACAAAGATAACCAATAATTACGGAACCATAGAAGGGGTTGTTTCCCTTAATCACTTTCTTGCCTCCGAGTCTGCGAGCCCTCTAATTTCTCGCAGGTAGTTCATTACAGATATCCTTATCTTCGTTCGCCGGACTATGTACGCGGCTATGACTCAGAGACGATGATGGATGGATGGATGGAGCGCGGTGAAATCTTTGAAATTAATTTAGTATCAGCCGGAACTCGTTTCGAAGACCAATATATGATAGGTGAAAGATATAATAGGTGGATGAAGCAGAGTGAAATCTTTGGAATCGGTCTAAAGTCTGAAGAAATTTCTTTCGTATGTCTAAACAAATATCGCGTCGTTCGATAAATTCGTACTAATTTTCGTGACGATAGATTTGAGAATTGACGATCGATAGATTCACGAGAAACTCGTAAAAGCAAGAAAGCTATAAAAGTGGCGTCTGGTGGACGTTAACGCGAGTAGAATTTCAGCGATTCCCACGCAAAGACTTTTCAGAGTGAAATTGATACGCGATACGTGTTTTTCGTTTCGATACCTATGGGAGTAATTTCGTGTCGCTGGAAGCCGCAGCAAAAAGGCCGATCTCTATTAATAAAATTTATTAGACGAGCACGTCCCACGAGACGAATATCGACCCAAATCATCCAACTTTTCTGTCGTGTATTGAAAACCGCTTTATCGCGTGCTATAGCATCGCAAGTTCCCCTGGCAGTTGGCAAGAAAAAGTTGCTTCTGTCATTAGCCTCCATCAGGAGAACGTGGACACGCGAAACTTCCCTTTTCTTCTTCTCCTTCTCCTTTAGCTCGGTTTTTTCTCTCTTGCGTTCACAATGTTATGCGCAACACACGAAACGCGTCCGTTAGCTAGAAACGACGACGTTTTGCCTCGTTTCCTTCTCGTTTTCACGGCTCCGTGTGTCAACCAACCGATACGTGTGCCATTTCTCAGCTTGCCTGTTCGCGATGACAAGATGTCGCGCGCGATTCTGCTCGAAAATGACGCGAGGAAGGCGTCCAAGATGGTTGCGATGTTAGATCGTGGAGAAAACTGATGACTATTTTAGGGATGTTCGTCGGGGAAGCACAAGTTTTGAGAATGAAACGATTTTTTAGTAACATGATACTAAAATTCCTCGTTACACCGATTCTTGTGAATACCAGACTGTGATTTTTAGTTCATAGAATAACAATAAAGAAGACCTCTCTTTCGCTTAATAGAATTATCCGTTTAAATTATATTTGCATGGTTTTTTACGGTGGCGTAATGTTAATTTTCACATCGTTCCAATTTATTCTGCGTTCGTGAGTACACATTTAGTCATCGCGACGGATGATTCATTAACACGCGAGCAAGTATGCAATAATAGTGTTCCAGCAACGATTTCGCCGTGTCTTATGCATGATTTCGTTGATTCGAATACTAAATGCCGAGCACCACTCTCTATAAAGCTGTTGTTCAAACAAACTCTTAACGAAACGTCGCGCGTCATTTAATTATCGAAAACTTTATCACGATGCTTTTAACAGTCGTTGTAAATTTACTTCTTTAGACTTTCTTGTAATGGCAGAATTACAAGGATGAGTGCCAGCCATTTTGTTACATGGATATTAAATGATTTCATGAAACTTATACGTATTACTAACTATTCTGTAACATAATGATAATTGAATTTATTTCCTAAATTTTTTTTTATTATATAAATTTAACGTTAGCGTTAACATTGTATGAATATTAATACCCAACTCCGTTTAAGGAGATCAAGGCAATGAAATCTCATGAAACATAGTTGCGCGCGAATGCAAACCACATTCTCATAAGAAGTATCGGTATGTCGCGAACTGTGAGAGCTACGTTTGTCATTGATCGCGTAATTCATGCTTACTGACGGTTTGTTCTGCAATTACGTGAAACTTTTTACTACTATCTATTTCTTTTTAGCGACGAACTTATAGCCAGACTTAAACACAGCGTGGCATAAAATTTTCATTCTCTAAGTTTCACGATTATTGACCATGAGACTAGACGTAGCAAGTTTTATGATACATTTATAACGCCAACTTTATCGTTTGACGTCAACGCAGATTGTCTCGTGTAGACGATATATTATTTCAATATTCCATTGACGTAAGAATATTTAACGCTTAGCGTATTAAAATATTTAGATTGAATCTGATAATTTCATATAAAACTTAATTACTTTTTTTTGTATATTTATGATTGTTCTGCGTTCATGTAGTCTGAACGAAAATACATATTGGAAAATTTTATGGATAATTGCCAATTAATAAAATGGATAATAACTAATTACTAATCGGTGATCAATTAGTAAAGTAAAGTAGGACAATTTTGATGCAAATCGCATTTCGTTAAAAGGAACGTAGAGCGATTTTCCGGGTACGAACGCTTCGCAAGATAAAAGCTAGAAATCTGTGACTGCACGATGTGAAGTATACGCTGGCGCCAGTGATCCGATATAATAGAGACGCGTGTGTATGATCCTTAATTAGCATAGAAATTGATGAATACGTGAAAAATGGTGTATCTCGGGGATTTGGTCGCCATTATGGAGGAACGTGACTTTGACAGGGACGCCATCGACGCGGACTCTCTCGAGTCCGAGGTAATGGAACTTATTTGCTCGTATCTAGATGATAGGGAAGAAACGTACACTGTATGATGTTCAAATTTTGAAACGTACAATTCTCTTCATCAAATATACACATTGTTCTAAATATTTTATTACTTACAAAAGTTGTATGCGGTTGTAGGAAAAATATAACACGATGACTCTTCTTGCACGATTAGCCCCGCGTTCTCTCTTTGCGTCTTCTATTTTCTTTCAGCGTTACATACTAATTGATCTACGCGACGTAAAATTGTAAGAATTGTTACCGTAATACGAATCAATAATATAATCTAACGACTTGTCACTTACGTTAATTCTCCAAGTTCGTAAAGTATACTTGAATACGTAACTTCGCAAAACATTGACAACACGCTTATCACATGCGTTATTGCAGGCTATACAATTGTCAACGGGTCCAAAACAGTTGGATCTCAGTAACGGGGGCCTGTCAAGGATTCCCGACAGTGCTATAGCGTTCCCAGCGATAGAAGAGCTAATACTGAGCCAAAATCAACTTACGAACACGAAGAACAATATGATGCTACTGCACAGGTATGACGTAAACATTCTGTACGGAAACTAATTTTGCTAATGCTGCTGTTGAAATCAATTATTGCTGTTTCCTATCCTGCATTCTGTCAACTATATCGTAAAGTAATATATAACGAATAATGAATATCGAATGAATAATAATGAATACATAATACATAATAGCGTGTTTTATAAATCTACTATTATTAATAAATTTCCATTCATATCAAGTGTCCGATTCATTAATGATAAAGTTACTCGGAAAGTAATACAATCGATGAAACGAATAGTTTATTGATATCGCTAGAGGGGTTAAGTTGATTGAGTTTCTTTTTATAACGAAGGTTCCCGAAACTTCATATCCTCCATCTGGAGTGCAACGAGCTGAGGAGAATACCACGGGAATTACTGGAGCTTACAGGGTTGACCTACCTCAATCTCTCAGACAACAAAATCGAGAAAATTCCGGCCGACATAAGCCAGCTTATCAAGTATGTAGAGTCAATTTTACAAGATTTATCGCTTTAGGAAACATGTTACGAGAGATATGCGATCCCTTGCGCAATGTTTCCTTGCTAGCTAATTATTTTTTCATATATCGGAATAGTTAATAAAAAATTATTCAGAGTCGATCGAACGATTAGAAAGAAATGGCTGGTTACCAGGATTACGAAGAAATGAGGAATAATTCGACGGCAGAAGTAAAATGATAGTACCGAATTTTTGCTCATAATTTTCTTATATTTCACATAATTCTTAGTTATAAAAGCGTAACGATATTCGTGAATTATTAGCGAAGTTTGTACGTTATTCATAGAGCAGGGAGCAAAGTAAACTACTTATTACGGAAATTTTGTTATGCTATGAAACATTATCGTTATCGTCAATTTTTAATTGAACGTTTCTAGGTAATTTAGTATACCTTTTCGCATTAAACTTTTTATTATCTTATGAAACACTGTTAATTTCAAATTGAACATTTCCTGGCAATTTAACTTCCATCTTACGTATCTATAGTAGGTCAGTTACTATTAATCGATAAATTAATATTACTATCGTCGTGAACATTTTGACCGCGTCCTTATTAATTTAACGATAGGAGCAATTGGAAGAGTATGACACTAAAACTTGTAGATATTTATATAAAAAGTGGTACGGAACATTTCCACGGTTTCAAGGGATTACTGTGTAATATTCTAAAAATCGTTGGAATTGGTAAAATTGATTTCTCATGGAACCGATATATATCAGATCTATCAATAAATGCTGAACAGCGTGAAAGAAACTAAGAAATATGAGGTTTCTCGAATCACGATTTGACGTGGAATAGCATGGCTGGGGCATTGAAGGATATTCAACGGAGAGAACGTTTCTGCAAAGAAATGTTTTCAATCATACAAAAGAATCGTAATTTTAAGATGTCTGTGACGTCTCCTTTTCATATCAGCCGTGATTGAAGAGTCACTTATCAAACGTAAAATTTTACCCGAAGAATATCTTACAAAAAAGAAGAGAATTGTAAATTCTAAGTTCAAGAAAAATCTTCCATTTTTTATCAGGAATATGAAAGATCATTTAATCTTATAGCAATTAGCGAAAATCACACCAAGAATTTGACGCTTTAATGACCTTTTTCATATCTCAAGACTTAAGTGGAAGATGCTTACGACGATATCCGTAGTGTTTGGATTCGTTTAAAAACTTCATCTTCGTCAGCTTTCATCGAAAAGGAGAAAAAGAAGGAAAGATAAATCAACGCTAGATAATTGTTCTAGCCTCGACAAAACTATATCGAAAAATTTTTTGTTTTCGAATAAATGAAAATGTTCATTGATACACAGAAATGTTAATTTTCAAAGTCTTAAAATATTTAAACAGTTTTAATTCTAAACATCTTTCTATCATCGAACAGGAATAGATAACGTGATGTGCATGTGCGATTATTAGCGTAAACATTTAAACGATGGAAACTGTAAATTCATAGTGATCCATTCTGGAAATTCATAGTGAGATACGATAATTCGTTGGATATGTACGCGAGTTGTTCAATTTCCAGAGACGATCGAACTTTATCGTGTCAAAGATCTGTCGATAAATCAACGCAGCTTCCGCGCCATGATAACAGAAAGTTATTCGTTAATTAATCGAACTAATCGCCGTGTCGGGTATATGTATACATATATATATATTTGTTGATTTCCTTGCATCCGGAAAGCCCTTACCTAGTCGACGGTGTGCTAATTAAGATAAATTGCCTAACCCCATGGATAATTAAAGCTGGAATCGAATAGAAACCGATATCACGATCTGCGCTTCAAACCTCGTTAGTTCCAGTGAAATATAGAAATTTCTAACAAAGACCACAGAAATTGAACTACTTTTTTTATTATTAATTACAGTATCTAATTGACCTTAATTTATTAATTCTTAAGAATCTTTTTTCTTTTTTTGTTTTACTACGTAATGACTTTATTACTTTAGTTCTTCTTTTTTTCCTTCAACTTCGAGAAATTCTTTACAATTTGTCCAGTAAGAACATTCGATAATTTAATTCCATCGTACTAATTCGGTTTTAGAAAGAAGCATGTGACAGCTTTTTCTAGACATTGAAAAAGCATTTGATAATAAAATATGGTACGAAGGCCTGTTATACAAAATCAAGCAAAAATTTCCAACATCCTAGCATAATCTCGTAAAATCATGCCTCGAGGACTGATCATTCTTCGTCAAAAATCAAAACTCCATCTCAGATGTTTACAATATCGTTGCTGGACTTCCACAGGGCAGTGTGTTAGACCTTGTACTATGTACATTATACTGCATTAAAATTTAATTTTCCATTTTCACGTCCATGTATTCATGTTTGTTGAAAGTTGAAGAGAAAAACACTTGTCGGGAAAAGAAGATCTAGACTCAGTTCCAAGAAGAAGAACTATAATTTTGCATTATAAGCTAAAGATACGATCCTTCTTGTTATTCTAGTCTAATTATTCGACAGTCCTATTAATTTATATCGTGTATAATTCCTAAGAGACAAAAACACACGTTAAATTGCACGTGTAACATGCACGAACTTGTCTACACGGCGTTGTTTTAGTTACGAAAGTCGCGTGTAGCAGAAGGTTGCATTTAGAAATTGAAACTTTGCTAGTTAAGTTTGTTACGCAAGGCTATTACAGACACGTAAAATCGCAAATCGCTACGTTTACATGGATAAGGTCACGGTGATTCCTTATATAGTCTGAATCAAATTTTTGATTGTGGAGAAATAATTTGTATAATTCCATATTTCATATTTACATAGTTCAAAGCGAAACGATTTAACAAAAATATTACATTAACGTACCTACGATTGAAACTTGCGAAATGTTGCATTGTATTCTGTAAAATGGTACGTAGGTTTACGCTTACTCGCCTTTCGTGTGCTAAATTTTACAAGATTGAAATTCAGGGTAGCGGTATAATTATCCGCCTCCAGATTTACACTTTAATCGATTTGCAGTAACGGTACTTGCATCTGTCTAAAATATATAATTTAACGTTGAATTAATAATCGGAAGAATCACGTACTATTTATTTGTGGAATTAGCAGACTATGAAAGTAAGTTGCTCGTGAAAAGGCAATAATACATTTTACTGTTTACTGTATATGATATCACTTTTAGCAATTTTGTGACGACACATTACGGTTGATAGTATAAATATCGTAAATATATTTAGTATGCACTGGCATAACGGCTCATCAATTGGCAATTACACACGGTTGAATCGAATATCATTCCACGTGCCGTTCTTTACACGCAAAATTCGCGCCAAATCTCGTTCGTGCCAAGCAAAGATAAACGCGGGGACGCGTAGGTGGGTTAATAAATCGCGCGAAGCGTCTCATCCGACTAGCCGATCGCGAGGGGCACGTGTAATTAAGTCGGAGATTACGTAAAGTTTCTCGAAAAGTGCTTTCCACTGGCCGGAAACAAGGATGCCAAACGTTTGCCAGAAAGAGGAACTACGGTGTGAGCACGAGCCCACTAACACATATCCCCGTGCCTTCTACCAAACACACACGTCGTTCAACTGTGATAGAGAGAAAGAGAAAAAATGAAACACGTATAAGAATGCATTTGCACGAGAGAGAATGGCAAAAGCTAAAGCCAACTTGGTCGGTGGGATGGAGTTGGGCAACACGCCCAGAAGTCGTACATCGGTGTGCAGTGGTGCAGAAACAACGAAGGAAGAAGAGCCGTGCCGCGAATTAATGCGAAACTTTCCAATAATCAGCTGGCGGCCACGGAGGGCCGTATTTGCTTCTGGGTTAGTTGAAATGTGATATGGAATATGGGAATTTGTGGCATGGTGAAGCAATTGCGATGCTGAATTCAGAGAGTTAATCGCAAAAATATTGAAAAATTTTTTTTTCCTTTTTTTTGTTAATGCGGTTTTAATCTCCTTGAAGAGATCATTCTGCAATATTGAAAATTAATGAAGGAAAAATTAATGTATCTTCTTTGAACATTTTAAACTGTAAATTAATTAATATAAATAAAACTTTGACACGGCTGTCGAATTTTTCATTAAGACAAATTATATAAATGTAAATTATAGATAATAATTGTACGTTGCAAAACTCGAATTTTATATTCGTACTGTACACGTGCTATTAATTAAAGATCGTGATGGCGATTCCCCTTTCTGACCTTGCATTTATGCCATTTTAACTTCCTCCCTCTTGTAATCCTATGATTTCTAGCTAAATTACTGCAGGATACGAAGAGGAGAACGAAATATAGAGAAATTATTTATGTAGTTATGTAAACGAGATTGTATGGATGAATCATATAATACGTAAGGATATAATGTAACTGTTCAAATATATTAAACAAATTATTCCGTTTAAATGATATATAAATTTATTAACGACATCAATCAATCTTCCTAAAAACAATCAAACTTGTTGAAAGCTTAAACGTCTGCTTCAAATTACATTCAACGTTATTTAATAGTAAATTAGTTTTTCCTACTCTTTATTAAGGAAGTATATTGCGTTGTAATCAATAATAGTTCACTTGGTGCTATTATTTTCAAAGTATAAAAAATAATAACTATTCACTACATCCCACTCAATGTTCAGGAAGTTCTATGCTCAGGTGAATTTTAAAAAGTTTCCAACCGTGTTAGGTATTTCTTGTTAGTAGCACGAGGAACCATTCCATTCACCGTAATTAACAACGCTAATTATTAATCGCTTGTTACTACAACAACTCAATAGAAAATGGCAGCAATCTGATACAAAATTCAAACCGAAATTGGAACGGTATTTGACAGATTAATTTATAGTTCTACTTCAACAAAAGATTAAATTTAATTAAATTTCAAACTAATATCAGAGTTAGCACAATCAAATTTGTTAACAACACACTCTTAGAGATATTGAAGGATTAAATTGATTATTACGTTACATACTTTTTACGGAATGTGAATGAACTCTTTCATTATTTATAAGTGAAAGAGCAGGTTCCTTATCCGCATTTTAAACTGTACATGAAGCATTATGTAAAATGAATGCGTGCCGCTATGTTCTTCATTCCATGGTAATCATAAATTATAAAAAAAAAATTGTCATTTTGTACTCTATAAAAGAAAATCATAAGGCACTTTTTAAATTACATAAATAATTCATAAAAGAAAATAAAGAGAGATTTTCATTTTGAGTTCAACGGTTTCTAAAACTTAGAAAATATTTTTTCTTCCTACTTGCCATTACATTAACTCGTTATTCATACGATAACAGTATACAGTTTACATTATACAGTTAAAAAATATCATTTAACTATATAACACCTAGATGAACACAGCAACACAAACATTTTGCCTATTTAAGTAAATATGAAAATACAATCATAAAAAAGACGACCAACTGCTTTTTCTCAGCCTTTTTTACTAAAACAAAAGAATAATTTAAAATATTAAATAGAGTCTCGAGTCCCCTATAAACTGCATGCATAAGTAAATCTTTAAAAAGTAGCTTCTCTTAGTTGTTTTATTGTGTAGCAGGATAGCAACGATGCAATTCATTTTCTTTTTGTGAAATGGATATTGGTGCTTTCTATACTGGAAGAAAAATTTTATTATTAGAAATTTCCCTTCCTTATATCCTCAAGATGTTTCTTTTCTTAACTGTTATACCCACCTATATTATCTAGAAAAAGTCGTTTAATCTTCGTTTCCTTTCCGACGATCATCTATTTCATAAAAATTGCCGCTAATAAATGTTTGTGCTGCCGTGATGGTGAAGAAGCGCAAGACTTTAAGAAACATACAATTACGTATTACACGTATGGTCAGAAAAGTAGGCAAAAGAAGAAAACAAGACAAAAGAAAAAGAAGTGACCGAAAGGACCAACAACCTGCTCGCCTCCCCGAAGGGAAGAGCCGTTTAAAATATTCAACGCGGTCTCTGGGAGGCCGTAGTAACGAGAAGATCTTAAAGAAGAATCTACGTAACGGCTTGAAGTTTCTCAACTCGAAGAGAACAAGAGCCCTTCGCGAGAAGCGCAATTTAAAAGCTCCTTATCACTGAATTTCTTTTCCCTGAACGAGCCACACTCGTGGAACAATGCAGCCAGCCAAACAGTGGAACCGTGCAATTACTTCCCGATCAGACGGTGCGATCAGAAAGAGCGCACCATCCCTCGTTACTCGAGTCCATGTATAAGCAAAGATAAAGATTTAGTTCCTTTATTTATTTAATTGAATATCTCTTGTCAAAATGTTAACGATCATAATTTGCATATACACAGTCACTCTTAAGAAAGCGTACATTTCGATTGATTTGTGTTAATCCTTCTATATAAATTAAATAGAAGATTCGTATTGGTTATAGCTGGTCCTAATTTTAGCGAAATACACGATTCGTTATTAATCATTTTTAAATATTATTACTAGAATTAATCTTATCCACAGCTTAGGACTACGTTATTAAAGCTTAATGTTCTCAATAAAGCTGTACGATCTGTATCTTTCCTTCGAAATTTATTCAAAAACGAAACAATTTTATCGTGAATAAAGCAAAGTTCTCGAAGAAGTTCCCAACTTCTGTATAACGTAAACAGACCGACAACGTATACACTTCCTTGCAACCCCGTTAACCATCGACCAATCGTTGGCTGTTGGTACAGTCAGGCTAGAATACAAGGAATCAACATAAACCAGCTTACACCACTAACAAAAGCTAATATCTCCTTTCTGTTACGTCAGAGTGGTCAGCCAAGCCATCCTTGGTCTCCTCCCTCTTTCTTCCTCGACACAGGATCTAACTTGGATACGCTTCGACTAGCCACGGACTTCTTAGTACCCCGAAGAACTCGCGCGAGCGTGCACCAGCTTGTAACTTCGCAAACCTATCGTATCCTAAACTACTGACAGCTTGCCGAGTGACATTTGCAGAGACTGCGTGGAAGAAACTGTTCAACTATTTAGCAGAAGGGCGTTCGAGTGTGAAGCTGCAACGGATGTTCGAAATACTCTACGAGAGAGTGGTACTACGTTGGAGGAAGTGCTGTGCGGTGGTTTTATTGGGAGAATATTGAGTAACTTACATGCTACAACTCCGTTGAAGAATTTCGTTGAAGAATTGTTCGAGATATTTAAGGCTCTGTCAGTTATTATTTTGAAGAAATTAGTAGATATCATTACATGGTATTTTGGAACAAGCAAAGGGGTATTATAATAATTAATCGTGAATGATTTTGGATGATTCTGGTGATATTGGACACTTTGAAATCTCCAATTTCCAAAATTTCCACAATATACATTTTTAAGAAAAATCTTAAAGGATTTGAAGAATTCTATTGGAAGATTGCTTGGAATATGCTTTGAGACATTCTTCGAGAGCAGCTGTATTATGTTGAAGAAATTGTAGAACATCGTAAAACAAGTGAAAAGAGTATCGAGTTCATGATCTCCAAGTATGATCAATGAAGTATGAATCATAAGAATGTTCAGAAAAGCAGCAGAGGATCAAACTGCTTTAGCATTAATCCAAAGGAAATGGTACAGAATGGGTCAAATCTAAATGTACAACTTACTGTATACCCACAATTAGTCGAACTAC
Organism: Bombus affinis; assembly: GCF_024516045.1. Taxonomy (NCBI): domain Eukaryota; kingdom Metazoa; phylum Arthropoda; class Insecta; order Hymenoptera; family Apidae; genus Bombus; species Bombus affinis. The sequence continues at coordinate 716,820 of NC_066348.1, forward strand.
GTGTAACAGTACATGTAATTGAATAAGCTGATAGTGTTTAATGAGCTTTGACAAAAATTGCATGGATTTTATGTCCTGAAAAACTGCTAAAGTACACAGCATATTGAATGCAATTTGCTAGATTTGCATATAATAGTGACCCTTTAAGTGCTTCAAGAGAACATTAAATAAATGAAATATCAGTGACACTGAAGAATTTAATTTCAGAGTTGCAGCAGATTAAATCGTATATTATTGCGCAATCCGTGAGTACTCAACAAACATATTGATTCGTTGCTTTGAGGAAATTCTTCATGGAAATAAATGGACCTCGTTCTAAGAGGTCGAGAAGACACGATAATACATAATGAAGAATCAGAAAACGTAAAAGAAATTTCTAGAAGAATATAATGTTTCAGCTATCCATTATAGAATGTTTGAAAGGATACTCTAGAATTTTAAGGACGTCCACTCTTTTTAAGCATCAGGCGAAATATACGAAATGACAAAGCAGGTGAGAAGTGATCGCGTGCTCTAGAAATAAGTGCGTGCTCGAGAAGTGGATAAGAGGATATAAAGAGGATTTAATATGGTGACTTGATAGAATAAAAGGATAAAACAAAATTGCGATTAAAATCCAAATAAAACTATAATTTAAATTTTCCCATATTCTTTTCTGTTCCTCAATCTCAAAAAATGATCAAGAAAGGAACAACATACATAATAGTTAAAAAAGAGAATAGATATTTCTGAAAGCGATCAACTTTTTCCACTTTCTTTACAGAACATTTGCTCAAACTAATAATTAATTTACTAATACTATTTATTAATACTAATATTATTCTCCGAAAGAACAAAGAAAACGAAAGTGGAAAATATTCTTTTCTAAATATATTTCCGTACAACTACGTTCACTTACAAAATACGGCGCAACTTTCGACGCGTAGCATCAATTAATTTTGTAAATTAATTAATTAACCAATTACATCCGATTTCTAGTTTCGACTGTATCGGTTAACACGGCAACGATTTCGATTTTACTTTAAAAACTGAAAGTCTATCCGATGACACAGATGCTTACTGCCAGGAAGGTTTTCACCATAATTTGAAACTTTCTACTCAAGTGCACATCCTGTGGGCGGCCCGTTCGTTTAGGTTCACCGATTCGTTTGTCCGTACAGCGAGGGTGCAACGTGCATTGACATCGAATCGCTGCAATGTTAATTTATCTCGATTTAGTCCAATAAAACTGAAAACCGGAAATGCCACTCAATGTGTCAATGAAAAAGAAATATTCATCTCTGTTAATCGATTGTTCTGATTATGGCGATAAAAATAAAATTTTGGTTTAACATTTCGTGACAAAAAAAACATGAAATTGTTCAATATCGACTATTTAAAAACGGTTTCAACGTCAACGTATTTAAACAGTAATAATTCGTGGATTTAAATATTACAAAGTGCAAACATAAGAGGCAATTATTTTTTTAATATAATACGCCAATATTTGAAATATTCTTTCTGTAAATTTTATCCAATTCTGTTGATTTGATAATCGAGGTAATCTTTGCAAATAATTTTCCGCAGCCTGAAAGAGTTGATTTTGGATCGTAATGGGATCAGAGAGCTGCCGCACGAGCTCGTGGAGCTGAAGAACTTGAGAAACGTTTCCTTGGCTGGAAATTGCCTCAGCAGTTTGCCGTCTTTTTTCAACATGCGAGCTCTCGCGCTAACGGTATGTCGAATACATTTTACGAAATTATTAAAGGATTTTGTAATTTAAAATTCACGCGAAGACACCGTTACTCTGAACAGCTACGGAACAATGAGGCAACATTTCTTGCAATAGATGTAATTCCAGACTAATGAATCCTGCAATTATTCCGATTTATTAATTACAGAGGAAAGAATGATGTGCTAAACATGTGCTGCTCTAGAAATCTAATCGGTAGGATTCCTGAATTACTAAAGAAGTTTTATATTTCATTAAATAAAAACTATTGAATGATTTGGAAAGTTTATAGAGCAACTTAAGAATGATTTGGAAAATTCATAGAGAAACTTAAGAATGATTTTAAAGTCACGTGTTCTCATAGAATTATTCATTTCGTGAAATAATTTGTATGGATGATTTTTTTATATTTTATAAAAATCTAAGATATAGACTTTGACTTCCTTCATGGGCAAGTAACATTGTGACCTAAATATCCTAAAGACCTCTAATATATCCGCACAAATATCTATAACAAAAATTATTGTCGATTGATTTTAATAGGTAGTATATATATATATAAGTACTATGTACTCTGTGAGAAAAATCTTACTTTTTAAAGAATTTTCAAACTCACGCGATGAGTGATGACAAGTTTCCGTAATGCGAGTAAAGTAAAGAAAGTACTAAAAGATATCTACAATTGCTTCGCTAAAATGTATTCTACGATTGAGTTATGGATTAAAATCTCTTCATTACTAAATCACCTTCCCCTGGTTTCAGTATTTGCTATTACATATCATATATATTATATATATATATATATGTATAAAAGCTCAGAAATGATTATATGTTTTAATTATAATTATGACCTTGCTTGCGCCAGGTCGTACAAAAATTTTATCTATAGACTTCATCAATCGTTCCCCTCCACGGAAATCTTTAGTAAAAGGCGAAAGATTTATACGTCATTGAAGGGAAACCAGAATGGTGAAACACGATTTCGGTTACCTTTATGTGCATATCTCAATACATTTTACCTTTGAGAAACACCATCAATTAGGTAGCCACCTGGCGGCCAACTAAGGTACCAGTGCATATTCAGGATCATTGATCATAAATCATGCACAATATGTCACCCCATACTAGTGCAATTGTATATTATGATATAATTATATTAAATTGCGATATACGAACAAAATTTGAAAAACATTTTATGAATTATAAGTATGTGGTTTATATTTTATTTAAACACAATATTTATCGCTTTCTTTAATATTTAATACTCTTTATTATCTTCACATGTAGTACCTGTAATTAATATTTTTAATATAAATATTTATGTTTTAATAAAATAAATGGTATACTTAAACAAAAAATTAAATTATTTGAAAATATAAAGATATTTAATCAAGTTACATTAAATTTTTATTGAATATTTTTAGGACGTTTTATCGAAGGCAGACCACAGCAAAGATTCCAAGGATGAAAAGCATAATCAGAATAATTTGTATAAAGTCAATCTACGAAATAATCAACTCAAAGGAAACATTATACTTGGAAATTACGGAGTAGGTATCCTCATAATGATAAATATGTAATTACGATATACGTAAAAGTCTTAGCCATAATGATTAATGAGCGTTACCATTTCTATTTCCTTTTTAATCAAGAATTTAACGCATCTAGACGTCAGTGAAAATAGCATTGAAAAATTGGACATCAGTGCTCTTCAAGAATTGAGGAGCGTTCGTTGCGCGCGAAATATTTTAACAGAACTGACGGTCTGCGGAAGAAATATCGTTTCTCTTATTGCTGGAAACAACAGTAAGACCTTTTTTATTCTCTTACCACATACGGATTATGAACGCAGAAAATAATTTTTATTTGAGGAAATCATTTGTTATCCTGCAGAATTAAAAAAGCTAACTATCGAGCCCGTACCTGTGAATCTTGAGCATCTAGACGTTTCCTAGTAAGTAAAAATGAAATAAGAATAATAATAAAATACTATCTTTGAAAATATAAAATTTTACTTTTAATGAAATTGTACAATATATTGTTATACCTATTGGGTTAAAATTATTATGATCAGAATAAATATATTTAAATATACATAGTTATAATTACATAAAGTATTCTGTATAACGATGTTACAAAAATACATTCTAGTATTTTATTTTAGCAACAATTTAGATGCACTTCCGGAATGGATACCAGATCTACCCTTATTGCGCGCTCTTTTTGCGTCTCACAACGCTTTAACAGCCCTCCCAGACAGACTGCTAACGCAGCCGTCAAGATTGGAAGTCCTCCACTTACCTCACAATAGACTACAAGCCCTTCCACCACCAAGGAAACCACTAAACATCGTTCACTTGACGCTGCAAGACAATGCACTAACTGCATTACCAACGAGTTTCTTCATCAACACCGAAAAGTACATGCATAGTCTTATTTGCTCAACGAATATACATACGAATAATATAATAATCTTTTTATATAGGATGAAGGTACTAAATCTGTCCAATAATCGACTGTCAGAACTTCCACACTTGGGAGAAGGGAACAAAAATCGTCATACTAATCATAATTTGGAGAAACTATATCTGACTGCAAATTGTTTAACAGACACGGCTTTGGACACTCTTGCGAAATTGACTTCTTTAAGGGTTCTTCATATAGCGTACAACACTTTGGACACGCTTCCAGAAAGGTATACATTACAAGCTTTCATTTTTTACAATATTTAATGTTTTATTTCAATTTGATATTAGAATCGAGGATTAAAAACATATCGATTTACAGCTGTATAGTCTCTTGGGCTGATTTAGAAGAATTAGTATTGTCTGGAAATCGTCTTCAATATCTACCAGATAATGCGGCCAATTTACGGCATTTACGCGTGTTACGTGTCCACTCCAATCGGCTCCTAACTTGTCCGACATTTAATAAAACAACATCCTTAAAGGTAATTCCGATAATATACACCTTCTTATTGTTAGAATGAAATATTAGAAACGTTTTACATTAATTAAATGGTATTAATTAAATGGCAGGTATTAGATCTAGCTCATAATCAACTAGACAGGGTGAACATGGCTACTTTAGTGCCACCACAGCTTCAATTTCTTGACATATCCTGCAATTCGAGACTCCACGTCGACCCCAGACAATTCCAAGTATATAGATCTCAACGACCAATATCCTTGGTTGATGTATCTGGACAAAATAGACCGAGTCTACCTTCTCATCCTCATCAACAGGAAATGGTTTCCGCAGAAAGGGGATCCGAACAACCGTGGAGATTAGGTTTCTCAGAAACAGCAGGATCTAGAGAAAGGTGATATTTATTTCTTCAAACTTCGTTGGGTATTGGAGTGACGATTATTCTCAGTTAATTGAATATTAACTAATCTAAATTAGCTGTTCATCATGAATTGGTTGACCCTCTTTTTCTTTTATATAGAAACGACTATTAGGACTATTTTATTTCCCGATAATAATGTAATGAACACGTTGCATTACACTCTCATATACTGAAATAATGGAAACAAATATTCTCCAAGTTTCAGATCTACAGTTAAATCGATACTCCCAAAAGCATAATCGCGTGGTTTGTATGCACAGATTATACGTATCGCAAGTTCGAATGCCATCCTTTTGTAACGTGGAGGGCCTATTCGGTATATTCGACGGCGGTTCGAACCAGGAAGCGCCAAGCGCACTCCAGGAAATGATCCCGCGTCTTTTACTGGAGGAGAGGACCGTACGAGAAACATCGAAAGAATACTTAAAATACACGTTACTGTCTGCCCATAGAGAGTTGAAGGAAAAGGGTCAGAAATATGGAATTGACGCGACTCTGGTGCACGTTGTCAGAACTCAATCGCAACAAGCGTACCCAAAAACATCGACGAAATATTCATTGAAGGTAGCAACTTCAGGAGATGCAAAAGCGGTTCTCTGTAGAGCTGCTGGCCCTTTGACTTTGGCACCTCCCAAGAAAGTTCCTGTGAAAAATCAGTTAGGCAACGCGGCAATGTTTCCTCTGGTGGTTCCTGATCCCACGTTTGAAGAGGTAGATATAGAAGATGACGACGAATTTGTGATAATCGGCAATAGAAGATTGTGGGAGGTGCTGAGCGTTCAGGAAGCCGTTCGAGAAGCCAGGGCGGAAGCCAGTCCTGTTTTGGCCGCTAAAAGGCTTCAAGATCTGGCACAGGCCTATGGTGCAGAAGACAATTTGAGTATCGTAGTGGTGCGACTTACAGGACCTAATCAGGGTGATCTAGATCAATTGATGAGAGAGCTGAGACACGCGGTTGGAAAGAACAGAGGTCAAACGGAGGCAGGATGTCCTTGTCCTTGTTGCGTGCCACTGGCTGCTCATAAGCCACCGGGACCATGCTGCTGTCACGCGAACGAAGGCTATTATTTAAACGGCGTGTTGAAAAGCATAGTGAATAGGTGAGAAGTTCGTATGAAATTACGTAATAGCAATTCTAGAAAATGTTTCGCGGAAGTAGGCGAAGAGGAATTAGAGAAGATTACTGAAAAGATGACCTATACAGATAGTAACTGCAGTGCAGTTGCATTAGGACACTTTTCTAACAGAAAATATACATATGTAGACGTAAGTGGAAAGATTGAATGATTTTATAATGTGTAGGTCAAACAAAGCTCACAATGGATCTGGTAGATATTTTAAGAACCGTCGATCAACGCAGGAAAACGAAAGTCCGTCGTATAAAGATGACAGAAGTTCACCGAGTGGTCAATCTGATCAAGCTAGTGACAGTACTTTTAAATCAAGGCATCCTACTGGTAGAGTCTGGTCTGGAAGTGCCGCTTCCAGAGCCACGAACAAAGCTCGGCAAAGCGTTCTCGTGAAAGAAAATGGCACGAGAAAGGTAAATAAATATTTTTATTTCTTCCATAGTGTGATTGATTATATATATAATAAAATATTACATAAAACTTGAAGGTATCCGCCTGTTTAACGGCTCAAGAGGACACGGTATCCGAGAGATCCGGTGCGCTAAGCGAGGAGCAATTCCGTTGCTGGGAATATATGTTGGAACAGAATACTCAGCTCTTGTTCGACAAGGAATTAGACACCCTATCAAGGACTCCCCTACGACGAGGTCAATCGAGATCCACGCCTCAATTAGCCGGTAATTTGCCTTTTCTATCAAAGAGATTTGGAAGTGCCAGGTCCTTTAATCCTTCCCTACCGAGGCCGCCCGTCGTTCGATTTGGTAGCGGAAGAAGATTACTAAACGGAGGTCCTAACGCGGCTTACTTTGGCAGCCTGCAGAGGTTGATGCCGTATAATCTCGAATACGATTTCGCCGTCATTCAGGAAAGAAACGGATTAGATTCGCTGGAACAGGACGCGACGAGGATGCAACAATATTGGGGAGTGGCTACGACCGAATTGTGATACGCGAGTTGAGCACAGTGTTGTTGCAATTGTGAAATTATATCGTGATGTTGAAAGGTATGTACGTACACGTGTTATCGTTATTTATGGCGGATATATGGCATTAGAAGATAGACTTATCTTTTAAGCAGAAATACGATAAATGAAAAGCGGCAATGAAATGCGGCGAATTGATAATACTAGATGCTGATTTATGCAAGAGCTATTAAGCTTTAGCTGATCGTAACAATGTGGAAAATACTCGACAAAGATAACAATGTGAAAACTACTCGACAAAGAGATTTTTCGTTAAAAATTACAGGCTTATTTTATTTTCTGCTTATCTTGTGTACGTGAATTTTGGATACAGAACTTATTGGTATCGTTGTTATACATTTTAATCTGAATTTATTTCACAAGATAAATTATAACTCAAACTTTTTTATCATGTTTGTTGATATATACTCACTGCGTGAGCGATTCAAGTGATCAGTGGAGTTATTTATATTCAAGAATTGAACGAATTATCGCTAAAAATGCATATTGAAACTTCCATTTATACGATATACGACATGCGATATGTTTTGTACTGTCAAGCAGAAAAATAAAAGATATTCATATTTGTACAGTCTTGTTGCCAAATATATGTTTATGAATTATAATGTATTTTTCTAAACATTACATAAATATAAAAAACGGTGGTTACGTGCACATTTGTTTCAACAAACATGTTTGTAACAAACGTGAATGAATATAAAATATGAAATATCATTACAAATTGTGAAAAGTGCATTAAGATAAGCTATCCTAAAGCAAACTGCAAGCTAAGTATTTACATGGGATACATATGTATGTATATAACTCTATCCAAGCAACAAATAGCGCGATCTCACACTGTTTGTACAAAGTATACGGTTACGTATTAGAACGAATTTGAAAAATCGCTCTCTTGAATATCCCATTTTTCCATTCTCATCCTAGACAGGCAATTCTGTGATTAAACATTACTTATCTCTATAAATCCATATTATATTAAATATGAAAAATTGTATAACTTGATTTTTTAAGTGCAACTTCGATTTGTGTAAGCGAATCAGATTCCTATAATGATTATGGTCAAGAATATTTTTATACAAATGAAAAATGTAGCGATTATTGTACCTGAAGCTACCAAATAAACGCCACAAACAACAAATTTGTTATAATATATCAAAATAATCTAATTAACATGAAAATATAATTACAAAATTTAAACTTATATAATCAAGATTCGTTGACCCGGAACAAGTACATTGCTTAGTTGACTTATATATTTTTTCATCAACTTATAATGATAAATTAACAATCTCAGTACCCCCAGACATCATCCCGTTATCTCTGTTTTCTCGTCAGCTAATGTTTTTTAATGGTGGCGTTGATAAGGCATTATCTTATTTGTCGACCAGCATTAAACTCTCTATTTCTCTATCGCAATAAAGTCTCTTTACCACATCAGAGAAGTATTACAAGTATAGAAACTTTCTTTCCTTCTTTGTCGTCTGGATAAACTTCAGATATTCAAGGTAAATACAGCTGACTTCTATTAAGATAAGCATGAGACTTTGATTAAGTACAAAAAACCGGATGAAAGGTTCTTTGAATGTGTAGACAATGGATTAACTCCTACTGTTTTTGATGAATATGCATATTACTATCGAATACCGTTATAAGTTAATGTTCAATCTCTTTAATTTGTAAAAATTGCGTGTAATACTGCAAACTACAGATAAATCATTAAAACCGCATTTTATTGTTCTTGATAATGCGCCTCTCCTAATTAAATCTTCGCATCTTTAACAAAAAAACTCAGAAGCAGATAATACATTCGAAATTATTAATATTCAAATGGATAAACGTTCAATGTAAAATAGACATTAATTATTATTTTTGAAAAATGATTGAAATATGAAACTATAAATTTATAACTAGAAGTGTTTTTTCGGCCGTTCGCGGAGAGACGCGATCGCGAGGAAGCGCATCAACGGGAGTCGTAAATTCCCGTTACGATTAGACAATCAACGCCACGAACTAATCCATCCCCTATTTCGATTAGGATAATAGGGGTAGTGTATTTTCGACCAATTGCGGGGAAACGCAATCTCGAGGAAACACGTCAATGGGAGTCGTAAATTCCCGTTACGATTATAATAATCGACGCCGCGAATAGATCGATCCTCTGATTTCCATTGAGATAACAGGGGTGGTTGAGTTGGTATTTTTTTTTTTTTCCAAGGGTAAGTACGTTTTTTTTTTTTTTTTTTTATTTGTTAAAATTCACAATTTGTCCAATTTGGACATTTGGTGGAATTTTTTAACGGTTAATTTAGCATGTTGGTGGCTACCCCCAGCGGGGTACCATCCTCGTGTTTCTTAGGTTATGTCCTTTATTAGGTCTGCTGGGTGCTTCCTTTTTAGTCTTCTGTCCATATTTATGGTTTTGTATGTTTCCGCAGCTAGCCGGTTTATGTGTGTTGCTATTCTTGATTTGTATTTCTCGGAGTATCTGCTAATTTCTTCCTTGACCGTTGGCATTCCAAGGTCCCTTCGTATATCTTCGTTTCTGACGTACCAAGGTCCGTTTACTATTGTTCTGAGGATTTTAGCCTGTATTACCTCTATTTTGTTTATATGGCTCATTGCTGCCGTCCCCCATAGTGGTATTCCGTACGTCCAGATTGGTTTTATGATCGTTTTATATATTTTTACTTTATTTTCTGTGCTTAGTTTGGATTTTCGGCTTGTTAGCCAATGCATTTGTCTCCTTGTTTTCTGTATTTTTTCTACTATTGATTTGATGTGTGGTTTCCAGGTGAGTTTTTGATCTAAGTGGAGTCCTAGGTATTTGACATGCTTTGTTTGCGTTATATGCGTGCCGTTCAATAGGATGTTTGGTGGTATCTTTTTCCGTAGCGTGAATGTAATATGGTTGCATTTATTGGGGTTTGCTTTTAATTGTTTTTCTTGTAGCCAATTTTCTATTTTTACGATATGTTCTTGTAGTATTTTGACTGCCGTTTCAGGGTTAGTATGCCTGACTAGAGTTGGTATAACACTGCGATTAACAGGGTTATAAAATATATATTCCCCACAACTTTACACTGATGAGTTTACGCCGTTGCTTAAGATACAGGTGACGATGAAAAGGATTACTCTTAGATAAGAAAATTCGTGTAGATGTTGACCGATCTGTTGAGTACGGGTAGATAGGTGGTCTTCGAAGATGTCTTGAGGTTGAGAGTATTCGAACTAAGATAGAACTGCTTGAATGTTCAGTTGATATAAACTCCCGATGATAGACTGTTCTGTAGTTATAAGAACAAATTGACAAGACAAGAGGAATATAGGGACTGCTCTGTAGTTGAGAGCATCAGTTGACTGTTCTGTAGGTTCGAGAACAAGTATAGGTGAGCTTCCTGATGCCGTAGGAGCCCCGTAGGAGCCCCGTAGGAGCCGTAGGAGCTCCGTAGGAGCAGTGAATTTCGTTCTTGTGTGATTACGGAGGAAAGCTTGGTAAAGGCGTGCCTTTTGAACGAAGAACGTAGATTCGTTGCTCACATTTTTAGTTAGAAAAGTGAGAGCAACGATCCGCGATGCCGATTGGTTATGACCAATGTTAAGAATGAAGATAGGAGGAAGAAGCCTCCTATCAACGTGGTTCATGGGCGACATTATTTATGAGAAAAACCAGCTTTTCCGTTAGGCAACTATTCGGTTTTTCCCATTAGGTGCTTTCCCAACTACCTGCTTCTACCTGCTTTGTAAGAACGTACAATAGACCTAAGGACTGCTTTATGTACCAGCTATAAACCGAAAATACTTGCATGGTTAAAGGTTCCTGCAAGCTAATAAGACTCGGTTTATAGTGGGGCCTTAGGTTTATTGAAAGTTTCTCTAACGGTGCTTGGGCCTTGACGGTCAGACAATGAAGGACGTCACGCGGACCTTTTCACGCGACGTAACAGGTAGTTTAATGAGTATAATGGTAATATAATGAGTATAATGAATAACAGTTCAAAGATAGTATATATTTCCAACAACTTTGTAGGAAAGACAGTTACGCTGGTGAGTAAGGTATAAGTTAAATAGGTGAACGATTGAGAGGTGAAAATCTGGTAAAGACATGGAAAAACCTCTTGACTTGAAGATGTTTTATACCACTTAACGGCCTTGACGGTAAATCAAAAAGTCTCGTTTAATGACAGTCCCTTAGGATTATTGCGATCCGCTTAATTCTATGTGCACAGCTCGAACGTAAAGACTCACCAGACGTAACAAGAAGAGTTCTTCGAAGAAAGACGTATAATAAAATTTATCATAATTTAAATCAATCCATTCTCATACCAAAATTTCAAGGTCTGATATTCATAATTATTCCTCATTAATTATATACTTTTCATCATAAAATTTTATGTTTTAATAAAATTAGCGATTTCTGTACAATTCCTTATTTGTATTTCTGCCACACCTCCGAACTAAATAAAATTGCTCGATATTTTTGAATCGTTAAGTAATTATATTGATACGAGCTCAATCTCTAGTGTTCCTTTATCTACGATATAAGTTGGTAACATCTATTTCACGATCGCGAGCAGTATTCGTGATAAGATTATTGAAAATGATCTAACAATAAGCTAACAAGTTTTAGGAAGTAAATAATCTTCGTATTGTAATATAGCTAATCTTTAATTTAAATTCGATCAAATCTTATAATATTTGCCTCCTGAAAACATTAGATATTATTTAAATATTTTAATTCAAAAAAAATTAAATTGGCTTAGAAACTAACAAATAAATCTGAATTAAAAGCTAAAAGATTTCTTTTCTTTGACTGAAAATAACATTATTTATTACAGTTGTTTATTATGCACTTTACTACGTTCGCTCCAACACGTCACATATTAATGACGTTCCATTCTTTGTGGTAAATGGACGTTACACATACGTGACAGTAATAAGTTAATATTCTGCTATCACAGTATTTATATGTATATAGCATTACGTATACAAAATATATCATTTCGAATATTAACTTGACCTCTTTTTTCCATTTAGTTTACTCATTTAAAATTATCATATAGATAACATGGACATTTCCTAAAACAAGAATTCAAATTTTAACAAACAAAATTACCGTCAACGCTATATTGCAAAATTTCTAATGACGAAACCAAACACTCACATTTTATGTAAGGAAGTCATGTATGAAGCAATTCGCATACAAATGACGTCTCTAAATATGACAAACATATTGTTTACAAGTTCGATAAAGTATTTGTTGGATGAGAAACGCCTACAATAATCATGAATAATGTAGCAATAGCATCTATTTACCAATATAATCATGATATGGTTCACTGCATCATAGATGCAACTAAAACTCCATTAATTGAATGCGTATGAATTCATTAATTAGAAAATAATAGGAATGTAAAAAATGATTATTCTTGATAAGTATGTAAGTATATAAAAATCGAAAATTGGTTGTGAAAGATGTACTTCAAATTATATAAACACTTAAACAATCGGAAATCCTGTGATTAGATAGAAAAAAGTATGATTTTATGTAGTGTATTATATATCAATTTATTTTTGTAAATTTTTATACATTATAAATAAAGTTTATATAAAACAGAATACAAAATAATAATAGTCATTTCTTTCTAATTTCCTCGTCTTTGAATTAGTTTACCTACTAATTTTGATTGTACAAATTAAATGATTCCCTATATCAAGGTTATAGATTTATAAAATACTTTTTGATCGTTAATTATCAGTGGTGAGTATTTTTCCGACGAACACTTTACATAATGTTAAGTACAAGTATAATTGCACTTGCATAAATAAAGTTCAATTATTTCAGAAGAAATAGCTATATAATAATTAACATTTCGTTGCTTATTTATCTCATTTTATTCTTAATAAAATATTTCTTTACAAAGAAATGATAATTCTGCAAATATCCCATCCTAAACATTTTTTTAATATGATATATTCTTCTGAAAATGTTCGTTCATTCCTTCATTAATGCAATACACTAACACTAATGCATTAAAGTTGTAAATAAAAAATGTATTATGCATTAATAGTTCTCCCTACTTTACACATTAATGTAGAATAAATTACAATCAATTTGAATAAAAATTGCAATTCTTCATACGATAGATACGATAGTTAGGATATAAAATTATACAAAATATAAAATATAGATATAATATATTAAAATAAATAAAATATATTATAAATATATTATAAATATATATATTATTATATATATAATATATTATATATTATATATATTATATATTTATAATATATATATTATAAATATATATATTATAAATATATTAAAATAAATGAAATAATGAAGTCCAAAATATAGTGCGCGTGTACTACAAAAATCGTGTGACACATCCATACATCATATATACATATGTATACACGAGCCTGTATACATAGATGTTGACCATATCGGAGAGTCACGTGCGTAGGTATACAAGAGGAGAAGAAAAGTGGGGGTTTGTAGGGTTTGCATAACCTGATTGAAATCCTACTCCAACAGTCAGTAGTATTACAACGGCGGTAAAGGTTGTCTGTTGTGTTTAGGCAAATCGTTGTGTCTTTCTCTCTTTCTTTGTCTTTTTGTCTTTGTTACACGCTTATAATTGCGTTCGTAACATTTGTAGGAATTTTATCATCGCGATGTGCGCACACGTTATATATTCATCTGTGAAACACTGTGTGACTACTTTTTGTAGTTAGTTCACTTGCTATGATAGCCACCAGAAGAAAAGCTTGATACAGAGCACGTGACAAAGCTTCGTAAGTACCAATGATGCATCATTACACTTTATTACCGTTAACAATATCGTTACGGAAATGTTTTTCGGTCATTTGGTTTTTGATACGTGACAGACCGTGTGATTGCGTCAACTTATCTTCAAGGTGTGTTCCAAAAAGCTAACCCCGCCGATTAACCGTTCACATGTTCCGTTCGTACATTAAAGTAAAAATTCAAGTTATTTCCTACCGACTGTAAGCGGCAAATTGATTCCTATTTATCACGTGTTGTAATTGGCGACATTTAGAGTCGTGAAACTCACTCTTAGTTAGACTCTTTGATCGTGAAATGAAAACCGATCCGTGATGTGTACGAACAAATCCATAGTTTATCGAACGTTAACGATAAATTCTCGAATCGATCGCTCGACTGATGTACATATTTCCCTACTGCCTATCAGTTTTCAACCTAACTGATTTGATCTTTATTAGATTGATTCTATTCGTCACTACGAAACCATACGTGAAACCGTACAATGAAATCACATGAATCCTTTTACAATAAATTGAAAGTTCGCAGTCGATGAGTCAATGTGACATGTCGATTTATCATTGTAAAAATTTACAATTATATCATATACATACATTGTCTAAACGAGAATAATCTTAATTTACTTTTAATAAATTCTTCGTCTATGTCATATTTAAAGGACGTATTCGCCGTTTTTACGCAGTTTTTGATGAAATTGCCTCAAGATTTCGTTGAAAAATAGCAACTAAAATGAGTGTTACCAAAGAAATACGGCTGAATGTTTTACATTGCTCAACCTGACATAATAATTCGAGGAATAGAGATACACTAATACAAGCTAAAATCTTCCGGAACTTTGCAAGATTTCACGAATAAAAATGAAATTGTCGATTTTGTGGCCCATCGAACAATGCGTAACAATAATAATTTTATAAACAATTCTACTTCTATATCAAACGAATTAAACAATAATTTGGTTGGTTCAGTTAATTAAATGTCGCGACAAATAAGTGATGTAACTATGGATTTTATAATGACGAATGAGAAATAAATCAATTTTTTTATGGACTTTGAACCTTAGAACACATTCTCTTTTTATTTCTAGTTAAACAAGAATTGTTTTGTTAAACGACTTTCCTTACTACTCTAGGTATAATTGCAAGTAATTGTCACAAATAACTTTTTCAGCTTTTATTTTTACATTAATTTCGTATAATTTTTCATAATTTCCCTGCTAACTGTGGAATGACGTACGTCGTGCTAAGAGAATGTGCAATTTCATGACGTGCAAATATTGCACAAGAGCGACTAGCGTTATATGCTATACAGAAAAACTTTCAAATCGAATTAACAATGTCACGCGCGCTTTATCCTCTAACCTTAAAACATGGCGATCCAAGAAAAATCATGGACAGATGGCGTTTTAGTATCCCTAGGAAATGTATATATCTTTTAATACAAAGATGTTTATAATATAATGATAATAGTAATAACACACAATACAAAAGTAATAATATATATAATTTATTAAATTATAAATAGTTAATGAAATATTTTCAAAAAAAAAAGAAACTTTTCAGTTAAGAAAATATTAATGTTACAAATAATAATAATGAGTATAGCTTAAAATATACATATAATTTATTAATTAATGAATAACTGTTTGGTTAGATGTGACAATGATTGCTTGTAATTTTGATCTTCCACTGAATAATTGATATTGAATGTTTAAGTCGATCACGATAGTTATAAATCATGCAATGAAATAGTAGCCTGAGAAAAAAATATTTTGAGTATTCGTTTGTGAAACATTATTTGTGAAGTGTTATTTGTAGAAAAAGAAATGGAGTGTTTTTTTATTTAGACGCTAATTACATGCAACAATAGCAAAGTAATGAAAAAATGGATGTATAAACGATTACGAGTACAGTGTATTTGTGTCAATGGTAATAGAACAATGGCATCGGAATAATTGCATGCTTAGTTTTGTTTCTTTAAGCGGCCTTTTTTACATCTTTGTTAAGTGTGCACCAGTATATATATCTATGATTCGAACAGATCGATAAGTAACTTAGCATGACTTTCACAACGCTTGATCATTACTCTGTCTAATATGAACTATATGATGGAAAAGTAAATGAAAATAAATTTTCAGATACACAACTAAAATTTTTTGTTTG
The DNA here is from genome assembly GCF_024516045.1 of Bombus affinis. Classification (NCBI taxonomy): domain Eukaryota; kingdom Metazoa; phylum Arthropoda; class Insecta; order Hymenoptera; family Apidae; genus Bombus; species Bombus affinis. The sequence goes on from NC_066348.1 coordinate 732,962, forward strand.
CTGAAAACAAGCAGTGAAATGAATCCTTTTTGTAGAATCGTAAAACGTAAAATATTTAAACACTAATCGCTAAAAACCTTGACGAAAAATCGAACAAAGCTATACAGGGTAATACTGAAATAATTGATCAAGCACATGCTATCGTTCTATTAACTATAAAAATATATAGAACTTCTATCCTTAACTACATATATAATTTTCATTATTTTCTTTTTATTTTTAGTTTTCTTTATATGATATTCTTTTATCTTGAATTATATTTTGAATTCAATGATCAACAATCAACAGTATTAAAGAAACATTGAACTGTGTCCAAATAATAGACGTTATACATATCCAATTTAAATTCTATTTCAGAATACTTATTTTTAAAAAATTGGCGCTTTGCAGCCAAATACGTAGATTTCTATACAGGACACTTGAATTATTAAATATTCGCAATTTCTCTTAAAGCTTCTTCTGTTGAAATACATAAACGTAATAAAATATATCAAAACCATAATTTACAAAATTCAAGAAAGTTATTTTTGAAACTGAAAATCATTTTAAAGACAGATATTTTTATCCAATGGAACGACATTGCAAATATTCTAGATTATTTTTGTCGTTCTCGACCTTGTGAGACCTTGAACATTTATTGTTTTTTATGTCGTTGAACTCATGTCAAGAATTATTTGTATACAAATAATAAAAATATGTTAATTAATTAATATATAAATGATGATAATTCAAACATCTAATTTTGAGAAAACTAAAATCGTAACAAAACAAAGTAGAGAGAAAAATGACATCTGATAAATATTTGTAGCTATGTATTTATACATTTATCTAAATACGTAATAATATCCGACATCGTAATGTTCCTTTATACCGCAAAAAGTAAAAGCATTCTTAAAAACCAGCATAATAGTATAATGTTTCAACGATACACTTCTGTCAAATAAATATAAATTACTGTGAAAGATATGACTTAAATAATTCTTAAAAAATATTCTTTTGGTTGGACATCTTTTAAGCAAAAATGTTTTCACAAATAGATTTACATTCTGTGAATTCACTTTTTCTTGGAAGTTGAAGTAAGGTAGCATTATTATCATACGTATAGTCGAGAGTTTATACATGATTTATCAGCTGAACAATAAATAAATCTCAAACTTTCATATACCATAAATTAATAAACACATAAAGAACATATTGCTTAAATTAAATTGTAATTCTTGTATCATAAAAATGGATGGCGTCCCACGATAGTTCATTTTTAGATTCCGTAAAAATAATCCTCCCAGAAAATACAATATTCATAAAATTAAAAAATATATGCATTATATGTCAAATTAATTATGAGTAATGTTATAAGAGAAATGTTAAATTTAATATCATAAAATACGTTTAATAGGTATAATGCAAATATCTTTGAGGAAGGAATGATATTGATTTCTTCATTTATACCAATACATTACTGCGTCACAAGCAATCGAACCTTAAATTTTATTGAAAGAATCTTTAAAAAAGAAGTTGCGCAATTATATTTTCTTAAATATTTTTTGTTAAGACAATTTCTTGCAACTCATCAAATTACGTTGGTCTTAAAAAATACACATCGCACGTGCAAAAGTGTTGGCAAGTAGAAATTCTAAGTATAAATGCTCGCAAGTTGGGATCCAGATTTTCCTGGTTACGTAAAATATAAATTTTAAAAGATACCTGTGTTTTTTAATGACTCTATATATGATTTTTAATGTAATATATATATAACATTTTAATAATATAAACTGAAAAATATAAATATTTCATAAGAGATGTGTAGATATTAACATTAATGTGTAGATTAAATTTTGTATATTAAATATGAAAATGATCGATATTATCCATATAGCATAAATCAAATATATTTATCAGATTAATATTATATTAATCAAAAATTCAAGATTTAATAGCTAAACAAATAGAAACGCTATCTACTGCTTACTTGTTGCAAAAGTGATATCAGAGTAAAATATACTTCCTCTTAACTATAATTAATTTCAAAATATTGTAGCAGACAGTTTTGCCAGAATTAAGGGTATTATAAATTTTTAATCTTTTTAGAATATAGATTCTATTTATATCTAAACGAAAAATTTTTTAAACATTCGTTTTAAGAAATGTATACTTTGTCCACGAAATTTATTTATAGCTATAATTGTAGGTAATTTATAATTACAAATAGCAAATATTAGGTCATCCCATAAGTTCGTTCCGTTTTTCGAGCGGTTATATATGTTAAGATCGTTTACATACCTTTCAGTTTCATGAAAAAATGTAATCCCCCTCTCGTTGTACAACTTCTTCCCATTTTTCAAGTGCATTGGTCCCTTATCGCCGTATGTTTATACATCGACACATGAAATGTATACACAAAAGTCGGCACGAACTTATGGGACGACCTAATAAATCAAAGAAAAGAAAAGGAACGATGTTGCGTATATACTTTCTTCACTTATCAGTTGAAGTTCCAAAATAACAGATATGAAAAGAATGTAGTTTTCTGATATATAAGACATATTAGCTATTAGCCATGAAGAAATTTTGCTATTAAAAAGCAAATAGAACAATAAATTTCAGGGAAAAATTAAATTCTTTTATAATCATAATTTCTTATTCTTATTCCACCAAGTCGCAAGTCAAATCACGAATATATTTCATAATCGTCAGGAACATATTCTAAGTTATTTAGAACCAACAAATTGCAATTCTTAACGATTTGATAACAAATGACTCTATCTTTATACGATTCTTAAGTTTATATACTACTATATGACGCCTATACACCTTTCACGTTTTAATAGTCAAACTCGAAGCCGAATCAGGTCTGGCATTGGATGACTATTACATTTTCTAATATGGTGCAGTGTTACATCTGTTTCTAAGGTGTAATCCAAGATGTAATCCAAGAAACATATGATTTAGCAAAAATATGTTCTATTAACACGTTTTTAAAAACATTAAAACGTAGCGTGATATCTTTAATATACAGATATGTTCATATTACTGTTCTTATATTTATATTGCAATGTAAATTGTCACATTTTTATTATTTTAAATAAAATAATTAAAAAAACTAAACATTGTATAGACAAAAATGGTAATTAAAAATATTTAATTCAAATATTTAAAAAAATCAGAAGAACATTCTAATGTTTGAAACACATATTGGAAACCAAATAGAAACGGTAATGATTGTGCTTGATTCATATACATATAGCTACCAGTTGTAATTAATTGGATGTTCTTATTATATACAGTTGCGAAAAGATAAGTAGTTATAGTATTGGCACATCATTTTGCATTGAGTAGTTTCCTCTTTTAATGCGTCGTTACTCTTATTCTAGTTCCCCTATGGTCGATTTTTTTAACGAGTGTTTTCCTGTTGTCACTACTACCCTTCTTCCAATCGAATGTGTTAAAATTTTTGTCATATCTATATCTACTCATGAGAAAACAAAAGGAAATAAAAGAATAAAAAGAGATATATACTTATTATTATACCAAATAGAAAAGACAGTAGAACCTTAAATGCTGCTGTATGATTTTCGTCTATCCCTACACATATATCGATACCTCCAGCTAAGGTAACGAAATTATGTAGCGCATTTTATAGGTATTGTCCTCAATAGTATGTATATCGTTCAAAATTGATGTGTGCAAATTATTGCATTTAGCGATGGAAATGTAACATTCTGATAGAAAGTCTTTGAAAGTTGAACATTGATTTATTGCATACCGTGTATGGCAATAACGGAAGTTCTTAAGTGAATGTGAAAGAGACGTCGAAAATTTTACGAGTAATGGAGATGAACTGGTACGACATCGAAACTCAAATGTTATTTTTTTATACAACGATCCGTATCGAAATAGTTTATTAAAAAATTTCTATTTTCGGAATATTGTACAAAAGTATAGATAGAAGAAAAATAATATAAAAAATTACTTTTACTCGATAAATATATCGTTTATTGTATTCGCCACAGTATGGCGGACAGGAAGTAACTACTCGAAATTTTGTGAAACATCAGTTAAGTAAGGATATCTATATATTTGCATCGTATAAAATATTTTTGACTTACTAAGAAGTACAGTTAGTAATATTACTACTAATGCATATGTATTTTTAAATAAGATTGGTATATAATAAATTTCTCAAAGCACAATAAATTTAATCAGTTTGAATTGGAGGTTCTACTGAGCCATCGTTGTCGTCACTTCCATGTTCACGGCGTTGCCAAATCGACCATTACTTCATTCGTGCAAGAAAAACTACTGCGGTGTAAGGTGTAGTGCTACACTCGTGTAAGTCGTTTCGTGTCAGTTAAAATAGTTGTGCTGTGCTGTGAAGAGACGAATTATGACAAATTCGTTAAAAAATATGGAGCGATTGCCTTGGGCATTCGTCAAATAACACGCATTCTTGTACGAGGTGAATACCAGACTGCCAATCAAACTTTACGAGTAAAACCCACCGAAATTTTTCGATATAATAGGTAAACTAACAATTTTCAGAAATGATACCGTTTAATATCCAAAATCAATTCGAAACAGAGATTGAGTATCTTCACATTTTTCTCACTAACCAAATTCTTTTCTATTTTTTCCTCGTTTCCGACATGTTTGAAAGCTGTTTTCAAACTTTCTTACATCAGTGTATTTCCATATAAGTAGTCTTCCTATTAAAATTACGAAAATATCTGTATTATCGTGATTTGACAACGACTTGGAAGGTTTGCTTTATTCATTATACGAAACTCACATATGACACGACACAGAAATTATTTCACATTTGCTAATATTTATATACTATTGACACATGTGCTTTCCAGATTCAATATTGCATTTATTATTGAATAATCTGGAAATTGTTCCCTTCATTACTGAAAAAAGAGTGCTGGATGTTTCGCTTTTGTTTCATGTATTGGTGTGTGCTGGTGCAGTTTTTATATTATATTTTATCGCATTGCACTGTACTATGCTATATTTTACTAGCGCAAAATGTATTAGTGTATTTATGATGTTGCAATAATCTACTATTGTTATGTATTAATACAAAGGGAATTATCTTGCAAACAATTTCGTAAAATATCAGAAATCTACAACTGCTTTAAAAATATGCAAAACGTAAAATTATCTTTTATTTTCGTTCCCAAACTATATTTTATAAAACTTATTCTATATAAAGTTACGTTATTTATGAAAAAATTTCTGCATTAAAAAAGAATTCTAGATATATGGTAGTCAAATTATTCTTAATGGCTAATCACAAAATGATATATTTTAAATTTATTTCTTTAAGCTCTCTTTTCCTGCTTTCACTTTTGAAGGTTGTTCACCATTGAATAACACAGTGTTTTATCTTATATATTATAATTTGTTTTAATATTATCATGTTTAAATCTTCCCAGTAAACATAACATTAATAACATTTTAATAAAATCTATAAACTCTAAATAAATAAATAAAATGATTTAAACATATTAAAAATATGTATATTTGTGGAACAAATAATATACATATATACATACAATACATACATGAAATATACATATATCAAAGATCTGAAAACTTTGTTTTAAAAAATGTATAAAAATCCAATATTTTTCATATTTGGGATTTAATTTAACAATTGCATACATAATCATTTGAGTGTTCTTTTAAAATTTTGATAATGCTTACTAGATTCCAAAAATTATTTACATTGATCAAAAAGTGATAAAACTATATTAAGTAATATCCTACATATTAAATATAAAGAATAATTCTTAATATATTATTTTCGATAATAATATATATTATAAAAGGAATTTACAGAAATCGATTTTTATAAAAATTGTATCTATCTAATAATTATCCCATTTGATTGCTATTCTAAAATCTTCCTTACAATAAGACCCTTATTACAGAAAATTAGCTGATGTGAATTGAACACACCTTGAAACACAGAGAATTGAAAGAGAAAAACAGTGACAAAAAGAAAACATAGTAATATGCAGCGGATATGGTTTATAGAGAACAAAGAGGAGGTGCAATACAAGCAGCAAGAGGTACCACGTGAGACAAACTTCATCGAGGTGGCAACTGAACATACATCAGACATGAGGGGATCTAAAAGGGACTGGATTTTTAGAGTCCAGGTAATTAGTACTGATATTAGTATTGTTACTCGTTAAACCAATAGTTTTAGAATAACTTCAATTATCTTTAATTTTAATCAGGTACATAAATTAGAAAAGAGTGAAGTCTTATATGTAGTGGGTAATTTGCCTGAACTGGGTGCTTGGAATCACAACCAGGCAATTCAATTGTCACAAGAACATGGCAGTCGGGATTCTCCAACAATTTTTGATAACAACAGTAGTGGAGACTTTTATAGTGATGATATACATGACAATGCTGGAGATAATTCATTTGGTGATGTAGATGATGAGTAAGTAAAGATAAACATTTAGATATTCATGATGATTTATACTATTTTATTTTTCATGTACTTTACTTAAAATATAATAAATGAAATTTGTAAATTTCAGAGGTGGACAAATATTTTCGCAAAAGGTTGCACTTCCCATCGATGCTGATGTAGAGTTTCGATATTTTGTTGCAGTCATCTGTCAATCTAATGGTACTAAAAATTCGGCCAAAACTCTTATCATTCGTAGATGGGAAACTCATATGACACCACGCTTTATCAAAAAGAACAGTATGTAATCAAGTATATTTTATATAGATTAATTAATTAAAAAATTATATTTTTATTATAAATTGCAACATTAAGTAAAAGAATTTGTTACAGCATCTAGCAATTTCACTAGTGACACATTGCCAGATCCGGATAAATTCGGTTATTACAACGGCTACTGTAAAATTGAACGGGGCTGGTTGACCGATGAAACTGTGATACAATTTAAGCTTTTTAATAATCCAATTAAATTATGGAAGAATAGACTACAAAATAGGAAAGTACACATTAAGGTGTGTTTTAAAATTACATATTTGTACATTAATATTTAAAAATTGAGAATTAGAACATATTTTTTTTAATTTAGATGACACCTGTAAATCTAGTTAGGCACAGTTCCTTAGAATTGCAACAATTTGGTGGCGATTGTGTAGATGATAGTCTTTCTATGGATACACAAGATGTTGTTGATCAACCTGCCTTTAGTATTACAGAAATTGCGGTATGCATAATTCTACTACGTTTTCTTTATAAAAATCAATGATTATCATATTTATTTTTATGATAATATATTCTTGTTATAATTTTAGGCAATGAATGATGAAGAAGCTTGTTTCAAGATACAGGAGCAATTTGGTCGAGCTTATAATGAAGACGAATTTGTTATCTTCAATGTCGCGGTTCGATATCCTGAAACTATCGTAAGTAATCATATGAAGTGCCTCATCAAGAAATCATAGTAAATACACAACTGAATGAATAACCATTGGTTGGTATTTATTGCTTGCATTACTTATAATTTGTATGACATTGTATTATGTACATAGGGTAGATCTCCAATACTTATTTCAAACCAGCCTATTCGTCGTGGATAGGTCTACAGATGGAGACATCGAAGGCATTGTCTTCAGTAATATATAAGCTAACTGTAAAAACATACAAACAATCAAAGAACAAAATATGTCTTCTTTTGATTTGACATCTTAATTTCAATGACAAAAGTACATCTTTATTAAGTGGCAGATAAATAATGAATGAGAAAGATTAATAAAAGTTGTAGATGTGGCAGAGCAATAAATTACGAACTAGTGGTAATTCATATAAAAAATTCGACACACTAAAGATACGCATTGACCATACCATGTGAGTTTTCAGTAGACCACGAGTAGGCCGGCCACGTCTTCTCTCGCGACTTGTTCAAATTACTTGGTAAAAGATAATTAAACTTGTTCAGCAGCTATTGCCCTCCTTGGAAACCAGAAGCGATGTCACGCGCACTGGCCTGGAACGAAGACAACCGTCAGCTTTGTACAAAGCAAGACCTCTGGTGCAAATGATGATGCTAACATGCAATCTGATGTATCGATGCTAAAGCATCGTCTACCACTTTACATCTGTGTCACATGACATCACACAGAGATATGATGGTCTTGATTGTCGTTCGCCCTACCGCACCTATCCTTAGGCTAATCTCTCGTAAATCGCAAAATTTTTTAAAGCGCATTGCATTATCATAGTCTAAAATATCGGACTTTGACAATATTTATCATGTAAATTATGCATTCTATTCGTTGTATGAAATCGGTTTACGTGAGTTGTAGTCATCCTAAACAACCCCAAGAATTTAGAGATGTCAACGCTGTCACACCTCATATCCATCTGTGTGCGTCGAAAATGGTGAGGCTCCCATCACTCCTATATCCTTTTAGTGTACTACTAATATTTTCTAGCTCTGACCAACTCTACTGTACCGTACGTGACACCGCTGCGCGGCCAATACCAGACTAAGCTGTCAGAATCTTCTGAATCTGAATTACAAACCTTGCAGACTTGATATCGAAATTTAATAATGAATGATCGGCAGGTGTTGCGGGATACGCGTCATCAGGCAGAGTACAGCATTTGGCAATTATTGGTCTGGTTCATTGCTAGATTATGTAGGAAATAAATTATCGCCCTTTGTTTTATCATTCACTAGTAATTTGTTGCTTTTGCCTACAAATTATTTGAATCTGCCAAAAAAGTAACAGAATTTTGTGGAAAAGCAAAAGATGTACACATGTCTTTAATGATATAGTTTAATTCCTACGATTTTTAGTGGTCAAGGATCTTTAATAATTTGTCATAAAATTTTACCACATTTCATTAGAATCTCTAATTTACTTGTTTCTCAGATTAGAGATGCATATTCACAAGAAAAGTTTTTTCATATTTCCTTGATCATTGGAGTTAATTAATATTGAGGCAAGCTCTATAATGGATGAGCAAAAAATATTGATGCAAGCATTTGGTGTTGTTATAAATAGTAGTATTTATCCATGTATATTAAGTAAGTTGTTTTTTCAGGCATACTTAGTGGACTACTACGTGTACAGCTCAAGATGTTTTCCAGGAGAACCACCAAGTCATATCGGTTTCAGCTACATCTTGCCTAGCACATTACAGTCCAGTGTTGGGCTTCTAACAGTACCAATTACAAGCACAAAACATAGACCAATTGGTATAGTATTATCTTTTTTATCTTTTAGTATTGAATATTATTGATAATTGCTATACATATATTTTTTTAGGGCAACTTACAGTGGAATATGTTGTAATAAAATCAATTCCGGATTATCCATGGGATATGAATATTTCATATGCAAAACATTGGGAACAACGGTGGTCTGGCTTGGATGTAGGACACAGAGGATTGGGTACATCCTTTCAAACAGAGAAGTATGTTAATATCTTTAAAGTTATTAAAAAGATAACATTTTTTAGAAATTATTTAGATGAGCTGAAGTTTATATTATTTATTTTATTTATTGTTGCTTAATCCGTGCCTTTCGGCTTTAGACGAACTTTCGGTTTTACATCTTTTATGTCTAATTCTTTTCTTATATATCTACCTCCCCTCTTTTCCACTGTATTCTATTGCACTCCCTTAGTTATTCTATTCTCTAAAAACTAAAACTAGGAACTACAAATTAACCATTAATGACTAAAAAATTATTGCAACTTTGTGCTTTAGTCTCCTTGCTTTGCATCCTTCCTGTCCTTTGCCCTTCTGTTTTCTATTATTGCTTTAAGTTCTGCTAAACCTTCTCCCGTCTCATTTAATACTTCTCCTATGTCCTTTGGTCCTCCCGTTATTTCACATTCTTCTATTACATGTCTCTGGTCTTCTTCATTCCTTTTACATAATCTGCATCTTTTTTCTTCCTCTTCCTTCCAGTATTCCCTTGCTTTGATCTCGTTTCCACATCTGAATCTTGCCAGTATTCTTCTGTCTTTCCACTTCATCCTCCCTTCTAGGTACTTTGGTAATTTTTCTTTGGCTATATTTCCATAGTGTATATTATATTTGGATTCCCTTATCCTTTTTCCCCTCTCTTCTGCTTCTCTCTTTCTTCTTTCCTCTATAATCTGATCTGCTGTCATCCTTTCTTGCTCATCTCTTGCTTCTGTCTACATCCCTCGCTTTCTCGCCTCTTCTAGTCTCTTCTTTCTCTTTCTTGCTCTTTTCCCTTCATGGCCATTTCCCCAGTTTCTCTCTCTTTCCTTTATACAATCCTTTACTAATTCCTTTCTTGATTCTAGGACTTTCTTCTCATATCTTGCTGTTCTTTTTAATGCTTTTTCTTTTATTTCTATTATCTTGCATTCTTCTATTAATATGTAATTTGGTGTTGTCATATCTAAGCCTAGAGCTGAAGTTTATATATTGCAATTTATTTATAGCTGTGCTAATGTACGTGAAAATACAATAGCTTCTTTAAAGACTGCATCATATCATGGAGCTGATATGGTTGAATTTGATGTCCAACTGTCTAAAGACCATATACCAGTTATTTACCACGATTTCTATGTATCTATTTCATTAAAACGCAAGAAACAAATAGAAGCTATGGATATGTTGGAAATACCTGTTAAGGACCTTACATTGGAACAGTTACATCTGTTGAAGGTAATTTTCATGAATATGTAACTACTTTGATTCTATATATATTTCGACTTGAATAATTTATGCTATTTTCTCTGACATCATATACGTAGTTTCACTTTTACAGTTATTTACAGATTTTAATATTTTAATGGATTTTATTTTTTTATTTTATTATAAACCATACACAATTCAACAACATGAACAACTTTTTAAAAACCTTATTTACACTTAATTTATTAACAACTAATACACGAATAATATAAACTAAATAATTAACATTGTGTGTACAAAAAATAAGTAAGAATATTATAGCATTAACTTCATTAATTATTAAGGAATGTTAATAATAAGACACTATATATTTTTAATTACATAATCAATTAGAAAGTTAATAAAGTGCATTTAATATAATTTCTCATCTACCATTAATCACATAGAATGCGGCTTATTAAAACTGCTACGCGTATTAATAACTTGCTTTTTATGTCCTTTTTTGTATTAAAGGAGAAATCAGTTACTTCAGGGATTGTATCGTATGTAGATACACAGACATGCAATCATGAATTTATAGGTGTAACATACCTATTCGTACTTTTCTCTTTTTAATATTCAACAGGATTTTTATTACCCGTGGTGGGACTCGTTGGGTAAGGTGCTGTATTTCGTTGATAAAGCTGAGCAGGGGGTTAACCAACTGGTGAGCTTTCATACCGCTTGCGCCGCCTAACTCGTCGCCAAAATATATAACAAATTAGTTATTTTAAAAAACTCGATGCATGCCTGTTTAAAATTTATTCTAAAACCAACTAAAATTAATTTTTAATACCACATCATTGTACCACAATATCGTACATTTTATGCTTGGATTAAAAGCTTAATCTTGATACTATAAGACATCAAAGTATGTAAATTCAATGGAAAAATATTTTTTACCTATTATGTAATATCACCAAATGATCTTTTTGCAAAAATGCTTTAAAAATCTTAAAGATCATTTTTTAATAATCTTTCACCAGTTTCATTCCCCTCTGACTGTGCGTATTTGCCTCCGCACGGGGGCGCGAACTTGTTCATCGAAAATATGTATAAAAAATCACATTATCACAGCATGTAGATAATATCATGCCTTCCATGATATTATATATTTACTATATTCACATGACTCCAGAGTGTTTGCTTTTATTTGGCTTCAAAAAAGTCTCTTACATCAAACATTATACTACTTTTACCAATTTTTTATGATCTAACAGAGTTACGTTGATGAAGTGCTTTATTTTATAAATCCTTTACAAAATAAAATTTTCTTACAGGTTTATCATGTGGCTGAAGGTCGAGAAAAGAATCCAAAATTTTTTGATGAGGATTTAGAAGATCATCAGCCTTTTCCAACGCTTCAGACCGTATTACAAGAATTAGAACAACATGTCGGATGTAATATTGAAATTAAATGGACTATGCAATTAAAGGTAAAAGTAATAAATTTACTTTTTTATCTATTTAGTATTTTTATTATTTTCTTACTGAAATCGTAATCTATATACACAGGATGGCACGTTCGAGCTTAACCATCCTTTCGATCTCAATCTATATTTGGATATTATATTGAAAGTCGTACTAGAATATGGAGGAGATAGGAAAATCGTTTTCTCATCATTTAATCCAGATATCTGTGCCATGATCCGTCTTAAACAAAATAAGTATCCGGTAGTATTTTTGACACAAGGCATTACCTCAAAATATCCTACTTATCATGATCCAAGATGTCAAACTGTGCCAATGGCTGTTAGACATGCATTAGCAGCTGATATCTTAGGAATTAATGTCCATACCGAAGATATTCTTAGGGATCCGTCACAAGTTAAATTTGTAAAGGATGCTGGTTTAATCATTTTTTGCTGGGGAGATGACAATAATGATAAAGATACAATTCGACATTTAAAGAAACTTGGTTTGCATGCAGTAATTTATGACAAGTGAGTAATCTTCAAGCACGTGAATTATTTACTTATGAACAAAGATATGCTATAATTATTTAATATTATCTGTAGAATTGATGAATACAACGCAAAGGAAGTCAAAGAAAGTATATTTTTGGTTGATGCAAGAGAAAATCAAAAGGCACTAATTGCTTTGGCACAGTGTAATCAAAGTTGTGCACCGCAACCTCAAATTACTAATTCTTTGAATACGGAAAAGGTTAGTAGTAGTACTAATATTTATATTCTTATGAATATAGAAAAAAACGAACAGCACAATTTAATTTATTTAAGGAATACTACATGGAAATCGACAAATCGCGAAATATGATTACAACCACGTCAACTACATCCTCACTCGCATCTTTTGGTAAGAACAATCTTGGTGATAATATATACCCCATGTCAACCATTAAATTACCAAGTACATGTGACCATCAGGAGAGCAATGAGATCAGTGAAATGACAAAAGATTTCAGCGTTTGTGCAAAATCCTTCGGCCACTCGGTAAAAGCTAAAAGTATCTCAGATTTAGTATGTGGCCAAACGACAGCGTTACCAGAAATTTGCGGAGAGGATGAGTCTGCGAAAGACTGTCTTTGATGTTTCTCCTTTAGGAAGCCATTCATGTCGTGGTTTGGCACAGAAGACACTACCTAGAAAAAGATTTACCACAAAAGGAAGGACAAAGCCGAAGAAAATCTTTTGTAACTTATAATTTACTATAATACTTACACTAAAGGGGTTAAACAGTTCTGGTTTTCCCAACAGTCCTAGATCCGCAAAATTGGATCACCTTAACGGCCATTACACAGAATATATTCATATAATGCACAAGAAAGACGACCGATTGTATTTTTCACGTCATTTTATCATTCCTGCAATCGATCGACTTAATTGTCCATTTCATATTATGTGTTACTTTATACAATGGCCTTTTTTTTTAATGCTGATAAAGTCCAATGGCTGTAGAAAAAGATATCAACTTTTGTTATTCTGTTTATGGCAGATGAATACAGGAGTTGCAAGTTTTTAGTACAAATATCCTCAATATTTCATTTAGTTCATAGAAAGAAGTCACCCCTCTTATATATATTCCTTCCTTTGTTAATTAAACATTAATTTAAAGAAATGCAAATTGACGGAAACACTAACAAATGCATGATGTCACGAATGTATACTTTTTTATAATAAGTTATCAAAAACATTTTTTAAAAGAACGATTGTCTTTAACAGCTTTGAATGTAGACAAAGGCTGCCAATAATTAATTTTCATAAATATACATATTTCAGATTCACTTATTTATGTTTCAAAGTATTTTACAATACGAATTAAGAGAAAAAACAAAGCAAAAATTTCTTTATTAAATTTAAAAAAAAAAAAGAAATGTATGCGAATATAAAATCAGTATAATTGTAGAAAAGAAAAGAAAAAAACGCTTTTTTCCATATTAAATAATAATATGGTTATTGTTAAAAATATTTATTTGATTTCCTTTGCCAATAAGTGCAATTGTAAAATTTAATAAGATCATTCATTCGCTTTATAGATAACATTTCTTTTGTCCAGACTTTTATGCCTGATCAATCTTAATCTTATTCGATAACCTTATCAGTGACAAAATAAGTAGCACGCGAATATCTTTTCAAAGTTTTTGAACAGAGAAGATAATTTATACCATTATACCGCATTGGTAGTACGCTATACAACTAAAGAGAGTGATTGTATCAATCGTTATGATTCTAACAATATACAGAATATCTGTTGATGGTTTAGAGAAGTATACCACAAATATGTTATGGGATCACGTATGTAAATGCACGTGTACAGTGCGTCAAGGGGGTTGGTTACTGATCTTTTCTATTGTCATAGAGGCTATGCATTATAATAAACCAGTTAATAAATATACATAAATCGGGATTGAACAAGTTTATAATGAAAATACATTTGTAGAATTTTGCAAATTCTGACACACGTAGGTATTAATGCATTACAATCTTCAAGTGTATAATACTGATAAACATCATATATATTTCAGATTTCTAATCTTGTGTCTGTTTTTGTCTTTCCCTATTAAACGATAGTTCAAGCATATACAACGAGGGATTATAACTATAATATTTAATCGATTTTATAAATATACAAAAATATTCACGCATATACGAACATTAAAAAAGTTAATAAGAAATAATATTTTTGCATTTGCATTTGAAGCCCCTAACTCAATTGCTCAAAGTACCTGATTTGAAAATAAATGTCTAATATGATACGCAGTTAACACATTATGGGTCGTTTACTTTTTATTTAGCTGAAAATTATATCGAAGGTCGAGATAATTAACTTGACTTCAAATACATTTTGATGTGATAAATAAAGATTAAAACTTCATACATTTTATTTATAATATAGATAAATTACATAGTAACTAAATCTTCAAAGTACTTTGTTTATTCTTTAGAATATTTTATATATAAATTTTAGATTCACTTAAATTATTCATCGGTATTACTTAGGAAAATTGTCTAATTAACTGTACCTTAAATAGTTTTTTACATTTGTAATTAACTTATTCAACTTGAAAGAAACAGCGAGATGTACGATTCTAATGCCTCGTGTTTATAAATAATATATTAATTATATAATAACATATTTAAAATTATAAATGTGAGCAATATGACCATAATGTGATAACATGTTAACTTCTAAACTAGACTATTTTTGTGATGTAAATTATTTAAATGTGAATGCAATTACTATTGTAACAATTTATTTCTTTCTGGAATAAAATTTAAAAGAATAAATTATGAATATTTACAATAGATACTCATGAAGAACGCTAGTTTTCGAAAATTAAAGTTTACAACTAATCTTTAAATTTATTACTACACAAATTCCACTAAAACGTCTCCTCTCTCTGTCCTCACAAAACAATTCCTACCTAATGTTTTGCTAAATTTGCGAAAATTATGCATGGAATTATAAAAAATCAATAATGTCATTAAGTGCGCATATTTGCATGTATGTATGTATGTATATATACATATATATATGAGTATTGTCTCTTTTATTTTTTTATAGTTTTGAAACATAACTCGACCATAAATACCTCTTTCATAAAGCAAAAAGTATGATAATTTTAGACCAAATATAATTAATATATTTAGATTATAAATCATAAAATATTTAAAAAAAAGAGTTAGACATTTATTAATAAAAACAATTTACTTATGTATTCAGTTTTGAATCCGGTTTATTATTTTTCAATGTTTCATATCTACAAAAAAAATTACCACGCGTCTACTTTTAATACAATTAAGTATTCAACAAAAAAATCATCCATCTCTACGTTACATCTTGATATTATAAGGAGCAAACGTGTAAAAATTCTATAAAAGAATGATTTAATTTTATTGCGAAAATATATAAGCGACTTGATCAACGTCACGTGGGCATGAATTGAACCAAATTGAACCTATGACGGAAAGCGATTTTGTATGGCGTTTTTTCAATCGAAGTGTCCCTGGAAACTTTCGAATATTGAGACCGCATTCGAAACGAGGGGAATTTAATGGCGGTTGAAGAGCCCCCACCCTGACCTCGTATGCAGAGACAGCTAAGGTGTCAACAGGCGAGGCTGAACAGAGTTTACACGATAATTCTTGTCTGTTTGTATTTGCACATTTATTTTACTGCTTATCGGTTTGTCATAACAATATCTGAGTCACGATAATCGGGATACATATTTTCAAAATAACTGGCGTTCAGAGAATGCAACTGTTCAAAGTATAGCACGGTGCAGATTTTTCTGACGTGTATGTGTGTGTATGTACATAATGTTTTGATTCAATCGCAGCTGAAGTTCTATCGTATCTATTTAGTTAAAGAATGTTATTCTTGATTTTGTTTCCATTGATAAAAATTAGTGTTTTGTTGTCTTGTTACTTGTTACAAATTTTAGACTAGAGTATTTATGAATCAATATTTGTTTTAACTTTTTTTATTTAATAAGCGTGTGAAGTTCTAGTCACGATATGTTTGACGCTTGCATGATTATTGTACAACGTGACTGTGATACGATATACTTGAGCACTGTGATGTGATTTAAGACTGTTTTTATAATACAGAACTAACAATACTGGCTAATAAATGTTTGTATAAACAATTATGATAAAAAAGTTTTATTGCATACCATTGATAATAATTTAATTTAATTTTTTTCATTCAATTCTTAATTTTATATTTAATTTATTAGTAAACTAAAATACATATATATATTATTGCTTTTCTGTATTTTTTATATGATATAGTGATGGTTTCAAGGAAAAACATATATATACAATTACATGAGCATACAATTGTTTTTGTTCTAATAATAAATCATGCAAAATTATCTGTCCGATAATAATAATAATTATTATTTTCTTGTTATATAAAAAAAGAACATTATATTTAATAAATAAAAACTATGTTATATGCTATTAATAATTGAAATAACAAAAAGCATATTCTTTCAGATATGACTCTTTATATGAGCTTTTTACAACTGACTTATTCAAAAAACAGACCAATGAACGTAGATGATGAGTTTTACTTTATCAAGCAGCAGTGAGGCGAATATATTGTAATGGGGTGGGTCTTGTCCACCACACTATGGATTACAATATGGAGTTGCCTGTTGCGGGGCTTCGAATTAGCTCCACAGACATCTCCAAAACAAATTCCATGTGATAAAACTAGGAAAGTTTTTACTGATTCTTGGGGGATCATTAGTGATGGACCTTTGGGCTCAAATTATACTCAAGATTCGCATTGTGAATGGCTTATAAAAGGTACAAAATTTAATATGATATTTGTAAGAATATTTCTTTATTGTTTTTCTTATAATGGTTTGATGTATATATTTTGCAGCAAATAATAGCCGTCAGTTTATCACTTTAAGTTTTCGTACCATGGGAACAGAATGTAGTTATGATTATGTTTTTGTTTATGATGGAGATTCTTTTCGATCTCCACTCCTAGGTAGTTTCAGTGGAAAAACAGAACCACAACAAGTGACATCATCATCTGGTTATGTATGTAAATTTGAAGTCTTTCGTATTTTATAATTATTAAAAAATATAGTAACTTTCTTTTCTCTTTTATAGATGTTAATACTCCTATACAGTGATACAAATTATGTTTTGGATGGCTTCCATGCAGAATTTTCAGTTACAAATTGTTCAAATAATTGTACAAATCATGGAAAATGTATTGATAATACTTGCTTTTGTGAAAATGATTGGGGTGGCAGAGATTGCTCCAGAGCTCTTTGTCCAAATAATTGTAGTTATAATGGAGAGTGTGGTTTAAAACGATGTGACTGTCAAAATGGATACTCAGGACAATCTTGTTCATTACACAGAACTCATCCTGAGGGCAACAAGTTTGTTACTAAATATATTATTACATTAAATATAACACTATTAGTTAGTATTTACTAATTATTAAATATGATAAATAGATGGCACTGGCTTTCTCATTCAGAGGGTGGATTAAGACCACGAGCAGCACATACTGCAGTTTATATAAAAGAAACTGATTCTCTTTATGTGTTTGGTGGCTATGATTTGAATTATATACTCAGTAATTTAGAAGTATATCGATTTAGCGCAAGTCAATGGGAAGACGAGTATGGTAATGAACTAGGTAAACAGAAAATACTAAATATACTTATTATAATTACAAATATTTGAATATATGCTGTATTATAAAATTATTTACCATGTATGTTTAAAACAGAAGGCATCTCATCTGCAGAATATTTGGATCCTATGCTTCTTGCTACTGAATTAAAACGAACAGATGCAAATGAAAAAGAATTATATGGTCTTCGTAAATCGTCCCTTATGTGGAAAGTACTTTCTAGCATTAAAGACAATAATACTTTTAGTTCACGTAATCTTGGAAATACAGAAAATGGACGTGACTGGTCAAAATTTAGAAGTGCAGATCGTAAAGATCGTGAAGACAAAATTCATGAAGGCAGAAATAGTGAAACAAGTAAAAGTACAGTTAGGATAGAAAGAAATGATGACCTTAGGAGAAAACATTCTAGACGTCCTAGACCTCGATATGCGCAAACTACAAGGTAAAAAATAAGATGCACAATATAATTACTGAATATTAATATAATGTTAATTCGCAGTTAATGCTATTTTTCTATTTACTTACTGTTACATTAGACATCGTAGAAATCTTGAGAACCTAAATCCCTATCAAAAATTTCATATAAAAAGTGATGTATTAAATTGGGAAGAACAAAGTGCAGAAGATTCTATTAGAGACAACATTTATGCTCAAGAATCTAAGGCAAAAAATGAGTCTACTAAATCATCAATTGATAAATTACCCACACCAAGCCCGCGATATGGTCACGCAGCTTGTAGATATGACGGTCAGTCGTACACCTATTCAAAATATGAAAAGAAGAATTAACACAATTATAGTATGATTTACAAATTATATAATTGGTAGGTGGTTTTGTTATATATGGGGGGAAAGTACAAGATGGTTCTTTATCTAATGAACTGTGGCATTACAATGTTAACACACGCACCTGGACATTACGAGCAAAAGATTCTCCATTTTATCCACCGCAATTAACAAGGCATACTCTTACTTTAGCAAATAATTATATTTATCTTTTTGGTGGTAGTACAGTTGATGGTGAATTTTCGTCGAGTTTGTACAAGATTGAATTAAATTTATGTAAGTTTATTGAACAAAGCATATTTATTATTTATAATTATTATGTAATATAATAATAATAATTATTATTATATTATCTTTATTATTATTTTATTATACAAAAAAGAAAAGAAAAATATTTTGTATTAAATTTGTTTCAATTCTAGCTGATCCCACAGCAACCACGGAAAGATGGAAAGAAGTACACCCCCGAGGTGGTAAAGAATTAGATGTACGTGTAGTTGCACATTCCACTGTGTATCATCATGCTACTAATTCTTTATTAGTTTATGGAGGAGTAGTAGCCAGTGTAGCACGATTCAGTAAATTATCAGATAGAATGTTTGTATTTCAACTTGACAAAAAAGTTTGGTCTGAAATTCATTATCCGAGAGCACACTTGAGAGATACTTATGTTCCAAGAGAACGGGCATTTCACACTTGTAATATTATAGGTAATTATATGTCTTTATTGTAATTGTTATTAAATAAATCACAAAGCAGTACATATTAAATTCTATTAAAAATTTTTTCAGGGAATTATCTAGTTGTATTTGGCGGATATTCTCATAGACATAATAAAGAAGAAATTTGTTATGATAATCAGATGTATCTTTATCACTTAGGCTGTCATGCTTGGGTAAGCCATGATGTACTAGGTTTAAATGACAAAGGTAAATGGAAACTTTAATAGTTAAAATAAAAATCAAGCAAAATCTTAATTATTTTCATCTTAAAACTTTTATTATAATATCCTAGATTCTCGTTATCCAAAACAACAGGGAGTATTTGCACATGCAGCAGACGTGCGGAATGGAAATACATTGCTATTAGTCGGTGGTTATCATGGAAACGTAAATGCAGATTTGCTTGCATATACATTACCGCCAATGCTTGCACCAGGAGATGAAGATAATATAGAACCTGAACAAATTTGTTCAAGGCATAAAAGTTTGATGGAATGCACAGCTAATCCAGAATGTGGTTGGTGTTCAGCAGACGAGGTATCTTCCTAGAATGTAGAAAATAATGTAGAAAATAATGTAGAAAATATAATGTAGAAAACGTAACTACTATTTTTTATGTAATGAATATTTAATATCAAAAATGTTTGATTTATTTTAGATATGTTATGGCAGAACTATTGGTAGTAACTGTACAACAAATCTTCAAACGACGCGTTGTCTAGGCGTTTGTCCTGCACTTGGAGATTGTCATTCTTGTTTAATACATGGCCAACCTGGTGGAGGATGGGGTACAACTGCACGTGGAAAAAAATCTGTGTCGAATAAGCTAAATCGCGGAACTTGTACGTGGTGTGTACAGAATGCACGTTGTCATCATAAAGATGATAATTATGGTGTTTGTGGTCTTCGAGATGATACACCGTCACAAATACCTGGATGGTGGGGTCCGAAGGGCACAGAAATTATGAAAGTTGAAGAATGTCGAGAAATGGATAAAAGGCCTGGATTGACATTTTTAAAGTATAAACCCCCAGTAAACTTTAGTCAGCCTGACTCGGTAACGATAGTTAATGCCACTACTGTAGATTTTAATGTTCCATCTATGCAAGGAGCAAAAACAGAATCAGCACTTGGAGGAGAAATGATTGCTAGATTAATTGGCTTTCTCAGACCACCGCAATCTTTTTGGGATAGCACAGTGGAGCATTTAAAAATTTGTGTCAGTTACAATAGTGCAACTTTACATGTATCAAGAAGCGATGATCCTCAGGAATTGGTAAATTGCACATCTATTTTTTATTTAATTTAACAATTTAAATTGTTTTATGGTATGTTAATATAGAATATAAATTCTTTCATTAAATTTGTTTAGGAATTAGTTGCAAATTTAACTGCCGAGACATCGCAATGTATTCCAACAAAATGGCCAGATGGACATCAAATGATGTTGTTGCCAGGAAGATATTTATTAGATTTCGAATCGAAAAGAATGGTTACTACAAGTTATGCATATGCTAGTAAAATGGAAATTACTCACAACAAAAAAACAGAGAATCCAAAAGTATTTACATTTGAATATCTTGAGCCATTTCAAAATGGTTCTTGCCATCAATATAAAAATTGCCTTCACTGTTTAACTGATTCTTCGTGCGGCTGGTGTGATATCATCAATAAATGTCTCTCACGCTCAATTAACGAAACGGAAAGTTGTGTAGCTGATGTAGAGTGGGACGAAGATGGGAATCCTATTCGCGAGTGGCATTATTTAACTATCACTCCTTCAGCTTGTGCTAATTGTTCTAATTATATTTCATGTGAATCTTGTGTTGGTAGTAATTTGTGTGAATGGTGGACAGAGGAAGCTCGTTGTGCAAGGATAGGTAGACTGCCTAATGCAGTTATTAGTTTTGATCAATGTCCAATTCCTTGTAGACAACGTTCAAATTGTACACAATGTTTAGATGAGCGTGGAAGATGCGTCTGGTGTGAGGCCACGCAGGAATGTTTTTCTTTTTCGGTATATACATCTGAATATCAATTTGGTTTGTGTCGAGAATGGATGGATCAAGCTGGTTTAATGGGAGTAACATCAAGGTCTGGATCATCTTTAACAGGCAATGATCAATGCAAAAGCTGTAGTCGACACACAAACTGCTCAAACTGCTTACACTCATTAAGTTGTGGGTGGTGTTACAGTTTAGAAAACCCTATTATAGGAGCATGTGTACAAGGAGATTTTAATCAGCCGCACGTCAATTGTAGTTTAGTCATCAATGAATATCAAAATACCACTTTAGAAACGGATGAATCTGGTTGGGCATACGCTCAATGTCCAGATGTCGACGAATGTGATTTGGGTTTGCATGATTGTCATCCCAATGCAGTATGCACAAATACTCATGGTAGTTTTAGCTGTCAGTGTAAAAGAGGTTTCAATGGAGATGGCAAAGAAAACTGTACCAAGACTTGTTATGAGAAATGTGTAAATGGTTACTGTAGTGAAGCACCTGACTATAAATGTGAATGTAACCTTGGCTGGACAGGGCCAGATTGTAGAACAAATTGTGGTTGTTATAATCATTCCACTTGCTTACAAGGTCCAGGTATTTGTGATAAGTGTCAAGATTGGACTAATGGTACATATTGTGAAAAATGTAAAGCAGGCAGTTATGGTAATGCTACGACACCTCTTGGATGCAGAAAGTGTAATTGCAATGAGCATGGAGACAAAGATTTAGGCATCTGTGATCGGCAAACTGGTGTATGCTTCTGCCGTGATAATACACAAGGAGATATGTGTCAACGTTGTAAAAAAGGCTATTACGGTGATCCAAGAGATGGCGGAATGTGTTACTATGGTTGTATGTCTCGAGGTATGCTTGGGGGAGAAGGAAACGGCAAACAAGGTCTTGGCAGCAGACACTCACAGTTATCATTATGGGAAAGTCACCTTGGAGATTCTCCAACAAGAGAGTGTCTTTGGATAGTAAGTCCAAAAACAGATCTTTCATCAGACAACATGCTCTCAGGAACTCAAAGTGTCATACAATTTACTATACATGATGATATTAATGTTAGTTGCCAAGAAAATAGTGTTTATGTATATGATGGACTTCCTCAATTTGTTTCATCGTCGACTAGTCACCAGAGTCAACTTTTAGGTGTTTACTGTACAGAAAGTACAGATTATCCTGTTACTGTAGAAGCTAAGTCTGGATTTCTTACTGTTCATTATAAACAATTGGACGAAGTAGAAGGTTTCAATGCAAGTTACTTGATAATGACATGTAATGACTGCCCTGGAAATCGAGAATGCCGTAATGGTAATTGTTTATGTAAAGCTGGTTTTGTAGGAATCAGCTGTGATATCGAAATATGCCCTAATAATTGCACTTCATCCAAGAAACAAGGAATTTGCGATAAAGGTTACGGGCGTTGCGTTTGTACACCTGGTTATGGAGGACGTGATTGTTCAGTTAAGATTAAAGAACATCAGTTAATTTTTACTGAGCTGTTTAACTCCGAATACTTAGCCGATCATTTAGACCATCTGAGAAAAACTTTACCGCGGTTTGGCCATACATTGGTTGCTGATAGAAGGGGTAGTTTATGGATGTTTGGGGGATACTCTCTTAGTCATGGTCCTTTAAATGATATTAGACTTTTTGATACTAAAAATAATACATGGATGCCTATTACAGTAGAATCGACTTCAGAGGCAACAATGCCTCAAGGTAGATATTTCCATGCAACTGAAATAGTGCATAGTAGGCAACAAATATATGTCTATGGCGGTTTGTCAATGAAACAAGAAGATATTCAAGGATTATCGAATAACACTTTAAGCGACTTTTGGAAATTTAGTTTGCAAAATCAGAGGTGGATGCAAATTATACAGGATGAATTTAAGAGAGAACCACCACTTTTGGCGGGACATACGCTAACTTTGCGTAGAAATGGAGAATCAGAAAGTCTAATATTAATTGGAGGATTTAGTCCTAAGTATGGTTACCTCGATACAGTATGGGAATTTAATTTAGAAACCGAAGCTTGGGATACAATAAATACAATTGGAAATGGACCATTAGGAGTATATGGTCATTCAACTGTATATCATAGCAAATCAGATAGTTTTTACATTTTTGGTGGATACACTTATGCGATAAATCGAACATTTATTTCTAATAAATTATATGCATTGAATTATAAAACTCGCACGTGGTCTGTACTTCCACCATTTGATGATGATCTTACTGATGGAAGTAGTTTGGTAAGTAAATATTTCATCAATTATTATTTAGTTTTTTCTTGTTAATAAAAATAACATTTTATTACAGCCACAAGCTAGATTTCTTCATTCTGCTGTCACTACTGATGAATATATGGTAATATTTGGTGGTCGTCAAAATCCACATAATACTTCTGATTCATTAATTGCTTATAAATATTCATGTAATTTATGGATTCGTTTAATAACAAAAGACATGGAAGTTATTGGAAGTCCACCACCACCAGCATATGCTCATGCAATGACTCATGCTGATCCAGAATCTAACGCTGTATATGTAGTTGGTGGTTTTGATGGTGGAATTAAAAGCCATGTCACACTTATAAGCATACCGGAAGATCTGTGTAATCTTTGGACAGACAAAATCACTTGCAGAAAATATTTTGGATGTTCCTTTTGTTCTGTTATCACAATTAGTGGAAAAAATGCATCATTTTGTTTCTCTAATGAAGTATCAATTAATAAAGATGACAGGTAAATTTTTATATTTCGGTGAACAAATTTATAAGTGATTTCAACTATATGACAAAAATATCTGTTTTAGATGTGATATTAACGTTACACAAGCTCAACGATCAAATGGAATTTTCTGTAATTCAGAATGGATGGTCAGTAGAAAATGTCAAAATTTTAAAACTTGCACAGAATGTTTAGCAGAATGGCCATATTATCAAAATGACGAGCCAGTATGCAAATGGTGTACAAACTGTCCAAATGGAAAGTGCATACCGTCCGAAAAAGATTGCGACGAATTAAATAAATGCAATATTAGACAAATATCGGTAACAGATGTAAATCAATGTGGAGAGCGACAATGTCCAGCAAGTGACTGTGAGAAATGTAATAGCCTTGAAGGTTGCGTGTGGACAAGGCAGGTTTTAAAAACATGTGAGTCTTAAAAAAATATCAAAAAATGCAAAGTACTTAATAGTTTTTAGATGATTCTTAATAATTTTTCAAAACATTTATAGCGGAATTAGGACTTGCAGTAACGGGAGAACCCGTATACGATTGGAATTGTGTACCAGATGACATTTTTGAACGATCAAGTATTAAAATGGGAAGTACGCAATGTGAAAAACGATGCGCTGATCATAAAGATTGTAGAAGTTGTCTAAAAGGCACGGGGGCCGAAGGTGGTTGGCGGGAATGTAGATGGTCGACGCAGCTTAATGAAGTAAATATATCATTTTGAGAAACTGGAACTAATTATCTGAAATCTTACAATCAATTAACAAATCGTAGTGCATTTCTCCGTCATATCAACCTCTATACTGTGCTGGCGGTGTATGTGGACTAGTATTACGTAGTTCCGATATGGATCATTGTCCTGAACCATGTTCAGTTTTTAAACAATGCAGTACATGTTTGAAACACTCGCATTGCGGGTGGTGTTCTCTGGATTCAGCTAATATAACTGGACAAGGAATATGTACAGAAGGCTCTCTTGAAGCACCAGCAGACCATCCAGCTGGTGGAACATGTGGAATGTTATACGATCAACAATTTCCTCAAACTGAACCACGTAAGCAAATATAATATGTAGTATTTAATGTTTAGTAATTCGTCTGAAAAATTACAGCATTCATACCACTTCTATGTTATTTAGAGTCTTTGGGAATCCTAGATAATGTTACAATGCTAATCCCGAATGTAATATCAAAACCAGTATTTTCTTGGCACTATGTAAGATGTCCACCAGAAAATGAATGTACGAACGGACACCATACGTGCTCTCCAAAAAGTGAAAAATGTTTCGATTTAGAGGAAGGGTTCGAATGCATGTGTGGCGACGGATATAAAACTGAAACGTAACTTTTGTTTCTTTTTTCATTAATTTTATTGCATAGATAATTTATTAATTATTTTATATTTATTTCAGCCCATCATCATTTAATGAATTTGGGAGGTAAGGTTCAAGTATGAATTTTGAATTATTTGTTTATATATCTTATATTTATAACATTTTTATTATGCATATACATAATTTATACTTTTTTTTTCCTTTTAGAAAAATTTGTGTTCCGATGTGTATGCAAGGTTGCGTTAGAGGAACGTGTATAGAACCAAATGTTTGTCGTTGTGACTTTGGTTATGTAGGTGCCAATTGTTCAATTCAGTGCCAGTGTAATGGTCACAGCAATTGTGCCGGCCCAGATAGATTAGATGTTTGCTTAGAGTGCCATAATAACACTATGGGACCACAATGTGACAAATGTTTGCCTTTGTTTGTTGGAAATCCAGCGGACAATGGACAATGTGTTCCATGTCTTGAATATTGCAATGGGCATACTCGAATATGTATTAATGAAAGCATGACTGTACCGGTAATTTATTCTTCATACTGAAACTGCAACTATATATAAATATAAGAATAAATATCGACGTTTTTAGAAACGAAAATATCATTTTTCTATAGGATCCAAATTCAATTGATAAGATGTCTATAGAATTATTAAAAAAGCAATTAGTTGAAGGCCCTGTAGCTAAAGCAAAATGCGTAAATTGTGGAAATAATACGAAAGGTGACAAATGTGGGGAATGTATGACTGGTTATTTCAGGGGAACAGAAGATCTTCGTGACGTATGTCGACCGTTAGTATTATTATATGAACTTTGTTACTTGTATTCTATTACACTAGATGTACTTACAATTCTATGTATTATGTAAAAAATATATTTTTCTAGTTGTGAATGTCATGGACACGGATTCACTTGTGATCCTGTAACAGGAGAAAAGTGTAATTGTGGTAATAATACAGAAAGTGACCCAACTTGTACCAGTGGACCCATGAAGGGTACAAACACTGGTGGCTCACCATGCTGGATGGTGCAATGCAGTAAATGTAAAGAAAATTATGCTGGTACACCAACTATGGGTCATCAGTGTTATAAAACTGTAACAGTTGACAACAAGATGTGTTTTGATTCTAAATTAATAGGTAGGTTATTTAACAGGTTTATGCCATAGTTTTATCATCATATTATTTTATGATTATTTTATTTTAAAAATATTCTAATATAAAAATTCTATCACATTTTCTAAATCTGTCTGCTATGCATTTGTTATATTATTATATTATATATTTTAATTAAATACTATTTTCTTTAAATCGCAACATCTTATTATATCAGGAGGATCTTATGGTTTGTACTTTTCCATTGATGAATTATATACTTCCTTTTATTGATCCTCGCGTATTCAGATGTAAAAATTGATTATTTTCACTAATTACAGATGAATGTAAAATGAAACCCAAACCATTGAATCCTGGCCAAACGGTATTTTATATGGTACAACCACGTTTTATGAATGTCGATATTAGAGTCATGGTGGATGTAACTCAAGGGGCTTTAGACCTATTTCTTAGTCCTCGGGATGATTCTTTCGTTGTTACATTAAATTCATCAACTGGATATCAAGATGTATGGGTTTAAAATACTTCTTCTATTTATAAGGCATTAAATATTAGATATCTTCTAACCAGAAATTGCCTATAGGTCGAATTGGATAGCAGATTTATATGGCGTAAGGATCCACATAATATATGGTTAGATAAACAAACTCGTAGTCAAATGAAAATTGTCGAATTCCATCCTCATAATACGTTTTCATTTGCTATGAACGGCACTACTACCGAACCAACTTGGAATACCGGTCCTCAGTACATTGTAATGGAACGCTACGCAAACGGCTTGGCTACGTTTTTAACAATCGAGAATAGAAACACGTTCTTGGTTGTTAGAAACCTTACGAATCGGTTGGTCTTAACATTGCCACAGGACAAACACGAACTTCACGAAACGAAATTTCATATCGCATTGAGGGCGATTGATCCTGTACATCCGGAAATCAGTGGTCGAGCTGCTTACGGGATGATCTTCTTTCGACAGGATCAACTTCACATCGACTTGTTCGTCTTTTTTTCTGTGTTTTTCTCTTGTTTTTTCTTATTCTTAGCTGGTTGCGTAGTCGCGTGGAAAGCGAAACAGGCGGCGGATGTTCGTAGAGCGCGGAGAAGGCATGTTGTCGAGATGTTGCATATGGCTAAAAGACCATTCGCATCGGCTACTATCATTTATGACCGAGATGGTAACGATTGTAATGCAAGCTCGCCTCAACGGAAAAGCAGACGTAATAAATTAGTTAGCTTTCACAGTGATGTTAGACCGGTAGCAGTTGAGCCTACTGACGATGGAGTAGCTGCTGTAGCTACTGTTTTCATTAGATTGCCTGGTGGTCGACAAGCTCCTGTTGAATTAGCTCTTGGCAGCTCATTAATACTGTTAACCAGAGTTTATCCAGTTAACAGTAGAGTGTTCCTAAGACGTAGAAACAGTCACGCGTTGAACTGAGCTTCTTTCTGTAGACATTTATTTTCATCTGTTCGTTATTTTCATTTTTAAGTCTGCTTGTGCTCTCGAAATCTATAGCAAAGGAAATATGTAGCGATCATGTTTATTCTTTATCTTTATCGATCGTTTGATCTCATCTTTATAATCATTAACCTATTTGTGGTATTTGGTACGCGATCATATAAATTAAAAATCTTTTTACGAAAAGCATTTATATTTTTTGAACTTGTGTAAATCGAATCGACGATTTCACTTGTTGAATTTTAATAACGATGTTTGTCCTTCGTCATCGTTGACATTGTTCAATGTCCGCCAGTAATATGAAATTTTAGTCTAATGGTTGTATTATAGTTTTAAAGAAGTTATAGGGGTATTTAAATTAAATGATAATATATATACACACACACACCTACATATATATTGTCATACCATTCCATGACGAGACTGTATGTTTGTATATAAAGATCTGTAATTATGTATTAATTCGTAATTTATACAATTTTGTAGAAGCATTTTATGTAACGAGACATGATTTTGTGTCTTGAAACATTTGCAGCTACCTTCTGAGGAAAGTGGATGATTTTATCGGTGTTTTATGAAATTTTGCGCTATCGTCTAATCGAAATATACATACGAAGGGAAATATAAAAAAGGCAGCTATAGGTATTATTCTACTTATTAAAATCTTGTTTGTATTCTAATATCTAGAATGAAATTGCCGAAAAATTTAATAAATATGAGATTCTCAATCATAATGTGCAACTCTAAGTGAGTGACTAGGACAACTGATGTTGTTATTACTATGAATGAATTATTAAAATATTAGTTATCGAACAAATTGTAAAGCTTGAAATGATATAATATTTCACCATAAACGCTTTTAAGATTATATGCAGTGCAACAAAAATACGAGTAATATGTCAACTGGCACTGCTATTTTCTAACAGTTAATAAACAGGGTGATCTTCAAATATGACGCATATTTTAGTAAAAGAGATATAGCAAGGTAATAAATTAAATGTTAAGTAAACATATCAATTAATTTAGCGTAAATTAAATGGAAATATTTTGAATTTGTAAAAATCATTTATAAACTGATCATATGCTCCAGACATGTCGATCATCTTATTTTTCCATGGATCTTTTTAAATTACTGTTTTTACGTTTAAAATCAGTATACTTTCATGTGACTAATTTTAATTAATTTTATGATCTTGCTATATCTGTTTCACTATGAGTGCACATGTTCATGTGTTTGTATGCTACATTAAAAAGTATGTTAGGGCTGCGATCGAAAATGAATTGTATCCGCATAATTTAAAAAACGATCAGTATTAGAAGAAGTTGATTAGAAAGAAGCTCGATAATGCGTGCGTCGAAAAGGTTCCTATGCCAAAAAAAACTGATGAGGAATAATATGAGTGTCATAGCATAATGACATATTATTTATGACAAGAAACAATAGATATGTAAAAGTTTTTAATTAGAGAATGTTGTAAATATGAGGGATGCACATTGCAAATGTTAATTATCGATACCATATAATATCATTTGTAAAAATATTAATAGTACGATATCGTCAATAGTGACTTGAATTTGGTGAAACTGAAAGCAAAACGCGTCCTTTATCAAAAATGATAAACCAAGGTTACGTATTAATCAAAATATAAAAGTAAAACATAGGATGTTGATGTAATGATATTAATAATGCATACTCTTAGGATAATTATAATAAGCAAATTAATTGAGAAAGTGAGCGATATAGTGACATAAGTAGGTGTAAATATCACAAGGCGTTTTATGCTAAGCTGTTATGCAGTATCAAACGAGTTTAATATATTCTGTACAGATTGTTTCTCAGGATAGTTGTTACATGATTTGAATAATTTCCACTGTATTTGTAGAAAAGGTTTTCAAAACTAAAAGATTTATATATTATTCGATTCAATTTCTTTAATGCAATTTTTTTTATCAGCGATATAATTAATATGTATAGTAATATTTGAGTAAAATTATCTTATTTATTCTTAATAAATAATATAGGATTAGTAATATTTTCTAAAAGTACAGTGTGAAATTTTCAAACTACTTTTGGGAGCATTCTAATTATGTCATCAATACGTTGTAAGAATGCACGGTTGTTCCTTGATTATAGGAACGATGATACACTGAGTAATTGCTAAGTGTGCATATGACAATGCAGCACATCCTATCTATTGAATCTCCGAATTTATTTTTATTTTTTTTCTTGCTTCATAAGTCTCGTCATCACGTATCACGTCGATTGTCTTTTTTGTTACTGTTGCTATATTTCTCTGTATTTCTTTCTCTTATCTTACTAGCATATCATTTTCATGTTTCATTTTCATCATGGTATACAATTTTATTTGTTTATCTTCATGCGACCAACTATCCTAATATTCATCGCGAGATTTGCGCGACAGCCTGTAAGCATATGTATAAGAATAATACAAACTAACGTGTATGTACATTTATATAGATTTACGTGAATAGAGATATATTATATATATATACATACTATATATACACAGTAAATGTATAATTTCTCGGTTGTACAGATCTGAGCGTTATCTCCAAAATGTTCTATTTTATATATGTATAATTATTACATTGCATTCAATGTAAGCGATATCTTCCAATGCCGGCATTGTATCATCGCGTAAACAAAAAAAAAAAAAAAAAAGAAAATGTTTGTAACATTATGAGACACCATCGTTTGTAAAAGTAATAATGAAAAGGTTGTGAAGTCCGGATGTCGACATCCTTACAAGGATTCGCCAGCTTCGTGGATTTATTTGTACTGTGGGGAGGAATCTGAGGTTGTGCTAATGAAGATTAATGAGTTGTATTGAGAAAGCTTTAATAAACGTGTGTAAAATTGGGTTTCATCCGATGAGTTTTCATTCCATCAAAAGTATAATACGCAGGTGTATGTTCTGTTACTATAGTAACTATACACCAACAAATTCCCGGACTTCAAGGTTGCTCTAAACATGCGATCGAATTTGTATATGTATAGAATGTTGTTCGATGTTACGTGCATAGTAATTTTACGTGAAGCCACAAACGTTTTTACATGTACATTTAGACAGGGGTTAAGGTGACAGATAGGCATAAAATGAGATTTAAAATATCCGCACAAAATCGTAATGGTCATAAGCGTTTGGTAACTTGTGTAGCATGGAGCTCGACGGAAGAGATTTATTCATGCGGGTATGATTTTGTATTTACGAGAAAAAATATAAATAATCTAAGTGATTACCTTTTCAGAGAGGATCATTTATTAATAGCGTGGCATTTGGAAGGTGGGACCGCACATTCTAGCATTGTTACGGAATTTCCTAATGATTTTTATCCGACCGACATGCAGTGGCATCCGCGACCAAATTATGCGGCGCTAATTACTAAAAAACAATCGTTAGATGTTCTGTTAATTACTACAGCCGACGGTATTTGTTTTTATACTTAAAGATGTAATACTAAAATGTACTATTTTGGTTGTAACTTCATTTTTCAATATTACTAGTTTTGGCTTTGATATCTTTGTCATAGGAAAATATCATTTAGTTAATAAAAATGGACGTATAGAAAAGAGCATAGATGCTCATAAAGGAGCAACGACAGTAGGCAGATGGAGTAGTGATGGCTCCGCACTTTTGACTGGTAATTAAAACATCTTAGATGAGGTAGTTATTGGAGTAATTATTATTTGGTTAATTTCTAATTTATTATAATGCTAGCTGGTGAAGATGGTTTGATAAAAGTATGGTCACGTAGTGGCATGCTTCGCTCTGTTGTTGTTAAAGGTGTGTTTCCCATACTATCTGCTGCCTGGAGTTCAGATTGTACGACAGTATTATATTCTCAGGGAGCTCACTTAACTTTTCAGTCGCTTAACTCTAATTCCAAACCTCGCAAGGTTAAATAATATTCAACAAATGTATATGATATTTGTACAATTAAAGAAATAACTAATATTTGAAGAAAAATCTTATTTCAGTTATTGGCTCATGATGGTTTGGTTTTGGTTTTATGTTGGAGTCATACTCATGGATTGATAATTTCTGGTGGGGAAGATTGTAGATATAAGGTAAAATACGAAAAATTTAAAGAAAAATCTAATTATACAAATGAAAGAATCAATGAGAAATTAAATGTTCATTTAAGGTATGGGATCCTAATGGTACTCAGCTATTTTCTAGTAGCATAGGAGATTATCCTATTACATCAGTAAGCTGGAGCTTTTCTGGGGATTACTTTGCTGTTGGATCATTTAACACAATCAAACTTTGTGATAAAACAGGAGTTAGTTCATATTACATATTTTATTATTTATTTATGTATTCTTTTTTACTGATATGCATATACTTTTAGTGGTCTCATTCATTAGAAAAAATAAATTCTGGAAGTATATACAGTATTGCTTGGTCAAGTGATAGCACACAAGTAGCTATGGCTTGTAGTAATGGAACTGTATCAACAGGACATATAATAGACAGGTACAAAAATCATTAAAATAAAATATTATGTAAATATATACATACTTGAGTATTTCATATGAACGGAAAACAGAAGATTGGAATGGAATAATTACGAAGCCACATTGGTCAAAAGAAAAGTAATTGAAATCAGAAATGTGGGTAATGAAATACGAGAAACATTAGAGATATCGGATCGCGTGGTGCAGCTGGAATTTGGTTTTGATTATTTAGTTGTAATTACACCAGCACAGTGTCATGTTTATTCGGTAGCAAATTGGAATACTCCCGCTATATTTGATTTAAAAAATACTAGTATATCAGCGGTACTTCTTGCAGAAAAGTATATATTAATTATTTTATACATTAAAAAAATATTAAGAGGTTAAAAGAAAACGAAATAATTTATAAACGTATTATTTTAAAGGCATTTTTTATTAGTTGAATGGAATAGCGTATCATTGTACAGTTATCAAGGCCGTTTATTAGGAACTCCAAAATGGAAAGGAATAACACAGGAACGACTTTATCCACCTTGTGTATCGCTATGTTCTGATACTTTAGTCATACGATCGCAAAGTAACGAAAAACGTACGATAAAACAAGTTTTTAAATAAAAAAGAGGAAGTAAAAATATATAAAGATTATTACAAAATTTTTTAGTTCTTCATGTGTTAGAAGTGGCTTACAATAAACCTATAACAGAAAACCAGACTTACACACATCTTCAAAGTATTACAAGGGTTGCGTTGAATCATGTTGGCGGAATAACTGATCGACAAGTAGCATTAATCGATATAAACAAAGATTTGTTTCTAGTTTCTATACGAATCCCTGGTTTTGGTAGAGTATGTAAAATAGGTATGCAGTGTTAAAAAAAAAGATTTATTTATACAATTTGCTAGGAATACCTTTAGACTTGTTCGTTTTATTTGTTTAGCCGCTATGGCGCAAGATATTGCATGGGCGACTGATGCAAATGTTTTAGCAGCGATGTTGGATGCAACACTATCTGTATGGTTGTGTCCTAATTGTGTGCATTATAGCGACCGTAAGATTATACGAAAAACAAGGATCGATAAAGAAAGCAGGTATTTAACACTATTGTATAAAATGCGATTCGTTATTTTTCAATAACAATACATGTTTTATTAATGCTTTTAGTGAGTTTGGTAAACAGCCAAGTGTAGCTAATGTCTATAATGGGATGGTAATGATACGACGTGGTGATGGGGCATTAGTGGCTTCTTCCTTTTATACATTTTTTATTAGTCTTCATCAACATATACTGAACAAAAGATGGAAAGAAGCACTGTCTCTTTGTCGAATTGCTCAGGTAATTAATATCTATCCTCTTCTTTCGAATAAATCGAAATTTCTTGACACAAAGATTATGAATAGAATGAAGTATTGTGGACTTGCATGGCTGTTATGGCAACTGACAATAAAGAATTAGATGCTGCGGAAGAAGCGTATGCAGCAATTTCGCGATACGATAAAGTCAATTATATTCAGTATATAAAGGTAATAATAAAAACATGAGATTAAAATCATTTCATCTTCTAAATAAATCGATAACCTTAAATCTTTGAAATTAGAGTCTACCAAATAAAACAGAAAGATTAGCGGAAATGGCGCTTCTGTCGGGAGATCTGTTAACTGCAGAAGGCATACTTTTGCAAAACGGATTAACTGAGGAAGCTGTACGAATTAACATTGAAATATATAATTGGAATAGGTACCATTTTTCAAATTTATAAAACAATTTTTCAAAAAAATTGCTATTTTTAATGTATTAATTATTGATTTAGAGCATTAGAATTAGCGATTAGACACAGAAAGCAACTGGATGAGGTATTGAACGCAAGAAAAGAATATCTTCGAGTAATCAATAAGAAAGAAACGAATCAAAATTTTCTTGAATATATGGCAAACGTTGCAAAAACGCAAGTAAATTGAACAAATTTATCACATTGCACAATATCGAATATTTTGCACATAATTTTTATATTTTTACCAAGCAGTGAGACAAAAAATTTTCACCAGGAAGCTACTGAAAAGGCTCCGTTTAAGCGAGACGAAATTGAATTACCGGAAGCAGAAATACAAAAAAACGAAATAATGAAGCAAGAAATGGATACTTGAAAGCGTAACAGTATCTTTCTTTATACAAATTACTTATTAAAATATATAAAAATAAAGTACAAAGCACCTGTGTTTCCAAATATTTCAGTTAAACAAAATTTTTAATCATTGATGAGATACATGTCACGATGATTTGTTTAACTTTTGGAATTTAATATACAAATATTTTACATAAATGGGAATTTATATTTAAATACTATGTAGTATATGTCTCTTTTTATGTAATTATATTACGTAATTATATGTATTATAAAACTACAAATTTCAAAAATATGGAGATCATAAAAATGAGCAAGACTGTGAATAAAAATAAAAATATAAGTTTTCGTGAATACCACGTTGTTTCTTTTGTAACAGGTCTGTATCGTGTTGCTAAAGCCGACTGAAATTAAAAATATATGTTGTTTTCAATTTAAAGAACATTTGGGTATTATATCTTCTTTATATAATGCACTTCATCTTACCCATCCACCGTTAGCTTGTATCCATGTTGCAAGGTCTTCTTCTAATACATCCGTCATACCTCAAATCAAAAATGTTTTTAAGCGTAAGGAGATCAAGATTAAAGGAATAGCATTTTAACTTTAAAATAACTACCTCTCTGTATAGCAGGTAAATACTCGGGTTTACCCTGACGTACGCAATCTACGGCAATACCACCAGCAACCGCGTAAAGGGCTATCACTTTGCTCCAAGTCATTTCTCCATTCCTGATCATTTCCCTGGAGATATCGGCAATGGCCTCGCTGGCAGACTGTTCTGATGAGAAACTACCACAACCGATTTGTCGTGCAACACGATTGAACAAATTTGGATGCATCTTTTCTAGTTCAGCTCCAACTGATACTAATTCTGGATAAACTTCACCAACGATTGCACCTCCAGGAAGCAACATGGCGCTTCTCATTCTTTTCAGACCCAGCTTTCGGTGAAAAATTCCAGATCGTTTTAAACGATTTCGGATATATTGAGCACATAACGACGATCCCTACACATATACATTAATTAAGTAAATTGTTATTGTGCTATTAATTAACCTGTTAACTGCAGAAGAAGATTTAATTTATCACTTGGATTCCCAATCCATATTAACAACTTAACTATATTACTAATTTAACTTACATTAAGAGATTAATGTTACAGATGGTGGTACGTAAGTAAATACCTGTGATACTGTGAGCTCGATCGAAGCTGAAACCGTTCTCCATCGAATCGTATGAGAAATCTTTCTGGAAACAACGTCGCTGACATTACTGAATCTTCTTCGTGCTGAATCGACGACGTGAAAAGGCGAAGCTTCTTGATTGTTAGGAAGCGGAAAAGCGGCCAAATTCGAGTGGAGAGATAAAGCGAGGCTGTGCCTGCGATACGGTTGCCCTGTGTTCCCACTATTATCCTCCAAGCCACGTAAAGATCCGACGAGCCCAGACATTGAAGAATCCTCCGTGGAGAGTTCCTGCCATTCAGGCTTTTCAGGCTTAAAGAATTTTAATGATCGTTAAAAAAACTTGACATCTTATCTCGTAGGATAGGTTGTTCTCTTTTTTCCTTTTACGGAAGAAAGAATTAAACATTCAGCCTCTTGGCAATTTCTAATTTATACTATTTTCCAGTTGTAAACCACATCTATTTGGACCAAATTTCTATACGATTTCATATTTAATAATTACATATTGATTAATACATAAGATACATAATAAGACTAATACACAAATAAGATACATAATAAGACTTATGAATGGTAATATGCAACAGCTACTTGCTCAGACGATAATTTAATTTTACAGAAACCTCTTCCTGATTGTCACAAAGACACGGCAAAGTCCATCGATGAATATCTTCAGTCCCTGTATGATGATCTTGAGACACGCAGATGCATTTTTTGTCTTTACCACTACAAAATGCCATAGTACATTTACGCCAGGTATCGTAACACAATTATTATTCCACCGGCGAGTACAGTTGTTATCTGGCAGCCTTATTTAGCGCAGCTATTTGACATGCTGCGCAGCGCTTTGTGTGCCGCGCCGCTAAGATACACTTTCATTGTGTGCCTATTATGTATTCATTTTTATTCGATCATTTGCCTCCTTAACTAGCGCGGAATTAGGCACGGTGTGTGCCATTTCTAAATTAGCACGATATCCGCGCGTCTAACTGCAAAATCATGATCGTTCAATCGTTGGTCAGCCTAATTAGAATAGCGCGCTAATTAAGGTATTCGTTTGGCCTCATGTTTAAGGTCATCTTTCAGTTATAACACAATCGAGTATTGTATACGATGATAACATTATGCGGATATTAATACCGGTTCTGAGAAGTTATTCTTTAATAGATTTTACATTAAAAAAATTATACAACTTCGTAAATAAATCAACCGTTCGATTAATAGACTTGATAATTAAAGATTGATAGATTTTTGCAACGGTCTTAGTGACTTTATAATTATAAGCTAATCGATAAAAGAATCATTTTATTTGCATAGTAAGAGGTCACATAGGTAATATGTGAAAAACTAATTGCGTATTGTCTGTGCTGGTCTCGTCTGGGTGCTCGTTAATTATCAATTATCAACTATGTCCAGCCGGCCGATTATCTTTTGAGAGCCTACGTAACATTATGTTTAGCAATTTCGTTGCACTTGTTTTCGCAACTTGTAATTTAACGTAACTTTGAAACTTTATGAAACTTACAAACTAATATTACTATTTCTTTAAATTCCATGTTATTGCAACTTGTATTATATTTAGACACCTCATGAAATTAAGTATTATTTAGCTTCTTTTTTCTTATTTAGGAAAAGTATATATTGAATAAATAGCAACAACAATATTTGTTTTAATATATTAGAAAACAGTCAACTATGTATTAGAAACAAATGTTTCCGAAAATTAATTCAAGTCACTGTGTATATTTTAATAATGTCTATTGGAATATAATTTTCACTTCGGTTCATATAGACCCTACAAGAAATGCACGATTATGTACGTATCGAAGCGAAGAGTTGAAAGAATTTTCTTTTTAATTTATTTGATCCTCGCATCAGCAATGAATGAACTGAATGAATTTACCATTGGCAGGACCTCCTCCTCCTTCTGGACCCGCAATTGAAAGTCTGGTCTCATTGTAATTAACGCTCGACTGCCTCATTACTCACTGTCATCTAACACGTTCCACATACACATTATATGCGTAATATGTTTTTGAATTATCGCTTATCAACGGTGTAGCTGACCGGTTGATTATCATTGGAGGAGAATGCGCGACGGCGTGTTAAATCGTTTGTTTTATCAATTTCCAAGGCTTATTTCCGTGTCGCGATGGCTAATTAAGCCAGCTTTGTATGTTTATATAACGGATCCCGTTAGCTTTTTTTGGAAACCAACGAACTCGTAAGTTATTGTTATTATTCTTGGAATGGTCAAAGTGGATGAATAACGTAAAATAAACAATGGCGAACATATGTCCAATGACTTGACTGCGGATATTTATTAATTTCTAATTAAATAAATTGATTGTAAAAACTGTACATTCTAGTCACCCAATTGAGATTAAATCCTTTTAATTAGCCGATCATTCTCGTTAGAGATGGTGAAATAGGGTGTTTAATTAGACGAAAGCTAAATTGAATTAACTGGTTAATTGAACCATCGAGTTGCATAAGATAGCAATTAGTTAGGTCATAGAAACACACTTGAACGATAGCGGAAGAGATTTAACATCGTTTTTACGGTTTCTTTAATTATTTCATATGACATAGTCATAATTAATTGCCAATTATTTATCGCGAGAATCGTTAATTATGATAAGAACTGAATTTATGTCAAAAGATAGAAAAAGTGGAAAAAAAAGGATAGATTCTGAAGTAAACTTTTTAGCAAAGTATACGAAAATAGCTAAAATATATTTTGATGCAATCCTAATTACGTGAAAGACTAGTGGAAAAGAAGTTTTATCGATATTTCCAGTTTTAAGCGAGAAAGTCATCAGAAATTATCTCTATGAAAAATTGAGCGTATGAGTAACAAAAGTACACAGCCAGATGTTAATTATATAACGTAAAAAACGTTTATCGTGTTTGAAAAGTTTTACGTGGAAACGACACGTATGGATGACATGAACGTGACCGAAATTGTGAAACATTTGCAAGAAATTTTTGCGTCACCTGCGATTAGATTTTAGGCTAATTTTCTTGGTACTCATAAAAGTATATACGTAAATATTTATATTTTCTATCACGTATATTATCATTGCAATTTGAACCTCGATGATAAGATAATAATAATGGAACAACAAGTGAATTATTTACAGTAACCTTGTGCAAAAAATGTTCAAATTCAAAAATTTAAGTTTGACAAGATTCAACTCGAATATAAGAAAGTTCATTAACGTTTGCCAATTGGAATAAATTTTCGAGTCAGCTGATGTTTAAGGTGATTAAATCATTAACATTATTGATAAAATTATTACGAAGTAATTGTAAATATTCCAAAGATTTGCAAACGATTAACTTTGTTAACATAGTGAAAGATATTTAAATCATATGATTCACGCAAATTAATTATCTTAAACATTGCCTAACTGAAAAGTTTACTAAATTTAATTACAAACAAATTGAGTGTAATTGGTGAATCGACAACTGCGGCAGACAATCAAACCACAACAAGTCAATAAATTTTTCAGTGCAGATAAAGACAACGTAAATGTAAGAAGGACGATGAAGAGTATAAATCACGAATCGAGAGAAGGCGAGTTCCTTGTGATTCTTTATGCCGAGAAAGTACGATTCCGAGTGGCGATATATGCTGAACGATTCGAATTCTTTGAACTTTTTTGTCGTGAACACATCTTGTATTTTGAGCACGTAGACCATCGGTGTCATTCACAAAATACGAATGGCAACCATTGCTAAAAAGAAAGGACTATTGCAAACGTACTTACTGATAACACTGGATTTCGACAAAAAAAAAAAAAAAGAAGAAAATAATAATAAAGAAAAGACAGTACAACTTTTCAAAGAGGACACAATATTTTAAACTTCGGAAAAAGAAAGGAGATAAGAGATTTAGGTATGACTGAATTTTTTCAAGAAATAGATACATTTTTAATACATTTTAAAATAGATACAGTTATAAAGGTTTATAATAAATGATTAGAATTTCCCCTAAAAACAGATTGATAATAAATCCTGGTATTTTATTAATTTAAAAAATTATGATTTTCCCCGGGTCTGTAAATTTCTTCTATATTAGTTACGTGATGCATCATGCATATGTGTACAAGTCATTCTTAATAGATCAAGTAAATCATTAAAAATAGCGCCGTCCGTATATATTAGCATTATATTATCGCTAAACGAGAGTAATTTCTTGAAAGAGAAAGAAGACAGCTAATTATCTTCAAACATTAAAATTAACTGAGTACTTGAAGTTATTACACATACACATTACGATACAAAAGATAAAATATCACAATTCAACGATATATATATTATCAGTATTACAAATCAATATATTGAGCAATATTACATGAATATAGTTAGAATTTTCTTTTAAATCAACTGTAGCGTTACATAAACATAACTAACATATTGAAACGTATCTTTTCACATGTTTTAATAGATGTCTTCCATCCTTAAGTTATCAACAATACACCGTATTTAGAAAATAGATTGTTTCCTACATAAATTTACATAATTTATCATGTCGTTGATTAAGTTTACCGGTAAATTTCATGGGTGACGTAAGAGTAGAGAGAAAAAAAAAAGGAGGAAGTGTGGAATTGAAAGGGCGACGTGTAACTAACAGTACGAAAATATAGGTCGAGACGACATCGAATAAAAGATGCGGGCTACATGTTCTTCAGGTAACGGCTGTACCCCCCTCCTTTTATAAATTTCCCAAAAACTGAAGCCAGTTTTGTAATACAAAAAATAATCTCTTTATTGTCGCTTGGAATAACTAACAAACGATGCTTTTCAATTTTTTTGTAAATATAAAAATAAAGTATTTGATATACTTGACATTCGGTGTAACTTTT
The DNA here is from genome assembly GCF_024516045.1 of Bombus affinis. Taxonomy (NCBI): domain Eukaryota; kingdom Metazoa; phylum Arthropoda; class Insecta; order Hymenoptera; family Apidae; genus Bombus; species Bombus affinis. The sequence continues at coordinate 774,093 of NC_066348.1, forward strand.
GAAAAATTAAAAGCATTACACTTTAGTTAAAAACTCATTTTTCGTAATTCTTACGAAATATATTTCGAAGAAATGATTTCTTCACGAGAGAGAGATATCATTACATTGTCGTTATTGGCTAACATAAAATTTTATTTATTTATTTTTATTGACAATTAATTATTTGCAAGTGTTTCAACAAGAAGCTATATATATCGTTACCTTGAATGTTAACGAAGTACAGAGATTTATAGCTATTTTTCTTGACGGTTGTTCGTACGATTACAGTTTACGTGTGAAATCGGTTCCAAACACTTTCGTAGTTTGTACATTTAATCACTACTTTATCGAACACACTATATTAGAAGCTTACGCTGTTTATGACAGACAATTCATATTTTTCCCTTTTTTAGAATTCGTGAATCTATTTACGTCAATTAGATTGTTGTACAATTTAAAAAGAAGCTATAGATGATCGAAAGATACGGGGAACGCGCGACGCACCATCGAAATTGTAGGGAACACAGCGCGAACAATACTGGTGACTTTTCAACTACACATGATGTAGCTTGAAGATGTTGCGTGAACGCCGTACAAGTGTTATCCCTACTTACATCACTGTACAACGGTTGAGTCACTGTACGAAAAACATTTCTGAGAAAATTTGAGATTAATTTGCAATTAATGGATACACGTTGATCAAATGATCCAGAAATAATTCATAATTTTTTCAAGTTGCTCTTTTTAATTAAGATAGTAAGAACACTGTAATGAATGAAAATTTAGACTCACATTTTCTGATCGTGATAGTGCTTGAAAAATATAAGGATGTACTATTAATATTAACCTTACTAGGTCCGGTCAAATGACCGGTTTCAAAATTTAATTTAAAATTGTATATTCATTGTTATTTCTTTTGTTCATCTAACTTTACCTGAACTTTAAATTCTTACATTACCTGATTAATCAGTTTCTCAATTTTTGTTAGTATAATAATTTACATGAAATTGAATGAACAAAAGAAATAACAATGAATGTACAATTTTAAATTAAATTTTAATATCAGCCATTTGACCGGATATGGTAAGGTTGGTGTTAAATTATGAATATGATAAAAATTTTCATATTACAATAGTTTAATGACTAATTTTAAAAATGAACAATTTCCTATATCTTCTCATCAAAGAATTTTTAATATAAAAATTTGAAGATGTTGAAAATTTTGTAAAATATTTCTAAAGAATATATAAATAGATGCTTTAGAAAGTGTTAACAATGGAAACCATTAAACTTTCATTGCATACGTTAATTTTGAACGATTACTTATAAAAATATTAATTTGTAATAACTATTTTCAATTTTAAAATAGCACACTGTTTATATGACATTACTTTTAAAAGAATTATTTCAGCTACTATAAATTTTCCAAAGTGCAATTGATTTTATTTTATTTTTGATTGTCAAAGTTCCGAAAATTTTGTTAAATTATCACACATTATTAAAATTCATAGTCCAAAATTATAGTAATTTTTTCTGTACGAACGTAAGCAATTGTATTTGTTTCTCATTTATGACAATTTATAGGATTATGGGATGCTTTTAAATAGACTTTTCTTTATACTTTAGTTTTACATGTTGGCTTTTTTAGGGTCACATGCAGTATATTTATATAATAAAGAATGTCACATGTGTGTGTGTAAGATATCCTTCTCAAAATGGAAGGAACAGTAAGTGGGACGATAAATTCGTGTATAACAATATTCTATTCACAACGATGATATGATAAAGTAGCATCAAGAGGCAACAATCTTCTTTTTCGGGAACGGTATAACTTACATTATATATATATATATATATAATATATAATATAATATAATATAATATATATATATTTATAATATAACAACACTGCGGAAAGCTTGAAAACACTCCATTCAATTACGTTTATTTTTCTTTTCTCATCGTTTATAGGCATATTTATATTTATATATGAATATATGTATATATGTATGTATGTACGTATATCTGTAATATATTTATATGCATATATATATATATACATATGTATAATATATATATATATATATTACTCACTAACGTAAATTAATGTTATGCTGTGCTATGTTAGAAAATTTGAATAATAATACTTTCCATTGTCTGCACATTATTATTACCTTTCTCTCGACCACGAATACACAATAAATAAATATTCACTCATTCAGTTATCACGCGACTATAATTTCACAAAAGAAAAAAAAGATAATCGTACTAGCAGCATTTGCAACCCTTAACGTTCCTGGTAACAACCTTGGAATAGTTAAAAAAAGGACTCTGTAATGTAGAAACCCAAACTTTGATTTAAACAATTAACATATGGATTGTATATGAATTGTATAAATATAAACTAATAATGCAATAATTTAACTGTACGAAACTCTATACACTCTAAACTCTATACAAATTCTCCTTTCTTCAACTATTCTCACGTGTTGTACAAAAATGCACTTTTACTCGCATTGTGTTTGTAAGACACATAAATTCTATCGATTGCTTTATTTCTTTCTTCCAATCGTGAACCCCAACCTAACCCCAACTTCACGTTTCACATTTCTGAGAAATGTAACTATATATCTTTAAAATTATAATAAATCGTCCTAAATACACTCGAGTATCTTTCAATATGATACCTCTTACGTTTAAACTGAGTAACCCAACTCCGTTCTGATAGCGTAATAAAATTTCTGGTAATGTAAAACACATACATTTTTTACGCTATCCTATTGTAGTGTATCTTTTCGTTGAGATCAGCAGTGTACTCTTTTACTTTCGCTAACTTCGTGTGAACCATGAGAGTACTATCGTAGATTTACAAAACATTGGAAAGTGAACGTGATTCGTTATTATTTTGTTCCACTATGAACTATCTCGTTGATGTTAGACAAATATCAGAAAACGATTCAGCAGTTAAATTCGATATTATAACACTGATTATATTTAAAATTTAATTCAATATCATCGTGTATAATATGTTGATTGTTCTTTGTTATGTTGCTCGGTCATTCTTGCATTTGCGTCTCGTACGATTGTATAAAGAGTCGATGTAAGAAAACTAATTAACGTGATTGATTATATTAATGTAAAACTGAAAAAGGTGACTCAGCCGATGTACGAAACGTTTCTTCTTAGGCTCCTTTTTTCTAGTGCTTTTGAGTGTTCCTCCTTAACGCGTAGCCATATCAAGAATAACGCACACATTTTCCACATGTTGTTTGTTGCGTTATTTTACAGTTGATAATATGACGGGGGGTGAAAGATACATAATCCTCCTACACAAACATTATAATTATGTATTGTCACTCGGACAAAAGTGGTACCAGCCACTTTTACATCACAACCAAGGAATCTAAAATCGACACCTTCAGTTTTTCCATGCACGCTCAATTTCACTCTTCATCTTTCCCTTTCATTCAAAAAAAAAAAAAAAAAAAAAAAAAAAATAAAGAGGAAAAAGGAAAAAAGAAGTAACAACAAGAAACTAAACAAAGAAGCAGGTACTCTAAGAATTAATCATGTATCGTACAACATCGATACAGATTTGATCACAAAAAGAGACAAAGAATAACGATAGTAACGCTAGTACGTTTCATCAGAATGCCCGAAGAGTGTATCGACAAAGTATATCGAAAGAATCATCGTACTGTTCCTCTGTATATATAGTTTCAATATCTGGTACTAGTTGTTATCTTACTATCGACATGATTCTATATAAAATATACAAATCCTTAATATACTACATGAAAACTATGGCTTTTCGTATTTCACTCTAAAAAACAGGTCAATCTTCACGCGATTTAACCAATATTTTCGTTCCCTTTTCTTCAAACGTAATCATCTCTAAAAAATAAAAGGCATTATCGTTGTTCAAAGTACCATTCGCCCCCTGCCATTAATATGTTTCTTCGTTTTCTTTCTTACAACGCTGGGTCGATATTCGTCAATGTACATACAATAAATTTAGTTGATTCATCTGACAATAATGAAAATGCGTGTATAATACAAACGACTAGGCACTCCATCCTTCATCGTCACACGTTCATGTCAGTGTGGAATGAATCGACTAAAGTTAATGTATATATGAATGTGTATGAATTGTGTTGCTTGTGTGTCTACTTGCGCAAGGGGCACTATTTATAATATTTACAAGAAATTAATATGAGATTAACATACATATTATATGTATGTAGTGTATATATACACATATACGATCAACGCGTGACAGACACAATATGTAACATATAAACAGTACTCTTTCCTTCGTTTGTCTCGCTCCTACATCCAACAATTCATTAAAGCTAGTTGTAACAATACTAAAGTAAATAAACATTGCAAGGCATTAACACATATACGTATACGAGCATTGTTGTTAAACTGCAAAATTAACAATAGATTCCGTTAAATTAATTTGCAGCATATGTGTATATATATATATAATATATATAATATATATATATATAATATATATAATATATATATATATATATTGACAGCATCTGGTCCAATGAATATTAAGTATTCATGTAAATAATTAATCATTTCTTACATATGTACATGTTAGATATCAAGATTTGTAACATAACTAAAGATGACTTAACGTTGATTATTGTCGATGTTCACCATGTCGCATGCGTTAGCAACCATTTCATATCATCCTATGTCCTGCTAGAGAATTCGCGACACAATAAACGTAGAAATCGTCTTATTGTTGTAAACGTCGAGACAAATAATCGAACAAACAAGCGTAATAAAACGAAGGAGATAAATCTATGTAATCTCAATCGGTACAGAACCTCTTAGAGCGTCTCAACAATGAAACATGCACATATAATAATACTAGTATTCCGCAAACGACTGAAGATGCATCACAAATACCGCGACTAGAAAAGCGCGATAATTTTGCACATATACGATACGAAGATACTTGTATATAATGTATACGACACTATATGTATAGAAGAGAGTCGCTAAATGGCAGTAGGGAATCAAATAAGCTGATACGTTGTAGTGCCAAATTCTGTCTTCTTTTCAAGCACCAGCAAATCCATATACTTCTAGTACCCTAATCTCAAAATCGCCGCTGGCACAAAGGGGTGGATTATTGAATGTAGAGCACCGATCTGTTTTACCGAATCTTATATTTTCATCCATCCATATCGCTTGACCGTCTCTGAAAATAATAAATTAATCATTTTTAAAACAATTTAACCGTTTAAGTTTCAAGCAGCGCGATCGCACTGTTTAGATTTTGTGTCGAAAAGTCCAAATACATTTGAACGCTAGGGAAGACTGACGGTATTTTGTATTTCATTGTTATCTTCTCAATAATTTTTATTGAACAAACCTTGAGATATTTATAAACTAATAGTACGCATATATAATAATATAAACGTATTTCATAAAATAACAAATATGACGAGCGCTATTGCGTCGTTTGTTTCTCTTCGCAATCGATTAAGACAAGCGCTATCGCGCTGTTCGGGATTTTTCGATCCTGTTTTTTCAAAGACCCCTGGGAGCCAAACGGTTAACACTTTACGCCTCAAGGATATGAATGCAAACACAGTGCACCGTTAGATACAAGATTTGTTCTCATTTTCTTTTTTATTGATGTTCTAATAAAAATGTTTAATTGTTCAATGGGGCACTTTTTGTTTCAAAGTATCTTCTATTTATCGGTTATATTCAAAATGTTCTAACTGTCAATTTTCATACAATTTTTACAATTATAAGAAGTTCAAGCACTCCGGTCACCAATGACCACCGTGGCGTCACAGGAGAAACCGTCGAGAAGGTCGGTCATATATGACCAACGTAGCAGTCAAAGTATTAATGAGTATCATAATTTATATAAATAGTATACACATTTTTCATAAATATTATATTTAAAAAACTCTTACCCTCCTCCAATTGTTATCATTTTGGAATCTGCCGCCATAAATAGTTCAGCTGAATGATGGACTTTAGAATCATTGTGCGAAGAATCCATACCCACCCAAGGGTATTTTGCTCGTTCAGGATACAAGCTGAATAAGAAAGTTTCACCTGTCCCAAAATAAGCTTGTCTTTGTCCTTTATCATTTTTCAAGTTACGTTCACACCATCTTGTGGAGCAATAGGCACCAAATACCTTATAACAAAAAGTACAAATGAATGTTTATTAAGCAGAGATAAAAAAACCAATATTCTATAAAGAATACACTTACTTCATTGTTACATGTTTTTATCATTAAGAGGGTTGGTTCATGTTGCTCTACCCTTACATAAAATGTTGTCAAAGAACAACCATGCTCTTCTGTTGTATACAATAGGATTGGTTGATACATGGTGATCCGCATAGGCAACCAGGACCATAACGTGAATAACTGTCACAAAATAAATGTACAAAAAATTAATAGAACTATTTTATATAATTACGGCCAGTATTTATAATTGCGCAAACACTAGTTCTCAATAATCTTCTAGTTGTTCAAGAATACAGCAAACTAAGTCATAGCAGAGGTAGATCATGCCTTTGACTGAAAAAAATAATCAAGCCAAACAATATAAAAAGGAAGTATATTCTTCTGGCCTTTTACTTAGTTTTTTTTTCTTTTTGAATAATTTTATTAAATCATGTGGATATGAAATTTGGTTTTTAAAACCTATTTGTTTGATGGTAATTTATATTTATATACAAAAATTAAGTTTTATATACATATATGTATATTGAACCCCTAAGTATAATTACTTATATTAATATAATAATAATTAAATTAATATAATTAATCACTTATATTAATTTTAATTTACTTTTAAATATTTTTTGTGCTAAAGGAGATTGTCAATATTTTTATATTCTTATATACCCTTAATATTAAAATAATTATCACATTCGGCTCTTTTGTTGTTTATCAATAACGATTTCGTAATTTAAAAATTTTTCTCTAAAAATCTATAACACCAATACAAGAAAAAACTATCAAGAAATACAATTTAAAAAATATTAGGAAATTAGGTGCTTACACAAGATGCAAAACCATCATGCAAAAAGCAAGAACATCATTCAAATATAAAAGTGAATTGCTACAATATTATAAATTATGATAATAAGTAGATTAAGGTTGTGAAATGATAACTTGATGAGGCAATGCACGTGATATGATAAGGGCTCAATAAAATGTAAAAATAAAAATGTGCATATGACTACATATACGTTGAATAGTGTTCAAACGGTTTAAAATTGTAACTACAAGTTTACTTTATTTTTATTGATGTTGCACACTAATTACATCAAAAAATATTCAAAAGGAGTGTAAGAAGAATGTAACAATAAAAATTAGTAGAGGTTAAGGGAAAGGATTCCAGGAACAATCACTACAAATGCATGATAATAAGACAGGGACAACATGCCGAATTAATAGCAGAGAAGAGTAAAATTGAGCACATAATTTATTCAGAAGGAGTACGAGTGAGTGCATCGTTTTCTTCAATATATAAATCAGGCCATACATCATTCAGTTCAATGTGTATACTCTGTAAGAAAATTAAACCTCAGGCAAGTAAGGAATACAACAGAGAATTGACAATGAAATTGCGACTACAAAAGCCGACTTAATCGATAATTACTAATTGTACTTATACCTTGAACGTGAATGACAATCATATATCATTTACATCGATCTGGCCCTTTTTAAAATTCTGCTAGAAGATCTGCTAAACGACTGCCATTGTTCAATCGACATGAAATGTATCTTACAGATTTAAGCTAATATCACTCTGATAATAGCCAAAGATAGAAATACCATGTTGACTAAATATCCTATTTAATATGTACTTCAAGGCGGTTGTATATACACCAATAACGACAATATCGACATGCCACAGAGAGGCGACCAGCGAACTACAGAAAATTCTGCTACTGCCGAACTTTTTATTCTTTGTGGATTAGTGTTGAACGGCCGTAAGTACTTACATCAGGCATGTCTAGAATCTGGGAGCATATGCTTTGTATGGGATAAACCCCCATTGACAGAGCACGCGGTCCAGGACTGTGTGCACCCTACACCCATGACCATTAAATCCATCATCATTCCAGTAACGCAGCATGACACAAGACAACACAGAACCGTCAGTTATATTGGCATACAGCTTTGGTTCAACTTTACGTGTCAGAAAATAGGAATAAATATTATAATACTGGTTAAAACCATCGGAGACACAGAGCATAACAGGAAACATCGGCCACATTTTTCAAGTCTTTCCTCTAATATCACACAAAAAGTGTGGAGTAGGTATACGAATGAAACGCCCAACTCACTGTTAACCGGTGTAACCGATGTAATAATCTCAAAAAAGAAAATTAAATGATGTAATCAATGTGCTACCAAAGCATTGAAATTAATTAGTATATAAAATTAAAATAAGTTTGTTCTGAACATTCGCCGTTTGGTTTGTTTTTTTATACAGCTGTTACGACCAAAATGTGATATTGTACTGCGGATATACTGAAGTTTATGAAGCACGCTGCTGCATTCACTGATCGAAACTGATGTAGCGATTTGAAGCGCTTTCAACAGCTAAGTTTTTTTGAACTTTTGCCTTGAGAGATAAATTCGACCATCCTATCGATCAATGATAAGCAAACACATTTCGTGTAGCCCACCAGTAACAGTCACCATCTATATATTGAATTTTTCAATATGTAAAACATATAAGTAGTAACAAATAAACATTTTCGATAGAATATATGAATACAAACATATATATTTCTTTTATTGTTACATTTGAGATATCATATCTGCGAAACACTGAAAGCCAGTGAAACCTAATAAATAGAACATATGACTTTACTGGAAGAAATTTTTGTTATTTTCTAATGTTCAAAAGGCAGTAACTGCAAGTGGATAGACGGTAACAGCAACAAAGCTGGCACGATAAGTGTAACAATGGGTGAGTATGAATGAATGTAACAGGTATAGTAGTTCAGGAACAGAGGGCAGAGCACATGAAACTAACAACACATTTCCCAAAAAGATAATTATACGATACCCTGTCTTTGTATGTGTCTTCACACTCTTTCTGAAAACAAAGTGAATCATTGAACAGCTTTTGCATAATTTGCATTCTGATACCCTAAGAAACTATTAACTTAACCCATCATCTTTGAAAAACGTCTACTTATATTATTCTACAGTAAGAAACATTAAGCACGTAAACTATTGATACTAAACCTTTGAACCTGCAACATTTCTCACAAATAAGGAATCATTCGCAACATTTAACGATAAAAATAATGGGCTCACATATATGTACACTATTTTATGAATATAATCTCATACTTTGAAAATAAGTGGGAGAGTAATATCATTAACATGCCATATACTATCAAGTACTACAAAATTAACAGAGTATACCCCATAAGAATTGATCAGGAGGAGAAACAACCAGGTAGAATGAAATAAAATTTTAGCATGTACGTGAGTCCATACTTTGTTGGAAAAAATTTGTCAAGTATTCGGTGTTTTACACCATCTTGGAAGAAAGAGGAATACAGATAACATACTTCTCGTATCGTGAGCGTGTGCGACATCATCTGAATGTTGACTTGAGACTGACTCGTCGGCAAATTATCTGTGGATCGTGATCTAGCCAATGATTTGGATCCCGATATAACACTTTTACTTTTTAGAGCCATTTCTGTGCGTAAAAATACCCTTGATATGTATGCTGAGCTGAGTCCACGTATCCCAAATGCTGTACGTAAAAATTTAGCTGGCGTTACCTGTAAGTTTATAAATTATTAATATTTAACATTATATTGATATAGATATAGATATAAATTGTTGTAACATATCTATTCCATATGAGATTGAAATAAACAATAATCCGTGTTTAAGTGAGCTTAAGAAGAATTTGCTTTACTTATTATTTTATATGTAAGAATATTAAGAGAAAGCTATAATTAGTATGCGTTTTGAATGACTTCGCGTAGTGTAGGTGATGTATCGGTAATGTGTTAAAGAATTTTTTACACTTCTACTTACCGGTGTTTGTCTGCAAAACTTCGACAGAGCAGCGTCAATACCGTTTTTCGAAATTTCGTTCATCCATTCAGAGTTTTGCAGCGATGAATGCTTATAGAATAATAAAACTATAGCCATTGCTACACGATAGAAGACCTGAAACAAATAATGAAAAATTAATACTAATAATAATATAATATCACGAAGAATGATACAGTTTTATAAATGTACAAAATATTACTTTCTGCACAACACACTAAGAAGAGCCAATATGCAAAAATGCACATATCTAATCGACTTCTCATTGGCATACAGTCAACATTCGAATTCACCATTCATACTATTCCTGAAAAAGCATTCCATATTATACATATCTTTAACTCTATCCTTCTCTTGAATCGGAGCCAATAATATTTTTTAATATACCATGAAAAGATGCGATAAAGGAGTATAAGTGTCTCAAGTTGATCTCATTTGAATCTTGTAAATACCAACCTTGATGCCTTCGTGAAGAAAACAGTCCATGACCCTGACTAAATGCTGGAAAGGAAGAAGCTGCAAAATCCACCACATCCAATCCATGTAAATTCTTTCTGCTCTCGATCCAGAACAGTGCCTCGCCAAATGTACCGCTGCTGATTTCTTTAATGAAATATTACAGTCCTATATATTCTTAAAAATAAACCACATATTCAATTTAAATGTATAAATGTAACTTTTACAAATCACCGAGACAAAGAAAGTTATTTGCAGAAAGTTTAGCAACACCTTAAATTTTTCATACAAAATCATATACTTTAATAAATATACGCGAATAAAGCGATTTATATATAGTATATCCATAGATAAATGATCTAAGTAAATGTCATTAATTTTATATGTGTTCCAAAATGCAAATAAACATAAAATATAAATATGGTTGTATTTAAAAGATTTATAGTATTATTAAATAAATATAATAATATAATATTATTAAATGTTATATCATACAACGTTTCATAATTAGCTTCGTAATATTTTCTAGTTCTGATTGTAGCTCTTTTACGTTCAGATTACTAATCATTAGAAAATTTATGATTCATTCGCCAAGCATTAAGAAATAATTACATTTATACATATACTTGTTCCGTTCTAGTCTGTTTAATGTAGAAATGATTTGTGTATGATGCATTTACAGACATCTATGACAACACCGATCAGTCAGAAAACCGTTTAAAAACGAAGCTGAAGACACGGCTGCTATTTCCTGGTAAACATTGTATCTATAAGTAAAATAAGAATCATTTCAAGCCAAACAAGCCAGAACGGTCGTTTCATGATTCATCTTAGACAATTTGTGCCTAAAGCTACATACCACGTGCTTTTTAGTGATTTGTTCGACGGTTTTCCAGGTAACCTCGTAGAGGAGTTTCGTTTGCGTAATGAACATCTTGTCTTTAGCGGCGACCAAGCTGGCCATACAATGATAACACTCCTCCTCTGTAACAGATGGATGGAAAACGGTAATCTCGTGAACATTTCTGATTTCATTCTAATAATAAACCTGGGATTCTATCCAACCGCGTGCCTAACATCTTAATTTATGCGAACGAGCAAGAAATTCGACTTACGGCACGCGATGTGAATTTCCATTGTGCCGGTGGAACAAATGGGAAGAGAAAGAAGCTTTCTTGGAAGACCCGTCCTTCTTTCATCCTACGTATTCCTAAGGGAGAGGCGGACGATTTATTTATTTATACACTCACCTGGCATAAAGTGAAGTAGAAGAGCCGTGATGGGATAAAGAGAAGGACTGTAGGTGATATCAGGACAAGCGTATCCCAGCACAGACACAATCCTGTCCGCAACGCTCCTGCCTTTTCTCGTCAGGTGGTACGACAGGCAATGAGTGCTGTCCACGAACGGTGGTAGCATGATTGATTTTTCCGGTAGCTCTGTAAACAAGTAATTCCATACATCAGTCGTCGCTGCTAAAAACAAATAAGTTTAATCGGAACGACTGGAGGATCGCATCTGGTCTAACGAGATTCGATGGAAAATTACCAGCGGAGTATCTGATAATTAGACCGCGAATATTTATGCATTTATCAAATTGTAAATAATCGTAATGCAATAAATCGTGGAAGAAATATTTTTTTAAAATGCGTTTTTATGAAACCGGTAAGTTTTCATTCGATAATAAGGACTCCTTATCTAAAGAAGAATTAAAAGTAATAAATTAATTTGCATTATATATCAATATAGCAATATAGCAATATAATAGCTATATAGAACATTTAAAAAAGTACAACATTAATATGTTGTAGCTAAGTAGAGTTACATTAATCTATTTGAAACATTTTGTACGCCGCATTTGGCTGCTTACAATAGTTGAATTCATTGTCTATTGACCATTTTTCTCACCAACCGAGTAAAGGTGTTACGCATCATCTTTTTCTAACAATAAATATACATCCATGTAACGTAGAACACTACAATTCGAATATACGAACTCTCGAAACCACATATTAGAATTATAAAATCACGCGAACTTAAGATTAGCTTACGATGATTAAAGTAATATATGTATAAAAGATTATTATTGAACATACAGTAAAGTAAATGCCATCATTAATTTACAATGAAATAAATAATTACGAAAATATATAAGCACTTTTTTAATCATTTGTTAGAATAATGTATCGTTATATTTTGTAAAAGCCTAAACATTATAACGTAGAATAATAGTATCACAGTCAATCACGATCTTATAAATATTGGTGGTATTAAGAAACAAGCAGTAGCATAAAAAGTAGGTGGGTGAAAATCGCTTTAGGACCGGTATTTACGATTCGGGGTATTTGCATTCTAAAAAAAAGGCGTAAAAAGGAAAAGAACTGTAGGGGTAGTAAGACACTTTGAACTTTTGCATTTTTCCTCCATTTAAAGGAAAAACATCAGATATTTGAACAACGAAGAAAATTAATTGTTTTCAATCAGCTTGTAATTATGAACACATATTTTTGCATAATAATCTACCAACTAATAATATTAATGAAGTGAATACATATATATATGTGTGTATGTTGTCTTGTTATACCTAAAATCGTAAGATTATAAAGAACTGTGCGAAGGAAGTCTATATATATAGTTTGTAAAATTTATTTACAAATCTTTGTTTCATTATCAAATTTGTCAAATTAGATATCATTATCAAAGTTACTATCGGCAATGGCTTACAGGTAAACTGGTCGTTTCTTATCTAATTTTATTTACTAAAAAGTAGAGGCAAGCAATTTTGATATGCTCGTAAGATAATTATAACTACGTTGCTTTTTGTAGAAAAATTCTAAATCGACTTAACCCTCAAATGGTAGGGTTAAATACGTGTTACGTAACAGATAAGATCCGGTTAAAGAAACAGGTAGAACGTACGTTTTATCTAACGCAAACATGCAACCGTATTTGAGTTTACGTTAAGTTAATTTATTATTATTGTTACTCCAAAATTGTAAATTGCAAAACAACTAGTATAGTTATTTAATTATATATTATTATATGTGTAGTTCCGGAATTTTAGTACGTTAGTTAAGCAAAAAGGGAACAAGCGATAAATTATATGAAATTTATGTAACGAGATTTGGTGTACAAGGAAGAAAGCTTTCTACGTGAAACGTTATAGTTTTTGCAATGACAGATTTTAGGCAAAAAAACATTTCGACTGTACGTGCAAGCTTCACGTATCGAGACGCTAATAATACATGTGTGTAGATAGATTTTCAGCTCGTTATTATTAGAATAGGAAATAACTTTGTACAGCTTCTGACTTTAATAATTCCTAAGAAAACGCGTTAAATTCTTATAAATTTCCAATAGTAACATATCAAGCAATATAGTTTCTTCTGCATCATAAGTATTCATAATTGCAATACTTCATTTTTGTTACAAAAGAAAATAATTTTAGCATTATAAAGTCTTTTTCCGTTGGGTCATTTTTGCTAATGAATAATGAATACCCATTATCTGGTTTATTTGCTTCTCAATTAGGAGGCACTTCTTGTCAATCCTGACAACACATTCAAATTTTCAATGTTACCTGAAGGATTTAGAGTAGTTCTTGTCGACAAAGTTCTATCTTAGTTTCTTTTAAGGTATTCGTCAACAGTTAATAAAGATAAATGCAAAGCATTCTGACTTCCATTTTTTAATTCGCATTCATAAAACTATAAATTTGCATAAAAATCCACAAGTCTATTGGTATCTTTGAGATATGAAAATTACATGAAGCGTGTAATATTTAGTTATTCGAAACAAACCTGTAGTTCCAAATACTTGATTGACCATGTCCCAATAGAATCCATCGAGCATGTTCTTTCCATGTGCATGTTGGTTGCAAAGGGCTGGCCACAATTGCGCTCTGATCCCGTTGTTCAATGGCCACGCGTTTTCCCTTATGATCATCTTAGCCTCCCTCTTTCTGCCGGCCTGGAGAAGCGCATTGACCTCGTTGAAGGTCTTCAGCGTTTGCTTCTTGCTGGTGGGCGATTCTGGCTGTATGACGATATTCGTCGTGTCGACATGCGGCGGGAATGCGTCGTCGACATCGACATCCGCCTCCTCCTCGAGTACCGGCAGCATATTCGGCAGATTGTCCGTCGAGGAGGGTGTCTGTGTGACTAACATCGCACTACGGCGTGAGATTCTTCTTCATGGTGCCGTTCTCCGTTACTCTTTATACTAATATTTACGTCATATCCTGGGATGTTTCAATTTTCATCTGAAATGAAAGAAAAAATACCATGTCTTATAGAGTACAATGTACAGATATATTACATGGAATGAAATATCTTTTATAATTCAATTTAGGATTGAGGAAAAAATAAGATGTGATTCCACACTGCTAAGTCGAATTGCCCTTCGAAATTTTTATATTTCAATCTCGCTTTGCTTTCATTTGATCTTTTTAAGTGTTCCCTTAGTTTAAAAGTATGTAATCGTTAAACATCATTGGCTTGAGCACAACCTATATTTATCTTTATTAATTGGTGTAATGCTAAAAAGCAAGTGGGAAATATACATATAAATAAGAATTGCCTATAAATAACATTATTAAATATTAAATAGTCTTTTTAATACAATTACTTTGAACATTCAAAGAGGCTTAGGATCAATATGGAAATACACTTGTAGTGATTAATAATTTAAATATATAACGAGTAAGTAAATATTCATGATAAAAGTGATATGTATTACTATTTAATTTTATTTGTTGATTAAGTTCTCAATGAATATAATTCTATTTACTTCGAGAAGCAGCCAAATACGTTAGACGCAATATATAAAAATATAATGTTTTGCTACCTATTTTTAAATTTGCTCGTTATCGAAGATGGGAAAGTTTTAGTATGTCCAATGTATATTTGGATAATCAGTTGTGTTGTAAAATTAATCCTTGTGTACGTCTCTTAGTAATTTATTTAATTACATGCATACGTCTGAATAAAGTAAAACTTTGATTATTCATATTAATTGAAGTAAAAGTTATTGCTAAAATTACTATAAATTGATATTGTACAGCAAATTATTTACCTATTTTCAAAATTACAAATTATTTATTGCACAATTTCCCAGTTTAATCAATGTCTCAATCATAATTCCGCCATATTCAAATTAATTTGCTATTTCGCATTTCGTTCTTCGTGTTAGTGTTGCACACACTACTATACCGACGAATTCAGAACGATAAGCCAGCGATATACGAGCACGTAAGTTGACGTAAACATAGAATGTTTGTTTCCCTTTGCTAGATGGCACTGTACAGATTATCGAATATTCGATTGAACAGTGTTCGACTATCTCGTGAAGGTAGTAGTATCTTACCTCCCATAATTTTCCACAGTAGATACTTACAATATAAATATTCAATAAACACATCAAAGAACGAAAAATCAATTTTTTTATTTGAACCTGGGGTAACTCACAAACAGTCAAATAACATTTATCGTGACAACTATACATAATGTTATAGAATTACGTATGTCTCAATTTCCAATTATACTGACGATTTTGTAATCTTGTAAATCTTGTAATCTTTTCCCAATTATATATGTCCATTTTCGAAAGCCATTTTTCGACTAGAGTAAGAGAGTTCAAGACCGTACGACGACATACGTTTCCAAGAATCTTCCGTAAACATTCCCATAATAACCGTGACTGTAGTTAAACATATCATCGCTTGGGCCGCGATGCGCTTAATCGTTCTAGTGCTCGTTCGAGCAAGAAGAGGAGCGAAGAAAAAATAAGGTGGGGAAGAATTATCTAAGTCAACGTATCTTTCGCGTTTGCCGTGTGTAATATATATTTCGTTGACGTCGATTTGCTGGTTACTTTGCAACTGAAATCAATTGTCTCCTGTAAAGATGCCAGCATAAACAAGACTCGCGACCAAGCGTTCCTTCTCATATTTCTAGATCATGACAACAATCGCTTGCTCCATCAGAGTTTTTTTATTTCTCCATTCATATGACAGAGCAAGGGGAGTTTGTTTTACAGAGAACGAATTGATTTCTCTGTAACTTTCTCCTCGAAAAATTTGAAAGGTAGGAATTTATAATATTATACAAATAAATTGTAATTACAAATTATATAAATTATTGGCCTCTCGCCATAACTCTAATGGGATGCCCTAAATGTTTAAAGTAGGACATCAAAAAAAATCTCTCGTACGTGACATTCACTTTCAAACCTTGTCAAACTTTCAAGTTAACGACAGTGATACTATCATGTAGTATGAGAATGATCGATACTTGTAGAAAAAGAATCGAATGGTACTAATTGAAAAGCATGGTGGTAAAGTCCGATTCGCGCGGGACGAAGAGTGTCGATCAGACAATGACCTCGACAACGTGTTTCTAAAGGAGTCAGCCAGCAGGAGACAATGGATATATAATATCGCCTATAATTAGCCTCGTTAAAGCTGTCTCTAATAATAAGCAAAGCAGCCAGATGCAAAACCGTGAGCGGCGATAATCTGTCGGTGTACTTAATGGATATTAATAAAATGCGCGAGTTATCTTGCAGCCACAAACACGTTTAATGCTTATCAACATGTGCAACTAGGGAACATTACCGCACACAATCCGCGGAGGACTACTCGCGAGATAAAGTCTTTTACGACGATGCTCGCTGAAGCCTGGAGGCTGCGCAGCAAACGGAATTCCCTTATCAAGATATATTTAACCCTTTGACTACTGCACATGGAATTAACCTCGGTAAACAAATTATTGGCGGTAAATGAACATCCAAACATTCAAACAGAAATTTTTTTATTTTCAACGTTTTAGAATTACTCGTTACAGTTCCTGTCAAGTAATTACAATCCAGAATGATAGAATCATTAATTACTGGACTGCGAATGTTTATGGAAATTTATATTTTTATCAGCATGGATAAAGATTCTTAGAAAAAAAAAAAAGATGAAATCATTACGGCTGAGCTGAGCAGCGTACATCTTCTAAAAAAGAGAATGACCATTTGACGCTGGTCGATTAATAATAACGAGACGCGACGCAGCAAAGTGTGCCGTATGAAACCAGACATCTATTTTAATATCAGCGCACGACAATTCGGTACGTGAAGAAAATTGACCTAGTAATGAGAAACCCGGAGTGGTTTACATAAAATTTTACAATGAATTCGACGATTGGATTCCGTTCGACGGGATGAACACACGTAAGAGCAAAGGCTGGGGACTCGCGGTTGCCGCGCCAGATAAATATTATTACAAGTCTGAAGCGCTCGAACCACTTGATAGTATAAATATATCTCATCGAAGACGAGGGCAAACACGCGAACGCGCCAACGTTGCATTGTTGAATACGCTAAGCAAATAAGATCGGGCCTATAGGCCGTGATAATTGACAAATTTGCATAATTCCATTAACTCATGATATGCGGTGTTCGCATGGTAATTCAACGTGTCTTCCGGGTGGAATCTCGCTTTCGATTCCAGCATGATCGCCGCCAAGTGCAACAATTATTACACGGGACAATTGCCGACGCTATTCCGAGTACTTACTTAGAGAATTAGACTATGCAGCCTGTTGTTGCTCGATCAGGCTCAATGACACATCTCTATTGGGTTTCTCTGCACGGATTCTCGTATATTTCTGTTGTCAAATGACTAATACGCGAATGACAGTAACAATGAAACGCGTATGATAAAACAGTGAATCGTCACACGTTTTTTTTCTCCTCTAAACATTGAATATACAGAAAGAAGGAAGAAGTATATATTAAATTTTGAAAACATATAGCGTTCATTGAAACAGATAGTTGGTATACAATGAATATTTTTCAATTTGTAAAGCATTTTCGTTTATGAATATTTGTCTGGAATTAGAAGTAGGTCGATATAGAAGTTTAAAGAGCGAATAGAGAGTTGTTATTGAAAAATAGTACAAATTTCTGGGATTGTTTAATTTATAATTTGTTGTGACAATAAGTAATATCTGCATAAGTAATATTTGATTTGAAAACTTGGTATAATCGTTTTCGAACACCTAGTATATGTATGTAGGTCAGAGATAAAGAGAAGGCTTGTAGATTAAAAGATAACGCAGGCATTCCCATGAATTCTTCCCTTTTTTAATGAAATTGTTAGGATGTAGATGAACCAAGTGGAGGATTGTTTCATTTTTGTTCCAATTAAAAAAAAAAAGAAGACCTCGAAATGATATTGATCTTGG
This sequence comes from Bombus affinis, assembly GCF_024516045.1. Lineage (NCBI taxonomy): Eukaryota > Metazoa > Arthropoda > Insecta > Hymenoptera > Apidae > Bombus > Bombus affinis. The sequence goes on from NC_066348.1 coordinate 792,856, forward strand.
CAATAATTTAAGCGCATAAATTATAATTATTCAAATATTTCGCGTTATGGATTTTATTTGATAAATAAAGAAAGGTATGGAACAATCTCTTATACGATCTTATACTTGATTTTGAAAATCTAGGAGCGCACGTATGTTGAAAAAAGATCATATCTTTAAGATTGAGATATCTTACTTATAGATTAGTATTCTTACCTAACTTCGGATTTTAAATATTGACCAATAAAAATACTTTCAGTGTCATCTAATTTTATGCATCAATTTTGTGTTTATTCATATGTAATATAATGAATATGTTCCTATTTACTAAACCCTACATAAACAAAAACATTATTGTGTAATTTGAGTTTATTATTCTAAGAAATGCGGCTATTATTAGTTTCTCAAGCAAATAAATGGTTCTGTATGTATACATAGCATGAGTTTTCTTAAATAACTAAATGATTTTATAACCATACAAGTTTATTTTTACTATTAGGACTATTTTATCTCAGAAGGTTCCAGATTATGACTTTGCTTAAATATACCCTTTTAAATACTAATAGTACTGTCTGGTCGCTTGCTGCCCCTACCGGTCAGGAACACCGTGTAGGGTTCTGAGCTGGCTCTTGACATAGTCCTTCACGCACGACTTAATTCCCCAGCTCCACGTCTTCGGCGGGAGTCGCGGGTCCGCCAGGTCACGTATTCCAAGTCCCGACGCTAAAATTGCTCCCCAACTGTTATCCACACAGAAACTCACTCCCGGCGACTCGTCACCACGTTGCTGGTCCCGATAGATAACATCCCAAGCATGTTTAGTGAGGTTAATGCGACACATCGCGTACTCGAGCCCATAACAGCTATCCCCAAGCGTGTACCCCTGGTGCAGCTTGTCATATGCTCAGCTACCAATGTTATGGTTCAGGATATACTTTGCCTTCCTGTTGTCCTCTCCGCTCTGATGCCACTGATCCGAACTGAGCCGCTGTCCCGTAATGGTAGAGCCATTGGCTCCTAGCATGGTATTAATCCTCCAGCTATACCTAACAACAGGCCCGATCATGGAATAGGCCATATCCAGAACACATGCCCCAGTCCCGGGCTTGCGGCTCTCAATCACCTCGGACCACTCACAGTTCTATTCGCCCAGGGGGCACATCACCGTATCCAGAAGATACACCCTCTTCTTCCAAAGTTCTAACGCGGCTCGCAACGCCGTTTAAACTGACGTTTTGCGCGTTCTCCGTATTGTGCAAATAATAGTATGCCAGTCTCGTCGTAATACCGAGCTCCGCCCAGTTCTTCCATGCCCCGATCATCAGAATCGGGGACTGATGCTCTTGCGAGTACACCGGATAATCCGAGCATGAGTCATACGTTATGTGGTGATACGGGGTGTCGTCGTCCTGCGCGCGATGAACCCCCTCGACCCGCTGGCAGTATCGCAAGGTAAGCACGTTAATCAGCGAGTCCACCTCGAGCCAGTTGATCACGCCCGGCACCATGGGCCGAATAAATTCCTTGAATTCCCGACGGAGGGAATTTCTGCAGTTCAACGCTTGTCTCAGCATCACTGAGATCTGCTCGTCCAAGTTCCATTCCTGGGGACGCCGGTTATCAGACAACATCAAGTCTTGGTCAACCGTACCAATCGGGAAACACCTTCCCCCGACAGAGACACTTGTCTCGGTTTTCGTCGGGATGACGAATATCAGATGTCTTATCGTCGAATGAATATCGACTAAGCCTGCCGTATGACAGAGGACCTCATACATAGGCGCATCCCTCCCCAATCGCGCCATGTTGAAGTATTCCAGCACCCACGCCAAAGGGTAGGTGAGATGCGCCAATATCCACACAGTGCGACCCATATTGTATGGTCCCGTGTTTGACGACAGACCGATAATGGTGGTCGCCGCCTCATGAATTCTCCAGTAGTCCCCTTCCGTCCCAACGGGCAACCTCCCCACGTTCAGCACCGCGTACTCGATAGCCTCACAGTTAACAAAGATTGCGTCGTAGTGCCAGTGGCCCAAACTTGACAGGTCGATGATATCACGCTGCGGCACGTTCGTCCTTGCCCCGGCTCACTCCACCCCGCTGGGCTCCCGTTGCATATCCATAAGGGCAACCTTCAAGGTCAAGACCCGTATATCTCCCATCTCTGAGAGGGACGCAAACCGAAGAAGGAGCTCCGACAGGTAGGGGTAGTCAATGATTTTGCCGTAAGTCAACGGTGCCTTGCCGGATATGGGCAACTCCAACCTCCCAGTCGCATATTTGAATGAGTGCCGCCCAACCCCTACCCACTTCAGTCGCCGTGAAATCTGAGCGCACATCTCCAGGATCGGGCCCCTATTGCCCTCGGAGATTGTTACCATCAGCGGGGTGAATTCATCGAGGTCCACCACCGCACGTATAACGTGTCTGGCGGTTTCGGCTTTATCCGCCTCCCCCCGGCTCTTGTCTGCTCCTATGGCCGCCTCAGGCATCGACTAGGCGGCCTTAATCTCCCGAGCGACTGTGTCGTCGGAATCTCTAGGTCTAAGGGCAATGTCACTGACGACCACTGGCCCACCTCCCGCAGTCCTAATGCTCGAAGGGCCCGCCCGAGGCGAGCTCATGATGCTGCCCGCTACGCTCCCCTCTGAAGACGGATCTGGCTCCCTTCGCCTGACATCAGGCTCTCCAGTCCCGAGCCGCCCCATCTTATCCTCCGCCACTCCGACGAATTGGTGCACTGTCGCTACGTTGGTCAGCACGTTGTGGAATTCGTCGGCTCCCGGCACAGGCTTGTCTAATCAGATCGGCATCATTGGTGAGTCGGTCTATTTGCACTCTTTGTCTATCCCAAAACGCCGCCCGATACACTGCGTACTGGTCTGCCGCCTTAAATTGTGCGGACAAGACGGTATTTATATTTCCATTTATAGCATGTTGTTCTTTATTGTGGGCCGCAGCAGCCGCTGCCAGCCAGCCCATTTTGTTGGATCGGTAAGAGGGCCGGCCCGTTCATTATATCATACAAGGAAGTATCGGGGTACTCCGCATGCCGGTTCTGAGTTGTGTCCACATCCTTACACGCTTCGCCAGCCACGGAGAAGAACAGGTAGTAAAGCGTGCGTGGAAGCGTTTCCGCCTAATATAAGCGCCCTCACGAAGCTATCCATCTCGGACGGTACAATCTCGGGAGCTGTGTCCACCTCAGGAACCTCGTTCGCAACCACCCCCGCCGGGGTGTCGCTAGTCTCCTTCACTTGGCACGGATCAATAACACGAGATCTCTCCCCCGGTGTGGTGTGAGACCGGAGGATGCGCGTTGTCATATCCTTTGTCTTCAATTTCCCGAGCATAGGAACCGACACCCACTCACTCTTGCCCCCTCGTGCTTGTACTACGGCTGATGATACGCTCCTTCTTCTTAAATCCGAGTACATCGCGCTCCTTGGCATCCGGCACGACAGTAGCCTCCTCCCACAGTGTAGGCTCCCTCCTGTTGAACCGACATGGAGCCGTCGCATGGGCAGCGTTCATCTCCGGTCTTCTCCACGCACGAAGCGTCCCACAGCGCCGTCTCCATGTCACTGATGTCTTCATCGAAGAACCGCTCTCGACTCTGGTCCCGGAGTAAGGGCTTGGGGAATCTATACCCTTTTAAATACTAAATTATTTTTATTTCTTAAATAGTAATAACATAAAATAGCATAATGTTCATAAAGAATTATCACATAATCCACCATAGCTGATGCAATAGCTAACAGAGAAAAAAGAATCAGTAATAATTCTTAAAAGATAAGTAATTTGCTGTGTATATCATAAAAGCATACAAGTGTTTACTTTGGTTCTGGACGAACCAATCATATTTCTTCGAGAAAGTTATACCGAGTCATAAATAGACGTATGATAATCGTTCGGATGATGGTCTATCGAGCAAGGTAGATAAGAAAGAACTTAACTCACAATAATCAGTCACTGGAACAGTTAGAAGGAATAATCTTTAAATTAACCGACTGGTTTCTAGATAAGTGATAATGTTAAATTCATTATAGTATTCTTTTGTTATACTTATTTACATGCATAAAAAATGCACGAAGTGTCAAAATTTTATCACTCATACAAAATTGACTTTTCTCTTTTAATCGTCATTATTTATAACGTGTCGTATTTTCCATGCACGTTCCAGAAAGATTAATTAATTGGTGTTTATAAAACTAAATATATATCTGGAAACATTAAAGTTTCCAATATTTGAACGACGTAACGTATTTTATGGAAAATGAATATTCCTAATAATCTTTCTGAAATCATTTCCATGAAAAGATCTCATCAGGTCTAAGAATGTTTGAAATATTCACTAAATAGACAAAAGACCGAAATTGGAGTCAATAAATAATACATATGATTGGAATTGAAAGACGTAATTTAAAAATTTCTTGAAAATAGCGGTGTAATTCCTCGGAATCTCCATCTGATTTAAAGCCAAACTGCTTAAGTGCAGCGTTCATTTAACGCACTTAGCATTATCATTGTAAAAGAACGTTCCTTAAACGACGTTAAGCGCGAGGCAATGAGGAACTACTACGGAAAGTTAATGATAACCGGTTTCATAGCCAGGTGAAGGTCGAGTCGATCATCAACCTGAGGAACACCAGTTGCCATCAAGTTTTTCGTCAATTCTCTGACGTTTCTACCCCATTGTTCCAAAGTTCGTACGCTTTTTAATTATAATGATAATTTTATTCGACGATAGTAAAAAAAGATCTTGTCTCTCGATATTACGTAGAATTGACGCGATATTACGACGTTTTTCTTGCATTGTTCGCTAAAAAAAGATCGTTATTACCATTTTATAGCTAAGTAACTGATAATGATAAGAGAAGTGGGAGATTAGAATCATACTTCTCAGAAAACAATTTTTCCTTTCTTTAAATGAATTAAACAAAGTTATACAATTTCTTTAGAACTAGAATGAAGTTTGACAAAATCCAGTTTTTGAGAGATCCTTTTGGCGAAAGAAATAACAATCAGATGTACTGTTTTGCGAGATTCAACGAAGAATTTATTTTCGGACGAAAACAAAGTATCGCGAGATTAATAGGTATGACAAATAAACGAAATACGTGGTTGCACAATAATGGTAAACAGTTCACGGAAGAAACTGCCGGTGGTTAAGCGTGTCTGGCGAGAAATTTCGCTATGAGTGAGAGCCAAATATGCGTACGCGTCTCGCTAATATCATCGTAACCTTGATTCCAACGATCCACCAGAGTTATCATCTTATTCCCCTTCGAGATTCGCTGCATAATTCATGCGCTCGCCAAACGTACGATCTCTCCTTGCCGAGACGTTTAACCAGATATTGCGATTAATTCTTTTTTGTGCAATCTGGAGCACATGGGAATTGGCATTAATTGATTTTACGATTTCTGTTATAGATAATGGAATTGGCCATTTAATTTTACCTATTGGAATTTGTTCTATCTGCTACTGTTTCAGAGTTGTAACACGGCTCGTGATAAATCACGTAATCTTAACACACGGGAATGGATTTCAACACATCGAAATTCGCAAGAACTAATGAACTAATCTGATATACAATACGAAAGTTATACGAAAAATAGTAACGAAAGTAATAATATGCACATAATAGAATATTTAAAGCACCATTCACATAGCATTCAAGGAATATAATTATTACATAAAGTAATAGAGATAATAGAAGTTCTGCAACCAAACAATGCACGATCACTGAAAGAAAACACAGGTTAATTAGCGGAAAGTTAATTCCATTATATCTACACGTTATTATTAGGTGAGATAATAAGGTCTCATAATTTTAGCCGATAATATCTAGCAGGCGTCGTTGTGAAGGAATGATCCTCTAATTGTCAGTTTTCTAGAATCTTTGCGGTTGTTGGCTACAACACTTCGTTGAACGGAACGTGTAATTACTTCATTAGCGCTCGATTAACGAATAATTCGTGCTACTCGTGCACTTTTCGCCATAACTTTCCGAAGACCTATCAAAAATAGATGCTACCCCCTCCCCCCATCTAACCCAAAGTTAATCCAAAATCTTTTTATATACATATTTTAAAATATACGTGTGACATATTCTTTATATGTTGACATAATAAACAACAAAGCAGAAGAAAATATTGCAAGTGATATGCATAACTGCAAGGCTGGTCTTTAAATGGGTGAAATGGGAGAAAAGATTTTTTCATCTTCAACCACGCATCGCAAATAAAATTGATCGAAGCTGTCGTGATAAAACGCATAAATCATTCTGATTACACCATAAAGTTTAATCTCTATTTAGAGAACAACATTTATTCGTTATCTTGTATTAAAAAAACAGAAATGGATGTCTTCAACGTTCAAAGACAAATCACATTGGTTACTTCGTATGAATCACTGTGCTGTATACATATCGCAGTGATGAATTTCCTCTCAGAGAAAGATATCGATTAGCGGACTTGAATCGAACGCGAATCAACAGGAAAGAAATAAAGAAACGAAGAAATATACACCACTATGAGCGATAGCGTACATAATGATTTATCGAGTTACGGTGACAAATGAAAAATCCAAGAACAAAGTGGTGGATAATTGGATCGAGTTTATCGACGCCACGAAAACTGGAGCTCGAAATCTTTCCCTTTAACGCGCTAGGCACGTATTAGAAGACTCGTTCACGATGGCATCAATCCAAATCACATGACACCAGGTGCGCACGTTATTCCCAAGTATTCCTTCCCCTGCCTCACGCGACATCGCGCTATTTTAATGAGATGTATCCGTCTGTTATAAATATTGTAGTTATTTTCACGCTTTCCACATGCCAGTTGCACCTGATAAAAATTTTGTATTACTCTTTTCGATAGAACTAGAATGTAAGAATGGAATGGACTAGAATGGAAGCATCAAGACCTCGATAAAGAACGGAAAAGTTTACGTACTTTCTTGTTATTAATACATACATCTTTCGATTACTATTTCACTTTCAATATTATCATTATTATTATTTTGTTATTTAGTATATTCTAATCATATTCTTTTGTATCATTACAACATTGATCTAACATTATAATCACCGTATATATGAACATATTTGCTAAAAAAGCTAAATCAATATATTTTCCACCGATACTGTAAGAAAAAAAAAACAAAAACAAAAAAAGAATCACATTTTCAACGTGTTCTAAATTTCAGTGTGAAATTTTATGTTCTATATACGTACCTAATCAATCTCATTGATTTGTCAAAGCAAAGTGACATTGACCTAAATGTTTCATATACGCGAGACTCGGTTATATATTCCGGTTTTCGGTGTCGATGATCGATTACACAGGCCATTGGTCGGCTGATCCCGTGATAACCGGTCGGTCAGCTGTTTATCTTGTATTTGGTTTTTGGCGTGTAATCTACTAGAATCGCACACGGTCTATTGGATTTTTAATCAATAGCCGTGTGCAAATAGAACTAGCGGATATTTTACATGTTCATGAGCATGCTATAATTACACGATTGTTCGTGTTTAATGAAATGCAGGCGAATTGGCAGCATTGTGCAATAATCCACGGACACTGATGTTAACAGGAAGAGAAGCGTTTGATGTTTCGAACGTGTTCTATTCCGACAATCTGAGTAAGGTTTATTAAGTTTGGAACAAGTGAAACTACAGAAGATAGCTATATAGAAGTAAATTAATGTAATTGGATAGCGTCGTTTAGTAGTTTCTAAATCATGTAGATAATAAAGCAAAATAAAAATCTACAAAGTGGTGTATTCACTATGATATTTAGTAAATAAAATAAAGCTTTATTCAGCTTACACTTTTTTAGATACGATCAACAAAATTGCATAAGTATCTGCAGCCTAATTATTAACAATTTTGATAGAGTAGATAGTAGCCAAAGCATAAAGTGTGTATTACAGGGAAATAAATAGGTTTTTATTTTAAAGTGACAAGGAAAATTATTTTATTGTACTTTATTTGTTAACACTGACGACCGGTGACGTAATACTAGTTAATCATTAATATACAATATACATATTTATTATTATCCATATATATATATTATAAATATGTCTATATTTTAAAGTAACAGGAACAATCTGTGTGTATACATGTTACAAAAAACATGGTACAAGATAATCTCTATCACCTGTTTCTAAAGAGAAAAGTTATTTACAGGAGTAATATTAAAAGTGAAAGTAGTCGAAGAAATAATTGTTTTGATCATGAACGTTAATAAATTTAGACTCTGATTACTTGGCAGTAATTAGAAAACGTATATATCAGTAATTCCTGACATTTGTAGATGGTATGATAGTAATGATAAACAATTCTTTCTTAGAAAAGATCTCGATTGAAATTCCTACCATTTCTTACAAAATTAGTTTCTCAAAGCTGCAATGTAATTATGTATTTAGGAGAGAAAGAGAGAGAGGGAGAAAGAGAGTATGTGTAATAGTTATTTTCTCTTACTTAAACGTCGAAATTGTAAAATATTTTCTACGAAGTATATAATTAATAAACTCGTGTAGTTTATTATGGAATTCGACAACATTATCAGTAAGTTAAGAATACATGCAATGTATTAAATTGAAAAACTAATAGGTAGAAATAACTACAAATAGGTAGAAATGCTGATTTATTGTAATTCATTCTAGATATATACACAAATTATTTCTCTTTACAATTACTTGAATGTATCAATTTTATCATTCTATATATTATACGTATCAATATTTACAACATGTAACAGTTCTTTATTACATGGAATAATTCTACATTAGCTAAGGAAGAAAAAAGTTAGGAAACTACTTCTTAGAGTAGAGATACGAACTGTACTCAGCTAGTTCTTTCCAGGAGCAGTATATAATCACAAACTAATTAAATTAAAAGGTAAAACATTGCTTTGGCAAGCACTCGAACTTGTTAATATCTAATTTCAATATTTCAAGTGATCATCGTCATCGTAAGGTGTGCAAGTAATTATAAAGCAAACATCGTGGAAACGTAATTGCAACGTGAAAGTAAATCCGTTCCCATTAGCGATCTATTAGAAAGCGAACGCACGAATTTTTCTTTGTACTTCGGAACAAAGAAATTTCCCGATCGAGAACTACTTGTTTATCCTACTTAATAAATAACGAAAGCAAATAAAATTAAAATAAAAGTAAAAATAGTAGTGGTGTATTAATTTTTTAAAATTTTTTGTAATTCTTTAAAGCTAATAGATGGTATATAATGAAATATTTCATTTAACAAGTCATATAACGAAAAAAAAAGATGTCAAAAATAAAATTTCTTCTTAAGCAAACGTACTGCGATGACATCATGTTAACCGTTTCTTTGCCAACTTTCGCAGATTGCATGTACATTGCATTCACATTATTTGTTTTCATATCCTCTGTTATGTAGCTCCGTATCGATTATATCCAGAAGAAAAAACGATAAAAATTCAAATAATTAAAAAAACAGTGGAAGAGAAAAGTTGAAAGAATTATTTATCAAAAGTGAACGTTTTAAAAATGGAAACTTGGTCGAACTTCTTGCAAAGAAAACGTATTATACAGATTGAACATGGTCACGATATTAATTATACTTTCCTTCTAGTAGAATTACCGGCAAACGAAGCAATCGATTCATAGAGCGTCATTAATATTTATTATTTTCTTCACGAGTGGTTACTAAATCAAGAAATGACTGCTTCATCGTGAAACTCTGAATATTTGAAATTACTATTAAATGTTCATCTAATCTAAATTCAAGTAAAAAATATTATATAATATTTATAAAATGTGCCTAATTAAAAAATTTAATTAAAAGGTTTTATCGACAAAAAAAAATATAATGTACGATACTAAAAAGGTTCATAAAATCGGTAGAAAATTATAAAATCTAAGGAACTATATACATATATGTATAACAAAGAGAAATTACATTTACTATTTATTTATTTTTTCTCGTCTCCTTTTCAGTGGATGAGAAGATGCCAGCGATTTTGTTACGAATTTTCCACTAGAATTTTTCGAATAATTTCTTACGCATGTACTTACCAGTAATTCCAGATAACTCGAGTGGCATTCGATTCACTTGAATATTCAGGAGCTTGGCTCTGTTCGAATATCCAGTTTCCACAGGGAAATTCGCGACATTTAGGTCACCGATTTGGCTCAAAGTTTGCGCATAGTTAATGCACACCGTGTGCAATAATACACCAAAGTCATGTTTTATCACGCTAATACTGTGCTACTTTTTACTCGGAATTTAGTGGTACGTTTTGAAATTTGTGATATACTTGTGATATATAGTAGGAAAATAAATTTGTAATATTATGTAATTGAAATGTAAATTTCGAGGAATATTGAAAATAAAATAAAATTGAATAAACGAACTAGAAGCAAAATAGTTTTATAAGAAAAAATAATGCGTTACTATCGGTATGAAATTTTTACATTTATAAAAATAATTGTTTTCTTCCATTTTCCATAATATATCCATAATATTCCATTCTGTTATATACCGCGAAATATAAGAAACACTATATTTGTACTATATTATATTGTATTTATTTGTATTATATTATATTCGTTTATTGCATTGAAGCTTATGCCTATTACGATCTTTTTTGTGTATGTTATTTTGACTTCCCTATTTATCCAAGTATGTATATTTATATCTTAATTTACTGACCAGGTTAATACATATCTTCTATGTAAGTAACATTACAATCATAAAAGCAAAAATTGATAATTTTTTGCTGGTTGAGACAGAAATGATATAGACATTAAGGGGTTACGGCATTCGAAGAATGGTTATAAAAAGTCAGATATTTTTACTCGATTTTCGCGACGGTGTAATATCAACCTCGTTTTCTTTGGTTAGTGATTATGGGGCGATAAAAATTTCTTGTTGAATAAATGATATATGTATACGATCTTAAATGAATCAGCTGAATCGACAGATGCAAGATCTGAAAAATGTCCAAGTTTGTGCTCGATGAAATTAATTGAAATATTAATTAGAGTAACGAGTCGAAATAAAACAGTGATAAACGAACAAAACAACGACAAAATAAATGCAGAAAATAAGATTAAGATAAATGGGAACAAAGAAGTAGCATTGTGAAAAATAAATGGGTCAGTGATTCGGAATGAATAGTTTTGTGGCGTATTTTTCAATTAATTTTCGATCACTCTCGATACACCAGTTTTCTCGTTTTTACACCGGAGTAACACGTTTGCAACGTTCATTTCTGTCACCGATCGATTCATTATACAATTAAGTTTTATCGCCAAACGCAATGAATTACATCATCAAGCGTAATTACTCATTTTTCTTTTTATATTTTATTTCCCTTTCTTCCTCGTCGACCTATCGCTCTATTCGAGTATTATTTACTTCGTATTTACGACATTTACAGGAGCTCGTGCCTGACGTCATCCGTGAATTCATTACAGAATCATTTTTTTTTTTCTGGTAGATATCGTTTAATAACATTTTTCCGACTTACGTCCGATTACGGTCATCACGTGAATTCTTTATCTGCTCAAACTTCGTTTAATTCTCTACCTCTTGTATGTTTGGAATAAACGAAGATTAATGAATCTCGATCGATTTCATTGCGTGTCGATGTCAGTTCTTTCGAGCTGTCTAGGTTCACATACTTTCTATAGTAACTATTAGGTCATCCCATAAGTTCGTTCCGTTTTTCGAGCGGTTATATATGTTAAGATTGTTTACATACCTTTCAGTTTCATGAAAAAATGTAATCCCCCTCTCGTTGTACAACTTCTTCCCATTTTTCAAGTCCATTGGTCCCTTATCGCCGTATGTTTATAAATCGACACATGAAATGTATACACAAAAGCCGGCACGAACTTATGGGATGACCTAATATACCAAGAAGAAACAAATGAAAAAAGACGGTGGATAATTAAATTTGCACAGAAGAATAAGTTTTAAGCTGCTTTAAAAAACAACATCCGTCTACTAGAGAAGACCCGGCAAACACTTTTGATCGGAGACCTCGATATCCGGAATTATATCGGTCGGGGAAACGCGTTAGCGAATCCGATACTATCAAAAGTATGCAGAAGACACTTACTTTTGATAAACCGTATTCCAGTTACAAAATTAAGAGTAAAATTGCAAGGGTTTTATTCTTTATAATCATCGTAGCATAGCATGCAATAGTGTTTTGTTAAACACATTTCACAAACTGGCCATTGGGAACTTATCTGCCCAGTTATCAAGGCAGCCATATTTCTAGGAAATCTCTCTTTCGTGATATGCTTTTTAATCTCAGACCGTGTAAATACCGTGCACGTAAATATAGTTGATCGATGAACGGTGCTGTTACTTTCACGGTGAAGCGATGCGGTGGATCGATCGACCAGGAAGCAACTCGTTAAATGTACCATGCTTTTTTTCTAACTTTTGGTAACAAGCTGTTCATGCATACAAAATTCGATTATTCCGCTACATTAATTTTTCGAGTTAAAGCTTTTGTGTGTTTATGAATGGTTTATTAAGATCGTAAATATTTCCGGAATGCATATCCCTTTTTTTTTCTCTGCTATCTTATTCATATTCATATTATGTACATATTATATCTATGACAATTAGTTTAGATACAAAATGAAGACACACTTTAATTAAAAATATAGTTGCATATATTTTTCTGACGGCTAAAGTATTATTAAATGGATTAGAATTTTTAGATTGTGCAACGGTAAGCAAGGTTCATTGAGGAGAAATCTTTCGCTAAAAAATAACTGTACCTTATTATATAGATGTTTGGCGTACTTGTTTATTCATTTTCTGCGTAACATTCTGCTTGACAAAGCATGAATGAAAAAGTTCGTGCAGGGAAATTTTAGCTCGTGATAAAATGAGATCGAACCTTTCTAAATATCATGTGACGCAATTATGCAAGAATAACTTTCACGTTTTTTTAATAGCCTCTATCTTTGTTCCTTGCTTTTCTTCTTATATACCCTAATATTTTTTTCTAGAATTATTGTATAATATATATAATATATAAAACATTTTATAATATACAATTATAATTAAATATAATTTCTGACATTAGTGTTCAAAATAGCAATTGTTATATAATAATATAACGAAACTTTTAATTTAATAGGTGACATTGATTCAATTCCCCATTATATGTATGTATAGGAATATTTTTAACATATTGTGGAAATACAGAAAATTGTACAGAAATAGTTCTTCATATTTTCATACACAGAAATTGTAGTATTGTGCTGGTTACAAAAAGAATCAGGTCAGCACAGGTACGAATAATTTATGCAAATGCCGCGATAGATCCCACTCATTTCATGTTTTTCATTGGATACTTTATATAGACACGATCGACGGCAAATACTGCGTTGTAAAGTGCATTCTAGTTTAGTAGTGACAAAAATAAACGAGAAGTCTTTGCGCATAAAAATAGAGATAATTGTGACGATATTAAATGACGAGTTAAGAGCAAAATATTTCCTTCAATGTAATGATTATTCGCCTTATCAAAACAATTTCTGCTGTCTCTTATCTTTTCCAAGTTTAGTCATCATTTCATTCTTTTTTTAATGCCTTTTTCTTCTTTATATCTCATTGAATGTATTCCTTCTAATTTATTATTTTTTTATATATATGCAATACCTTTGATCTATTAAATTTGAAATTATTAAGTTATATATATATATATATATATATATATATATATATATATATATACACTTAAATTAATCTATTAATTAATCTATTAGGTAAATAATATTATATCTATTAAATCTTATTAGAAACATTAAAATATTGTTTAATATTTTTATAAAAATATTTAATGTTTATTAACAGTTAAATAAAATTAAGAATAAATATATTTGAAGAATAGCAAATTAGTTAAAAATATTGAAGAACACTTAAATTTTTAAACAAAAAAATAGTAAACTGTAATAACTTCCAAGCTCTAATGTCCACGTAATCTTTTACTGAAATAAACGACTTCGTTTGTTTGAAATTAAACGTCTTATTCACTAAAGTCATCCCTTATTCTATGGATATTTTACTTATTTTGAGTAATATTTAAAGTGGTCATAATATAGAAGTATAAAAAAATTTTACCAAAGACAATATTTCTCAAAAAGGTCTATATCACTATCACATAATCACCGTTCCGATAATTGTCCTACGCAGAGTTGCACTTCCGGGAATAATTATTTTTTCATAATGGTCATATGCTATACTTCCTGACAGCTAAAGCTTCTACTAGTTTCAAGGCCTTCTTTCACGGAACTAATTGACAGTGCACATTAAATTTAGACCATTTTCTAGAACGAATGCCTCAAAAGAAGAGCCACATTCCGAAGGTCTATGTATAGTTACTTAACTCACAATGTGCTATAGAATAATATCTTCTCATTCTTTATATATACATGTATATATTATTTATATTATTATATATATATATAATATATATATATATATATATATATAGTGTCGAATTATCATTAGGTTTACGGGCGTGTAACGAATCTTCATTTGGACTAGCCATCGTTGTTGTACAATAGAGATTATATTTACTGATATAAATATGGTTTTTACAGAATTTGACAAATAACCGTTGGCTAGACACTCGAGATGGTTTTAGGTTCAATAACGAATCCACGGTCAACGGGATAATTCATTGTTAAACGTGGAATATATTTTGAAGCACAAAACAACGTTCGCTGGGACGCTCGGTATATACTACCCGTAAAGACGATGTGAAACTCTCTAAGGAGATCGCACGAATAAAAGACTGATGTAAACTTTCCTCTTCTTACGATTGCGTTCGTTTGTTGTATATTGGTCGGGTATACCAACAAAATTCCAACCGCCGTTGCTAGGCAGTCCCGCGTAGCGGCGACATTGTTTCTGCTCGGAGTTTGTTTGTTAATACAACGTGTGTCCCATAATATTGACACTTCTGAGACAAAACCACACATGACTTGATTTGTCCTCGAGCCCGTGTGCCGCTACAATTATATTTTTTTAAGGAGAACTATACAACTACTTCATACCTCTGTTAGGTAAAAACGTACATCCCGTGACAGTAGCTACATTCAGCGACCAGTTGTGTCACCTCGAGCCCAAACCCACTGTCACAAATCTCGGGCAAACATCATCGGATTGAATCATAAACAACTACTTCTAAGTTTTATTATTTAAGTACAGCTATAATAAATGGTCTATATATATATTTAGAACTAATTTATATCTATAGATAACACTCTTCGCCTCGAGTCATATTTACTATATATTCAATCAATTATCAATAAATCTTAATATTTAATAGATCGCTTTTTAAAACAACTATTCATACTATGTACATACTAATTGTTTAGTAACGTAACTGTTTAGTAGAGTAAAATGTATATTTACAATAAATGTCTTCTAATTTTTCTATCTATTTCCAGATCGATTTTAAATTTTACTACCAATATTATGATAGTTGTACCTTATTACAATACTATTGAAATTTCAAAAACTTTTGTATAACACATACTCATAAAAATTGTCTACGATAAATGTTGAAATAGTTCCACGAGTCACAATACATCCTCTAATTGTAAGTCTAACAGTTTCCTCGAGTTCCATGAACCTCTAAAGGCCACATTTATAATTCGCTTGCATTTTAACGCAAATACTTTAGAGCGCGTGTCATTTTTAAAAATGAACCCGTGTGTACGACCGCGTAGTAACATATCAAACATAGGAATTTCCGGTCCATGCATGACCGCATTCGCAATCGATGTTAGAACGAATCTGAACGAGGTAAACCACCCTATCCCTGGCACTTGACCAACCATTGGCTCATATGTTTATTAACGCACGATAGAAGAATATAACGCGCATCTAAACGATTTCATAACGCAATTGCAGCGAGGAGAGCGTCGTGCTTTGCATGCCAATCCGTCCTCGAGATTTAACGCTGACATCTTGTTGAGTTCATCCGTTAGATATGGTCAGTTCATTATGTGGCGTACAGGAAGATCCACGCGATCAATAGCGAGTTTGTCTTCCGGGAAAAGTGATACGTAACGTGAAATATGACGGAAATTATTATTAGAATATAAATTTGAAAATTTTCGAATGATTACTCAGAGGTTGGTTATATAGCAATTTAGAGAAATGAGATTTATTATTGCAATTTGTTGCGTTGGAAGTATAGTCTTGGTGATACCGAATAATTGAAATTAATTGTTTCTCTTTTGAAACATACTTTTATACGTTAAGTATAATATTTAACAATTTTGGAAATGTCCGTTTAAATGGTTTAAATGGCAATAAATTTGTTTAATAACTTGTTCGAACTTGCAGGAAACATTTACCCAACAAATTTGTTGATAAACAATTCTCAAGAAGCATAATTATCACCTGTCCGCAATTTTTAAAACGTAACAAGGATACATATTTTTGTCTTGTTTGATAATTTGCAGACAAACATAGAAATTGTTGTACATTTTCCCTTCCACCATTTGGATACTCAACCAGAGGTGTCATTATGGATAACGTACATAACGATTGTTCATTTGTCGCTATGCATTAAAAAGCGTTAACAACGCGAAACGTTTCCCAAGATAAGGTATCAACAAATAAGTCGTCCATTTCGGTGACTACATCGATGACAAAATTATCAAACGTAATACACATTGACTTCAGAATTTTAACAAGCCGATTCCATGAAATCTTTAATAATTTTGAAAAATTATTCATTATATCAGAATGTTAGAAACCAAAAATTCTCATATTTTTGAACATAGCGTCACGACAGTGTCGATTACGTCCGATAATTTTGGAGACATACTGGGGAGCTGACTTAAATTTTTTATTTCTAAAAAAAAAAAAAAAGGAGGCTTGATGAATCAAATTGTAGAAATTAGAAATCAAATTTCAATCTTTTATTTAGACAAAAGGTTAATTTCATCAGATAGAATCGAGGTTGACTTTTGATTTGTTATTAAACGTATCAAATGGTTTCTAAAATATATGCAAATTGATGATTGAATATTTTTTAATTCGTTTTTTGTCAAAAATACAGATCATCAAATTGTTTGAAAGATATAAAGGATCGATGGTTGGGAATACAGTTAACACTCGTTGAATTATGACGAAATCATTGCAGAACAAGCGTAACATAGTGACGAGCTTAAAGGACGGTGCTCGTGAAAGCGTTTACGACTTTTAAAACACGCGAAAGTGTGGAATAACGAAACGCGAGTTTTAACACCAGTTCTAAAATAGTCGCCACGCCAGGTCATAGACTTTAATACTTTCTAGAATGAAAATATTTTTCTATGGTGCGCGAACGATTGTAAATTTTCTCTGTATGAATACTACGGATATCATGCCAGCGGATTGCATCGAACACGATAATAACATACAATCATTTCACTGAATCGCTTTGGGAATTCGTTTACGTCGATCGTTCGATTTAACGTTTCATTTATCAACGAGAATTCATATCGTTGCAGTGATTTGTTATCGATTGATATCGGATTTCTTGACACTATCACGTTCTTGATCCCTTTTCTTTTGTTCTTTTGTGTCAAATTTTATCATCGCCAGGCTGAAGTAATCTGAACGAACGTCCTCATGGCGAAATATATCTAAAAGTTAAATTTACTCTGGGTCGATCGAGATTTTCAACAAAAACTGTACGATAATAAGAAAGAACTAAATATGACGTAAATCGGAGATCAAAGGTCCGTTGTCGTTCGTTTCGTGTGATTTTACACGTATCGATTTCGACGATCCATTCGTCTGATTTTGAACGTACGGAACTGACAATGAACGAACACGAGACGTCCGATTCGTAGCATAAATCAATAGAAACATATAGCGAAACATCTGTAGAAACTTTTTATCATTTGATAAGTCGGTGTGCTGCGTTTGCCGTAGAAATATTTCGATGACACATGGTTCATGTGATTTATCGAGATTGACGTTTAAATATTAGATCCGTGCAATACGATTAAAAGCGTTTTGATAGCATCGCCTTTTGTTAGACGGCTTCCATCAGATTGCACGTTATCATGTGTAAATCATATCATAACAGATTTACGATCGATCCGTCCTGGCTTATAGTCTATTATAACAATCGAATACTTAAGGATGAAATAATAACGGTTATGAAAATATATATAAGTCTTTTATTTAAGCGCGTCTGCAAACACAAAGGCACTCTAACGATAAGTCCTGTCCACATGTGAAATTCCGTCACCGTATCTGTTAATTAGTGGTATCAGTCTTTGTTACTTTTTTTACTTCTTATTTACACTCATTAAACAAAGCATAACAGTTATTGAATTATTAGTTATTTGCAGACATAAACATAGAAATTATACATTTATAGTTTTCAATCATCTATAGGCGACATTACTAAGTTACTAAATGATCCATACCGAAAGTGCCATTTCTTAAACTCGTTACATTGTTATGATTTTTTTAATAATACATACAAAGATCAGAGGAGAAAAATACGATAAGTATCATACGCTTCACTCGTAATCTTCGTACATAATGGAATCTAATCTAGGAATCTAGAAATTAAATTCTACTCGAAGCAAAAAGAATTAAACACAAGAATGTAAACGTATTTATATCGCTAAACGTGTAAATATCAAGATACCCACCACGTGCAATAAAACATACCAGCCATCCATCACACGTGAAAGCCATTCGAACCGCATCGTCTGAAACTTTTAATATCGTGCAAGTCTGTTTCTACGCGTTCATGCGAACTGATCATAAGCTAAGAAACCGTTTTACCATGATCGACGCTCGGTCTAAATTGAACGAGCCGGTTAACAAAGCGAAACAAAAACGAAATTGAAAGATTACAACTATTACCGTGGCAAAAAGTTTAATTACGTAGGCAGAGTCGTAAAAGATGGCAGCCAGGACTGCCAGGAGTGAATTAAATCGTTCGATACGAACAGCGTGGAACGTTGAACGGTTGATTAGCGAGTTAAAAAAGAATTCAACCAGACAAGTGTCACGGAGCCCTAGACGAACCAGAGGATTAGAGTTCGGTTTCGTTTCGTCCCGTCTCGTTCAACCTATACACAAAAGTCCCTGAAACGAGAACTGCCTACTTCCGAGTAATAAAGCCCAATGCCGTAATCATCGTGATTTAACGACATCGACCTAAGTGCCGCGGAGCGTCGGTCGTGCGAATCGTTTTCCCGTCGTGTTTCTTTCTGAATACGAACGATACATGTACAGAAAATAAACAAGCATTATACGGGCTAGTCCGCAAGAACGCAACCGTTCACGTTGCAACCTTATCATTTTCCATACTGTGTTGCACAGTATTTTGTCTCTATATGTATAGATGCACATATACGTGCGAATAAGAAGAAACGTTTAGAAACGTAATTCGGGGATTAGTCTTACTGCGTCGGTGGGAAGTAAAAGGCACTGTGTGTACGACTGCATAAAACTTTATACAAGTGATTCATTATGGTTTTCCAAGAGATGCCTTTTTGATATTAGGTTCAATGTAGCGTTGTGAGAAAATTTATAAATAGGTTGTCGTTCCGTTAACTGCTGGTTCGTTTCTACAGATTATTGCTATTTTTCGAATTAATATTTCACGATATACAGGATACTTGCTGTAACTGGGTCAAACTTTTGTTTTCAGATATTACGAGATAGAAAAAAATTGTATTAAGTAGCATTAAATTGTTTCAAATATTCGATACACTAACTGGTGAACGTATCCGCTCCGGAAATGGAGGCGTTTTGAAGATTACTCCTACTTCTTTAAATCGAACTATATATTCTTTGATGCAAATTGATTGATGACAAATGAAAACGTATTGAAACTGAAACAAGTAACAGACGTTTTGCACTGATAATCAGAAACTATTATATGCAGCAACGTACGGTAACTCGGTTACGTTGATTTGTAATTAACTTATCTTTAACGATGATATGGATTACTCATAATATATGTACACAAGATATAAAAACTATTTAAAAGCTTAACGAGCAGTAAATTCGCGTTGTCAGCACAACCGAGTCGTCACGTACGCTAGCGTATAGAAATTTCAATCAACCACGTGTCCATTTCATAAACTGCTAAAACTTCAAAGAGTCAGAAATATTTTACACTACTCGTCAGAGAATAACTATGTTGACGAATTACCATGTAATATACGCTATAACGTACGAAAGTCTAATTATTTACACGTGTTGTTGTTACCATGTTAATCAAATACCACAATGCGAGCTATTGAAACATGGAAAGATAATGAGAAACGTTTAAAGATACGATAAGTAATAGACTTGCTACCCTGACGCACAGCAACTATTGTATACGCTAATGTAGAAGAACTCGGTCATTCATACTCAGGGATCGTTATCATGCTAGCGCGTCAGTGCTTCACAATACGATCCGATGAGGCGTGTGCAGACAAAGAGGAACGTTTAAAAACACGGCAAAATGCACTGTATCGTGTTCACCGATAGAATTATTCATGCTGGGTTGTTACGTTGAAACGAACGTTTCTTCTAATTGCTATAAATTATTCGACGTAACGAAGCTTCGTGATTTCAACGATGATCTTTGGTGCTTTAATAATACATCGATAAAATAAATAATTCAGCTGGATTCTCATCGCAGAAGACGAAGAAATAAAATTGAGAAACGTTTCGAGGAAGTTGAAAGGCATAAAATCCCGTTTCCGCTGAAATTATACTTCTTTCGTGTATTGTTCCACTTCCTGGCGAATTACCATGTCGTTTATTAACAAACTTGGCCACCGTAGTTTAAGGATTCTTGGTAGAATCTCGAGGGCAGAATAAAAACATATGTTGCGATGGTGAGTTATGAAAATAGATAGAAATACATGTAACTTCGAAAGCTTTATATTCAGATAGATATTTAACTTTTCAGTTAAAATTCTGAAAATCTTTTTAGATATCACTTTTCAATAAAATATAAACATTCATATTTCACACATTGTCCTATTTTCGGAAATTGAAGAGTACCTCATTTTTAAAACGTATCACATATTATCATTTCAAAGATATTGTGCTGTTTAATCAATTTTAGATTAATAAGCGTTAATAAACATTTCCTTCGAAAATAATGTTCGTAATTAAAATGGAGTATTTAACGATTTTAAGAACTCGAAGAAGATGGTCGTCGATACCGTGATAAATAATTCAACAACCGCGCAGGATTTCCATCGAAGAAATTTAGAATCATTTCGACGAAGCTAAGGACCGTAAAGTTTTACAGAAATTATAATTCCTTTCTACGTTTACGCGAAAAAGTAATAAACCATTTATTGGTGAAACTTTCGAGTGATTGCGTTTTATTACGAGTTAACGCGGCATTGTGTGTTTAACTACTTCGTCTAAACAATCTTTCGTATTTCAGAAAATAACTAAGTGTATCGTAACGAGAACTTTTGTTGAAAAAACAGATCTTAAGAAATTTTGAAAGTTAAAATGTGTATATCCAATTCCAATTCCAATTTTACTGAAGAGCTTCAGGATTTTTAATTATATAGCACTTCCATCTAAATTATCTATTCTTGAAAATTATATTAAATTGATTACTCGTAAATGATATTATTGTAACATACTACAACTCTGAAGCAGCAGAATAAAATGATTTCACCGGAAGAAGATGAAAACAATTTTAAAGAATACAGTATAACAAGCCAATCTGAGAAAAACAAAAATCATCATTCTATGTAAATAGCATAGTGCTTGCCAATAAATTTCTCTTCTGAGTATAATATTCGAGACTATAAATTATCACGGTTTCCATTAGGAAAACGAGAAGTCATTCCGAAGAAATTCGGAAACAGTAAATCCTGCGATCACTGAGGCATCTTCTAGAAAACCGATTATCTTGGGAATAACTGAGAATATTTCATTTACTCATTCTCACATGTCAATTGTTCTTATCTCAAATGAGTAACCAATTAAAGATTTCGAAAGATACACCTCCAGTAAAAAAAAAAACGAATTTATTTATCAAATGGCTCATATTAAGACAATGATTAAGAATAACGAAATTGCGTTTGATGTTTTATTTTTGAGAAAATCCGCTTCCGAAACTTGTATACACATATTTGACTAATTTCCGACTGAACGAATATATCTTTCTTATAACCTTTTAATAAAGCATTTGTATTCCCTTATTCTTGCACATAAAATATGCTGTACAGTTGTCTAGAAAGAAAGCCTAAAATATTCTGTATATATATTTCTTGGCAAAGATCGAAACTGCACGTAAATAATGAAATATTCATTAAACCAAGAAACTGTTCTTCCACGGCCAGTTATATCACTAATTATTACACACAGCGTTACGTATTTAATTAATTTAACGCGAGGATAACGCGCATCTCATTAACGCTCACGGCATCGAAAGTTATGCACGACGTTGCACTTCTCTCTGATAAGTTGCACGCTCATTCTGAATTTCATAACTCGCGTAAGCTCGGGCACGGATTAATCGCGGCTCGACATTCGCGGAACCCGCCACGATCCATGGATTACTTATCGCGATCGCACGATCAGTACGAAACATGTACAGTACATGAGTAGAAACATGTTCCGAACGATTTCGAACTGTTTCAAGGTGATATCATATTTGCCCTATATTCGATTTTCTGGGTTAACAGGTACTCATAGGATCGTTACCAATTCGTCGTATCTTGGCACGATTGTCGTGAATTAAGTGTATCAGCAAATGATGTCGAAATAGTGTTTCCTTTTTAACCCATTAACATTAGAACTATCAAACTGGTCGAAATGACTGGTATTAGGTTTCTTGTTTTCGCAATTACTAAAAACATGCAAGTATTTTTGATAATATCGATGTTTACTGTAACATGCGAGTAATAATATAATCTATTAATCTAGTAATAATAGTATCGTAATTGATCACAGTCGTTGGAAGCTGTTTGTATAAAGATAATTTTGCAATAATTTGTTTTACTACTCTTAATCACCTGGCATTATGAAGCGTATATGTGCAAGTTAAATTTCATTTAAATTGGTATTTATCACAATCATTTTTGTTTGCTTATCGTTTAATGTTATTATATCACTGCTATCGTTATTGTGCCTTTATTACATATTTACTTCTTGATTATATATACCGAGAGTTAAATCACACGCGGTTTTTGACAAAACTTTATGATATACTGCCGTGAAGTTTAGCAATAAATTAACTGTCGCTTTTATCTTAGGGCAGTGAATCTCACTTAAAATAGAAAAATAAATAAATAATAAAAGTAATTTTTATAATTATATTTAAAAATACTACATAACTACTAGAAACACTACTAAATAATACAAAATAGAAATTGAAATGAGGATATGAGTATGGCTTTACTAATGGATATTACCCAAAAATTGTCTATGAATTCGCCTAGAAAATTATTTAATTCTAGAATAATAAAAATTTTAGGAAATTTTTACAATTTAAGTAAAAGTTGATTTGTTAATACTTAAAGTTTGAGATCTGAATATAAATAACAAGTCAGAACGATTTATTTGAAAATCGCATTTAAGATTCACCAATACTTGTTGGAAGGAGTGATTTTATGACTAATATCCGTATGTAGCAATATCAGGTTAACATATTGATAAGAAATGCATGTCTGTTAATTCATCATATTTTCTCCATAACTTTCCATACGTAAATTTATATTTTATAAACATATATTAATAATAGTATACAGATCTAATGATAAAGAAAAAAGTGACTTTGTAGTATTCAAGATCAATGATTACAGTAATAACTATTTAGTTTCGCCATTGTGTTTTCCCGCCTCGATCAGAGAACTTTTACGTAAGTTTGTATGTTTTCTTATATCTTCGATAGCTATAGAAATAATTGAATGTATATACATATCTATATCGTACAATATTTATAACCATTCGCATAAATGATGATTGCATTATATTAACACGTGTAAACATTATATACCGAGTAAAACGAATATAATTTTCAGAGTTAATATGTAACTGCAGAATTTGAATGATGCGAATCGCCAATACAAACATATGAATACATACGATGGAGAGCATTAACGTTTCATCTACGACACATGTAAACGATCAATGACGAGAATTCATAGTCTTTTTCAATTTTTCTGCTACTATGAACGTACATTTTATTTTTATACACTTTTCTCAAATTCTAGTTAGATTTACATACTTCTTATTACTAACGGGTATTGATATTTAGAAATTAACTGAGGTTTCTCAGACAAGAAAACATTAAAATATTTATCTTCTGTTGGCAGTAAATAATTAGAGATCACTTTAGAAGTAGGTTTTACCCATCTATGCGTGTATATAGTTCGAGGGTGACTCGCACGAAGTTTGTCGCAAACAAAATGCTTGCATCGATCACTAATATTCACGTGCGAATACATTTGGCTGCTAGTAACGAAATTGCACGTCAAATTTTTCGATAAATTTGTTTCGCCTATCTTAAACCATTACCTTTTTATGTTTTTGTTAACAGTATTTATTAACGGTTTTGTTAACAGTACCACGTACTTCATAAAATATTTATACCATACATTACAATCGAATATAAACACATTAAAAAGAACTACATATAAGTTGAAAAAATATTTACGTCCGTTTAACGACTCAATTAAATTCTTAAGTGGGCAATATTAAAAGAAATCACGAGCAACGCTCGACGGAACAGTTTCTAACTTGCACGTTTAAGAATTTTGCTATCTGAAAATAGACTAATTGACTTATGTAATTCGGTAAACTCGGTCCCTCGGTTTTCAAGTGGGAACGGAACTGTACGATTTCCACGACAAAACTGTGCATGCATTACGCGAAAGGATCTTTGATCTCGCCGGTTACACATCCGTGACAACGTGTTATATACACCCTTATCGCCAGGCGCATTTGTCTCGAGGGATCCTTTCATAAGGGGACGGATGCAGCCAGCCGAACGATTAGCGAGCAGCATCCGGCGCCGATCTAAAAGCCCCCTTTTCTGTGTATATGTAAGCATCGAAGAGCCGGATTACAGCCGCGGAGATTTCAGCGGCAAACATACCGATTCTCGAGTGGCCAGAAATGGGAGGATCCCACTCGACGATGATTGACGTTTATTATACGTTCGTAAATCATCCTGGCAAATGTCCACAAATGCGTGCAACAAAAAACAAAATCTTCTCTAGTTCCAGGATCTCGAAAGAATCATAGATATTTCGAAAAGAAGCTCCGGTCAAAGAAAATTGGCGCAGGGCGGAGCCTAGAGTTTTCGTGCTCGGAAAAGCGCAGGCGATATCGCTTCCTTCGGGTTACCGGCCCTCTGATCAATATTAATACGTGACACCGGCGAGAGGGTGAACTGGTAAGACACACACATACACACTACAGTGTATCAAGCGAAGCATGAATTGAAAAAAAGGAGCGGAAAGAGGGGGAGGACGGAAGAAAAATTATCACGCGTTCAATCACATTTGAAATGGTACATAAGATAGATGAACAACGATAGGGCACACAAGCAGTGAGTAAAGGAAAGAAAAGTAAAGTAGACCAGAGTGGGTACGAGCGAAGAGATAGGCTGTTGATAAGTGTGTATTTACCGCCAATCTAGGAACGTCCACAGCCTCGTCGGTGCAGCCCACCTCAATGGTTAAAACGCGATAGTATAGGCCCTTGTTTCTTGCCCTAACACGCAGCATGCAACACTTTTGTGTTCTCGTAGACTGGTCCACGGCACGTCATCGATAGAATCGTTCGCAGAAAATCACGATGACTACTGTCAACGATTCAGAAGGGCGCGGAGATCAGGGTTGAGGCACTCTATTCACTCACGTACACGCACTTTTCTTGTCGATTGTAATGCTTTAGCGATTCTCTGTACGTACACGAAGTCACAGTTGTATAATTGCCACTGTCGTTAGTATTAACGTATATCGGCGTGTAAAGATTTACTTGTTTCTTAATATTACGCGTACTCGTTACAGTGAATGAAGATTCGAAATTGTTAGCATACAAGTATCGGTACAAGCGGAATCGCTACAGAACAATTCGACCTCATACGTACGATCATGATACGTCCGCGTATTGCATTCTTTCAAGACCAACTGCCGGATCGCGATTTTTAGTTCTTTAACTGTTTTAGTGGTGCCCTCCTAAAGCAAGCGTAGTCCATGAGTATGCAGTATATAGAAAGTCATTCCAACTTGTGTTTCTAGTAACATTTCCACGTAGCGGCAAAACAATAACAGATTATACTGCCTTTATGTCAAACGTGTTCTAATTTCTAATAAATATTAGACGAACAATTTGTTACACTAACTTTAATCATGACATTAATGTTGATATCTGCACATGGGTTATATTTAAACTATTAATGAAAAAATATTTTTTAAATATTAATATCAATATCCATCGTGATAGATACCCATTATCAGTAGTATCATCGTTTTAGTAAAAAGTATTTAAAGCAGAATACAATAATTTTGTAGCCATTGGTTTATTTGATACAGATTAAAACCGCTTAAGAGGGCATGGTAAAAAAGTATATTTATACTTTGTTTACAGACAATATGAAGTTTAAAGAGGAAAGACTTTATCTATTTAACTATGTAATATAAACAATAGTTTCATTTTAATAATTTAAAATTCATATTTTATAATTAATGTACAATTCATTTATCAAATACACACATTATATATGTAACAACATATAGAAACATCCTCGTTAATTGAAACAAAATTAGTGACTAATAAATTGATATAATAGAAACTTATAGATTTCTGTTATCTTAATCACATAACCGAGGCACGAATGGCGAAAAATATTGTGAAAAATTATTTTTAATCGTTACTAGCTTCATCTGAATCTTCAGCTAAGATTACATTGTATCCTGGCAATGTTCTTGGATCGAATGTCTTTTGAAAGCATTTTTGAAAAATGAAACGAGCCTTTTTATTTGGAGGAGATGGTGAATTTGGTACTTTGTCTTCAAATGCATCAGACTGATCACTATCCGAATTTTGTTCTTTGTCAGTTTCATTGTTACTAGATTTTCTTTTCGTTATTGTAGAAAATATAAAATTCGCTAATTTCTTTTCACTTGTAGATGTTTTATTAATGTTTGTAACTATGTCACAGCTAGATGAGGAATTCTTTTTCATTTTATCTTCAATATCCTGTTCTATTGGAAGGTTACTTACTCTATTTAGATTTTGATTATTTCTGGTTGATGTATCAACTTGCCCCTTCGGTTCCTTCACAAAACATGGATGTGGTGTTTTAACATTACCTAATTTGTTATTGGATTTAGCTGACTTATCTTGAATTTTACTATCAGATTTATTATTTTTCCTACAAACTCGTTTATTTGTTGCTCTTCTTTTTATGGATTTTTCTTGTGGTTTATTAATTAATGTTGTTTCTGCTTGACTATCTGTATCAGAACTTAATGTTGACAACACTAAGTTCACTTCAAAGGATTGATTTTTTAATGCAAATATAACTGGTCTAAAAAATATTAATAAATATCATATTCATTTGTATAAATTCATTTTACCTATGTCTAATATAAAGGAATTAAAATTTATATTACTAGTTTTTACCTTCCTGCTCCTTCAGAGTATATACTAATGGGTGTAATTGCAATTTCTGCAAAATTTAAGATGGATCTAAATTCTTTCATACAAAAGGTAATTATTGTTTCACTACCAATATCATATCGATCAAATTCTCCCTTTCCAAGTGCAAGTTGTGTACGTATTGTATTTGATAAACCTGCCAGAATTTTTTCATTTTATATTACAATAAACTACTTTTGTTATCTCTTAGATTTTACCTGAGACATCATCAACATAATTTCTTAATAAAAGCTTTTGTGCTGAAACTTCAAGTGTTATTTCAATTAAATGTTGATGAAAATTTTGCATTGCATCGCCTAATACTCGTGGTTGAGATGAAAGTTTGATTGATGCAGAATCCTTATTATATACAGTCTGAAAAATATAATAAAAGAAGATAATAAAAAATGAAAATGTAAATAATTTTTTATAGATATATGATACATACTTGTAATATTTCACAATCTAAAATGGGCAATAAATGAGTCTTAGTAATACTGTTTTTATACTTTAAAATAAACAAAATTTCAGATGCATCTGGCTCTAATTTAATATGACATGTTTCTACCTGTTTGTCTATTAAATGTGGAGCCTTAAATACAGTCATTGCACTCTGCAAAATAGAAATATTACTATTTGTAATATTACATGGAAATATAATAATATTTTATTACCCTCATTGATATTTTACATTTCAATGCATCATTTTCTTGTAAGTCACCATAAGCATAATATGAAAAATAACTTTGTAGGAATGTAAAATCAGCATATGCTGAATTTGCCATATTAACAGTACGAAATGATAAAGTATTTTCATGTGGTTCTATGTACATTTCATCTCCAATTTTTGATAATGCATGTATAGCCTTCGCTAAAACTATAATACTTTATTATATATAAATGATATTTTTTAATACATAACAAAACATAACCTACATGAAATCGACATACTTTTTACATTTGCTCCTGCTATAACACACTTCATGTTAAATTTCTTCCATTAAACTATTTCTTATAAATAAAACATTAAATAATTATTCGAAAAAAGTAACCGAAGGAATCCATAATATTATATTTAAATCAAAATCATCAAACAACTGGATTTGGTTAACCGGTTATGACAGAAATGTATGTTCGTATATTTGAAATACAAATTATTGATATACATAAATAATAATCATTTTATAAAAATAATCTACATTATAAGTAAATATAAACTTTGAGTAAGAATATATAACTCATATTTGGCGCATTGTAAAAAATAGTGGCAATTAATACGATCTCGAATCTCGAAAATCGAAGGCTTATCTGTCAAACATATTTCCTATGGTGCGTTTGACATTTCATTAGCTTTTGTTCTTCACAGATATCAAATGCAATAAAATAAATATCAACGCTAAAAAATATATAGGAATTCAAACATATTATTAAATTCGTCATGGTGAGTACACGAAATTAAATATTAGTGATAGAAATTAATTAATTGGAATTACAAATTCCTTGAGTCTTATAATCTAACCTCACAGAAAAGTACCATAACTTCGTAAAGTTAATAAAATGAAAATATATACTATTAAAGATTCATTATATAATTTTTTTATTATATTTGCTAAAAATAATATTGGATATTTACAGCTTGTTTTAGTATTGGGAGATTTACACATACCACACAGATGTAGTAGTCTTCCAAGTAAATTTAAGAAATTGTTGGTGCCTGGTAGAATACAACATATTTTATGTACAGGTAATCTCTGTACTAAAGAATCATATGATTACTTGAAAACACTAGCCAGTGATGTACATGTTGTTAGAGGAGATTTTGATGAGGTATATTTTATTTAATGTTGTTAAATATTGTTATAATTCTTTAATAATGTATATTTTACTATATATTCTTTTCATTTTCAGAATTTAAACTATCCAGAACAAAAAGTGGTCACTGTTGGTCAGTTTAGAATAGGTTTGTCACATGGACATCAAGTGGTACCTTGGGGAGATCCAGAATCACTAGCTTTAATTCAAAGACAATTAGACGTTGATATTTTGATATCAGGTCATACACATAAATTTGAGGCATACGAGCATGAAAACAAATTTTATATTAATCCTGGTTCAGCAACAGGGGCATATAACCCTCTTGATACGTAAGATTTTATATTAATAGTATAAAGTAAATTTTGAATGCTACATAATATACTTATAAATTTATTTTATTATTTATTTTATTTCATCATTATATTTACAGATCAGTTATCCCAT
Organism: Bombus affinis; assembly: GCF_024516045.1. Classification (NCBI taxonomy): domain Eukaryota; kingdom Metazoa; phylum Arthropoda; class Insecta; order Hymenoptera; family Apidae; genus Bombus; species Bombus affinis. The sequence continues at coordinate 822,779 of NC_066348.1, forward strand.
CTTTTGTTCTAATGGATATTCAAAGCTCAACAGTTGTAACTTATGTCTATCAACTTGTTGGTGACGAAGTAAAAGTTGAACGAATCGAGTACAAAAAAAATTAAAATATGTAGGAAGATTAAAATATAAGATATATATCATAAATCGAAAATGGAATTTCACAATGAAATTCAAGATTAATCTGTGTATAATTCATATAAAATATTACCTATATTATCATTTAAGCATTTATATAAAAATTTAAATTATATAATACATTTGATATAAATAAAATGGAAATACAATGTATAAATTGCGGCATAATATTTTTTATTTAGTAAATATAGATCATACTTATATAACAATTTTTACTTTTTCATGGTATGTATTTATTAAAAAAACATTCATTTTTCATGTTACACTCATTTAAGTAAAAGTTGTCATAATCAACTAAATTTAGTACCATGCTTCGTGTCACGTATGCTTATTACGTTCATTTAAGTGTGTGTATAGACATACATATTAACGTGCCCTACTTCTGTGATTCATTGAAATTTCCTTGTGTGTATTAGTATCCGATCTTTACATTTTCAACTATTTCTTTTTTATATATTAATTTTACTTGTGCCTGAAATGTACTGATCAGACGTAAAATTCTCTAGAATTACGATAAAACACGAAATTAAGCATAGGCGTAATACAAAGAAAAATTTAATTTAACTACATACATAAGTTTTTGTTTTTTAACGTTTACTATGTATCTTTTTACATAGATTTAAATATTTTGGACGAAAATTGTCTTTAATATCAGAATTATACGTAGCTAGATATATACATGAATTTTTACAATTTCAGTAGATTCTGGCTATAAATTGATTCTTTAAAACTTAAGATTCTACGGGACCAAATTTTTTATTGATATAAATCAGAAAAAAGAATATGATTTATATATAATTGATATGTTAGTTCATATATTATTAATATTCAGGTTTAGAGCAGAGTATTTTCTAGTGTTTGTTTTCTTCCTTTGTGTCTATGTAGTTATGGTGGTATATATGCCTATGGGTTTTATCTGTGAAAAACAGGGAACGTGCATGGGCGCTCGTACAAGGCAATCGGACTATATACATGTATCCCAAATAGTAAAAGGGGGAACAAAGTACTACTACGCATGCGCAAGGGACAAAGAGGGGAATTTGAGACCGACCCAACAAAAGGGGCCCACTGATCCCTGCCGCTTTAGTGTTAAATCCCAAATGATTTTAAGTAGAAGGTATTAGTTTTGTGTTACAGATAGCTTTGCTTGAAGTTCACGTTAAAATGACAACAACATTATTACGAACTGGTCTACGATTTGTAATTTCCAACAAGTGTTTTAAAAAAAGAGCTATTTCAGCTTTATGCTATGGAATATCAGAAAAACAAAATATTTTACTAAAATGCAACCAGGTAATTTTCTTTGTATATTGCAAAAAAAAGTAGTAAGTTTAATTTATAATAAATTTCTAATCAATTACTTTATTTTAAAACACTTTGTATTAAAAATGATGTTAATATTAAGTAATAAAATGTTAATAAATAAAATAAGTCATTTTAAAAAGTTATTTAGGCGAAAAATGTTATTTAAAAAAAATAAAAATTATGTTTTGTATCGTAGGTAGCAAATTTTTCAAATTTAAAAAAAAAGGATATGTTTATTGAATATATTTAAATAATTTATATAATTACTTTCACCTTTTTCAAATTGTTTTGAAAGATCTTCAAGATTCAAGGGCAATATTACGTATTAGTTTCATAGGTGTAGGATATTATAAATACATAATGTTGTACTCTAGTTCGTGCCTGTAAACATATGTACTGTGTATGGATAAAGATAATTTATTTACAGAATTTTTAATTAAAAGGAATATTAAAACTGTACTAATGTTATTAATGATAGAGTTACATATCTTTTTAATTGTTCTAACTTATTAAAGATAAATTAATTTCTTTTCTTTCTTTTCTTAATCCATACTCTTTTTGGAGTCTATTGTTAGGGTTTCACGTTGCATCGGAGTTCATTGAACGTATATATTTATACAGTGATACAATATCGTAATCTATCTAATTAGATATAATGCATTTGTCATAATCAATAACAACACACAACAATTTTTAGAACCTTTTATTCATTAAGGAATATATAAACTAAATGCTTTATTTTCAGTATTATAAAATATCTCCGCGAACGTGTAGTACAAGAAGTGTGCATCAAACGGGTATCTCAACTTTTGTAAGCGAACAAGAAAGTGATAACGATTCTGACACCGAAAAAGAAAAAGTAAGATACTGTTTAAAGTCTTATTATTTAAGATATTGTAATACAGTAACAATTTAATCCCAGTCATTTATTATTTTTTTTAATATGTGGTAACTAATCATTCAATAAAAAGTTATTTAGAATATTTTTATTTATCAGGGACAATCGCTTTTCTGGAGAAGGAAAATGCGGACACTACATAGTCATTTGGATATTAATAAAGACGGAGTTATCAGTCACGACGATTTTATGTTGCTCGCAGAAAGATTTTCTAACTTGGGACATTTAACTCCAGAATTAAAAAAGGAATTCAAAAAAGTAATAAATGTAAGTCAGTCTCTTTTTTATGCATTCTATGTATCAAAATGAAATAGTATATAATACTTTTAAGTTATTTATTTATATATAGGAAGTATGGGAAGAACAATGGGGAGAAATTAGCCCGTATAATCTTATTTGTATCGAAAAATATTTGGAGCAAATGCAACATGTTATTAATGACTCGTCATTGAACAGAAAATGTCATTATTTTTTGCCATTTTTATTCAAAGTATGTTTTTAAAAATATGCATTTATACAAATTAACCCATTGAGGACGACATACGATTCGCAATTTCTTTTTGTGCGACTGACGATATTTTGTGACATATAGGTTTCCAAAATGAGTTAAGAATACATCAGTAATCGCACTTACGATTGCTTGATCATTAATTACTTCATCGGAATCACTCTCATTTTCACTTTCTACTAAATTTCTACTAGCGATTTCCTAACTTGTTGAAACCGTACTTAATTGCAAGACGACTGCTACAGCTAAACTGCGATTCCAGAAAAGAATTCAAAAGATTTGGTCTTTACAAAGATCAAAACATTATTACGAACATTATTACCAGCCATCCTTGAAAAATGTTGTGAAACACGATACGTAGACGTAGGAAAATAAATGACGCAACGTATCAAGCGTCCGTAAGACACGCGACGCGACGGTCTGCACGCTGCACGAACTGCGGCTAGTGAAAACGAAACGTGAAACCGTATAGTGTACAGACATCGTCCCAATGGGTTAATATGTGTTAAAAAATATTTTTAATATATCATTAAATATAAAATTGCAGGCAGTGGATAAAAATCAAGATGGTGAAATTTCTGTACAAGAATTTCAGTTATTTTTCCAATGTTTAGGACTCACACATGATGTAAGTAGAATTGCACATTCAATTTTATGACGATTAAAATAAAAGTTAAATAAATGAATTAATTAAACTGAAATATTTATTATAGGATGCAGTTATTTCCTTCAGTCATATTGATATTAATGATGATGGTAAAATTAGTTTTGAAGAATTCATAACATTGGGTCGTGAATTCTTCTTAACAGAAGATCCAACAAAACCCAGTAAATATTTCTGGGGTCCTTTGGTAGATTAAAATTCTCACTGCAATCCTATAATTTGTGATAATACAATACTATATATTATTTTTATAATGATAATTTTTTGACTTCACTTGTAAGATATTTGAATTATAGGGTATAATTTTTTATATTATAGGTTAATTTGTTTATCTATATACAAAAAATTGTTTATATAAAAAGACTTATTAGTGTAATGGGTAGAACCTGTATGAAACTATTTTTGTTAAAAAGTATAACAGTTTAATTACAAATATAAATACTCACTTTTACAAATACATGTAATTGTATGAAAATAAATAAACCAATTATTTAATTACTTTGATTTCCTAAGAGAAAAACCTTCACCAGTGAATGCTTTAAATTCATCAGGGTCTTTTGCCTATAAACATATAATTGGATAAATATAAAGTAACATAGAAATGACATTTCAACTTACCTCTTTATTATTAACAGGTTTACTAATGCGCAAGAACGTAAGTGTTCCTATTTTATAATCATAATCTGGTATTCCTCTAACATAAGCCGGTTTACTTGTAGTAACTTCTGGTTTTGCAAAATCTCTACGTTTTTTGCCATCTAGTCTATTACCTTCTCCTTTAAATGGCACAAAACCAGATGGTGCTGGCATTAAATCTGCAGGATCTACTACATTTTCATCCTTTTTAGTCTCTTTTTCTACATATCCCAATGGTGGAGCAAATTCAACGTTCATATCACATTCTATGATAGTGACTGCTGGACCTGGTCTTGTTTCCAAAACACACATTTCATATATTCTTTGATTGTATTTTATAGCAATAATGTCACCTGTTGTAAGACAAGCAAAATTTCTTAATCCATTTTCTAAAACAGCTTTAGGATTTGTGATGTCTAAAAAATCTTCGGATTGTGGTTGAAAACGTGAAAATGTTGCAACAGGTAAATTTACACTTTCAACATTTATTAATTCTCCTTCTTGTAACAAAAGATTGTACATCATCTGTAATCACATTATGATAATTGTACACTGATTTGGGCTATATATCAATCTAGTATTCTTAACTAATAATACAAAAATGAGAATATAAACGTACCCAACAAGGTAAATAAACTCTTCCTTCGTCCGCAACAAATTCTAAAACTCCACAATGAGTAATTCTATTGGTTTTTTCGTTACTTAATCTGAATAACATAGGAAATCTAATATTTAATCTTGTGAGATGCTCTAAAGCTGAGGGTGGCATGATTACTGAAAAACAACAAATTATAATCTTTTACTTGTTCAGTGAATAAATTAAAACATGTTCTTTAGATATATATACTTTTCCCTCCACGTTCTACATCTCGTCGATATGTACCCGGTAACATTGACACAGAAAAACATCTATAGTGGTTATTGAAAGGTCTGACAATCTCCGGAAACATGTTAAATCCAAACTGAAAGTGAAAAGTCATTTTAATCGAAACAACATAACCTTATTTTATTAAAAGAAATCATCGAACGGAACATATTCCGTCGCTGTTTGTCGTTTCACTCTCAGGTTTTCTTTACCATATTTATGTATTTGTTGCAGTACTCTTTCGAAGACTTATAATTAATAGAATTTCTTTAAAAGCGTGGAAATTTAGATTTACTTATCACTATGCATACGCATAAATACATAAACAGACACAACTTATGCATATCTATCAGAGGTGAAGAAATATCGATAGTATATCGATTATTATCGTTAGTCTTCGAAATGAAAAACTAGTGAAAGCTAGTGATATTTTTTTATAACTATCGATAGTTTCGATATTATTTTGAATAACATTAAATTTGAATGTATCAGAGTATCAAGCAATTGGAATTTGCTCAATTTGGAACTGTGTGTGTAAAATAAATCGTTTTTTTTTTGGAAAAATAACTCACGGAAATTTTATTAGAATATTTATTATACTTCATTATAGCTTTATTTATATAGTTAATTATTATAGTTTTTCGTTTATAATAGAATGTATAATGGAATATTGATCATATAATTTTTGCAAAAATTATAAACTATTACTATAGATAATTAAAGATATAATATAAAATTTATTCTATATTAATATATCATATATATAAATATATCATCATATATCAATATATATATATATATGTGTGTGTGTGTATTACAAATATTACACTGCCTGCAGTTTTTTTTATAAAAATAACATGCGAGAATAAATGCATTTGATATAATGTGTACGTATATCTATACTATTTTGTTTATATGTGTAATCTATTTGAAAATTAAAGATAGGATTTGACAGAGTTTCTTACTCATTGGTAGAAATATTTAATTATATTGTAACATCATATATGGCTTTTGCTATATATTCCACATTTTTTGATGTTACTCCTGCCATAGATATTCTACCATCTTTTGTCAAATAAATATGATAATCATTAATAAGCTTCTCTACCTATAAAGTAAGTGGAACCAAAATTAAATTATATTCTATATATATATTACATATAATGATGAAAATAAATAATAGTGGATGTCATACCTCATTAGGATTAAGGCCAGTAAAACAAAACATTCCAATCTGGTCTGTAATATGTTTCCAATCACGGATACTACCCATCTTCTTAAGATTATCGTGCAACTTTTGACGTACAGATATAATACGGTTAGCCATTGTTTTTATATCAACCATCCATTGTTCTCTCAATGGGGCATTTGCTAAGATTTCATAAGCAATTCTGGCTCCATTAATTGGTGCATTAGAAAATAGTGGTCTAATTATAAGCTTCAGTTGCGAGAAAACACGATTTGCTTCATCCTTGTTAGCACAAACCATTGTAAATGTTCCCACACGTTCACCTATCGATGATCAATAATTTTTAAAGTGTTTTTATTTAGCGGAAATGAGATTTATAAACTTGTATATTAACCATATAAGCCCATATTTTTAGCATATGATTGAGCCAGGGCAAATTGAATTCCTTCTTTTACAAAGTGTCGAACACCAAAAGCGTCTCTATCTATATCACCTAAAATTTGCACAAAAATATCCACTAGTGAACAAATTTTCATGTATTATTAAAAATTAAATTATTAACTTCTTATATGTTGTTTTACCTGTGGCAAACCCTTGATATGCCATGTCCAAAAAAGGGAAATGTTCTTTTTTTTTTACTAATTCTGCTAATTCTTTCCATTGTTCTGGTTTAGGATCGACACCAGTAGGATTATGAGCACATGCATGAAGAAGAATAATGGATTTGTCTGGAATTTTCTATAAAATACAATATTACAAATAGAATTTGTAAATATAACCAATAAATAATCAATAAACACAATATATTATTTATAGTATTTATATACTAACATATAAGTTTTCTAAAAGACCTTTATGGTCTAATCCACATGTTTTTTGATCATAATAACAATACTGTTTTACTGGAAGTTTAGCAAATGTAAATACTGGAGCATGGTTTCCCCATGTAGGTACTGGTAAATATATCTCCTTATTGCCAGTAAAAAAACGTGTGAGAAAGAGTCCTCCAAGAGAAAGTGCTCCTGTACCAGAAATTGTTTGAGCCGTAGCAGTCTACAAAATGATATCAGTTAAATTGTGAATTATAAAGAAGTTATATAATAGCAAAACTAATAATTCAGTGTGCTATTGACATAAGAATAATAAAATATTAACCATAACGAAATTGCACAGTTGGTCTTATACCTTATATGTACAGTCAGTCATAAAAGTCTATATACATTTATCAAATTTTGTGTATCTGGCTTGTCAAAGTAATTAAAAACACATTTTGTCACAAATTTATTTATACTTATGTATAGAAAGTCACACTAAATGTATTCAGTACAGTAATGTATTTCTAAAAAGAATTAGAAAAGTTAAAACATTTAACTCACAAAAATCTTGGAATGAAATTACATTACAAATTGCAAAATTTTTAATTTTATTATTGCCAATGAGATACCATTATTGATGCAGAGAAGGGATCTATATGATATTAATATAATACTAAGCCTACTATTTTTATGATTTCATATATGTATATCAGATGTTTATAATATTTGTATCATTTCATATTTTTTTAAATTCTTTTTTTTTTAATAGAGATGAAAGTAAATAAACTGTGTTACATTTTAACAATATGTGTCTTAATGTGCAAAAAAAATGTATACAGCGCTAACATTTTTACTATAATATTTTATATTCTAGGGGTGTATATATAATCTTGTGATTAATTACAGATATGTATTTCTGTGTATATCTACACTGTGCATGCATGTGTTTTTAATACATGTGTTATGTGTATGTTTAAACTACTTAATAATGTTTATTTATTTGTTTATGCTTCAGATTCATGAAACAATTTTAACTGATGAACTCTTTTCTTAAAGAATATATTTTGCATGTAATACTTACCAAACCTTCATCAACAATATTACTATGTTCACCAAGTGCTAACTTAATACTAAGTTTACAAAATTCTGCATTTCCTGCAATTGCTAAATATTCTTTATCCATATTTCTACTTCTAATTCTTTCTTCTGCCTATGATATATTTGATTCAGTTAGATTAATGTGAAAAATTAGAAATATATATATTTCCCAAACATAATTGCTTTATAATATATACCATTCGTACACTTGGCAAAATAAATGGTTTAGTTTCATCATCTCGATAAGCACCAACTCCTAAATTAACTTTATTTGGATGTGTATCTGCTTTAAATCTTTCTGTAAGACTGAAAATTGGGTCTGGTGGACCCATTTCTATCTGAGACCACCATGAACTATAACACACAAAATATTTTAATATTAATTAATTTCATGTAAAGTAAATTTTAAGAGAAAAAAATAAATTATAAATCAGTAAATATCAATAAATTATATAGTAAAATCATTTAAAGTTTTTAAGCATTTTAATTAAGCTCTTAGTTATGCTTCTTCTTGAGGAATTCCTGATCATTAATAATAAATTCTATGATTATCAATAATTTTAAATAATTTTTAAACTATATAATTTATAATATAAAAAGGTTAAAAAGTTCAATTAATTTTTTAATATAAACCTACCTTATTGATCTAACATTGTTGTTATTTTTAAATAATTTGCATGCAAATGGAAGTCTAAATAGTTTTTTACTTTGTGCCATATTAATATTAATATGTTAGAATACACTACATTCACCGTATGGATTATTGTAGATTACAGATATACTTGCACTACTGCAGTAGTTTGCTGATTTGATGTCTATACAGGGTGTTCCATAAATTTGTGCCCACCAAAATGTAGCCCGTAAATAAAAATAGGAAATCAATTTGATATAAATTCCTTATCAAAAAATTGCAACAACCGATAATAATAAAAAATGAAGTATAAGAAAAATGATAACAGTCTTATTTTTATCGTAGTACAAAGTACGAATAAACAAATAATGCTTATATTTCATATCGATACAAATTGATTTACTAAATTAAAATTTCATTTGTTAAATAAATTCAATAGTTTAGTGATTTAGTTTAGTTTAGTATTTTCGCATTATGAAATACAGTCCATTTTTATTAATAATTATTTATTTAATTTTTTAAATTAATTTAAATATTTTAATAATAGTTATTAATAAGAGCCTAATATTATTCCATTGTTACGTATTTAGAAGTTATTTAAGAATTTGCCTCAAGTGGGTTGGTGTACGTAAAGCGCTAATCCTGATAGTAATATGCACAAAAATTTAAGAGAACTACTACGATGTAAAGTTATTACTTATTATAACTTAATTGTCTTGAGATGTTGAATTTCTACTACTTTTTTGTACGATCTCTGTTGCAACTGTTCTTTCCTATTTTGGTCCTCCTTTTATTTTGTCATAGGTCAATAGTAGATTAGATTCTGTCCCATTCATCGATGATGATTCATCTTCCGATTTCACTTGGATAACAAGCTTTTGTAACCTTGGTATACTCCGTTGTTGGACCTAGGAATATGTTACAAGGAAGAAATATGTAGAATCTGAATAAAGAGAAAGAGAAGACAATAATAATTTATGCCCCTCTTAGAGCACAAAATCTAGTAGAGTATTTTCTAAGAACCATATGTGATTTAGTCTAAACTGCTAATTTGTTACGTTTATCATTTCCTGCCTTTTGTAATCCTTACTGTGATAACTTACATAATATAGAGATAATATACACATATAATATACGTACTTAAATAATATAGAGATATATCTCATATTTTATATACGTACATATGTTGGATATTCATATCGTGAATTTTGATGTAACTGAAAGAATGAACAACAGATTCCAATAACAAATGACATTGATTAACTGTTATAATTATAAATTATCATTGATTGCTATTTATAATCGCTCGTTAATTTGTATATTTACATATTTCTTGCTGAGACACAGAACACTTGCTTTTTAACAATATAGATATTAGAATTAGATTTTTATGAATATTTTTTTCTAATTCGTCATGAATTTCATTCAAGTATTGGAAAGTTCAAATTTGAGATTACAAATTCGCGCGTTCAATCTATATTTTAAAAAGGCAACTTCATATTTATTGACTATGTTTACTCCATGAAGTTTTCAAATAACACTGTTTTAATGTATTTCTATTTCTATCTTTCAATCTGTTATCTAAGAAATGAAATTGATATTTGTGTTAGTGTTATCTAACTTACCAACTATGTATGTAAATTAAACGATAGTGAACATATACGTTACATATGTATATACACGCAACTAAAAAGGATAGAAATCAGTTATATTTCTACTAATGTATTATTTTTGGATAAAACTCATTGTAAAACATTCATAGGAAGTTGACATAGGAAGTTATTAAATTATTTAATATTTTCGCAAAATTAATGATGACTTGAACATGCAAATCTCCAGTTTCACGATAATCTTATAAAACTTAACAAGTTTAAGATAAGGTTTTATTTTAATTTTTCATTACTGATCTGCTATCAAAACTTTTAAAAATAACATGTCTAGCTTATATGTTTTGAGTATATGGGAACAAGAATAATTACTTGTGAACAAAATTATTTGATGAGAAATGCAAATGCAAATACCTTTAATTCAAGATGAAAAAACAAATTCATCTTGGTCAAGGTAATTAATCTATATTAAGATATTATGAAAATAATTTAAAAGAATCTTTGAATCTTTTTACAAGATTATTTTTGGCAATATAAGCTAAGATTATAAAGTAAATTTTAGGAAGGAGAGGCAAAAATGGTTTCTATCATTATTATGTGGTACTTGTCTCATATATGCTACAAGAACATCTGTTCCTTTATTAATGCCAATTATAAGTAAAGAGAAACAATGGTCCAAACCAGATTCTGGAGTAATATTGTCTAGTTTTTTTTGGGGTTATACATTAACACAAGTTGCTAGTGGTTATATTAGCGATAGAATTGGAGGACAAAAAGTATTATTGATCTCTGCTCTTGGATGGTCTATGACAACATTTTTTATGCCAGAAGTCATAGGACTCTTTTCAAAGAATGATAGTTCTGTGTTATTAGTAGCAGCAGTGAGAACAATAAATGGTGCATTCCAAGGTATTATTATGAAATTACTAACATAAATGGCTAAAGTATGTAAAAGATGTTTGTTCTTTATATATATAAAAATTGCATATATTACAGGAATGCATTTTCCCAGTATGATTAGTTTAATAAGTCAACGATTGCACGAAACAGAAAGAGCCTCATTTTTTAGTTTATTAACATCAGGATCAGCTCTTGGCACATTGCTCACTGGATCTTTAGGTTCCTATCTGTTGGAAAATTATAATTGGGTAGTAGTTTTTCAAACATTAGGTATATAAATGTATAATTATGTGTTATTTACACTAATATTAACAACATTAATTAATTCACAGTGTGATTTAATTATACAAAAGTATTTGTTATCTTAGGAGGTTTGAGCTTGGCATGGGCTGTGCTATTAAGTTACCATACCCTACCTTTTAAGGAAAAAGCAGCTTCTACTAAATCAGCTACTAACTACACTTTGCCTTGGTTGAAGCTTTTAAAAAAACCTCCATTCTGGTAATCATTGTGCATGGGATCAATTTGAATTCAGTTATCATAAGTCACACAATTTCTGACACAAATCTTAATATAAAAAGTATATAAAGTTATATGGATTTATAAAAATATTATGATTACAAATTTATAGATGTATAAAGTTCACATATTAACTATTATTTTCAGGTCATGCGTAATAGGTCATGCTTGTCAAAATAATTGTTTTTTTGTATTACTATCCTGGATGCCAATGTATTTTCATGACACATTTCCAGAAGTAAAGGTAATTAATTATTAGGTTGTCTCAAAAGTTTCTTTTGTTGTTTTATAAGGAAATAATAAATACACAACATTTTTTGTTTCATATTACTTTATTGAATTTCTAAACAAAATGGATCATACATAATTCAATAAAATTTTATACCATTAGTTATATAACATGTTAAAAATTCTTTTTGTTATATTTAGGGCTGGGTTGTAAACATGGTGCCATGGTTGTCTATGTTGCCTTGTACATTTTTTGGTAAAGCACTTTCTGAGAAGATAATAAAAGCAGGGTATTCCATCACAGTAACACGTAAAATAATCGAAACAATATGTTTCTTAACTGAAGTTATAAGCTTATTATTTTTAGGTAAGTGTAGGTATGCATAATAATGTATGAAGAAATTAAATAGTGAAATTGATTTTAAAACAATTTCAGCAAAAGTTGAAACTTTTCAAAGTGCAATAATTTGTCTTGCGTTTATAATTGGCGGATCAGGTTTTCATAATAATGCAATTGCAGTAAATCCTTCAGATCTTGCACCAAAACATTCCGGAAGTGTATTTGGATTAATGAACACCGTTGGTGCTATACCTGGTATATATAATCATAAATTTACTATTGCAGTAATAGGAAAGATGATGGTAAGAAAGATCATTTTCAGGATTTCTTGGAGTATACTTTTCTGGATATATATTACATGTAACGCACAGCTGGCCTGTTGTATTTATATTCATTGCTATAATAGATGCATTAGGATGTATAATATATTTATTATTTGGTTCTGGTCAAGCAATTATATAAAATGACATTCAATTTATCGTTCTTTTAGTTTATTGTGAATATACCCTATCCTTAAAATTCGGTACAATTGTGTAAATTTTAATTATCTACGAATAAAACGATAATATTAATTAAATTGTGTTAATATTACGAGAAGTTTCGGTAGTAATACAAAAAAACATTCGTGCATGGTTTATATGTATATCGGTCAACTGATGATTTGATTTTGTTTAAAATTCCATATTATCTTATACATGTTACGTTTAATTAATCATAATTATAAAAATTTTAAATATAGTAAATATTAATAATATAAATTTAAAAGGTTAGCACTGATTCAATATAAAATCATACCTAATGAAGGAATCTAATAATAATGGTTAAACGCGATATCTATGATATTTCTATGTATGATTTTTCGGGGTATAATACCAAAACATAACCGATTATAATTTCTAGAACGATAATTTTCTATCAATCGTTACACAATATTTTACAGAAATAAATTTTACCATATTACGTCAAATATTAAAATGTTCTTTTAATTGACAATGAATAAAAACGTAGCCAATGTGATGTTTAGTAAGTATATGCGATTGCCACCTACATGAAAATGCCTCTTTATCGGAGATTGGAGCAGCAAGTGCCTGATGCCTTTTTTAACGCGAGCATGTGAACGGATCTCGAGACTCGACTTTTCGACTTGGAACATCTCGTGAGAATTAATGTACGCAGTAGGAACAATTGCAGAGGTGGAATTTTATTTTTAACGGGACGACCGTGTACTTGTTTACGCGAGGTTTTTGATGAACGTGTGAGTTGTCCGTTGACGCTTGTCGTTTTCACCGATCATTCGGTCGTGCCTGCCTCTGCCTGCTGCCGCGAATGTGGATACTTCATAGTGTGCTGTACTACTGCTGCCGCCGCTGTGCGTTTGAAGTGCTCCCTACGGCTGATCGCCTTTGGATTTTAACAAGTCCTTCACATTCGTGAACGCTTTGAAACTGGTTCGTTATTGTACCAGACCCCGCCGTGATTGTCACTTGATAGCAACATCCGAGGCGCCAAAGCTGTCCGCATCGGCGCTTTCTTTAGCCCAAGTGGTATCAATGTTGTCTGGCAATGGTGTGTAAGGAGAACGTGGTATCATGGTTTGGGAATCTGTCCAGGTAATAGAAATATTATCAGTTTCTTCCTTAACTAATGCCATATTCTCCTTGTTCGGAAATTGATTGTTATAGTTCTTTTATTCATAGCGCTTCTTTTCGTTTTTAACTATGACCTCTTCATCCTTACCAAATTTTGAACTAACCAAAAAGAACATTCCGCAATTTCATCTTAATTTTATGTCAGAAATTAACATGAATGTATTGGTAAATAAGAAATTATATGGATATTGATTTTCATTAATGTTTAATTTACCCCATTATCGATATATCACTTTTCTGTTTATTATACAGGAGTACCAAGTATGGTAGCAACTGTTTTCCTCTAATTTCGTGTGTATTCAAGATATTATAGTGAATTAATAATTAAATCTTCTTATGTATATTTGTCGTAAAATGATAAAATACTACATATATTTCATATTGTTATCAACAGTAGTATCACTTACTTTTCCTGTTGAATATGGATGTTAATAAAATCTTATAAAGCATATTATTAAAAATCTATATATTAAATACCACATTATAATAGATTGTGTATATGTTTTAATAAGAATTATAATCACATAGGCTGTAATTAAATTGTTATTCTGATATAATTTTAACAAGTTATAATTTAGTTAATTATAGTTATAATAATGTTGAATAAATAATATTAATTTATTATATCATTTTATTAGATTATTTCTAACAAATAATATAATTGTCATTTTTATGAGAAAGTTTTAAAAGAATTATATATTTTAGTATTTTACGTATAAATATAAACAGTATAAATTATAAAATACTACAATTTAAAATTAATATATTTTCACAGATGAAAAGTTATTCAGAATTAATTATTTTTGTTAATATTTTTGATAATATTTTGTAACAATATCCAATCATTTTCATTAACTATATACTTTTATGTTAATATTGCATAAATATATTTTTATATTTTTTAAGATATCAGTTACTTACTCAAAACTATTTCATGCTCATGACAAATATTTTATTACAAATAAAGAAAGAAATATTTGTGATTAGTTCATTATTATAAAAAAATATATTTCTGTATGTGCAGTTATAAACGCATCGATGTCATGTGCACGTTATTAAACATGTGCCTGCCGTTTGAAGTACGATACCTTGGCACTTGTGTAGAGGATATTGGTAAACGGGACTACAATGATCTCCGTGACACGGAACATCATGCAAACAGTGCTACTGACCTTGCCGAGTTAACAACCTTAGGTGTGGCAGATAAACGCACACGAAGGAAACTTGCGCTCTATATGGCATTATTGCATTCTTGTAATTATGCATGTGCTGTAATCTTGTACAAGAATTTGTCAAATTTTGACTACCAAGAAATCTCTAACCTATTAAATGGGACCACCTTTACACCGGATGATCAACCACTTGAAGAACTGCTCTTATTGTATACAATGGCTTTAAATCATCCAGCATTTACATATGAGCAGAAAAGTGTCTTCGGTAACATTTACATAAAGCTTCAAGAAGAAGAAGCTCGTCTGAATCTTTCAAAGTTAAATTCATCTTACAAACAAACACAAGTATGTATAATCTTTATGTATTAAATGCATTTATTTATTTATGTAATCTATAATCTAATTAGTATTCTAAATATTGTCTAAATATTTCATACTAAACTAAATGTTAATTTATATCTGTTTTAACAATAGGGTTGCGCACCATGTATGAATACAAACGAAAGATTAATAGACACAGAAATGCAAGGCAGTTGTATGATGGCTCCACCACCAATGCAAACTTATCATGGTAGTTTATAATATGATATATGCATACATATATGTATAATATATTAGGTCATCCCATAAGTTCGTTCCGTTTTTCGAGCAGTTATATTATATTATATTATATATATATATTATATTATATTTATGTTAAGATTGTTTACATACCTTTCAGTTTCATGAAAAAATGTAATCCCCCTCTCATTGTACAACTTCTTCCCATTTTTCAAATGCATTGGTCCCTTATTGCCGTATGTTTATAAATCGACACATGAAATGTATACACAAAAGTCGGCACGAACTTATGGGATGACCTAATATATAAATATTAATATCTTTTTACATTATCTGTAGGAGAAATGACAATGAGAAATAATACCATGGTAACTGGTGTTCCCCCTGGTCTTTCCATGCCTCCACCTGGATTATGCCTGCCAACTCCAGAACAAATGCCAATGGGATCAGGTGGTGCAACACAATACCTTCACCTTGGCTTTCCATCAGTAAATCACATGCCACCATGGACAGGTCAGGTTATGATGGGGAATCAACTGATGTATCACACTGGCGACATGTTGGCTTATCCACCTTCCCCCTTAGTCAGCCGTCAATCGTCACCATCCCAGTCTCGATCTCCTAGTCGCAGTAATTCCCCAATGGGTCGCAGAAATAATACAATGCCGCGCACCTCTTCGCAAGTGACTCAGTCTACTTCGAATACCTTAACATCAACGAGTGCCTCTAACAGTCAAACAAGCATCTGCAGCTCAAATGCCAATTCCCTTCCACCACTTCCCACATTGGGTACGAACAGAAGTCATCCTAGTCAACCTCCATTGCTTCCATCACGCTCTGTTCCCTTGTCTATCAGCAGTTCTACTACTTTTTCACGCCATAATAGCATCGAGAATACTCCTTCTACCTTAATTCCGGCAGCACCTCAATCAAAACAACCTCCACCACCACGACTGCGATCTTCAATTTCTGGTGATTCTTTACGAGAAACGTTAGGAAAAGAAATGCCAAATTTCAAAGGCAACTTGCAGAATTTTTCTCTCGACGAGGTGAGATAGTAAAGTTTTAAAATAGTTTGTAATTACATAAAATATTTCATAATAAATTTTACTTTGTATTTAGTATAAATATATAATAGAATATGTATGTACATTAATAAACATAATAATATGTGATATATTGTGCAGATCCGAAGAATGAGTGATGAGGACTTGAGGGAAATAGGATTAACACAAAATGCAGTAGGGCAATTACGAAGTATAGTTAAGAGTCAAACTACTAACGGCTTAAATCAAATTTCTACTGATAAAAAATTAGATAGTACTAGCAGCACAACACATACAGTTGTAGATTCAGTTGAAAATGAGGTAATACTTAATAATTTATACTTGATATATATTAATATATTGTTAACTTTCATTTAATCGGTGAAGGAAAATTGATGCATAACATAAAATTTTTATTTAGGCTATACCAGGAATGGAGATGTTGAATGATAATGGAAATCAAAGCAGTAAGTCAATGCCATTACAGGAACAGCATCCAGCGATGCATCATCATCATAATCATGCAGCTACACCTAATTTACGGCGATATCCTACTATGCCACCATTAGATCCTGCGCAAATACAAATGTATCCTGCACCGCCACCGATGTATGCTGCACAAAATGCACCATGCTATGCCTGTCTTACATTACCTGTCGCCGGGGTACAAAATCGATATTCAAGGTAGGAAAGAAAGTGTACAATTATTAACATTTACCAAAGTTGATTTTTGAATTTTGAATTAACGATGTTAAAATATTTTAGGTGCAATGCTCAACACGTATATTGTTTAACACAATTACAAGCCTTGAGGTTAGATCCTGAAAACAGCAGGCACTGTTCACAGAGTAGTAGTTCTGATAGTACTGGTAGTAGATCTCCCCCAGAGACTCCTCCGGCAGCACCGTGGGTGAGCGGCAGTGAGAGCAATCCACCGCCAGTTACTGATCATCTTAGTCCTGCACCGGTACATTCTACAAGTGCAGTATCACATCCAGCATCCCAACAACCTATACAATCGGGCCCGGAAAGGCAACGTACTAGAAGAAATCAGACACATGTAATGCGTCATAAAAATCAAATGGTGAACGGCGGTGGGCCACCGAATCTTTCACAATGCGTTTCCTTTCCCACGCCACCTTCGCAGTCGCAGGTCACGTATCTGCCGCATGGTCATTTTCCGGCTTTGAGACCGAGTAGTGGTATTTATTCTAACTTCTCACATGGACCGTACGCAAGACCAGCTTATCCGACCACGTACCAACCGAATGGTGAAATGATGTATCAATATCCTGGACATCCATCCTCAGGAGGAACACCACCACCTCCACCGAATGCAGCCGCGACACCTGTTCAGGCGCCGTATATGCCACCTACTCCGATTGTTACATATGCACCAGCTGCCGTCCCACCAACGAAAATTTCGTGTTATAATTGTGGCAGTAGTAGTCATCTTGCAGTTGACTGTAAAGATCAAACCATGGAAGATCTTACCAAAAAAGGTAACTTAAAAGTTATACTTAATAAAAGTGATGCTTATTGAATTTAATAAATTTCACATATTCCATTACGTATTGTAAATTCGATTACTATATAATACATTTTCAGAAATATATCTCTTTTATGTAGAATGTTACTGCTTATAATTATACGCAAATAAAAGATGGGCAATGTATATAGGTCTTTTGCGATAAGTAATATTTTTTCTCTTATTTTTAATTTCAGCTCAATACCGCTTAGATTACAGTATAATGAAACAACCTGGAGAGTGCCCAAATTCTGACAAGTGATCCCCTGCCGAGGACCATCCAGCAATTTATCATTATCATCATTACCGTAATTACTGTCACCATCATTGTCACTACTACTGTTACTACGATGCCGCCACAGCAATACAACCTAAATACCGTTCAAAAGATGACTGCTATCGCTCCTCATGCAAGTTTTCGGTGATTTTTGTAGACATCCCTTATATTCAGGATGACGATTTTTTAACCGAGGAAGTTTCGCGATTTGCGGTACCAGGTATACTTTTTACAAGTTCTTATTTATGATAGTAATTCTTAATTATGTAAAAAGATGTCGCGTCATGTACAAAGAGAAAACTGGGAGAAGCATAACGCAGAATGCTCTTATCTATGTTTTTAGAATACATTTTGAAAGGTTTGTGTTAGGTACTGACTCGTGTCTTACCAATGATACGTATGGACTACATATAAACACATATACATACATACTCACACACACATTCACAGCACGCCTCAACCCAATTTCTCACTATTTCTCTAGTAACTAGCCATAAACGAAATACAAGAAAAAAGAACGCATTGTGCTCTGATTAGATGAAACTACCATGTTTGACTATATTTATCATTGATACTTTTACTTCTACTAGTACATCTACTATCACTATTACTACTATTACTATTAAACTATTACTATTACTTCTATTATCGCTACTGAGCCACATTTTTATGTATACATATTTTCTCAATTCTTACGTGCGCAATGTTTGAACGAGTGCAAAAGTGAATGATGACAACAGAGTAAAAAAAGATAAGTTGAAAAGAGTAAAGGATGAATGCACATAAGAAAGAGAGAGAAAAGAAAATAGGAAAGAAGAAAAAAGGAAAAATGAAAGAACAACAAACCATAAGTGTTCGATCGTCTAGCTGCCTTTGCGCTCCTGTGTGTATAAAACTATAAATATACGCCGCTCATCACTCATTTATTAACTTATGAATAGTTAGTTAAATAACAATAATTCTCATCCTATTTATATAAATAGTCATGCAATCACGTGCAACTTAAGCAATTTTATACGAGTTTTATTGATCGCCCATCTTTTTTAAGTGTAAGCAATGCGTTAAAAATCTCGTTAGTAAGTAATAAACAAAAGAAAGAATAACGACTTGAATATGTACTAGTGTTAGGTATGAGTGGAGTGGCAATCTGCGTTGAACTCATCTTGTCAACAAATTGCTACTGCATTTAAACCAATTCTTAATTAAACAAACACTGTTAGTGAGTGTCGATCTAATTCTATTAAAGTGTATAATTTGGTAAATCTTTGTCTAGTTCCCATACTTACGATGACTTATAATTTTTAATCGTAAGACTCTCATACTATGCATCTGATCTATATGAAATAGATCCTAGATATTTAAAATAGTAAGGACTGAAAAGATATAAAAACGAGTGAGAGTGAGTTTGATATGTGTGACTTTAAATACACATGCATTTAAAAACTTCCTTTCAGTAGCTTCTGGATATAAAGAATTCTCAGGTGTCTTTTTCTTTTTTTTTGGTTGGTAATGAATTATTTGGCAGCTAGTCAATAGCCACAAACATTTTGGGATTAATATTTTAGAGCTGTTATTTTGCAATGATAAAAATTTGAAAAGAAGAGACAGTTCAGAGTTGATGATTTTCATGTTACCTTTGAATCTGATTTAACAATTTTATTAAGATGATGATAACTTGCTCTAATGGTATTGTTTTCACATATTATTGTATATAAAATGAAAGTCGTTTTTTATTTCTAAACAATACTTTATTCAAATTCCAAAGAAAGCCAAAAATTAGTTGGGAAAAGTCGAAAAAAATATTATTCATACTATATATATTATAATCTTCAAACTTTTGTCAATTTTTTATAAGAAATTCGACTGTGTCGTAATTGCTAGAGTCTGATTCGGTGTTTAGGTAACATTTATTAAAAGTGCCATTTTTGTTGAAACACCCAGTGTCTTCATACCGGTCTATTAAAAAAAAAAAAAAAAAAAAAATAAAGGTTGAGGTTTATCTTGCCGTTAGCATTAGTCAATGATGATTTTTAAAAATTACCTGAGAAAAGTTTCGAAGTGGCTGTGACTGATGAAGAGTGTGTAAAATTAAAGCTCTATGAATATTTTTTTTTAATTCCATAATACAGAATAATCGAATCCTGGTATTCGCGAGTATTTTGTTTTTGAATTAATATCAGTTGTAATTGGCAGATATTGCCTAAGCCAGATTTATGAAACACACACAAACACATTTTTGTATTTTACATTTTAAATTCAGATATGTTGCTTGACAAGAGCAAAAGAAAAATAGCGCAAAGATTTCGTGTGTTTGTATGTGATTCGTCTACGAAACAAAGGGGTCTGAGTTTACAACATATATTTAACAAAAATATTGTAAATCTCTCGATTGAATTTTTCTGATAAGGTCATCATTTGAGTCATAAATTTGAAATTTTCGTTCGCGGACAAATTTCGTTTTCGAAATTAAATATATTATTAAACTATTTTTAAATATAGGTCCAAATGAATGTGTTTGCATCTCGCTAAATAATAACAATTCATTGTTGACCAAGTGGTATTATAGTCACGATTAGTCGTGCTAGAAGCAGAAGCAATAGTATTATAATTATTAAAATATAACACTTTATTGCTGTTTACTAACTGTTGACATTGATAATCAAGGGAATATGTTTTAGTATATCTCAGATGTATGTGTCATTGGCAATAAGATGAATGCGATATTTTTTCTCTTAACTGTTAAGCAATACTTCTTAGCATAACAACAGTACATGTTTTTAAAAGTGAATATTGTATAGTATTAGTGTTGTAAGCAGCAATAAGGGAGTTCTGTAATTTTGTTGCTAATCTGCAATTATATATAAAAGAGAAGGATCGTTTTAGCAATAATGTCATGTTTAATGACATAATATATTACGTAGTTATTTAACAAAAAATTCTATTATAAAGAATGTAACTAAGGAATTGTCGTTTTCATTGCATCGACTACATTCATTTTAATGTATTTCATCAGTTTGATATGTTCGGTTGAAGTGATTGAAAATTTTATGGAAAATATGTATTTCCTAATTTTTGTTCTTATTTGAATTTTCTTAAGAATATTGTTGTTGATAATAATTAATCATCATCGTGGTGAGAAATTAGTTTCATTAGCTATATCATTGTAGGAGGCTGTTTGCTTTGAATCAAGACTCCTTTGTTTAACAAGTACCGTTAAGTACGCATTTAAATTAATGAAACATGTACATAGGTGGCAGAAAGAAACCACTAAAAAATTGTGCTTGATACAATAAGTGCGTTATGTTGTTCAAGTTTGAAAAAAAGTTCAAATGCTCTTGATCAAATCAGTATTATATGGAAAAGAATCAAAAAGTCAAAGAATCATATCACTTGAACAGAAGCCGTAGAGCAAGAGCGTGAGAGATTAGTAGTAGTAATTACAATAAAATGATAATATTAGTATTAATTATAATAATTATATTAATGATAAATTGTATGTATATATATTATATATTATATGTGTGTATATATTATATATAATATGTATATATATATATTACCATATATATATATATATGTATATATATATATATATATACATATATATAAAATAGAGATGTAAACTTTCTGGAAAGATTTGATCATTTTTCAAATGAGAACTCCTTTCGTTTTTAGGAAATGCAGACAAATATTTAAAAAAAAAAAGGGAAAAATGAAGGAAAAAAAGTAAAAAAAAGAAACAAAAAAAGCAAAAACATTGACTCGGATGTTGTTGTACATCTTTAATACGTAATTTTGGTTGTTTTCTATAATAATTATTATCTCATACTTTAATTCTTAGTTTCAGCAATAACTGTTTGTGTTACTAATCTCTATTAGCACTTCTAGCTACTGTTCCTAAGTGTGTTTCTTTTCGCTTCAGTTAGAACTCACGATTACCTTTTCTCTTTCCTATACAAATTTATCGATGAAATTAGACTATTGGTAACAATAAATTATAAAGTACAAGTAATTAGCCATCTTATATTATGAAAAGCAGCTCAAACGTCTCAAAGTTCGCGTTTCTGGTATATTAAAAAAAAAAAAAAAACATGCAACACGTATATTTTATATCGTAATGAAATTTGATAATATCGAAGTAAAAAAAACTTTCTCGACACTTTACATCTCTAATGTTAATTGAATAAAATAGGTTGTACTCAAGTGGAATTATAAAAAGTGAAAAAAGAATGTAAAAAAAGACTAGAGCCATGTGTATCTTTTTTTTGTCAAATATTTTTGGACATACAGGGGTGTAATTGGGCAGCGGTTGAGATTGTACAGAGAAAGTTAACAGAGGAGGTAGAAATGATAAAAAATCTAACGAAATACACATACAGGTACATCTATTGTACAAACAGAAATACCCAAATATACGTGTATATGCAGACATATATCAAGATACCGTCGGCATAGTGACTTAAAAAGCGCTTACAATTACGATGTATGTACATTTGCTGCGTTTTGTGACCGATGCTCGTTATACAATAATGTTTGCATGAGATGATCGATGATTCGAAAAGTTTGCCCGACTATCGAGACTTACGAAGACAATACGTGCTTTGGATGAGAACGAAAATAAAATATAAAAAGTAAAAAAAAAAAAGTGGATAGAAAAATAGCATGAAACACAAAACGCGATACATTATGGATGAGAGTTGCCATTTCAAAGAAATAGGAACGAGAAAAAGACGGAAATTATGAAAAAAACGAATCAAGCGGGGTAAAGCGTGCTGCTTAACGGTTAATGTATAAGTGTAATTATTATTATTTAAAGAAGAATACAAAGAAATAGAAAAATACAAAAAAATTTAGGAGGCATTCTGTGCAAAAGTGAAACTCATTCGGTTTTTGTAGTCGGTCGCTGATGTGAAAGGATCAAATTTTTCGACAAGTAATACTGTTATTGTGGTACGATAAAAAGTGTAATGGGTCAAAACACACAAAAAAACAACAAATTTGAAAATGAAAAAAAATCTGTACGAGGGTTTGTGCCGCTCTACGTCATGTACATAAGAATCGGTGCGAAAGAGGAAGAATGTATGATACGTAAGTATGTATGATATATAGTGTGATAGGGGAAAGAAGATTTACATACAAATATGTGATGTGTATATACACATTATATATATACATACATATATGGAAATATTGAGATATATTTGTAAATTCTGTTATTTGAATGCATTATAAATATTTTAACCTCCTGTAATGAAATATTTAATAAAAAACGTTACCAACCAATCCGTCTACACTTTTAGCCGTTGTGTTTAGGATACGAGCGTCTTATGAAATTGTACTTTCATTTATATGCGATAGTACAAAGAAAAGCTGTGTATATAGACATGCTTCTGTAGAGCAGTTACGATTATTTTGCGATATTACCGACAATTATTATCAAATTTATAACTCTTTGAACAGTAACATTGTTTAATACACATGATTTCTTTACTAACATGCGATTATAAGACACGATAGGACGTAATGCCATTTGTAAATAAATCGAGAAACTGGTTAAAGTATACTCTTAGTCTATTCTGAAAAATGTGATGAGAATCTAGCATTTAATTATAGATGCACCGCTTAATTCGTTTGTATAAAGTATAATATAGTTTAAATTCAGATTCGATTGAATAGTACAAGATACGCCAAGATTATTATTTTAAAAGATACGTTGAAGTAAACTTTATAAAAATGTTGCTTTTTTATATACATACGTACATTTCTCGAGACTTCTATATAATGTTCACACAGCAGGAGCGAATCCACAGAAAAAAAAAATAAAAAAAATAAAAAGAAAGAATCTAATTGTAAAAGGTCTAAATCTTTCTTCGAGAGTTAAACGAAGTGATCCGATGCATTGCATTTGCCGGATGGGTAATATATAACGATAATTACATATTGTGTGCTGTAGACAAAAATTATAGTAATTTGTAATACAAATGAATTGAAGTAAATAAAAATAAATTAAATGTATTTTTTAATGTCGTTAAAAGTAAAACTAATAAAATATTCCGCATAATAATTATTAAATAACTAACGATTTAAATTATTTTGATAACCTACATTTGTTTCATTGCAAAACATTATTTTTACAGCTTTGTGTTTGTGTTTGTGCAATCGAAGAGGGAATATAATAAGCAACGCAATAACGCTGATATTTTGTTCTTTTTTATTTAAATATTATGATCACCTATTTAAATTACGATTGATAAAAGGTAGAAAATTCGTATGAATATACGTACGAATATATGTATGTTGTATTTCTTTGCTGAAATTTGTTAAATTCGACATTTCCAGTATAATCGATCCACAGGACTTCCGTTATGTAAGAATGTGCATGTATGGTAAACTAAGCGGTATAGATACCGCATCATAGTTCTACATAAAATAGATTTTTATTTATTTTGCGTTACGTAGACATTTTTATTATTACGTTTTCATATCCTTGATTTTTCCATATTAGGACAAACTTTCGTAAAATTATGTAAGTGGATTAAATGAGGAACTACAAACGATAATAACAGAAAAATTAGATCAATTTTATCAAGGGACGTATATCTTATATTGAATGTAATTCATGCAATATATTTGTGTTAAGGTTTTATTATAAGCATATCGTAACGAATGATTTCATTATATATATATATATATTGTAATAAATGATTTGTTTCAGCTATAATAGTACTTAATATGTTTGTATCCATTACGCGTTATCGACATCTACACGGATGTGGTGTGGCGCATCCGGAGAAGTTCGTTAAATTATTACACAAGATCCTGCATATGTTGTGATATGGATTAATTGAATAAACGATACTGGAAAAATGTTTTGTTCGAATAATGAATACATAATTTCATTATACATATGTATGTTCCCCACAGATATATAATCCGTGTGCAGTAGAACGATGTCAGATATCCTTGACTTTAACTACTATTTCGGCATGTGATCGAATCGAAGTTGCAAGGGCGTGATGAAGAAACGATAATCACGTTTGAGAAGTCTGACAATGTAATCGGAGATATTAAATGCAGAAGAATGCCTATATTGCATCAGGGACGCGTATAAAACGGTAGTCGAACGATTATGCCATGAACGAGATAAGGGCGACAGGAAGCTGTACAAAATACTTTAATGTCTGGTCATTCTCTCGTGGCATTCCATTGCAATCAGACGCATACCGAAACATTCCATCTATTTTTCCCTCATCATATTTATTCCTGTACTTCTAACTCTGTTCTTAATTCTGTTTTATCCTACATATCTGCACGTATCCCTTTTTGCAGAATACTCTCGTCTGACTAACCGAACTATTCCATGTCCATCTATCTGTCGGAACGTGTTCGAAGGGTTGAAGCAGAAGAAGGAGATCGAAGTAGATGGACCTCGAGAGAGAAGAGAGAATCATTTTCTCCGGTATCTATTGTGGGGATCGCATAAGCTCCGTCGCGAGGAGTCGCCGTGTCACGCAGCGGGGTCGATTGAATCGACGAACGAGAGAACGGGCAATAAAAAGGCGAGTCGGAGCGAGAAGGATCAAACGAGCCCGTGACCATTGCCGGTAGTGCCACCTGGCCGTGATATAGTTAAGAGAGGAGGTTAAGGGGTGCGTATTGACGCGACTGCGCGATTTCGTCGACGCGGTGGAAAAGGGTAGCGCTTTCGCGGCAGTGAGAAAGCGCGCTCCGCTGGAGAAACAGAGAGGGAAAGAGAGGAAGGGAGTCGACGAAACGAGAACGAGAGAAGGAGGGGACGGCCTGAAAAGCTCGGGCCAGCCTGGGTTCGATCGCTCAATATTCATCCCTTGGCCGGACGAGAGCACCCGAGAACAGTAGCTCCAGACGAGGGCACGAATCGACCCTTCCTTTCTTTGCGTCCTCGCCCGCGGAACTGTTCGATCGCGGCACTGTTCCACCAGAAGACGAAGAACAAGATCAGCAGAAGGAGCAGCAGAGCCGGCCGAGAAAAGGATTCACGCACTTGTTCGTTCGTGGTGATTCGCGGGAGAGATCTGCGGCAGTTCTCTCCATTTTTTCGTTTAACCGATCAGAATGGAGGGTAAAAAAGTCGAACAGTATTATACTCCGCCGCCGAAGCTTGGTAAATGGGAGGGTTTTAGGGTCTTTTTATGGAACTCCGAGACTGGACAGTTCCTGGGGCGCACAGGCGCTAGTTGGGGTAAGTTTTCGTATCAAACATATCTCATTTCTTTTTCATTCTCTTTCTTCGAAAAATTTATTACGTGCCTGCACTCTCAAATTGAAATCGAATTCAGCGTCAGGTCGCGAATTTCATCTTGTCTTTTTAAACAATTTTGGAAAATTACGTAATTTTTATTGACAAATACGTTTCGATCGCGTTTTCGAATTTCCCCCTCGAAATAAAATTAAGATTTCCTTCGATCGAAGGATAGTAATGGTAATACTAGATTTCATGCGTAGATTTATTTGTCGAGTTCATCGGATAATTGATCCGTAGTATTGTCAAAGATCATTCCGGAAAATTCCCTAAAACGTATCGTCAAAGGTCAGAACTTGAATATCCCGATTGACATTTAATCGTAACCCCATAGTTCCTGACGTAAAGCGACGCAATGTACACGCGCACTGCAGATCAGTAACGATGTTATATATCTAGAAAGAACTTTCGTGCCGCATTCAAACGAATAAAACCGTTCTGATCGTAGTTTAATCGATTTCTCTTTGATAACGTTGATATCATTAAACTATCACATTCATTCCTTTCCTCTACTTTTCTTCAGTGAAACATTTCAAAGCTATACTTAATCTACTATAAAAACCTATTTCTATCATGAATAAAATAACTTGAAATACGATCGTTCATTTCTTTCATGAAAGAAACGTTCTTTGCTATTCTGTCAAAATAATCATACACGGTTCTTTGATGCGACAGAAATCAGATATTTAAATAAAAATGTTGAATTGTAAACTTCTTGTTTTATCTAAAACGCATCCTGTTCCGACAAAGCTAGCTTTTTCATCGTTTCCGCATTATCCTTTTCGTGTATTAGAAGATTCTCAATTGGATCTTTAAAAGAAACGTATGGAGGGGCGGCAACCTCACGATTTTCATCGTCCTACTTTTATCTTTTGTAATATGTATGATGTAATACGTATAAGAGGAAAGGCATAAGGTTAAAGAGTGTTCCTAATTTTTGAGCCTAACGATTAGAAAAATTTATTTCTTCGTTAATTCTAAGTGAAAAATATGTTGTATTCCGATTTGAGATTTGGGATGGGAGGACAAAAATATTAAAACTACCTCTAGAATGCATAATGCGGTACTTAGATATTATAGATTTATATTCTTTACATTTGTTCTTTATATTTTCATTAATTTATTACTCAATTATATAAATATGTTATTAATCTAAAATATTATATTTGATGCAATTACAACGATTATGACAATTCCGTGGGATACTACCGGACAACGCAACAAACGAATTCTCCATGTATCGTGTCTGTCATGTTATGTAATACAATTGCGAGATTTGGTCGATGATGATCCAATATTACGGTATTCTAGATAATATATTCAATGACTGATCTTTTAATCAGCAAAGAAAGAAAACGAAAAGATTAAAAAAATTGTTTTTGCAAAATTACGAAACAATCGACAGAAGGTTGCAAACATTAAATATAAGCGAAATGTAATAGATAGGAGAAGAAAATGATTCTATTTGAAAACTAGGTCTATTATACGCTGTAGGATTGTAATTACTACTAATTAGAAAGCACTCATAATAAATTTGGTCATGGTCGTAGGTATAGTCAGACAATGTCATATAATGTCATATAATATAATCATTCCATTTTATACAACGTATAATATATTTATGTTCTTGTCTAAGCTGACAAACTAACGTTTAAATAAGTAAACTTCTTCTATTGTATAGAAGAATTATTATTCTACATAAAAGTTATTTTAGCTTCACTTCGATACATCTTATTGTTAGCATATTTCTTCAAAATTTCTATTACAAAATCGATCTGTAATAAAATTGTTGCACAGATCATTGGATCATAGTTTTTATATTTATTTTTTACATTTTTTTACATTTATCTATGTATAATAAATTCTTAATAATTTCTTTAATCGACTAATAATTTTCAATTCGATACACAAATTTATAATCTTTTTAAAGTATGTGCACCTTTTTTAAGAAGCAAGCCAAGTTAGTAATAAATTATAGGATTTGCTCGTTGAAGTATGGGGTGGGAGTTAGGTTTCAAAATCGGATTGTTTATTTAAATCTTTCCGTGATTAAAGAAGCTTCGTTACAGTGAGCAAATATTATTGTGATTCGTGTTCGACATTATTATTTGGATATATATATATATATATATATATATATATATATATATCGCATAAATTTCGGAAATCTTTTTTGTAAACTTCTTGACATTCACTGATTTTGCAATTTTCTTGCAATATTAACGAGGCAATTCGGTCGGTCGTTGTGTTATTGTGTTAGCATACTTAAAGCAGCTTATCTGTTCGCCTTTGCGAGCTATATTCTTTCTATGCTCCACTGTCTTTTGTCCCCTCTTCTTCTCCTGAAGTTGATCGTCTTCCACCAAAATCAATACAATCCAGCGTTCTTACCATTCTGTAGGAATAGCTTGCTCTGATTTTACACGGTTCGCTTGTGTCTCATTTTAACTTTTAATAAACTTTGTTATTCGATCTACTAGCTAAAGAAATAGAATACAAACTGTATAGAAGATCATAAATATTTTTCAAATATTTAATTATATTTGAATATTTGAGTATCCTACAAATGATTGAACACTTTATTTCGTATTAACAAATACTCTTGATTAACATTTACATTATTTATGGTGTTTCAAATTATGAATTTTCTCAACAATGTGAAAAACATGACACGAATATTATACCATTGTGTAATAATATGAATGCAATTTTCAATTGTATCTCGAAGACGTTAATAACAAATGATATTTCAGTAGAATCTAGAATTCATCATTGCAACACGAGGTGCTTCTTCGAGCTTGTGGATTTAAGTGATTGCATTGATTTCATTTAGGGATGTGTTAATCTAATAAATATAGATAAGAGTATCGGAAAATTCCGGCTTTTAAATAAGTGGGATTGTACGAGTAAATCGCATGATAATAATTTTGTATAAAATTCTGAACGTTTTATAATTTGCCTCAAGAAATACAGAACAGGGTAGTACATGTATCCGATGAATAAGATTCAAAATGCATTCTTGAAAGTAGGTTTCTGGATAAAAAGTAGATCAAACGATATTATCTTTTCGTCCAAATACGGCACACTATTGCGGTTGCTGTAGTAACGTAACATTTTCACGGTTTTTTTGAGATATCGATCACTTCGTATGCGGAACGCGGCGGCGCTACAAACTTAGAAGCCATCACGGTTCTTTCATGAAGTAGGTCATTGATATTGTTGCGCCTACGTTCGAATTTCTATACAGAAAATGGCAGTCTTTATAGTATTTACTATCGATACATCTACCCCGGAAACAAGGAAATAGAGTTGTCACAGAGAACAAGATTTTTTTGTAAAATTTGTATCGAAAGAAACCGATTTGCGTCGAAGACATTATGTCAATCCTATACCTTATTTGAATCTTTCAGATTTGTTTAACACGTTTGCAAATTGATTTTAAACGAATGAATTGCGTTCTGAAGGGATGAAAAACAATCTATTGGAGTATTGAAGAAAATCTTAATTCCTAATTTAAACTTTCTTTATCGTTTGTTAATAATTTTTTATAAAACTACCGGAGATATGTACGTAACGTTAACATGATCAGCGGAGAACGTCTTCCTTAAATAAGGATGAAATAAAAGCAACCAGTTTAACGTAATGATATGTAATTCTACAATACGAATATTGGTAGAACGTAGAGAACTATGACTAGAGAGATCAATAACCTACTTTGGTTTTCTTATGCTATGTAAGGGAATTCTAGTTGTTAGTATTAAAATTCTTCTGCGAGATGTCATCCTATTTTTGTGCATAAAACTCTACTGTGTAAATGCAAAATGCACGGATCGTTAAGTTTCCACATTTCCACATTTCTAGAAATGTTTAGTTTCCACCGTATGAAAAGAAATAAAAATGTAATCAAGAAAATATATTATATGGCATTAAAAAGAGAAATATGAATATAAATAAAATGATATCAGTATATCGTAGAAACAGGATGCTTCACTGGGTTTTATACTAAAATTTGGTGTAGTGCCAAGTGGAACTACAACTTCGTTTAACCTTGTGGACAAATCTTCTAAATTAAATTTAATTGTCGACTATTACAAAAATAGAGACATTGACTAGATGGGATCGATGTAAGATTTAATTATAGTATTAATATCCTTTTAATGACAAAATACTCGATAAATTTATTTACTAAATATGATTTAATAGAAGGTTACTATATAATTCTTCAAATAATCTTTTACAACGTTTGCAATCCGATGCAAGTATAGATACGTGTTATGATTCTTTGAAAATAAATTGCTCGAAATGGATATTCATCAATGATTCTTATTGTAAACTCGCAGCATCGCTTACTCAATACCAATTCAGGCCAATTAGGTCTCGGATCATAATTGTCTCAGTGTTGTAGAGTTCAGTTGCTGTGCGTATTCACAAAAGGAATTATTACAATAAAACATTTGCCTTGCTTTAATTGGCTAAAGTGTCCGAGATCTACGTTCTTATACTTCGTCGTACTTTAAGTTGTTTTTTAATCGACTACGGAGATCTTTTGCGCACATACTGCTTTTATCTTAAAGAAAAGATCAATTCACTATACTGATTTCCGTATATGATTTAAATGGTCGGATAATAGTTAAAGCAAAATTATTACGGAGTAATTTAGAAGATAATCGATATTTAGAGAATATGTACATAATTTCAAAAAATTAACAATCTCTTATTTTTCGATTGCAGCCAAAATCTTGTTATTCTACGTTATTTTTTATGCGGTACTGGCTGGTTTCTTCGGAGCGATGTTAACTGTTTTCTACCAGACGTTAGACCCGAATGCACCGAAATGGCAATTGGACAATTCCTTGATCGGAAGCAACCCCGGACTTGGTTTTAGGCCTATGCCTCCTTCAAGCAATGTTGAAAGTACCTTAATTTGGTACAAAGCAAGTGACGAAGGCAATTTCTTACATTGGACCAGAGAATTGGATAAGTTCCTCGAAGGTAATCTATTTCTCAATTCTGGTACTTGATTTTTTTTTCTTTTTTTACATAACACAAGATACTAAACAAAAATTTTGTACCCATAAATTTGAAATAATTATTCTGCTAAGATTAACTCTATCAGTTAAAATTTATGTAGTTGAATATAACGTATTTTTTAGAGTACTTTATTATTAGAAAGCAGAAGTAATAAAATTATATTATCTTGCATCGTTAATAAAATATTTACTAGATATAAATGTTCAGTAATGCTATTTCCATAGATCTATTACGACGCTAATATTAACCGATAAGCGAGAAAACAGTCTTTGTCCTAACGAGCCAATTACGTCAAGAACCCGTTAAATCCGGTCAAGGTGGGAACAATCTTTAGATCAGAGTTTCGGTGTTTTTATATTCTACAATATATAATCATATATGTATCTAGGAGTTAAATATAGAACACGTAATTAGGTACGGTATAGAAAATTAGAAATAACTTTTAGAAAAATTTTACCAAAATAAGAAACAAAATTCAAATCGATATCTTGATGTGTTCCTTCACCTCCTTGGGTATTCTAGGATTAATGAGTCTCCGTGATAATTAAATAAAAAATTAATTTTGAATCTGTTTAGAATACCAAAAACCTGCTACCTCGACAAACGGTGCCCAGAAGAGGATGATGTGCGACTATGGCAAACCACCAGCAGCCGGCAAAGTCTGTGACGTAGACATGAGCACATGGGGACAGTGTACGAAGAAACACAAATATGGATACAACAAATCTGCTCCTTGCATTTTCCTCAAGTTGAACAAGGCACGTGATATTAAAAACGTTACTACGATATTATTATACATATAGAGTGATTGTTCTTATTAAATTATGTACTATTAAAAATCCGAGAAATTTGGCAAGCGTTATTTTTATTAGGAAACTCTCGATTTTTACGTACGCAGTCAGCGAGAAATACTAATAATTCTAATGCTTTAGATTTTCGGCTGGAAACCCGAATATTATAATGACACGAAAAATCTGCCGAACACAATGCCAACCGATCTTCAAGAACACATCAAACAAGAGGAACACGCCAACAGATTGGATACAGTGTGGGTGTCATGTTCCGGTGAAAATCCCGCAGATGTTGAGAACATGGGTGCCATTCAATATATTCCACGTCGTGGTTTTCCTGGATACTATTTCCCGTTCACAAATACTCCTGGATACCTTAGTCCCCTGGTAGCTGTCTTCTTTGAAAAGCCTAAATGTGAGTTATCATTAAATCACAATAACCTACCTATGATCTTTAAAGGATTTTGAATATTCCGTTAATTTTCAGACGGTGTGTTGATCAATATCGAATGTAAAGCTTGGGCGCACAATATCATTCATGACAGATTCGAGAGGCGTGGTTCGGTACATTTCGAACTGATGGTGGATTAAGCATCGTACTCGCCACCTTTTGCAAGATCACTACCAACTGCGTCCAAGAAAATATAGGAGGAAGGAGAATAAAAGAAATTTCTTTTTTAATCAATCTCGCTGGCGCATCGTGACCACTCCTTCTTCCCTCCGGTTTTCTCTGCCGACGATACCGCCCTAGCCGCGTATTTTCTCGTCGTTGTAACGTAGATCTTTCAGAGATTCACCGATCATTTCTCATCATCTTCATCTTCGTCGTGATTCTCTTCATTGCAACACCATGCGATAATAGCTACTGTCGTTTTTTCACACAAATCGCGCTACTCACTCTCATTATGAAGGACCGTTCTTCAAAAACACCGTTACACGTGTTCGTTTCATTCAGCGTACAGAGATTTTTCATAAACGCCGCGTGTTTCCGTCGTCGTCGCTTCCACAAAGGTAAAAGCATTTTATTATAGGATCACAAAACGGACCAGTGAAATTGGCTATGTACAAGCTATATATCTATATATGTATATGTATGTATATATACGTACGCATATGCGCGTATGTATCAGGATGCACAAAAAAGAAAAACAGTTTAGCGGAAAAATTCTGCACAAAAAACCGCGGCGGTATCACTTCTTTTTATCGGGGGCGAAGAGGAGTGGTCGTACCATCGTGATCTAAATATCGTTCGGGATATCAGTTGGAGCGCGTAAGAGGTTTCCCTTACTTTTTTGCCCCTTTTGCGAATTTTTCGCTTTTCGTCGTCTGCTAATTTCTTAGTCTCGTTGCGGGCTTTGACGCACGTGTAATGTCCTTTTTTTTTCTCTTTTTTTTCTCTCTCGAAGTTATATTGATATTCGCCTAGCCAACGAGACTCGCTAACGTGTAGGGTACACCGAAAATAATTGATACCCTTAGTTCGTGCCACGTAGACGTATTAAACAGAAAAAAAAGCAAAATGTTAGTGTCTTTATGCCCGTCGGTACGGTGCACCCGGCACGGTGGAACTTTTGATTTCGAATTCCACGAAGAAGCTCTCGGACGCGGCTCTCGGCGAATCTCGATCGAAAGTTCCGTCGTTTCGGGATGAAAGGTGAGGGATGTCTGAAATAATCGAAATTCATATACACGCGCGCACGCGCACACGCATACACAAAAGCTAATAGAGACAAGTCGAAGGGAAGAGAGTCTATTTCATGCGAGTTTGTCAACGAACTCGTCGAAACGGGACAACAGGAAACTAATTAATTGACTTGGTAAGAACGATTGCATTGTTACCGAAGGTTTCGTGCGGTGGAACTTTTGATTGGAAATCCTCCAGTTTTTACTAGCTTTGTAATAGATTTCTATTTTATTATTTCGAACGAGGGAATAATATTGCGAACTGTTGGCAGGAGCGCGTGAAGCAATTATAAATAAAACTTCTAATTTAATTAATGAAAAACAGGTCATCCTTGGATTTTAATTTGAAGTTCCGCCAGTACGGAGGTAAAAACTATTAAATGTGTTGTATACAGTGGATATAATTAATGGTGGTAACGTAAAGTAGTAATTAGTATTAATATTTTAGTTATTAATTAGTATTAATGGAAAGTATTAATAAAATAGAAATAAAATCAATTAAACGATCAAGAAAAGAAATAATAATGATAGTTATTGCCTTTCATTATCGAAAGGCTAATACAAAACTATTGAATGAAAGCAATCGATATGTTTTGTTGTGTGTTCTTTTTTCTTTCGTATACTTAGAGGAAAAACTGCTCAAATCTTTCGGAAAGAGAAAGAACTTTGAAAAGCGAAAATAACAAATTCGGCAGTTACCGCCATTAACGTTAATAAATGTACATAGATACAAGATTCGAAGCAAATAAGAGTGGAAGATACCAAAATTTCATTGGATTTCGATTTGTCGAGAAACAGCGCGCTGTTTGCACGGGAAAGTTTAATCAGCCTAGTGATAATCGTACAACACCGTATGGAATATGTATTTATGATTATATTGTACCGCATGATAATATCTAGTGCTAGTCCACGCAATCGTATAGTCGATAGGTTGTATCCTATAGTCTGGAGATCAGAGGAATTGTGTTCTATTTCGATAGTACTTCATTCTCTTTGCTACTTAATATTCTATCTATTTATATTCTCTTATGTGATGATTTTACCATTTTGCGAGGAGTTTATTTTTCTTTTTCTCTTTTCTCATCTCGCTAAGATGATTTTTGTATTTCAACCGATGTACTTGATCGTATCGATATTTCCTTTGCTTTGTAAATTGCAATTTTACATTTGATATTCCTATTTTTCTATTTTTCTTTATAGCAACCAATGATAATGGTATGTACTTAATGTAAACGAAATCGAATGTCTGTCATCTGATCTCCATTCTTCATGGCTTAAATTTAGAAGCAAAGCTGGTTGTTCCGAGAGCTTGTTCGTTTTTCGAAGGACAGCGTTTGCGCGGTGGTCGCCGCCCTTGGTATCTGGGATTTTTGGTGGTTTATGATACTTATTCGAATTACGACGGGACGGGCTTACGTCGTGAATTTAATCTTAATCAAACGACGAGGAACATTATCCCTCGTTTTAATTGTTTGCAAACGCTTATACATTCACTACCAAAGTTATACTGCCATTATATGATCTGTTATCTATTATATACAAATTTTTAGATTCCGTTGCATTTTACATTATTTTACCTGCGTGTTGTATACTGCGTAAAACGATTAAGCTATAGTTAACCGATTCTCATACCGATGATCTTTCTTTGGGATTGACGAAATGGCAATCCTATTTTAACTGGAAATTATCGATTTATATGAAAATAATCGATCTTGATAGCATAAGCGATCGGTGCTATAGAGTTAAAAGAAAATTTTCTTCATTAAATTCTCGATGAAAGCGTAGAAAAGAATCGATCGCTCTTGATTATATGGACGAAAAGATAGTACAAAGGCTATAGATGAAGCGATCCGAACGGGCGGCGACTTCGAATGTGAGCGCTGCCAAAAATAAGATCAATAATTTTATTGCTATTTATTAATCGACGTAACGTGCGATTATTAATTACCATTAGTATTATTATTATTATTATTATTATTATTATCGTCATTAATATTAATTATTATTCTCATCATTATCATTATCATTATTATTATTATTACTATTACCATTATTACTATTATCGTTAATTTTTGAGTCCTCGCCCGGAGCCATATTGAGATATGAGAAAAAACTTAATATAGATTAATCGTCGACGACACTATTAACTTTTAAGAAAAAAAAAAAAAAAAAAAAAGAGGAAGGAAGGACGAGGCAGACGGAAAAGAAAATGGAATGAAAATGAGAACGTACTAATGGAAAAAAGACGAAGGTACCGATGATAATGAAAACGATGATGAATTATGCGTTGATGGTATAAAGTACTAATAGGAACTATTACACTTGTATCCAGTGCACTGATCGAGAACGATTATATATGTATATTCATCATTGTGAATGAGCTGTTTCTAATAATGAACATCTGTTGTTAAAGTATATAGATTACGTTTCACGCAAGCGTGAACAAGAAAAAAGAGAGTTGAAAGAGAGCCGGGAAAAGCTTGATACCGAAGAAAACTACTAGCCATGGATCAGGTTCGGTGGGATTATTAGTAATCATGCTTAAGGTTTCCTAGCTTGCCGTAATCGAACGCCCGTTTCTCGAAACCAAATGGTGGAATTTCAACGAGAACAATCCTGCACTATCCTGCAAGCTATGTTTATTCTCCAGATTCTATTTGAAACATGTTTCCTGTGTGATAATCGTTAACACAATTAGCGATTTAAGTATGTGACGAATTATGTACGTGAGACGTATGCGTATGAGAGTAGATGAAAATTTCGATGAAAAGAAAAAACTGGCGGAATTTTAAGCTTTAAGATACATTTAAAGATATATGGAGTATATATTATAGAATTATGTATACATTTAAAGTAACGATAATTATATGATATACATATATATTATAAATACACATAAGGTTAATATTACTAAAGATGATTTTAACGTAATTCCTGAATAGCCGGTCACATTAGTAAAAATTCGACAGAACTTGCGATATTGTATGAAATGTGAACGCTAAGGAAAACAGAGGAAAAAACGGTGACAAAATAATATTCTAACTAAGACGATTAATCTGAATAAGTCAAATTAATTCTAAGTGTGATTCGTATATTATAACGCATATATGCATGCATGCCGGTTATAATACTATTCGTTAAATTATCTGATGATATGTGTATGTATCTATAAGACATTTGAAGGTTCATCTATGTTATATACATGCGTTGGGAACCGCTCAGTTAGGCACGAGATTAATTGAAATCGATGCATATAAAAGGGTGTGTTACACGAGAAAAATTGAGAGGAATACCGATATAGAATTACATTAAGATTTCATCGAGAAGTCGATAAAGAAACGAACGAATATGTGTGATATATGAGATATATGATCACAAAACATGACATCAAATTTCTGTGTCGGGACACCGTGTCGTTGGTTCTTAATGTTAGATCTATCTTCACGTTCCCCACTTTCCTCTGATTCTGCCTCAACGATTACCAATTGCTTTGTAAAATTGACTCGAATTTTCCTATTATTAGCGCTAACGCTTAATTAAAATAGTTAAATATCGAGGTTCAAGCATTTGCAACGTTGAACGACTGCGGAGCCAAGAAATCTCTACTTCTGCTTTGATCTTGCTGAAATAAATTTCAGCCGTTAAAACAAGATATCGCGACTTGATGTCTCGGGAAAGGAAATTAGCGTGAACACGTTAATATTCTTTAATAGTTAATATAATACGATTACCCATGACTGCATCTACTTTTCACATCTTTGCGACTTTTTATGTATAGGGAAGAGGTTCGTCAACAGAAGTTAGCCGAACGTGATATTACGACATCAAAAAAGAAAATAGTTACCAAAAATACAAATAAAGTAAAAGAATAGTAAAGCGAATACTCCTTGCTTTAAGGAGTAGATGATTCTGAAGATGTAAAACACCATAAACGCTTATGCTGTGGTGCAGGAATTTCTTCTGTATCGATCAATAAGATTTTACCGTAGACTACGAAGACTCGAACTTAGTATAGCGCGAAATCATTATAAATTTTGTCGTCCTGGAATATTGCTTTGGGTCTTCGTACACCTACATTTGTTGTTGTCGATTAAGAAAAATTATGTATTTAGATCCATTATGGCGACATTGATTATTAGATGTTTAAGAATATTACCGTTGATACTAATATGATCTGCGCCAATATATAGTTGTCAAGAGACCTGTCAGTATCATAGAACGAGATGAAACGAGTATGTTGAACGATCGTTTTAACTCGGATGGTTTATAATCCACAAAGCTATGAACCCTTGAAATATTGGTATTTACTATAGACTGCAATTTGTTTTTGCTATCGATCTGAAAATAACCGATGATCGCAAGCAAAAGGAATATAGTAACAAACTTAAGATTACTTTGATTCTTTCGTTGACTTTGTGTT
Source organism: Bombus affinis (assembly GCF_024516045.1). Taxonomy (NCBI): domain Eukaryota; kingdom Metazoa; phylum Arthropoda; class Insecta; order Hymenoptera; family Apidae; genus Bombus; species Bombus affinis. Next base: position 861,556 of record NC_066348.1, read on the forward strand.
GTAAATGAAGAAGAAGAAAATTTAATTCAAACTTCAGAAAGCTTTAAAGCGATCAGAACGATCGCAAACAACAGTGGTTGCTAATGGCAATTATCGAGAAAGAGATTAATATCCAGACTACTATGAAAAAATTCCAAAGTTTCAAACAATATATATTCTAAGAAATTTGTCTTTCGAGAACTTTTCATGTGTACGAACTTTCTATCCCATATCGTTGTGATATCACCTTTGATTTCGAAACTAGCGCTTCAATCGCGGCGACAAGATCTTTAAGCATGAATATTTAATAATAATTTAAGACGAGATGGCATTGCTGTTGATATCATTATGCTTGAAATGTGTTGTGAAAAATAAACAGAATGTATAAAAGCCCTTTCATATTTTGATTTTATTATTACTCTTTAAACATAATTACGATAAAATGGATCAAAGGAAATAATCGTATTGTTAATAATACAAATATTGCAGTGACTAATTAACCTAGTTATTGTACAAATAATACGAATTTTCTTAAAGATTACGGGTTATGGTTTTTTCAGTTATTTTATTTAATATTTTTACATAAAATTATTACATACATAATTTACTTATTGTACATACATAGATTTAGAATATAGTATCTAAAAATGACGGCATTTAAATTAATATATACAGCAATATCTTGTTTCAAATCTAAATAGTAGTTATTAATTTAGAAACTTGAAAATATCAATATTGTTTATTTCATTATGTTAGTCTTAACATATTAAAGAAACTAAGTATTACACCTATGTGTACTTTTTGATACTGCTGAAAAACAAGTTAAAACCGATTTTCCCAGAATACCTTATCTAAATTATATTTAATTATACTTACGGAATTAAGTGATGATTCCGTGTGATCTAATCGATTTATTGCTACATACAATTATTTCTTGTTCCTAATATGAAGAAAATTGTTAATAACTACATGATAAGAGACAGACAGAGTAAGAAAAATAAATATTTCGTAACATAAACCGCGAAACATTTATCTCCCTATTCAATTTGTGTGTGGCGCGCGGCTTTAAACTGTAAACGAATGAGAAGTCATTTCGCTCCAGCCAATCAGGAATCTGCTAGACAAAGTTTTGGCGCGAATGTCACTGAATATCGCAGTGAATACCACTGCTTGGAAAGCATGGTGTCAAGATGTATTATAACTATGTAATGTTTCTACCACTATTCCATTGTCTTCAGTCGACTATTATCATGTTCGTTTAACTAGTTAACTAGTAAGTTCTTATTTAGTACTTTGTTACGTTAGCGAAATTTTGTATTATTTCAAATTTTCTCTAGTTGTCTGTTACCAACGGTTTGTGTTATGAATTTTTCAAATAGAATTTCAGTTTGATTATTGCTTCATTTTGACTCAATTAATTCAGTTTTATACATTAATTCTAAATGCTTGATTATAATTTGCTTGTTTGCAAATGAGTGATTGAGTTCGCAGATGACTTCGAAAAAAGTGTGATGTATTGGCGTTGTGACAACTCAGAGATATTTAATGCAAAACGTTTGTTAACGTTTAATTTATTTTAACAAAGATAGAGCTACGTATATCTTTATATTGTTTTCTTATTCTTTCACGTGTAACAGGCATTCAATTAATATGATTAAATTATAAACATTTGTATAGTTTATCAAGAATATAAATTCATTCAAGTTTTATTATATTTATTATGTTATATATTTATATATTTTTTAACATATATATATTTATTATATTTACCATATACAAATAATTGAAATAGATTTTATATTTTGCTACATTTCAGTCATGAAACAACTTTTGTTATTTCTGTGAAAGAGTTGAACTACACGTTCAGACACGTTTCAAGGCTATGTGAAGTTCGTATGTGTTGTTGACATGTTCGCCTGGGGCATATTTATCTAATTTTATCTTGCAAGTATTCTTGAATTTCTACAACACGTTGCTGTCTACCATGTTTATTCTGTGCTTAGTCAATGATAGGATACAAAAAAGAATTGCGTGTTAAGTTTATTCTACAGTTTGTCAATGATTTAAATTTATTCAAAAATCGATATTTATAAATTGAAATTTAATTTCAATTCCAACCGTCAGTAGCGCTGCAATCGTATTCTATGCGAAGTCGGTAACGTCGCAAATAACATGGAAATAACAAGTTTATGCAATAATAGGTTCTAAATATAAAGTAAAAAAGTGATTGTTCTTAAATCAATTTCAAGTTGTCAATTTCAAATCATATCTCTGTTAAAAGTAGCGAAGTAAAATAACGCGAAATAATAATTATTATTATTGCTTTTATATCTGCAAACTTGCGTATACATAGTTACATATTACGTTATACATACGCATGGATTTTGTAAAAGACTTTGAATTATTAATTACCAGTAATCTAGTCAATAAGTCGGCAAGTTTGGTTTGTAGGTGCCATGTCAAATGGGTCTGTTTTTAAAATGAATTCATTGATAGGAGGATTAGATATTTAAGGCGATTCTTTCGTTTATTTTGTCCGATTCTCTCAGTCGAACGACACACGGCAATGACATTAATGACACAGTGGGCAGGATGTGATTAATTCAGATTACTCGTCATGTGTGACTCACATTATGTGCATGCGCGCGGTTCAAGTGACGAAAAGAGAGAGAAGGTAACTACCAATAGTACAAGTGCTGTGAATCGCATACACGAGCTGCCACCAGGCACTAAGGTCGCACACACGAGGTTTGACCTTAGCCCCCAATTTGTTTTACGACGATCAAGTTGAGGAAATCGTTTTCGCAGCCTTCTTTATTGCGATAGCTACTCAATGACTATGTCACACAGGTGTATTAACATCAAGTACTATGGCCGTTCCTGATCATATTTTAATAAAGGCTGTAAATATATTTAATTCATACGCTTATCGAAAGACGCATTAAAGTAAATAAAAAATATATTTCTTTAACTAGTTGCCTGTAACAAAAATTTTTTATATTTAGCAAAAGTATAATATAATATTAAATTAAATATTTAAATAAAAGTATAATATTTAAAAAAATAAAAAAATTAAAAATGTAACAACAAAAATTACTATCAAGTAATATGAATTAATAAATATTCCGAAATATTTTTTTACTAACCTATTTAGTAATTAATAACATAATTGAATAAAATTAATTTAACACTAATCTTGCCAGACCCGGTCAGAAGACCGGTTTCAACATTTAATTTAAAATTGTATATTCATTGTTATTTTTTTTTTTGTTCACCTAACTTTATTATTAACATTCTTATATTATCTGATTAATCAATTTCTCAATATTTGTTAATATAGAAATTTACATAAAGTTAGATGTACAAAAGAAATAACAATAAATATGCAATTTTAAATTAAATTTTAAAACTGATCATTTGACCGGGCCCGGTAAGGTTAGTGTTAATATTGGGTTCCTCATTTTTAATATTGGATTTTATCGGTTCAATATTTTCTTATTTCTGTTACAATTATTTCATTTGTTCATGTTTGTCATGTTTGTTTATAATAACAACAATAATAATTAGTCGTTTAAGCTTTTGTTTATAGAAGTAAAAAGCTTAAACTTAAGTTCTGAAATCGAATTTACTTAAGTACATGTTGCAATAGTCTTAAGTAGAACAGTAACTGAATAATCTGAGAGAAACCACCTGCTCTTAAAAACTAGTTGCGTTAAGTCTGAACACTGAACAGTAGATCGCGCCACTGAACTTTGATTACTTTCGTTTATAATGAGAAATCGATATAAACATTATTTTCTTTTTTATTTATTAGAAGTTTCTAAAAATTTGATCAAAGAATATATTTAATCCGTACCTTTATTCACATAGATATATTTTTTAATACGTATCTATGCAAATAAGGCACGTTGCATGTTGTAATCTAATGGCATTAAATTCACTAGTACGTGTTTTTAATTTCCAACTTGTAAGATTCACAAAATATTTGCATTTATTTTTAGGTAATATTAATACTAATATTAACTTAAATACTAATTGATAATTTTTAGGGACTTATTATATAAAACTGAAAAGTTATTATACAGATATATCAATTATTTACTAAAATTGATTTCCATTATCCTTCTTAAATTCACATATCCTTTCTCTTACTAATACTTTAAATGTACAAGTTTAGAAGTAATATTAGAATATCACGTACGACTTAAAATGCAAGGGAAGTACCATACATCCATAATTTAAACATTAGATTACTACCAAGCATTGAAATCTTCATATGCGTCGGTTTAAACAGCCGAAAACCTGTTCAATTCACTTTAACTTGAATACACCGAGACAAAGAGATTGTGTTATAGGCGTGGCACACGAGGGAACATCGTACCATTATACCATAACCATGGGTTATCCTATGCGTTAAAATTATAAATTACTAGGAAATTATTAAAAGTTGAATCTTCTGAAATGTATATAAAGCTTGATTCGGTTAATGATAATTAATATTTGTGAAAAATTCCCATAAGATGATCTAATACGCATCAACACCATGATCCAGCACACTTGCGGCAATGGATAACAACTACCAGGACGATTTTATGTACGTGCATGATTGACACGTCATGGCAATGGACGGTTTGATGACGATAGTGGGGGTTTAAGGAGGGGCAGAGAGAAAGAGAAAGTGGCAAGAAAATAATAGTAGGGAACGAGACAGAGAAGAAGCCTGCACGGATGAAGCGTGTTTAGTCAACCTGGTGGCGCTGGACAACCAACTGTCGGCGGCGGAGAAACTGTTAGCCGATTTCGAGGAACTCACGATTTCGGTGTAGCGAATCTACAGTGCTGTTGGTCGTGTTGTTCCACATACAACTGTGGATTGTTTGTCGTGCGTTCATTATACCAGAATCGCGAAGAAAATCTCAATACGTGGTTAGTGCGTAACTTTCTAGTAGAGAAAAAATTCATTTGAAAACGCGATGGTCAGCAAGGATTCGAAAATGGTCACCCCGGAGATGGCAAATCCCTATCTGAAACCGCCGAGCATGTCAACCAGCCAGTCATTAAAAACCTTTATTTACAACCGTGAGACCGGTGCCTTTTTCGGCAGAACAGCCAGTAGCTGGGGTAAGTTGTGATGATCGATTTAATCGCCGATCGAAATTGTATCGAGTATTCTATTGATTTCGGATTGAAATCGGAGCAATGATCCTTTTCGATCGATTTTTCAAAGATAAATCATTTCATTCTAATGTTGGCTTTATTTCTTATATTTAATGATGTATGCGTACATGGCAATATAGTCCTTGATAAGATGTCAACATTTCAATATTCTTTCTGTTTCGGTAACTTTACAATTCATAACAGTAGATGAATATAATTGCTTTTCCTTTAATTATAATCACTACATATAGATAATTTAGAAATATTATTTTATTATTTTCTATATGTGTTAATAAATGCACATGTAAGTGAACGCATCTCTAGAGAAATGTGCAGAATAATTCACAAAGTAAGATAGAAAATATTTTCAACAAGCACTATACATGTTCGTCATTTTATGTTAAAAACTTGTTTACTTCATATATCATTACTTTATTTGAGTAAACATTGTAAAACGTTAACTATAATGCTAAAAGTATATGTTATTTTCTAAACAGTCTCATATGTTTATTGGTCTTATTTCATGGAAAAAGGAATGAAAAGGAAGAAATAGAAAGAAAGGAACTAACCTTTTTTGGTAACTTTCCAGGCAAGTAAATAGGGACAATAGGTAGAAACTATACTATGATCACTTCGATCAACAAATATATTTTTCTTCCTTATATATAGGAATTATAAAATGTATAAAATAACTATAAACTTTATTTTCGGATATTTTCCCTCCGAAAACAAATTTCGGACTGGCGAAAGTCCGAAAATAAATTTTATAGATATTTTATAAATTTTGTGCAAATACATCAAATGAATAGCAGAATCTAGGACCTATTAATTGATTGAAGGATCATTTTTGTCCGTAAACTTCGGTTTACTAAAGCTAATTTGATCTTTCAATTACTGTTTTAATTAGTGTCGATTTTTTATCTTTTAAAACGACAAGAATGTGAAATAAAAGTTTGAAGGTAAAAGAAACATTGGCAGAAGAAACTATAGTATAAATTTTGTTAATCACGTGTTTAACATATTAAATTCATTTACATTAATATTTCAAAATATTACAAGTGCACGTAGGAATATGTAGGTAATTTTAATTATAAATTCAGAATGCATTCTTCCATACTAAAGAATAAGTGGTATTTTAATTACTTTTTATTTCTAATAATAACACCATTTTTAAAAATGATCTAAATACAAAATTTAAAACGTAAAATATGAATTTGCATAAATATTTGCAGTCTAATTATGGCAACAATTAAGTATCCATTTCATGCTAGTTATTTATCTAGTCATCTAACATTTTAGAAATGACTTGTTTTTGCGCTATATAGATTTAAAAAATTATTTTACAAATAATCGTATTGGACAAAATATAAAAAAGCTACAAGTTTTGTTTTTTATAAATGATAGAATGTGATGTTTTATGTGATATTGCCATATATTTCAATCATTAGGTTGGCATGGTAACAGTTGGAAACACACCCTTCGGAAGGGTAGAACGCCACATTATATCAATGTTGGACGCCATATCGAAACAATGAGATTATCTGTTAACACTCGTTTGATGTTTCCAATATAGAAATCGTATTTGAATTTCCTCTCACCTTATTTACTAATAGAAAATTATATCATGTACCTAACAAGCTATTTCAACCTGCAGATTTAGCTAAATTTACACCCTATATAAAAATATACACGCCATTGTCTATCGTTAGACAAATTTCATAAAATCATTGAAAAATGTACTTTTAGTTGTACGAATATTTTAAAACAAAACATTATATCTATATATATAAATTGCGTTGAGTGTTGAGAAGCAAAGTTGCGAGAAGCAAAATATTATTAATGAGAGAGATATATAATTTCAATCAACCAAGCAGTAGCGTGCCTGGCTCTTGAAAACTGATCTGTAGAGCATCGAGTTACGAATGTTACGATAACTTGTCTGCAGTTGTTTCGATAGTACACAGAAGACCCACAAAAAGCATAGAAAGCTAGAAAGAGAAACGTGAATTTGCGTCTTCTTTCATCTAATTAGCTCAGAAGCCTGTCGTTGTTTTGTAGTTTCTTGCAAATTGTATTCACTGTTAAAATATATCCTCTACGATTTATCCCAACCTTGAGACTAGCCTCGCCGTCATATTATATACCCTTGTATTGTTTCCTCAGTTCTCTTCAACCGCTTAGAATGTTTACTCTGTTGTGTATCTACGTATCGATGTATCATAAACTGCCGGAGTCCTCTTGTACAATTGAACTAACGTTATTAGTGTAATTTTGAAGATCATTAGTACATCATTTTACATTACAAATTGTGCGATTATCTTGTTTAATATAACGTTGTAAAATTGTAAAAGAAAAGGTTATGTCTTGCCATTTGTCAATTCACTAGTATCATTAAAATTAGCAAACTATTATGCAAGAGAGTCAGGTGAAAAAAGATGGATATTTTAATTGAAGTTTCTCATTTGTTTGCAAATAACAAAGTATACATGTACTGTTCCCCATACTAATTATAACAAATAAATAAAAGATATTAAAACATAAAGTTATGTGTTTTAAAAAAGGATCATTGAAATCAAATTGAACTCCTGGAATTAAATTTATAGAATTGTCCCAATTAAATTTAATGAATTAACGAAGAATGTAGATTTGTGAATATCTTAAACTGGACGGAAAGCAAATATAACGATTAAGCACGTGCATGTAACCTTGATTGGTTTGGCCAAAATAAAGGTAACGACAAGAAAAAAAAAAAGGAAGGGAGAGAAAAAGACGGAAGCGCGAAGCGCGGCTAATTCGCGGTGCACACAACGGTTTGTTCGGCTGAATAGCAATTGTTACAACTTCCTTTAGCGCAAACGCGTACAACGAGGTCAATTGGCGTTAAATGGAGGCATTACGGCATTATGTAACTTAGGGCCATTCCGAAGGGTACACCCACGCGACCATATCATACCATAGCTTTCGTTCAGCATCGCTCTCCCGAAAATTTCGAAAATTAATTTCAAATTCGTCGCTGCAATAGTTCCACTCTTCGTTCAAGAGATTTTCTTGTAGGTTCCTGAAATAACAGTTCTAAATTTATTACCTCTATCTCCAAAATCTAAATATGATATAATGATTTGTTTAAGTTTTATATTTATGAAACCTAACATCATTTTAGTTAAGGGAATAATATACCACAAGGTAAGTACAGAAATGGAACCTAAGTAGGGTTTTGCTTCACCTATGAAATATTATAATGAATACTTAGAAGGAGAAGGGGAGGGTAAGGGACAAAAAGGGATGATGTGGCATGAAAAAGTCAGACAAAAACAACGAACAATGTTTTGTGTTTTGAAATAAATATATTTGAACGTTGAAGTTTCGTTTATCATTTATCAACGAGTGAGGAATGAAAGATAAAATTAATATGAACATTTTATTCAAATATGCTTTGAAAACACTTAAGCCTCTTCTTTTTTTACCTTAAGAAGCATAAAATGTAACTTTCTGAGGCATCGATTTACAGTCTTTGTATAATACTTTGCATTTTGATTTATATGCTGTACTTTGGTATCTTGTGTATACTTACAACCAATTGCAAGCAAGATAGATCACACGTACATGTTTTTCATATCAATTTGTTAGATATGTTTCGGAAATCTGCCCGAGGTGCAAGACGTCAAGAGTCAATTGCTATGATTTTTACAATATGCTGACGTCTGGTAGATCTAATAGAATTAATCGGCGCGTGGTGGTACGCCGTGTAATATAGGTTAATTACATTAATCGTTGCCTCAATTCAAAGGAAGATCCAAGCGTGTGGTCAAGTGGAACAATTCAATTATGTACCGATTCAATGTCTCGCAAGGTCGCTTCTCGGATTCCACTCTTCACTAAAATGATCTCTTGAGTAGCGCTTTGGTACCAAGAACTTCTTAACCCTTCTGCGTTCGTACAACTGCTATCTAGTTATTATTACTCGATATAAATTTGAAGTTATGTTTTAAAAGTTTATCGCTCCTTTTACTCGATGGAATGAAGATCGAAGTTTGAAAATGGTAGGTAAATGAGAAGCATATAGATGGGAAAAGTATAAGTAGAATTAAATAGACCACATGTAGACACAAAAAAGATACAAGTTATATTCTCAATACGTAAAATTGAAAAAACATTGTTGCACTCGCGTAATATTTACAGACAATGCGCTTGTTTATGAAGGATTCGATACACGTGAATCATATTTAACAAATCCAATTTGTACTTTACTGTGAATGATACATAGTAATGTGAAACTATGCAAAAGTTGAACGGAAATGTGTATAAATTGAAAACGGAAATATGGAAAATGAGACTCGGATGTAGTACGATACGACGGCTGTGCCGTGTCGTTAATTGCTCCGCTTCAATCCTGGAAATTACTTGGATATTTTTCAATCCTTTTCTAAGCTCGGCGAGTATGAAATAGATAAAATCGGACATCAATGGACAATAATGAAATTTGATACCTTTTTCTTGTAATTAATGGTTTGAACTTGATGAATAATTAAATTTTGTTCTTCAGGTAAAATAGGATTATTCTATTTGACATTCTACGGAGTACTGGCTGCATTGGTTGCAATTTGCTTCTGGGGTTTCTTTCAAACGCTAGATCCAAGGATACCGAGGTGGCAATTAGAACGTTCAATAATCGGAACAAATCCTGGTAAATACACATTTAGCAAAATAATTGCACGTGAATATTTTTACACATAGAAAGTACAGGACAAAACATGATAATTCACGCACTTTGAAGTTTTAAAATAGAAAACTCAACAAAAACGTACATATCAGGTTTTTCTCCTGTGATGTTCACGTGAATGTTCGTTACTGTACATCCTTATTTATAGGATTAGGATTTAGACCACAGCCACCGCTTGAAAATGTAGAAAGTACCTTAATTTGGTACAGAGGAACCGATAGCGAGAACTTTAAATTCTGGGTTGATTCTCTAGAATCGTTTCTGAAAGGTAATATTGGAATATAATATTCTTATTTAATATAATTCATATTTAATTTATAATTATATAGAATGATATTGTGACACGAAACATTTTGTATAATTTCATTTTATAATTAAATGTTACAAGGTAACAGAACAAAGAAATTATGATCAATAATAATTTTTCAGATTACATAACGCCAGGTTCAGTTCCCGGTCTTGGTGCGAATATTAATAAATGTGATTACAATCAACCGCCACCTCCTGGTAAAGTCTGTGATGTTGACGTTAAAAATTGGTATCCTTGCACGAAAGAAAACAAGTATAATTATCATAAATCTGCCCCATGTATATTCTTAAAGCTTAATAAGGTAACATTTTTGGGGCAACGTTAACTTATAGTATCCTTAAAAAGTCTGCTCTTCTATGGCTAAGGTATAAATATATATTTCTAGATATACGCTTGGAGACCGGAATTCTACAATGATACCAATTCGTTACCACAGAACATGCCTGTCGATCTCAGAGAGCATATCACCGGATTAAAGAATACTCGTCACCTTGACACGATTTGGGTATCTTGCGAAGGAGAGAATCCTGCAGATCAAGAAAATATAGGACCAATTGAGTATATCCCACGAAGAGGATTTCCCGGTTACTTTTATCCTTTCGAAAATTCAGAGGGTTACCTCAGTCCGCTGGTAGCTATACACTTCGTCCGACCTCGCAGTAAGTGTTTAAGAAATAGACAAAAATTTCGGACGGTTTTGACTCTTTAGTCCTTTGATGCTTTGACTTTTCAAATGATTAGAGAATTAATTCGATTAATCTGGACAAAGTTATACGAAGTAAATAATTTTCTTTTTACAAAGTTTTTTGAATATTTTTGTATGGAAAAATATATTTTGTTGCAGCTGGGATTTTAATAAACGTAGAGTGCAAGGCGTGGGCGAAAAACATAAAACACAGCCGTCACGACAAAATAGGTGTGGTCCATTTCGAAATGATGATAGATTAATGTCCCCTAAGTACATCTCTCTGGTCTCTCCTTTGTTAGCGTATAGAAATGCAATGTGAATCTCATGTTTTTTTTATTCTTCCACATAGCTGAACATTTTTCAAACGACTCTAGAAGCCGTCAGAAATCGATGACCGCTGCCAAAGTGTGGAAGAAACTTTTGTCAAGTACAAAGTTGAAAGGACTTTTGATGTTTGCACTATCGAAAGTCTAATTTCTATTCAATTTCTACGTACCGAGAAAAAAATGTAAAATTTCAAATCATTTTATGACTTTATACTTCTCGTTTGATTTAGCAGGATAAAGAATTTATAAGAAACTATACGATTAAAATAACGTTTACTCCGTTCAGGATATTAAAAATAATGTATTTATGAAGAAGAAACGAAGTATATTTATTATATATGAAAATAAGCTTCTTTATTGATAAATAATGATTATGTGTTCTAAAGTTATGTTTTAATAATGAATATAGACAATCGTTCTTTACTTAGTGCTAAACCTGAGTATAATATATCATTTCTATGTTACATTTTCAGTTGTATAATTAAGTTGTGATTAATCAATACGAATGTTGGCTTATTCCATATTTTAATTTAATTTCAACCTACTTGCATTAGTTTTGGTTTAAATAATAATTTTTGTCAATTGAATCTCATGGAAGATTGTGTTATATCTGGAATATAAATGGTAAATATTTGATGTTTTAAAACAGATGAATATATATGCCTTAAATTGTTAACATATTGAATGGAAACTAATTGCTTAAGAAACTATATTTAGGCTGCTATATAGATATTATTTTGGAGATTTTTTGTCGCGAAAATTCACATCTATTAATATCTCTTGAGAATAGATCTCTTAAATAAAATAACAAAGATAATATATATATATATATATATAACACGTAATATATATTTTATCTTTGTAAATATATACATATATATTTTTTTCGCTTCTGAAATATGTAAATGTATTATATGTACACATATATTTTTATAGATAAGACTTTTTTCTTTTAAACTACAGATTTTTGTTATCTATTTCAATGATATTAAACATTTACTAAAAACAATTTTTGGAAAGAAAAGACTTTAATATCTGTTTATTGATAGCAACAAGTTATATAAACAAAACTATATACCTATATGACAAACATGAAATTTTACTCAATCTTATTTCAATCTTAGTTAATGTCAATATTTTTATGTTTGTAATTCATGCAATGCGACTATTTAAATTTATTACTGCATTTATTGTTCAATATTAAAATGAGTTAATAAACTATTGCCATAGACATTCTAATCGTGACAGATTATTGGCATGTGTTATTATTTGTCTACAGCATCACATTAAAAATAATGGGTCGATAATGTTTTCTTATGTGTATGAAATTTTTATATAACTTCCATAAAATATTTTAAACATTTTAGTTATTATGAACTAAATGGGCATATGCATGTAAATATGTGGATGGTGTAAATAAATACTTATAGTCAAACGGGCATATGCATATTTTTAAGAATATCATTTAAATGAATGTTTGTAAATGTATTTATATTAATTTACATATATTTATAAGAAATCGGTACATAAAAGTATAGATTTCAATTATTATTTTCTTTTATTATCCCAGTTGGGTCGGGAATAAGTTGTTTTTGAAAATATTTTGGATTGAAAATCAGGACCGTATACTCGATTTACAAAATTAAATTTACATTTATGAACGAATTTATCAAAATAAGACTATATAGTTATAGATTACGTATATCATAATTAGACCCGATAATTAAAGTGAGTTCCGTATTTTGAAAATATTACAACTATATACAGAAAATAAAGTACCATTTTATAGAAGAGGAAATATTATTTTTTTTTTATTTCTGAAGTGCCTCGTTTGAATATGATGAGTTTTTATTCTTTCGCCATTATTTTATCAAATATGGTATTAGCTATATATAATAAATTACAAAATTTAAGATTGTAAGTGTAAAAAAACATCACAGTTTCAGCATATAATTATTATCCCGAATTTGTTCAATTTCAAAAGTTGTTTTTATTTATATGTATAGTTAGATACATCATTATCCTCATCAGCTTAAAACTAGTTCCTAGATAAGTCTGTGTAGTAAACGCTATAAACGACATAAGTACATATATTCAATAAGTACCTATATATATCTAAGTATAATGATTTGAATAATTAATTTGAATGTTGCAGAGTTTCGAGATCTTGATATTTTCCATTGGTCTCTCTTCTTAAATATTGAGTAGATCGTAAAGGATAATCTTAACTTCTTATATTTCTAGCAGGAAAGGTACTGCTATATTTTAGATATTGTTGTAGATTTTATATTGTTATTTAATTGTAATAAAAATATTACTGGGAAAACTATAGAGAAATTCGTAAACGTTTGAGCATAAGGAGAACTTGCAAAAATATTATTGTTCATATACGGAATTATTTATAGTATCTCAAAAGAACATTCTATATAGATTAAAAGATTGATTTCAAATTACTGTTTATTTTGTACCAATTTATTTTTTAATTTGATTGACATTAACTGAAGATTTAAATATAGCAAAAGCAATTCTTTTTGACTTATTATGGAAAAGATACTTAAAAATTATTTATTTGCAATATATATTATGTCTATGTACACGAGCCAATATAAATAAACAACATTGAAAATATAACGAGGTAATGACATGTTGCTTTGCATCTTTCTTACGCCTTGCTATTTATCATGGTAAACCATAAAAAAAATAAAAGATATAATCGCTGTATATACAATGCATTCTTCTTTGTTCGTTTATGTTTACTCGCATAGTTAATGTTATAAGCATCATTAAATGTATAGAACAATTTCATTAATCTCACAAATCTAGTATATTTTAAATATATTTCTCCTTTTCTTTTTATATTTCGAGACAGAATTGCTTTTTCAAAACCATTTAATTTAATTCATAATAAGTACCAGTAGCTACATAATATATTCTCTCTTAAGATATAAACAGTTCATATGAAAAAGAAACTTTTAGTTTAATGAGATAATGTCGATAACGATTTATCTAAATTTTGTCTTTATAATCATAATAAGTGTCGATGATTAATAAATATTTTATTTTGCAGCATATTCGTCAACATTCAATAGTGAAAATAACCATGGAATCAAAATGGATGCATAGCCAATCCAAAATATATATAATAGCATTTTCTGATTGCTGCTTACTCGCCTGTTATATTTATACAAATCCTAATTTTTCAATGTATGTTTCTAATTTACCAAAATTTTATCGATTGGTTTTTCCAAATTTACAGCGTACGTAAGCATCTTGTATTCCAGCTGCTGCATGATTTTATTTTGCTTTTTGTACAAATGTAAGTATGATCATTCGTCGATCATAAGTTCAAAATGTACCATGCCATGTTGCTGATCTTTGCTTGCATCATGTTTTATATTCTTTGCCCAAGCTCGACATTTCACATTGATTATTTGGTTCCCTGAAAAAGTAAATGACAATTTTTTAATAAGCCTATCGAAAAAGGGTACTATACGAAGATCACAGTAGATAAATATACTAAGTCTATTTATATAAATATATTTTATGTTCTTCCCCTGTAATCTTCATAATATGTTATGTATATCTTCATATATCAAACTATTAGATTCGAGCTTCCCAAATTTGAAGTGTTTCGATATTCTGAAACATCTCTATTCTTGTTTTCATGTTATCTGAGGCTTAAAATATTATATCTTGTAAGAATCTTGCAGTGCATTGTTCATAAATGTAATTCTATTGCACCGTATTGCTTGTGTATAAAGGTGTATTGACTAATGAAGTCAATTGCGAGACGAGACAACATGTGTACGTAATTTTAAAACTGTTTGGCCGATGACACCTTTCATGTCACGATGCACTGGATTTTACTGGTTTTAGCTGGAGCGTATCATTTGCTTACTGTACACACAAGCAGGTCGGTCAATAGGTAAGTAACTAGTTAATGAAATATGAGAACGATCTGTAATCTTATTTTATCAGCTGAAAACCGATCACTTCTCATGTGTCTCGGAAATTAACGAAATGTTATGATTTCAAAATTTAGAAACTTTATATTGAATATCTACTTCGACATGTATTTACAAGATAAAGAGGTTTGGAATTTCATAATCGTATTTAAATAGTAAAGGTTTCAAGATTTGGAATTTCATTTCGAAGATTTCCTCCAACGATGAGGTCTAAACAACAACGATGAGGTTTAAACAATAAAGAGTTGCAGATTTGAAACTTCATATCGAAAATGCCTTCTAAGATGTATTTAAACAATAAAAAGTTGTAATCTACTTACTTGCTGGCCGAAGGAAATGCACAGCAGCAACGGGACTTAAATAACCAGGAATATTTTGGTATGGATAATAATATCCTGGAAATCCGTGACTTTCGGGATAATAGTTCAGTTCACCAATTATTTCATTATCATGAGGATATGCACCTTCGCAAGATACCCACACGGTATTTAGCTGCAAGAACAAAAGAAGTAGGTATAAAATGCTATACTAATTGGCAAATTTTATCTTTATACATTTCTCTGCCTATATTTATTTTATATAATTTGTTCTATATTCAAATATATTCAATCATTTTTGCAGTACTTTTGAAATGTGTTTTAAATATCAACTGATACAATTAACTGACCGACTAACTAACCCATGAACTGTTGATTGATTTAATATGTTGCACAAGATTTGGTGGCATATCGCTCGGTAAATCTTTGGTGTTGTTATAATATTCTGGCACCCAACCATATATCTGAAAAGTAACATGTTCATAAATTAGTTGATATATACAGGCAAACATTACAATAAGTATGATAAAATAATACCAAATAAAGTTCTACGTTAATTACGATTTAAATTCGATAAAGTCGTTCAAATTATTTTTAATTATTATTTTTTGCATGACCAATAAAGTGTATTATTGGTGGAATCAGTAAGTAATAGAACCATAATATACCCTATTTAATTTAATAAAGACACAAGGAGCTGAGTTGTTGAAACCATATTGCTGACTAGGTGAGCAGGGTCCCCAGTTGTTCACATCAACTGCACAAACATGCCCAGGCTTAACTGGCGTGTTATAATTACAAATCTGTTGATTTCTACCACCATTTGGTAATGTCGACGAATTAATATATTCTACGGAAAATGAGCACTATTAATATCGTGATAATTCTTCAACATGTAAGTATTTAATTTAATATACGATATATTATATAGCTAACAAAATTATTGGTTAATGTAGTCATTCTACTATCGATATATGTTATAATTTACCTTCTAAAAATTTATCTAATAAGCCCGTCCACTTCTGCACCGAGTTGGGATCTGACGAACTATACCAAATTAAGGATCTTTCATCAGTGTTTTCGGAAATCGGCCGAAATCCTAGGCCTATGAACAATTAAAAATATCCTACTGTTAGTCGTTATATAATAATGATATTCGCGGTACTTTCTCAAATGGTGAGTAAAACAAATTATACAAGATATTCTACCTAAGCATGAGTAAATTAAACATCTCCGTTATTTTCAAGGATATGAAAAAGATTTATTTGCAAAAGTGATATTGTATGGAGAAGACTATGCTAGTAATCACTTTTTTGTAAGTGGGAGATTTATGGAAATTTCAAGGTCAGCATTAGCTTTTTGAATTATACGTGAATAACATAAAGTTAAATATATCATTTTGTTTTATACGATCGATGCGTTTGTTATGCATGTACTTACTATCTTTGATTATCGAAATTAGTGTTCGATTTTCATGCAAGCGACCAGCATGATATAAGGAATAACGAGCTGATTTTCACTTTTATGAAGTATACTTATATTTTTTCAAATATATAGTAGAGAATATATAAATTTACCTGGATTAGTTCCTATTATACTTTCCTCCAGAATCCACCTTGGTTTTTCATAACTTAGTGTAGCTAACAGTCCTTTCATGCAAATAGCAAAGAGCAAGGCCAACACGCTGAAGAAGCAAGCATAGAATGCTCCAGTGATGGCTGGAATAAAATAGAAAATGGATCTGTTAACTAAACGATTGTTTTATATTATTGTACTCAATAAATTAAGGAAGAAGTTTCAGCTATTTCTATTCCACTTTATTACTAAATACTTTGTACGTGAAAATAATTTACCATTATGTCCTAGGTTACTTGGTGCAATAGACGCAACTTGTATGAATGAAATATGCAAATTATTTCAAATAATTTTAGCTTTTCATTTTACGTAATACAGCCTTAATAGTTATAAAAGCACGTGGCCTCGAAAATTTTCATGATTTCAACGATTGAAAGGAAAATATTTAAAGCGTGGGCACTGTGCCAAAGTCTGATCTAAATATAGTTCCTTTTTTAAGAGTAGTATACGCCACTGTGATGGTTACTTCTGCTTCTTGTTCTTGATCGCGAACAATTTCTAAACGTATATTCATTTTCTATATATATATATATAATTAAAGTTGATAGTACTCGAATATTAATTAAACGGCAGAAATTAAATTGATTACATTTTATCGCTATAGATAAAACTGACTATATTTAATTAATATACTATTGTTTCAATAGCATTCTATTGCTAAAATGAAATATCAGAAATTAAAGTAAAGTAGAACAATACTGCGTCTGAAAATAGTGTGGCAAGTGTAGATATAATAATTATAGGCTCGGAAATCCATATTTATCACAGTGGCTCAACCTGTTCTACAGGATACGGAATAATCATTGTGTGTGTACACTGCATACATATAATGAAACATTTACAGATTCAAAACACGTTTCTTGTTTCGGTTGAATGACACGAAATGGGCAAAAACCTGATTGCAACGTTTTACTAATTGTTAAAAATATTGGCATATCCAGGCAATTTGTATTTTACGTAAATTTTATACTTTATTGATAGACGTAATATGTAGGCAAGAAAATACATCGATGTTAAAATTGATGTTAGCCTTACGTACAATGACACACGAGAAAAACAGCCTTTCGAATGTACTGTTTTGCAATTCTTATTTTCTGTTTTGAATGGGAGGATGAAGAATATTTTTTCGTCAACATGTTCGCTAGTGGGTCTGTGCGTACGGTAACTAAGTAAATTCGCAGTAATTGCAGTAGTTAAAACTTCCTATCTTTTTTTCCATTTCCAGGGCTCAATTTATTATTTGTCGACTGAGTCGCAAAATTTAACGACACTGGGAACACGTGTGGCTATTTACGCATACGTGCTAACAACATGAAATACGAGTGTTTAAAATTCAAATTACTTCGGCCTTTATTTTTCCTGTTCATTTATACATCTGATACATTAATAGGACAGGAAGATTGTGGTTCAAACATCATTGCTTCAAGATAGTTGAAATAGTAAGAATTAGGATCGAATATTCTTTATTTGACGTGAAAATAATACAAAATATATCAAATAATTATTTCGAATAAAGTAAGAAATATATTTGAAGATGATATTCTTTGCAAATAAATTCCAAAATCTTATCCGAGAAATAAATTATTTTACAATATGATTTTTTGTAACAGATATTATAAGTATCGCATTATATGCTCTTACCGCATTAGAAGAGATTAGAAGCATTAATATCAATAAATCGTGACAGAAGTTACTTCCGCTCTAATAAATCTTATTCTTTCTTCTTCTCGCTCGCCTGTTCTTTCACTTTCTCCTTTCTTTTCTCTTTCTCTTTTCCACACAGAGAAAATCTGATAAAAGTAAAAGGTATAAACATGTTTTCAAGATAAATCCACTTACCCGTCACCGAAAGTTACAAAACCAAAAAACAAGTTTTGTAATGTACCTACTGTATATTTTCTATTTAATTTATTGGGCAATTTATTATCTCCCAAATTGAGGAATATTCTGCGTGGATTTTAATAAACTTTGTACACCAAGCTTATTAGCTTATTAAATGTTATTGTTGTAGCTTATCGAATAAATTTTGTACATCAAGCTTTTATTTATTATTTTTATAAAAAAATAAATATCCATGAGTTCTATCAAGGCTGATAAAAATAATATAAATTTACATAAACCGATCTTGATAAAATTATACCCAATTCTATCGCGCGAAACAAGTAGAATGGTATGTATCGATATCGAAGGTTAATACCTATAGATATACATAGATGATAATTCGCGTAGGTTTCGAATGATTTATAGCAGAGATTATATAAACCTTCAATTTAAACTTAATATATAACATCGATATACACACGCATACACGTCACAGAACATCAATTATTTTTAGCATATTTAACACTAATATTGACATTTTACTTGAGTTTTAAAAGACGAAAATAACTATTGCATTAATATTGGATTAAATGGAATTGTACGACTAAATTATGCTATAAATCGGTTGTAACTTTTCAAACAGGTACTGAGACTCCAATATGCAGTTATTCCTAATGCAGTTTTGATTACGTGTTCGGTTAAATATATATTCAGGAGCAGCATGCACATGTTTCTTTGCTCGATAAACTACTCAGGACTTGAAGTTGATTCTGGAAAAGCTTGCTTTTTTGCTATCAGATCTATAAAAAAATACATTTTTTTGTTGATTGATTGTTTTGATTTATTTTATCCGATAAAAGATCGATAAAAAAATGTGTATGAGAAAATTTGATATACGATCCGAAATTATTCGACGCAATAAAAATTCAAATTTTTGCTTCCCATTAATCGATGTTCGCGTCTTACGCTCTAAAATAAACTTTATGTAAAACTTAGTCTTCGTGAACCTGAATTTATTACGTACATACATACAGGTAATGTTTGAAATGTAATTTAGAAATGCTTGGTTGCTGCTAGTCATCTATATTATGTTAATACGTTTTAAGGTTCGTGTATTATTTGCGTAATCCCGCTGTGGAAACTTTCCACTTTCTTTTTTAATATTGAAGGAATTTATCGATGTACTATCGTATGTCACCAGATATGTAAATTATCCACCGTTAGGTATTCTGTAATTAAAGGGGAATATTACTCAGATAGCACTACAAGATAAGTTGTAGCTAGTGGCTATGTACCGTGTAATTATTTTAACCTATCGGTATTTAAAAGTACAGCAGTTTAAGCGAAAAAATGATTGTGATTTATCTTCTATATAAATAATTTAAGAAAACGAACAATTGTCGAATTAAGAATGCAATATAAAATATTGTGTATTTTTCGTAGTAGTTATAAAAATTCAACGTATCTGTGTGTTACTTCGTTCTATTTTTCTTTTCTTGGTTTTCGCTGACTGAAATGCAACAAAGTTTGTAGTTATATGAACGTATCGAAGCGGCTTAGAAACAAATAAAGTAAAGTGAACAAAGTAGAGAAAGATATTTAAACTATTCTAAACGTGTATCAGAATTGATCATTATCGAAACTAACAGTGCGTTTTTCAGCATTGTGATAAAGTAATGAATTAAAGTTCAACGAAGCTTTAAAAATTTGTGTAAGAATCTGTATAAGTGTACAAGCCGGATTAATATAATTTCTACTTTCTTATCGTAACTAATACAGAGCAGTCGAGAGTTTCAATACCACTGATAACAATTAAACCTGTTAGTATTATATATAGTACGTCTTTCAGCTATCTTAGAACTTTTTATTTAGTTCGAGCTAACGCGAATTCTATCGTTTCTTTCATTCCGACTTAATCTCGCCGATACTTATTTCCGGTCTTCTTATTATTACAAACAACACACACACACACACGCGCGCGCGCGCGTGTGCGCGCATGAATCTTTGATACATTTTACAATATATCAAAAACAGAATACGAATGTGCGTATTTATATAAAATGCATTAAATTTCTCTTTTGAATAAGCGCGAAAGACAGTCGGATTATGAGAAACATCGAGAATACTACGAACTCATCCCGTTGGTATGTAACAAAGTCAAGGAAGCCCTAATTCTCGGTACTTGATTTAAACATTCAGCTTGACTTCACGCTTATCTCGCTGACATAGGGGTTAAGAATTTCAAAAATGATTTATCACTAAAAGGTTACTAACATATAAAATAATATAACAATATCAATTCGAATTAAAACGACGGAGCACAACAGGATCGAAATGCGTCTATGTAGCTCGAAGCACATGCTATTCATGCGCTCATATAAACATACCGTTCGTTCAATGGTCTCTAATTATTAAATTATAAGAGAATAATTACCCCATTTCTTCCCCGTGTGGCCGCAGTAAGTGCCTTCGACTGGATCGTGAATGCAATCTCGGAGAGCTTCCCAGCGCGTCTTTTGGTCGGGTGCTCGCTTGTAATCGATCTCATAAGTACCATTCTGCAATTGCTTGCCCGGCATGTTCGTCTCAGCGACTATCTCGTGTAACACTTGCGCAACTCTATCACTCGATTTTAACGCGAATCTCTCGATAAAAATACCTTTCGATCGCGTCTCAACGTTATATTTATTACGTATGAAAAACGGACCTAGTATGAAAAAATGTAAGCTCGGTTCGTCTCGTTCAGCGAAGCTGTATTCCGCTTGAGCTGAAACAGCTCACTACTCTCGCTATCTCGGAGACAGCTAAGCGATACCGCGTGTATCCAAGCTCGGTAGCGGTGGCGCAACCACGATCGGTCGCGGCCCTACGTCTACCGATCGAGTAGTGGGAAACGCTAAGATATATCAGAGAGCCCACACTCGTTGCTTTATGGTTGACTCACACCTAGACACATCGAGAGCTCCTTCCCCCGGGTATTGTTTCATATCAATCGATCAGTCTCATGACTGGATCACTATTTCACCGGATAATATACGTATGCAATATTTTCTTATCGGGTAAATAAAGCTACATAGTCGTTAGACCGGATGTTACGCGCGAATCGAAGATCGATTTCCTCCACTATTCCTCTCTTCGAGACTATCCCATTATTATAGTAATTTTATTTGAATTATTTAACCTTGCTATATTCTTCTTACTTCTTCATCGTGTTTGTATCTCTTCGAAGTTCTGTCCCGCGATTGAATTGGCGTTAAAACGGTTATAATGGAATGTATTGAACTTTGAAAGCCCCTGTATAACGCTCGTAACAGGACGATCGTAGTATGTCCTCGTTTACGGAAAATACCGCTTAAACATCGTTGATATTTTAATATACAGTGAATACACAAGTAAATCACCGAGTATTTTCTTTACGTCATTTATATCGATGCAATACATGCGTACTAGATTTATGGAAATTATCAAGAATTCGTACTATTCTGTGTAATCGATTAATAAGCTATTTTATTATAAAGCAGATGATGGCTTTTAAAATTTACATTTAAATTGTAATTTCTATTATCACTTACTAGCTGTTAAATTAATAGGACAAACATAATTTTTTCGTAACTATGTTCGAAGTAAAAAGAGTATTTACTATTCAAACTTACTCTACAAATTGCTATCTTATATTTTTAATCGTCGCCGTCAATTTCATTCGCAATTTCTTAAATAGTGATTTATTAATACGTATTGTACCTTGTTTTCATTCGAATGATACGCGCCAATTATATCACGAGATATTAGATTTTATCTTTTCGATTTTAGATTATGCAATCGCGTACAGATCAGAAGCAGCGAAGGTCAAACTATTTCACGTGTTTCTTATCGTAAGATACATAAAACATACCGTGGATCACGCTTTACTGTAAATTGGATTTCACACGTTTTAGTTGGAATGAATCTCTCTGTATGGCCACGCATAAGATCGAATATTATTGCAATTAAATGACAAAAATTGAATTGCCGACGAGCAACATTTTTTCTTCGCATTTATCTTTTATATCCTTATACCTATTTAAAATATTTCGTACGATTTTTTATACCATAAAAATTGCAAAAAATTCTTATCGCCTTCCATGATTGTATAGCGAATTTAATTCCCTAATAAAAAGTTAACTTATCATTAAACAAACGAATTATTAGAAATAGTAAATTTCTCTCTTGTTTTACCTGTCATTATTTGAAAATCTAATGAATAACGGCGACATTGTTCGATATTGTAAGCCCATAAATAACATTCCACTGTCACTAGTCTATTTCCTGCGGTAATTGCAAAAATAATAATAATACATAAGTTTGCGAAATAGAAGCTTCATACTTACGTGTTAAATTTCGAAATTTTAATGCGACAATAGGGGAGAGATAACCTGGTTGTCCGGTAAACGGAAAATATTGAACTGGAAATGCAGGATTTGGAATGTATTCTATCTCTCCGATGTGTTCTTTATCAACGTTATTTGCTCCATCGCATGATAACCAAATGTAAGGCTTACAAAAAATGCATTTAAATATTTCGCTTATATTTAATAAGAGAGAATATGTACAATTAATATGTATAATTAATAAGAGAGAATGTATTCGTAAACATAATAAGTAGAAATAAAAGAAATAAAATTATAGTAATAGTAATAATTATAGTAGCTTATTTACTAAATGAAACCTTTGTAGATTTTCGTACTGCTTTCTTCAATTTATCTGGCATATGATCTGGCAGATTCGAAGAATTATTATAATATTCAGGTATCCAATCGAACCTCTACAACATATATATATATATTATATTATATATTAATTTGAATATTAATTATGATATATATCATATATTTGAATGTGTGCATTTTTCACACTTAAAAATTGTTTATAAATGCAGATATAAACATCCGCAGTTTATACTTATGAGAAAATTACTTTATTAAATTTAATAAGAACACAAGGTTGGAACGGTTTTGTATATCCATATGGAGGCTTGCTACAAATTCCAAGAGATTTTATATCAAAAAAGCAAGGTTTTTTATTATGATTTGTCTTTGCATGTTTATTTTGACAATATAAGTCATAGTTCGACATATTCTTATGATATTCTAAAATAAAAAATGTTAAGAATTATAAGAACTTATAAACAAGAATGAGTAAAAGGTGAGAGATGTTACAAATAAAAATAATATATATATATATACACATGTATTTCGCAAGATACCTTGTAAAAAATCAGATAAGGCTCGTATATATCTGTCCGGTCTGGTGCTGCTAAGTAAATTGCTCACGGCAATAATAGGTGATGCAGCTGATATGCTGTTTGGTTTAAAAACTATTCCTTTAGAAAGATTTTACTTAATATGAGCGTCCATATTGGGTGCATTATTAATTAATTTAACATTATTCTTGTAAATAATCTTGTGACGAATCAAGTTACAAGAATAAAATATATCCATTATTGCAATATTATACAGGATAAAGATTTATTGAAAAATAAATTATTTGATTTCTATGTTTGCAAATAATTTTTGCAAAATTATTTTGTTTTAATATTATTGATACCTGGACTACCAAAAGCAGAACGGGAAAGACGTACGCTCCTTGCGGAAATAGATTGTGTAATTTGACCAGAGTATTGAAAATATGGTCTATCTAGCTTAGAAACATAATCTATACTGATCTTCATTTGTATTGCGAATATTGATCCCAAAACGGCAAAGAAGAACAAATAAAATATTCCTAGTTGACCTACATTTCAAATATATGTTTTACGTTAACACGTTTAATCGCACAAGGCTATATTCTCCATGAATCATAACATAACAGAGCGTACAAAAACCGGATGTAACTAAATTAATACAATGCATCAGTCGTCACATTTATTTCTATGTTCATCTCATAAAATTTTATTTTTTCCGAACTATGCTGAGTTATGTGAACAGAAATACTAAATTATAGCATAAAATAAAACTAGAATGCTTGTTCGAATTATTTATGATATTATTATGATTACCCCATTCTTTCGCTGTTCTGTCAAGAAATGCCTTTCGATTATTATCCCAAATAAACCGCAGAAAGTTTCGAAGAGGTCCTAAATCGGGTTGCGGTATTCGACTTTTATAATACTCTTCATCATGTAAAATTACCATATCGAGGACTGATTTATATCTTCAATTTGAAGTTATGAGAGGAAAGTTGACGAAAAAGTTATTCTAGTTTTTGAAGTTAGTTATTTTTAACAATCTTTCGTGCATTTATTTTGAACTGACTTCAAGGAAAGATACATTTTCGCGCGATACATAGACAGATTTAAATATTTCAGTGAACAAATATATATGTGTTAGAAATAATTCCATAATTTGCATATATAATAGTGTTAAGGAAATATATATGAGTAATATTTTTATCATTAATTAAACTTTCCTTACATTGTACATATTTTAAACATTTTCTTTTCGATATGATACAGGAGGGTTCCTAGAATTCGTTAGAAATAACGTTAAACCAGTTAAACATAGTAATTATATGAGAATTCTCCTTAAATTGTAAGGTGGCCTACATAGTTGGATATCGCATGTATCTTCGATTCCATGATTCGCGTCAGTTTCGGGTAGTTGGATTGTTACGGTATGGCTGATGTGGGTCTAAGTTTAGATGACATAATTAAAAAATCAAAATCATCAGGAATGAGAAGCAGAGGTGGAAGGTGAGACAATTTAAAAAAATCAGTAATAAATTTGACTCTATTGTGACTGCTATATTATCGATTTCTTCATAACCTTAAAAAAATGAGTTTGCAATTATCAAAAAGAAAATTTCGTTTTTAAAATATTATCTGGCAACAATTTTCAAGATTTTTCATTTCATGCATAATATTGCTTTTTTTTTTTATCAATTTTTCTGTTATTTTATTGGTTCGACAGATTTATTTCATAATTTGTGATTAATGAAAAAATACATTTTAAGTTGGAAGCTTTTCTATAGTATTGTCAGGAATGATTAAAAATTTGTATTATTTTTTTACAGACTTGTAAATAATCGTTATTTATATATATTTTCTTATTATTTCGTTTCAATAACATACATAGCAATTACTATTTACTATGAAACAGTGTTGTAATCTGATTAACATTTGTTTATTAATATCTAACCTTAGTCTGTATGATTATTAGTATTTCAGTATGACATTGTATTACGCGAACATTTATTCTTAGAAATGTATTACAGAAATTAAATATAATGAGCATGAAAGTTAACTGTCACTTTCCCATGTTCTATGTAGTATCCGAAGAGGTATTAATAGGGGTGCACGTGCTAATGGTTCACTAAGAGGACGAGGTTCACAAGTTATTACTGATGCACGATTTAAAATTATACAAAAGAATCGGGAGAAACTTACAGATGCAAGAGATAAACTTGCAGAAATTGCCAAACAAAGTGATGCCAGATTAAAGTTGGATAAGATTCGTGCATCACAGCTTAAGAAAATAAAAGCACAGATACCTGGGATATCTCAAAAAACAGGTCGTAATGGAAGACTGTCTTTATCAACTAATAAAGTGCCTCCAATTATGCCACATACCGTAGCACCAAATATTCCAAATAATTATATGCCACCATCTACTAGGGCAGTGGGTTATAGGTCACATCCAATTGCAGAAACTCATTACATGGGAGATATGAACATGGATTTTATTGATGGTACAAAGAAAATTGGTATACATATTTAAATTGGTTTGCAGTGATCAATGTGCAGGATTATTTAATGTCTTTCTGTATCTTAGATTATATGATGGAGTCAGCACCTTTAAGAAGAACAGTAAGTAACGAATATGCTCCTACACCACCCCCACCTCCTCCAGCTTTCAGTATTAAACCTACATCTTCATACACATGGGTAAAACCAACAAGCAGTAACGTAATAAGAATTGTACCTTCTCGTAAACCTGACGATGATCGAGAACGTGAAAGAGCAAGAGATTATAAAGTTATTGCACGTTTTCCAATGGTAATTGTTGTTACATATACTGCTGTTTGTCATGTTAGTTCTTTAATTTTGGACTTTAAAATTATTTGTAATTAATGATTTCAGACAAAACCTGCTTCTCCCTCATATAAGGAAGATTGGACTTTTGGTACAAAGTCAAGGTATATTTTTTTTATTGATTTTGTTCAAATTTATTGTAACAAATAAAATAAAAAAATATGTAACAAATTTCATTTTATTTTATTTTATTAAATAAAATTTGTTACATATAATATTTGACTTATTGTTACTTTTACAGGACTATATTAGCAGAAGATGCAACAGATTCAAAGTATTATGATTCAAGAAGTCATAGAGATATTGGAGTAAAATCAAGACTAGATTCAGTTCCGAGTAAATCGCGAAATATAGGTGTTTTACCTCGATCCAAAACAAGCTCCACTTCGTCATCACAATCAACTGGTTATCGGATTGTAGTATCAAATTTACAAGCAAATGTCACTCAAGAAGATATCAAGGTATAATCAAGTCAGGAGCATTAAGCGTATTTTATTCTAGCTCAACTAAAGAAGAAATATTCGTATATTACAGGAATTATTTGAGGATGTAGGAGAATTATTAGTATCCAGATTAGTACGACCAGGTACAGCAGAAGTAATTTATAAAACATTAAAGGATGCTACTAAAGCTGTTGAAACTTATCATAATAGACAATTAGATGGACACCCTATGAAGTGTCTCCTTGTAAATCCACGACCAAAAAATAATCCAACTGGACCAGCCGTTAGGTCTCTTACAGAGTAAGTATAATATTTTGTTATTATGACGAAATACTATTATGGGAAAAGAAGATTAAGTGAGAGGCTTTGTCATATTTTGTTATGACTACGAAGTTTGAGTAACGAATAAATATTTCCATTTTTTATGTACTTTTATAGATCCAGAAGAAGTGTTAGTTCAAGTTATGTACAACCAAGTTTAGGAGCAGTACACCGTGCATTGTTCGATGATTCTTAATCAAATATATTTCAATTTTAATCATAAAATGCCATATATAATGGTAAAAGTTTTTATTCTAAATATTTTTAAAAGAGAAGGAAATAGAAAAGGAATCAAGAGATTAAATGATGTGTACTGAGAACACACATTTGGAGAAAGAAGTTCTAACTGGAAATTGTATTTATAAAATTTCATGTATCCTATTTTTAATCTATATTACAATTGAACGAAATTAGCTCAATAGCAAATGAATTAAATGTTGTTATAAAGGACAGACACAAGAATGCTTATTGTACATTTAATATAGTCAAATAAAACAACAAGCATTTAGGAATTTTTAATACTTCGTATTACGTTGTCAATGAGATCTCGAAAATTGAAGAAAAATGTTCGGATTAGATTGGAATTAAAGTGCAAAAAGTATATACTCGTCGTTCAGAGTATTTTATAACGTAACATAATGGTAAATAAAAGAATAGCAAGACTATTTACAGGATGCTGTAGAGAAAGGAATTAGATGTTATTGCGATAGAATATGCTGACTATGATGAAGGTTTTATTTACTTGGTATAATAAGATGATCACAATATTGTTGTAATTTATAGCTATCAAATATAGAAGCTAATACTCTGTACATGCTATTAATGAAATGGACTACTGTGAGTTCTCTTGGAAATAGATATCAAGTTATGGGAGGAAGTTGGAGCAAGTATTTGGAATCATTGACAATTATAATTCGGCATAGTAAATGGCACATAAATAATTTTATTCCTGGTTACAACTACAATTTCTAAAGAAAAACGAACTCGCGAGGCACGACTCGATTTATCTTACTCATAAATCTCTTTCAGATATTATTGAATATATTAAAGTTATGTACCTTGGTTACCCACACACATTCACATGAAAAAACATATACAATTAAGATACAAAATACAATAAAAAATTAATGTCAAATAGTTTTAGTATCTAGTACAGACGTTACTCACAATCGCTTCTCTTAGATATTCACAAGGTAGCACTGATTATCAATACTGAATAATTATTTCGGAAATAATTTAAATCATGTTCTAAGTATTTATTTGACATTAAATACTTAAAAAATTTGGAACTTAATCTCATTTGACTATATCTTACGCATAAAAGTTTCTTCTTCATTTAAAGGTATCGCGTATATGAATATTTTAACTTCTACGACTATTACTCATTTTAGACCTATTTGGCAATCGAAGAACTTCTGCGTAAGACATTTCTAAACGTTTTAATCTGGCGACTTCTTCAGACGCAGTGCTCGGTTTATAGTCTCTGTACTCGAAACTACTGTTCTGTTGATCATTGTTGTTCTGTATGTACACGTTATTTGAATGTTTTCCGGAATTGGGTGATTCTTTCGTTTTATTCGCATAACTGTATCCATTACAGACGAGACTACCATTTTGATTGGCGATTGTGAAAGGTCTGAACTTTTTCTTTCCACCGCTGTTCGACTTTGGCGGCATGGACTTAGGGTTTGTCGTCGGAACCACATCAGGCGTCGTTGGTCTCTCGTTATACGACAATTTTCTATTAGCATTTTTCTTTGAGGCTTTCTTTTTATAATTAAGCGCTATATAAACCGTGCGATCCGTGTCTCGAATAATATCGTTTCTAATTTTTGCCTGCGCAATTGTAGTTGTCTCGGTATTTTGTTGTTCTTTAACCCCGTTCGATGAGACAGGCAGGTGTACTCTGTAAGGCGGTTCAGATACGGCGGAGGAGAACATGGATGAAGTGACGCTCTGATTATCGTCCGTAGTCTCGCTTGGAACGTCCTCTTGGAGTAGAATCGGGGATTGCTGTTGAGAAGCTGTCGTACTCGTAGAATCATCCAGCAATGGTAATTTTTCTCCTTCGTCTTTGGCCTCCGCCGCTCGTTTAAGGACGCTGAATATTTCGCTGAATAATTGCCTGTATTCCGGTGTTTTCCTAAATCTACTCTCGAACGGGCTGTTATCGTCATAAATACTGAACTTGCAATCTTCTCCGTCCGCGATAGAACAAAGGAAGGAGCCGGGCCTTCCTTCCGTTTGCGTCGCTTTATTGCTCGTCTCGTCCGAGAATCCAGAAGACGAAGTCTCGGCTTCGGAGAAGTCTGTGGGTGTAGCCGAGAGTATCTTCTTACCGCATATTTCAGTTTTGGCACGTGTAGCGTTTCCACTGGCAGGTTTCGTCGGCTCTTGTTGAATTTCTGTTTCCAACGTCGGAGCATGAAAGCTGTTAAATTCGCCCGACATCTCTAGTTCTTCTTGCAACGACATAGGCGTTGGCACGCTGTCCTTTCGTCGTAGAGCCGAGCGTCTTTGAACTTCTAACAAAGCTTGATATTTTTCTACTAGCACTCTGTAGGGATTCTTCAAGTCGCTTTGTCCTTCGTGTTCTTCGTTCGTATCCTGGAAGCAAAATAGTCGTTTTATACATAGGGATTTCGTGGCAGTGTCATAAATCTTCAAGATTAATGCAAAGTAAAATTATGAAAAATATCAGACGTAACAAAATACGTAGTGGGTAACGATAATTTTGTTCCTTCAACTAAAGCTTGATTTTGATATATAATAAATTAAAATAATGGTTTTTTATTAGCTTGTAGGAAAAATTGATGATGTAACGATTCATCAGCATGAAGAAAATATAGTGGAAGTTCGTTTATATCAATGGAATTGTAGTAGTGCCTAATTAAGAACTTTAACTGGCATAATAAGATGTGAATAGGGGCATCCTTTCCGACATTATTATGTTTTTAAGAGGAAATGCGAAAACTTCTTATATGAATATAAACTCTTATTAATCGAACGAAAAATCATAGGTAGTGAGGAGAAATCTTATTATATGAACGACCTATGTACAACTTGTATGAACCAATTTGCCCCCCGATAGTTTCATATAAACGTGGTTGTATTACATTAAAGAAAAAACATCTACATCATTTAAAGATGCAAGGATTCTTGGATGAAAGGTACAGGAAACGCCAGATTTATAGGATGTTAAATAAAAACAACGATATTTGTTGTAAAAATATGTTTTATTCAATATCATATAAATCTGGCACTTACATTGTACAATGCAATTTTAACAAATAACAAGTCGACTAGATATGCTAACAAATTGGTTCATGCTCAAAGTTGAATTAACAACTTCAGAAAGTAAATGCGGCGAAGCAAACTTAACTGTAAAAAAAAAAAAATAAATAAATAAATAATAAGCAACATCACCAAATCCGACCTATTCGAATTTCACACGATAACTAATTGCACATGGAAATAACTTATTCGCTAATTCGTTAATTTAACACAGTCTTTTTATTCTTTGGAAATTAAACTCTTTCTCCTCTTTTCTTTTTAAAGATATGTGTAATATCTACCTATTCCGGGGATACTAACTAGTTTCCTCATCTATTAATATTTTTCACGTGCGAAAACTTTTTCATTGATACGTGACATTTTTCAATCATCAAAATATACGAGTAATCATCCTAGAGCCATGCTTTGATACGATCCTTGCTAACTTACGATATTAAATTCGTTATAGTTAGATTCGTAGTAATGTAAGTGCTCAGTTATAATTGTCATCATCATGCTCTTTACCTACACCATTTTCAATCAGCCTTATTGAAGTCTAATAACTTTGTTATCTAACTCCAAACTTAAACATTTTTCTGTACCTATCAATTTCGTCCCAAAATTTTTTAAATAATGGTACAAAATTAGGAACAGCCTAATCACAAGCCGCAAACATCTACAATCTAGAAACTACAGAAAACTACAAACAACTAAAAAATAAAAGTAAAAGTTGCTTAATTACAGTAGTCACCGGTATAAGGATAAATATTATACTCTGACTTTAATTTTAGTTGAATGAAAAATTTCATTAAAGTTTTGAATTAAATATCGGAATTTAATCAAAGCTAATGGCATTTTCGATTATAGTTAGTAGTACGATATGTTTGTAATCAAAAAATTGATGAAGCTTTAAGTTAAATTTAACTTTGATACGTAACTTTTGTCAAGTAGATGGCAAATAATTGTCTTTCGATAACATGTTATCTAACATGTAAAATACTCATTGCATCGAGTCTGTTTAGCTTTCAATTATTTACTGTTGTCTCTACGCGCTTTCTATAGTTTAAAGCAGCTAATTACTACTTTTTGATGGCAACACTTTTCTTAAAATGAAAATTGGTATTCGGAACGGTTTCAATAACAATGGCATAACACACTCGTTTTTTATGTACCATATCGTATGAAAGAAAACAAAAATTAACGACGGTGTTTTCCATATACACGCGAAAGTTGTCCACAACAGCATACGAAATTCTTTATTCTCTTTATTTGCCTTGGATTTCTTAATCTTTGTTGGAAGTGTCTCCTAAAGCAAATAAAATTAAATTACTTTTGAATCTACTCGCGTAACTAAGAAGCTTTTACTAGATATATAGTGAAAAACAGAAGTATTGGCATGGACCAAAATTTCCTATAAAATACGGCATAAATTATAAAACATACCATCCATCTAAAATCATATCGTCGGGATATTATTTTGCGGGACGTACAAAATGTACGAAATAAATATTGCTTAGGAAGGAGTAGAACAACGTAATTGAAGCAAAGTCAGAGAGCAAAAAACAGAAAACATTTCATGCACACACATTGTCTGATACAGCAAACATTGCACAAATGAACATGAAGGTACCTGAGTAACAGATACGGTGTCACGTTGAGTGTCATTTATGAATGATTCAGTCATGCTAATGTCATCGTATTCTTCCTGGTTCAACATTATAGAGAGTTCGTCGTGTGTTTTAGATTCCATTCCGCGTAAACATCGTCCACATAGTTGGCCTCGTCTGCAAAAGGATGACAATTTTTCATTACGGAAATCCTACCAATGATTTTTCCCTGAATCCGTAAAAAAATTAATAGATAGAGTAATCGGCTAAACTAAAAATAATTTATGATCGCGTATGTCATAGTTGTGTACGTTAAATGGTTAAGAAAATAAGGAACGTGTTAAAATATTCAAATGCTTTTGAATATAAGATGTCTTACATAGGGGAAAAAATAATGTGAAAGATTTATTAATACCGAAAATATTTTACAAAGAATCTTTTACGTTCTATCATTTGGAAACTTTAGAAAATTTCAATCGAAAAAGTTTTCTATAACACCCACCTAACTTCTTCCAGCGTGTTTATTTCTTCTTGAAGATTTTTTACGTCTTGTGCTTTACCCCGCAAAACGTTCAACTGTTCTTCTAATGTAGTATTTTCCTGCAATACAGTAGTTAATTGTTGTTCGAGCTCAGCGACTTTCTTTTGCTCCCTTGTTCTTTGACTTCGCGCTTCCTGCACCTGCCTCAGCAATTCGGTAACTTCTTCGTCATTTGTCGAAACTGTTGTATGAAATTGCCGAACGTTCGAGTCAATGCTAGCTTCTTGGAAAGGTCTTTGGCCACGTGAGGCAGCGCTCTGAAAAATATTTCCACGTTTCAATTTGATAAATACCTACTGCGCTCGTTTATGTCGATTCTAGTACCTACAATAGTATCTATAATAATAGTTCTATACTATAATATATACTTAATAATATATACTATCCTTGGTAATTTATCGCAAACTATAAGTAACTGTACCTAGATTATTGAAATTTATCTATCGCATTGTTTTCAAAGAGGCTTATAATTCTTCTGTAAATAACAACAAAAGTTTTGCCAATACAATTTTTTGCTAACTGAATGCCGAAACGTTTAGTCAAACAGGATAGAAATTTCACCGGTAAATTGAAATTTTACCGTTTACAGCTTAGTATCAAATACAAAATAACCGATAATTATAGAACTTATCTGAGATCGTGCAAAACGAATTCTATGAATATTAATAACCTGTTGTATGCTGCCACCTTGCATAGCCGGTGCTTTCCATACAAAGGTCTGTGTTTGTGCGGTGTTCGTCGATTGACTCGCAGTCTGTTGTCGAAGTATACTTTCATGTTGCTCGTTTATCTCGTCGATTTTCTTCTGGAATTCCTCGCACCGAGCTTCCAAGTTCTCGATTGTTAAACACTGGCTGTTAACAAATTACGAGAAGCGTTTATTAATTACATAACATTCAACCAAGTTACACGTCGCATACGTATTTCTTGTTTCTGATATTGATAATTTAAATCTATCAATAATCGTACACATATTGTTTTAATTAAATAATTATAATTAACTATTTTGTTAAAAACATGTCATTCTAATAATATTTGATAATTCGATAGTTCTAACGTTAGTCGATTAATTAGTTGAATATTTTTAAACGGAAACTTTTCTCTAAAAGTAAGTAAATGAAAGGAAATTGAGTAACAGTAAATTTTCATACCTTTTGATTAGCTTTTTGTCACTTGTGTTCTCAATCACGAGACGGTGATTTGCACGTTCCAAATCCTGGATGCTGACTTCGAGTTGCTCATAAATTTTCAATCGTGAGTCGTTTACCTCCCTCAAAGCAGCTGTTTGTTTTTTCATATACTAGAGAAGCATATTTCAATGTAAATAAATGGCCCTAGCGATTAGCATAAATTCTCGACAACGTTGTAACTATTGAAAAGTTACCTCTATTTCTTGTGCTTGTTCCTCAACGGTGGACTGGTGTGTTTTGATAATGTTTTCTAATTCCTTGTTCCGTTCTAAAAGTGTTTTGCCGAGTTCTGCAGCCAATTGCAAGTCTGAAATAAATTCCCAATTAGAGATTTCTCGGAAATTTCACGTAAAACTTTTATATTATGTATAGATAACAGATTTTTATGCATGTGTAGGATATTTAAGGATTAAAAAAATTCGCTTTTCCAATTATACTTTACGGATAATCATATTTGAACGGTACGAGAAATTTAGTAAAAAAAGAAAAAAAATGCACACTCTTTTCATATCTGAGATTATACGAATTTATACGTACATTAACGCGCGTTCAAATACAACGAATCGTTATACAGCGAATATCTGGAAAATTTCTCCCATATCCATTAAACATGATTTTACACACATTCCATGTAATATTCCCAACGATCATTAAAAAGACAAACGTTTCTTCTCTTAATCTACCAGTATACTCCACTATATCAATTCATTTGGAAATTTATAAAAGTATAAATGGAATAAGCAATTAATTTCTTTGTCCTTGAAAGGTTTCCCGCCAATAGCGATCGGTGATCACACATCACGATTATTACGTGTATAATATCTTATGGTATAATATAGTACGATAAAAAACGACAAGCGTTGCTGATATAAATAACAGTTACGCCTGAGACATTGAATTTCTTGATTTTATCTGTGGCAAAGCTCCTGTGCCTGATGATAATAATAATAAAAGTATCATGCGCAAACGTCGCGTCGGTTCGTCGTTAATTTACGTGTATATAATTAATTGCAATAGGGTCGATCGTAATAGCGATCCAATCTGTAATTAAGCTCCGACCGAGCTCCTCTCGCTTGTTAACGATGACAAAACGATCGCGTGACAAAAGATCGAGCCTGGAGTTTCGAATGATTCGAAACGATTGTAAATCGAAAGGATAACGCCGTGGATGTTCCGTACAGTTGAACTTTTGACGGCGAGTGTTCTGCTTCGTTGCATTTCCTCGATCTAAAACTGACGACCTCCAGCGAGCCTAAAGGCAAGGAACAAACGGCGTTCCAGCTAGGGCTAAGGACCTTCGTGGCGAGGAAACGAGCCAACTACCGTTTTTTCCTTCCCATCCTCAACTGTCATTAATGTCTCTCGATTCACTTGAACAACGTACAACGACAAATGCCATTCTCTTCCCCTTTTTCCTAATTCGCACACGCTTTACACGCGTAATGGGAAATCTCACGACGATAATTGTAGCTGTAATGTGACGCTGCTTATTTTTTATTGCACCTAGCAATTTTGCGTTATTGTTGCGCTTCCATCTTTACGCAGATTATAAATTATTCGTGTTCGTAAACTGTGTGATTCGTGTTTGAAAGAAAAATGCAAATGTGTCGTGAGTTTTTATAACACGAAATTTCATTCGAATTGGTCTTGTTTAAGAATTGTTTAAGCCCATACGAAGACGATAGAAAAAATAGTCTACGTGTTTGCTCAAGGACGTGCAAATCATTTATTTCATCCATCCAGTGGACGTAAATTACGATACGAACTTCCGCAGAATGCAGTGGAAGCGGTGATTTCATTGCATTTTATTTATTCAAACGAAATTTTAATTAATGCCCGAGTAATTGAACCTTGTTCACTGAATTCTCTTATCTAAATTGTGAACTCCTATTATGCGTATAAAAAATAATGGGCGGGAAAATTCGCGAACTCTTATTGTACGAACTCCAGTTATGTGAACTGCTTGTCCTGGCGGACGGGTTCAGGCAAATGGAATTCTTCTGTATTCCGCAGAAGTTTATACCGCACTTTGGCATGCGCTGGATAAATAAAATAATTGATCGATACCTGTTATCAAGACAACACCGAGATACGTTACTCTGCTATTATTTGATTTCGAAAACATTTTACGGAATGTGGATAATACCACTGGATTATGTACCTGATAAAAATTCACATCTCTAAGTTTTCTTTTTCAAAGATGAATTAAGATATATAAATAAAATATATAAATTTATAGTACAAGGTAAATGGCGGTCACTTTGAAAGAAGAGATATGTCGTATACATATCGTTAGCACTGTCATTGACGTGATATCTTATTCATAAATGACGAAACGGTTTAATTGACTGTATAGCAGCTATTTTAGAATTCAAGCTTAACGAGCATGCTGTCACGTTTGACTCGAAAGTTCTGACGTTGGATAGAAAAACGTAGTTTTCCGTTATTCCCGCACTTCCGCAAATTCGTTTCCCTAAATTCATTCAGAATCGATTCGCCACGCAAACGCTCGAACACAAGGCCACTGTTCCAAGAACTTTGACACGACGAAAATGATTTTCCATTTTGGTATACCTTGCGGATTTTCAAGATACGACAGCTCGATGGAGTAATCCCAACAATCGAAGGAATTTGGCGGCGTCTGCGGATCGCAGACTACGTTCCGTCTGTTCATCTTTCCAAGCTCCAGAATCCTGAAAGATGACCCGAACTTCCACTTTTTCTCCTAACACTTGTAGCTCGCTAACCGTTCCTCAACGTCACTTTCAACGTATCTTACGAACTGTTCTTCAACACGCACTAAACGAAGAAGATTTTCACTCGGTCCATCCAGATGATACGATTCGCGAACGAACGTTCCACGCGGAGGAGTCGGGTTATCGACCACAACCGGTTCCAACGAAGGTAGCCGGTCTTCTGTGAATTGCTAGGTAGCCGAGGAACGTGTGCAGCCTAAACGTCGAATACCCATCCACTGCTAACTTGCCTCCCTCTCTCCACCTTTATTCCCCTATCCCCTCTCTACCCAGTCCTCTCGCGAACTCTTTCTTTCCCTTCTCCCTCTCTCTTGTTCTTTTTCACCTGGTGCAATTCCCTTCTGGCGATGGCGAGCATCTTTCCTCAGGTACTGCCTCCCTCGGGTACTCTCACTCCGCGTGGCCACCTCTTTTTCCTTTCCCTTCTTCCCATTCCGTAAACGCGTATCTGTTTCTCTACCGGGTATACACCTCTTGATACACGTGCAAACTGTCCCACTTTTGCTACCTTTATTTCAAACGATCAACGTCCATCACGGGATTGTTATTTGGGCACATAGATATTTTCGTTTATAACTGGCGTGTTTATCGGCCAGGTTTCCACGCTACGTAAGTACGTAATTGAAATTTTCGGCAATTCGGATAATTTCGAGAACGGTGCCCGCGTGAATAAATGAAATTGAATATCGAAATTATGTAAACATATCTTTTACGTTACGAGGTAGCGCGGTAATTAGTGGCGTTTTCGTATTGAGAAAACGAATTCTCCGCAATGGGAATTCCAGTTGTGTTAAGATTTTTTCCGCTGAACTTTGAATCTTTTCCGAGGTATTCTTACGTGACCAATTCGTATAAATATTTGATTAAGAAAACAAGCGAAGTATCAAATATCAGATAATCAACGGCATTCTCGTTTTAACCAGAGTGTACAGCGCGATTCAAAGATCGTAAGCGAATCGGTAGAAGAGCAGCTCCTTAGCCGTACGAAGCTCACGGATGAATAAATATACTTTTTGTAGGCGGAAAAGCGTAAAATTAACGATCGAACGCGTGGCGCGTTACACAATGAATCGCGGGAAGACGGTCGAGTCGCATCTCGTTCGATCGCGAGACGCGAAATCTCTTGCCCGGCAGTCGTGGAAACCACTTGCTCGTGGTATTTCGATTTAAATAACCCCTGGTAACCTCGAGCCCGCCGCTGAATCGATTCTCCTGCCGAATACTTTCTCCTGGGAATGCCTCGCGAAACGTTATTAATCTCTTCATCGGCCGAAATAAAAGAAAGGAGGCTATTGTTGGCGTGGACCCGAGAGCCTCGCAGA
The DNA here is from genome assembly GCF_024516045.1 of Bombus affinis. NCBI lineage: Eukaryota > Metazoa > Arthropoda > Insecta > Hymenoptera > Apidae > Bombus > Bombus affinis. The sequence goes on from NC_066348.1 coordinate 899,992, forward strand.
AGGCGTAGCAACCGCACAGGTGCACCTATACGTGTGCAGAGCGGCGACCTTTCCAGAGCACAGAGGAATACGGCGTGGCGCGTGAAACCGCTTTGAACATATTACCGATATTAACTAGAGTATGTACGTCAGCTGACTAGACCATTATCGCTCTACCACACCCTGTACGCGAGCATGCCGCGTGTAGAGTCAAGTTTTATAAAGCAACAACAAAGCACGTGGCATGGCTTGCTGTAAAACGTAATTTCACACTTGGGTTTAGCGGGCGGCCGGCACGAGTGTGGGAAATAGTCGGCGGATACAGGTCAAACCGTATATCAACGATCTCCAACGATTTCCATGCCTTTTCTATCCTTGTTATTTTATCGCGTGCTTTTCGAATTTAAGCGCGCCGCGTTCTTCGTTACGCTCCGTCTTATTCCCTTTTGTTTCGATAATACGAAGAAACGTTGCACACTGTTAGAATATTTAAAAGTCTTCTGATCCTATAAGCAGCCACGGCTACCACCTTTGATTTATCCTTTAACAAAAGCGTATTTACAGCTTGCCTGCAGGTGCTTATGGGAATCGAAGGGTTAAACGAAAGTACGTATTCCAGTCGTATTTCACGAAACTAATCGCGCGTTGCTGCGAAACCTTTCCGTTTTCACTTATTGTTCAAATAAAGCGACGCGTAAAAAATTTGCCATTGGCTTAAACGAATCATCCGCTCCTGCGACCCGTTGAAATACGTGGGTTTGTTTCCCATCATTGTGCCGAACAGGGCATAAAGCACACATGCGACATTCTGAGACTATTTCTCTCGAAGATGCTCGCACCGTACATTCCACAGGTCTCCGTTGTTCTGGATATCGTTGTTTATTTTCGCGTACGTTCGCAGGTGCGTGCAGTTTGAGCAAAACTCGAGAGAAACAGTCTCTTTCACTTTGCAATTTTTTTTACAGCAACACGACCTTCGCGGACGAAATTTTTCGCGAAGAATGTCCGATAAAAACAGATATCGTGAAATTCATTCGACGTATAAATTTGTAAAACAGATACGATTCCTTGTAGGATATAACTCTCGAATTAAAAATTTAAGTATTTAATTTTCAACCTGAGTAGTCGTGTTTGTAAGACAGTAATTTTTAACCCTTTTCTCTAATAATCGAAGCAAGATCAAATAGACACATGATCGTATTTAATTTCTCATATAACCATCATAGTATTCGCGTAATTATCGTAATTGTGCGACGTTACACGTTTAAAATATGATATATACGGACTCGTATAATTTTTATGAAATTTAAATAATAATTATTATGCGGTACCTTCATTCATCATTATCTGCAAACTTGTCCCTTACAAAAAGTTGGTTCAACAGGTTTAACGACTTATTAAATGTAGTATCTGCTTCCACTTTCTACATTCTATATACATATATTACCATCATTATCTTCCTGTATTCGGTTCTTCTAACACGAGCATCTAAGATACCTTCACCTTTGCTTAGAAGGCAAGAAAAAGCAATAACAGAAAATTATTTTATTCGAAGGGGCAAATATCCTGGTGAACGAAGATTTCTATTTGCATTTTATTCTAATTTCTCTTCTGGCATCATTAACAAAAAATAAGACGTTTCGAATTTCAATTACTCGTCTCTGTACGAGCTGTGAAATCATTAGATACGTCCAAGAACGAGCAATCCGAACTGGTCTTCCGTGGTTAACGGAATAAATTATTTCGATTACTTTGATATCAGCTTCGACGTGAAATCAAAGAAGGAAAAAGGAAAAGAAGGTAATCTAACGCTTCATTCATAAACGAGGCGCGAGAGCGTTGTACCTATTCTCCGAGAAATCTCTTCTTCTCACGAGCCAGAAATTATAAAAACAATGCGTAATAATGCACGATCTTATCTAATGTAACCCGTCAAAAACCTAAATAATTCGAGACAAGCGGTATGTATATGTATGCAACTTACATGCACGTATACGATATATGTGAAGAAAGCTCGGTCGAAAGCAAATAATGAAAGTCAGCAGAAAGCAGAAGAGCCTGTTTCGTCGTTTCGATGGACACGCGACAATCCTTCGAGTCGTAAGCATAATGGCGAAAATGATACCTATCTTAATTGCAGTCAATTAATATCCGGAAGCCGAGCGAACGCCGATAGAGATACGTATAATAAGTTACAGGCTTTATTAGCGCACTGTATCTAACGAGATAATCCGCGGGATATCTTATTTGGCTTCTGACACGCTGTTTCGTTCAAAATTATCCAATCATTGCTTCGATTGGTATAATATAAAGTTGTTGTTGACGTTGGAATTGATACCGTATCGATATTCGTCGATACATTCTCGCAAAATTGAACTGTTACTGTTGATAACATTTAAAAGCCACAGGCTACGGGTTCTTCGACTGTTTTCATTATACAGGTTTAATTATTATTGATTAATAGTTAATGCAGTATTGTTGATTAATAAAAGAGTTGAGTTTTGCAAATTACTAGACGTTTTGAGAATCATTTCCGATTGAAAAATTGTTACTCGGTCCGAATACTCGAATATCGAGCTGTTTGAAACTTTATGGAATATCTATTCCATCGCTATCTGCACTCGATTGAAAATCATTAATCCGAAAGGGGACAAGTCGAGAGAAACATGAATACGCGGTAACTCGCTTTCAAACTATGTGCAAATTTATGCGCATTAATTCGATTCGATAAAACGCGGCTTTACAACACTACGCTTCTGGTACTTTCATAAAACCGCGCATTAGCGTTTCGCGCCTAAGCTTGTTGCAATAACATTAACATCCTCCAACCTTATTGACATAGTAAAAGACTGGTTAAGGTGTTGTTGCAGTACTGAAAATGATTTGAAAAGAAAAGCATACCGATAAGAAATTCTTATATGTATATATATATATATACATGCTGTTCGTGCTTAAGAAACTCTTTTAGCGAGAGAAAAACACGATTCGCTGCAAATTGACGCAAAGAACGCAGCAGGATTGAACTGCGGAATTAATGAATCGAACCGCTATGACAGATGTTCTATATGATTTAGTTTGTCGTGGCGACTGATGGAATTGGAAAGGAATGTCGCGTTACACGTTTGAAGATTACGCAAGAGCGTGAGAAATGACTAAATAATACCAACTGTCGTAACTTAATGATATATATAAAAACAATAAAAGATTAAGAAAAACCTGTAACGATACAAATGTTTGTTATATTTCCATTCGTTTAATCATATTTGTGAAAATAAGAAAGCGCATAAGTATATCTGCGATCTAGCAACGAGACAAAGCATTCAAGAATATAATTATTATCAATTCGGCATTTCAACAATCGAATTCGATAAGAGATCTTGACTCACCACAAACGTGAGCAACTATTTATTAAAGTCTATCAGCGTATCGTTTTAATTACGAATTATGAAAAAAAGCCTATTAGAGGTATTTAACTGTATCTAATTATATAGGTATAATCGGAATTCGTATCTTCGAGTGATCGATCCACTGGCAATGTAACCATGTAGGGATGTAGCAAATGCAAAAACATTCTATTTTCTAATGGTTTACGACGATGTAATTACACCTTCGAAAGCGTGTTTCTTACGTGTACGTGCAGGTACGTACACACGCGGACACGCAAATGTGGATGATAATTTAGGAAGAAGCTTGTTCATGCACCTAGCGAACGGCGTTACGTGAAAATTACTGTCCTGACGATAAATACTGAATGGCTAGTTTCACATCCTTAGGGCTTCGATGTCTCAAGAAACTTCCGTACTAGAAACGGATATTTTATTTGTCAAGTTTCATGCGAATTTAATTAAAGACAATGGATAATTTCGAAGAAAATTACATTCTACGCGGTGGAATAATGCTGGACCCATCTATCGAAAATGAATCTGTGGAAATTACGTTGGACGTTAGACATCAAAGAAAAAAATTTGAGTGAAAAAAATTAATTGAACACTTGGAACGATAAACAATGTAAGTACCGTCAGAAAGTGAAGATTTCTAATAGATATGCGTTTATAACATTTATTACCAAATGCTGTGGATTTTCAGTGATCAGCACATTTACAAAATTTAGTTAAATCTACTTCTTTACACGTTGTACTTTTTTTTTTTTACTTTCACAAGTAACATTCAATGTTAATATCCAAAGACGAGCATCGAGTCTATATTAGGTACTCTGCGTTTTTCATCGACATTTAAGGAGATCAGCGAGGAATATTGTATTCCAAAACGCTAGAACAATACGATACGGGAAAATACTTGCATTGTTTTAGAAAGGAAAATATAAATAATTATGCCAAACAGTTTTTGCTTTAGTGGTTACGCTAATTGAATGAGTTGAGTTCTTTAAGTGAGGAGAACGGACGCACATGTCTATTGCGGTAAAAGTGTTTTCAGCACGAATTCACATGTTTCTTCAAACACTTTTAATTTTTCTGCATACACACAGTTTCGTTATTCTTTCTGTTCGTCTACTTGTTAATTTTGACAAGTTGCGTTTTCCGTAGAAATAGTTTATTACCGAAAGTTGGCATTACCAAAAGAAAAATACCGCAAGTACCGTTTTGTTCATACAGAGGTTCAAGGATGAAGAATTTCGATAGTTTACATACAATTTACGTATGTTGTATGAACTAGCGAGTAGAATACGAAACGAATTTATCGTGTTATTCGGCATTCGTGCACGTAGCTTACATACGTGCGAATCTTTTTAGTATACATGTCATGTGGGTCATGTTTATTTCATTAGGATAGATTTTTTCTTGGTGAAAAATTCATGTTACATAGTATTTTTGTAATACAGAGAATAAATCAACGAACAGCTCCAGTGTTCTATATTAATACAAAATTATAACAATGTTCTGTAATGTCAGCTTTTAATGTTTTTATACCGAGTTTAATTTTCTTAGTGACTTTTGTACGAACTTTTTAGCGAAATTTTCAGTCTTCGCTTCGAACAGCTAAATATGCTGAACACACGAGTTTCCTGTAATGTAAAGAAACATTGCATAAATAATGACTTAGGAAATCAAAGGTAAGCGATAAAACAGAAGTGCAAGGCCTGGGAAGTGACTTTCTGAATAATAATCTGAATAACTGTCGAACTCGTACGCGAACGAGAAGTGAGACAAAAATGTCACAGCGAAAATGAAGCTTTTTTTCAGATCTTATTAATATGTCACAGTAGATTAACTCTTGCAACATTTATTATATTTTCTAGCAAAATAAATATTCCACGATTGGCTTAAAACCAAATTCTTATAAACGCAAATTATTATCAGAATTCTATTTTGTGCTATTAAATTGCTAAAATATGACGTTGTGCGTCCAGTCTTTGTACCAATGACGAATACCCATGAACATCTTTACTGGCCACTAAAACCAGACAGTCCGAAATTGTAAAAATGTCACTCACGCGTTATAGTCCTTTAAAGCACAGATATCCTCATTGAGTTGTTATTTACATACGAAGCAAAAACAACAATGGAAGGTACAAGATTTAGAATCCAGAGAGTCTCTTCCAACAGCTCGAAGGTTCAGTGCGAGCCAATCCTATTCCTAATTCTATTAAAACGTGTTAAAAACCGTCGTCGAGGATTAAAAATCGTAGTCGTAATCTTGGCAATAGTTGGCCTACGTCCAAGAAAGATCAACAAGAGGTAACAATATTAATAAAAAATTAATCATGCTATGGCCGATGCTTCCTTCAGTTGCATTGGATATGTCTAACAGATGCTGGGCTAGAAGAGAGGCTCCCAACTTACCGTTATCTACAGCAATGTAATCTTCTGTAAGTACGCAATGCAAATACTTTCTAGAATTTTTGATTCGGTGCTTGTACTATTACCTATTCTTTCTTACCTGGATTTCTTCTATTTCATTATATATCAATCTATATAAAAAATTGTACAGTGTTTCAAATTCTGAATGAAAAAGGCTTCCTATTTTCTTATTCAGTACTATTATTTATTATCATAAATAATTTCCTGACTTTTATAGTTATATATGCATTGAGAACTCTGTACACCTGTCGCGGATTCTTCGTTGCAAATCAAATTGACAAACTAAATGGAATGACGCTCAGATAGATATAAACTGAAAGTTTCACAGTGAGACTAATACAGTTTATGACGAATCCAGGAGAACCGCGAATATATATAAGTATTTGAAAATTTACTTAAAATGCTTGTATCGAATATAGAAAATTAATTTTTAATTTCTGTCTACTGAGTTACCATTAAGAGAAAAGTGGTGAAAGACATTAGACTATCGTTAACGTCTTACGAGCTGCCTGTTTTTCCCTGTGTCGTTCGACTCCGGACGAATCAACTCTCACGATCCAAGTATTAATTACAAAATGAAAAGTACTTCGGCGTTATGGTCCACCTTTTGTCTCGATACATCACGATTCAGCTCGAGGCTACTCTCTGGAAAGTATACATTGTTCGTGGTTCTTCGTGATCGTTCCTTATTGTTTCGTTCAGGTATGTTCGCACCTAAATCCTCTGGCAATGTGATCGTTCATTCGTGAAGAACAAATTATTTCGGTTGGAAGATTGGTCGTCTATTTGAATAGAAAGTAATCGTAATGACTGAAATGGAAACTGAAAGCGAATCTTCTTGAACATTGTACCCTCAGCTACAGCATTTTGAGAATTTTGAAATAATATTTTAATAATGTCAAGGATGAAATAAAATCTTTTAAATTTCATTCATTAAACATTTTTTGTCTAATACATTTTCTTGTGTAGGTTCTAACGCTTTGAAACTATGGTTTGGCCCAATTACATGGGACATTCTATGTAACGCGAGTTATACGCTTGATGTAGGTCGTGCCTGTTCGATTCGAGATAGAAAATTGCAAATGCAACGAAGCGTCAAAGCACAAATGTAAGTTTTTCTTAACTTTCATTCTTTTTAATTACTATAGTATAAAACTCTAATTATCTTTCTTATAGACGTTTTCGAAGCTAGATAACGCAAATTAAACAGAAATTAAGGTATGATTGAATTTAACTGAAGAAGCAATACATTTTGAACTTACGCAATACTCATAAGGAAGTACAATACGGAAGAAAGAGTTTGACCGATTGTAACCAACACAGTGAATAATGCAACATTTGTTTCCTTATTATAAAAAGTAATCGATTTTGTTACAACATATGATAGTATCAAAATAACGTGAACGTGGAATTTGAGCAGCTGTGTAGTTTTAAGATAATCCTAAAAGTAATCGTAATAGAAGTCAAAGCTTTCAATCTTTTAGTATATTTTTAACATAATACCTAGTTTTATATTTTTAACATAAAGCTTAGTTTTTAAAGCCAAAGGGCTATTATTTAATACAAATTAATCAACGTTGGCAATTTAAATTGGCTAAGTAATACCACAGAAATAAAAATAATTTTTCAGATATAAGTGCTTATATAACGTATGTAACAATAGAAAATATCCAGCGTTCCCGTAGAAATTTAGGAAGATAATAAAATTCATTTCCTGATTTCGTTACGTAAAGAACGATAATACTTAACGAACGTCGATATATCACTTCTCTGTCGTTGATATATTATTCAATATGAATAACTTTGTATTGCATTGTACTACTATACCTTACCCTTCCGTCTATCTACTTGTTCTTTATTTCTTATGGATTTTTAATTACCATTTGACGCAACGAATAATGCATTATACCGTGTAGGCGATCGATATAATGGTAATTTCCTTAAAAGTTTGGTATTCGTATAAATTAATCCGCGATTCATAATCTCGAACGTACTTAGGATAATTGTGGATTTATATTCAGAATGAAATTGAAATGGTCAATTTAAATAATCCTCCTTCAAAAGGAAACAGTTTCAATCTCGTCGCAAATCGATATATACAAGCAAGTGGCTATCTGCTATAACGATTGTACCGAGTGAAAGTATAAACGATGATATACGGAAAGGGTTGACGTGATAATTAGATACGCGTTTAAACGTGCCGTTTTGTCTGTTACACTTGTAAACGGTAGTTAAAAACATATCGATAACGTATACGTTATGTTTGATACAGGATCAATTTGCTCAACGCCTACACATTTTAGGGTAAACATTATTATCAGAGTCGATAATAACTGGGCCTTTCTACGTTCGTTCGGCCTGGTTTTAATCTGCGTTATTGCCTTTTGTCTTCTCTCGCGCAGACAGGTCAAGACATTCGCATTTGCTTTGCCTACTTTACTAGAGACTACGCTTCCTAATAAATTCTTACGATGAAAACGATCGCTCGTAGCGATGAAAAAAATGCAAGTTAATTTACTTACTTAGTATAGGGGAATAGCAGAGTCAAGTGCGATCAAGTGTATGTATTTATCTGACAGTAAAGATTTCAATAACACTTTCATGATAGAAAAGATAACTCGGGCGTGTGTCGTGATTTTTCTTCCAATAAATATCTGGTTATTGAAATACGAACATTATTCTCTATATTCTTGCTTTTGATTCTTGCACGTTGTGAGAAACATTTTACTGTTCTTTAAAAGAGAAATATATGGTGTAAATATATACAGTAACTTTGAAAATGTAATAAAGTGATAAAGCACGGAGAAATTCACTTTGAAATTGTACCGATAATGCTACTGATGTCTAAGAACTTATCTGTGCTACATCCAACCTTATCGATCAAAGGAAAAAATTAAGATCAACGAAACTAGCATATTTGAAAATAAACAGAGACCACCGTTATCGAAAATAATTAAACTATTTTCTACGTGAGAAGCGTCAACCTCCTTTGTTTTATCGAACTATCACTCAACTATTGTTGCGTAAGTTCTTTGAATATGACAGAAAAATCAAGTGTAACCATTTACATTTCAAAAGCTCTTCCGCTTTCGCCGCTATCCATCACCGATTGCGATAGGATCGTCTTAAATACGGCGTATAATAGGACTTAAGAATTTGATTTTTTTCCCCCTTTATTTTTATTTACCTATTTTTTCATTTTATTAAATATACAAGTAGTCGGTTAGCAACGCTACCCACACAGAAAGCTGCATGACTCACGGCTCTTGTTCAGAAGTCAAGAGAGTGCCGCGTTCACTTCCGTCACAGCAATTTATTGCATCACTAGCGTTATTTGATAGAAGATTGTTCCGAAGTATCTGGACGATACACCCACTCGACTTTTGGAAACGACGGAATACTTAATCTTTGGCAGTGTTCGCCCAGACTTTGTTACAATGTCATATTATGATCATTGATCTACTTTCTTTGGTTAAAATATCCCATTCAGATTTTTTCATATTTTTCGAAACAGGTTGAAATATTTGGAATTCCCTGTATTTTTGATCTTTTAAGTAACGTTATGTCGTGCACAGTCTGTTACGAAATAACGACTGAATATCTTCAATCGAACAAAGACTTTGCGAAAACTGAAAACTTCTGTTTTCTCCGATTTTAGAAAAAATCTTGTATAAAATAAATGTTGTTATTAGAAAAATGTACTAATTTTAAAACGAATAACGCAGTATTGAGGCAATATCATTGAATAAAACGGAAGTTACAAGAGAGCCGGAGAACTCTCGGTGATCATTGCAAACAGAGGAAACTCAATCGGCGAGAGTTTATTTATCGGTTGCTTTTTAACCGCAACACTTTCCAGCCCTTCTCTGCTACTTGGATTTCAGACAAGAAGAATGAATAGTCGACCACGAAAATTCTTCGGCTGCGATCGACGTATAACGTTGAATTTCTACGTAGACACAACATGTTCGGAATAGAGAAACCAAAATGAACAAAGGTATTCACGAAACAATCTATAAACAAAGGTATTGGGAATATAAGAGATAAAGAAATAAATCCATGAGAGAGCAACAGTAATTTACTTCCTGTCGAGTGTCGAGAGAGAAATTTATGTTAATCGATCTCAAGCGATTGCCATTGATCCTTTCAACGATGACCTGAGTCGGGTGTAATTTTCGAAAGTCATAGCAGTCGCAACGACTATCACTTACCCGGTCTTTTCATTGTCGATTTGCTTCGTTAATAATACCGGTTTCGGATAGCTTATTTTCATAGGAAACTACGCGATTAAAAGCACGTCAAAGAAAACGATTCACCTTATTAGAACATTCACCATTTCTAAACGCGAATGATTGCTGGTAGAAAAGATGTGGGTCAAACATCTTTTTCGTAAACTACCATCTCTAAAAATTTCATCGCGATCAACCATTGACACTCGAAACTGGCGAATAAAAAATATAAAAAATTAAAAATTTGTAATATTTGTTAAAACAAGGAAAATCTTCTTCTCACTGAGCGAGAACAAATTTCGAATTGTGTTGAATGACACTGAATAACCTCGGAGAATGCACGTGTCGTGGGTGAATGGACGCGTCTTTCAATTAGAGCGGATTACACGCCTAGTTGCCTTGAAGTATCAAAGGCACTTTTGCAGAGAAAAATAACTGTATGCTGATCTCTCAATTACAGAAATCGGATTAGATACTATGTAGTAAAGTACCTGTTACGATTAATATTCGACGTTATTAAAAGCAGAAGAGAAGCACGACCTTAACTTTCCCGCAAATCTAGTCAAGAAAGGACCCGACAAGCTGAAGCAGATCATTCCAACTTTCCTCGTATTCTAATTAGGGAAAAGTTGCCTTGTACTAAAGAGAACGCGATAAACGCGAGAAACGGCTAGTCGGAACAGTCGTACTTTTTGCTTCGTCTTTTTGCCAGTTGATCGCTCGCTTTTTATCCTGTCGTCTCTTTGGGAATCAACGCTCTTCCGGAAGTTCTCCTCTCTACGAGTATTACGATATACGTACAATAAAAAGAGAACTAATATAACTGGTATAATTAGCGGAGACTCTGCCATCCTGTGAGAACTATGGATTTCATTCTAAACGAGAATTATGAATAAATCAGTTACCACGGTTGGAATGGTTACAAGCGTAGGAATTGTTACATCCTTCACACGCATATTTACACTATATGACATGGCGTATACTCTGTTCCAGTTTTTAAAGCAACTAGGCTGGGGAAGGATACGGTAGAAGTTTTGAATGGCTCTACGCGTTAAGGTGAGAATTGTTATTACCGGACTGCGAATATTTATGTACTTATTGAAAATTCGGAAATGTAACAAAATGCATATGGTATGTACATGTGCGAATTGTGATGTGTATTTTCAAGAATAGTGTCACCTGTATTTGTCGATATAGATTGAAAAACTAATTAATGTACGACACACGCGCGAACATTTCACATGACTGATAGTTGTAACTTTTTACGTTATTTAAGGTGAAAGGTCTTTTACATGTTATGTAAAATCGTTACGAAACGTATAATCCGATATCGACGCTACATTTTGACATAATCCACTTTTTCTTCGTTAATTTTTAAACGTCGATGACATTTAGACAGAAGCTGTAAATTATACGAAATGCCAATGATTGCCCAAACTGTAATTATTCAATTCGTGAAAATTATTCAAATATTATGTTTATTAGTGTATATTCTAATCGTAATTATTAAAAATATTTTAAAGCACGTTCTAACAGGTTTTTCTAATTATCCAAAGGAAACAGTTCATGGCGCTATATTGTTGCATGAATTTCCAGTTCAATTTCCAAACATAACACGCAGATTCCAACGCGTTATTACGATGCATCGCGTTGAAGAAAAATTTCACATTATATCGCACGCGATGAAACGATTAGCTCCGAACATCAGGAAAGGAGAAAGGCTTTCGTTTGGCCGATTTCGACACATATTCGTTCACGAAAGATTTATTGCGAGTTCTTATTATTCCGCCGACCGTGGGAATCTATCAAACTTCTCAAAGATAACACTCGATGTGATTGTTTTTTGAAAAGATTTTTACCGGTCCTTAATAATAATCGTTGTTCATTTACAAGTAAATTACGTAATACGTTCCACCGTGTTATGTCGAATAAGTACGTTAACTAATTTACTATTAAACCGAAAAATGTAAATAAGTATACAGAATGCATGTAACATTAATTTGTCCTATATAGAAGATAACTTGAAAAACTTCAATAATTAATTCCACGCAGAGAACAGAATTATTGAAATACATTTGTTATACGTTATAGGACGAATAAAGATGTTTGTAGGAGAGTCCTTCAATTCTAGCATTCAAGAAAGAATTGGTTCTACTCGAAGAATGTTGTGGCGCTCGTTTGCTCGATAGTATCCGAAAGTTTTCGAAGATGCTAATCGAGTATGTCCATTGTTTATTCTGCATTAACGACCTATTGTGTAAATCTTATCGCTTCGAGAGCAAGTAAATTTACGCTTATTACGGTGGACAGTGTCGGAAGGAAACTCGAAGGATATTTCCTGGCAGTTGATCGTAGGTGCGATGGCGCGTAAAACCGAGTCAGTATGCCAAACGCATTTTCTACATGCCGGCGTACGGTTCAACTTCTAACACAGTTACTTTCACAAAACCATGAACATTTTAATTAATAAATACAACTGAAGGAAACAACAACATCGTCCACCTTATATTACGCGAAACGATATTTATGCATATGCGTTTATAGCGGTTGTTAAAAGTTTCCAGGCAAAGTTTGGTTTTATATTAAGCTGAACTTTGGTAGCGCCATAGATGCGAATAAATTTCAATGTAATATTACAATTCCGTAATACGAATGATATTATTTTATAACCAGTAGTCGGATATTTGTTAACAGGTTGAATGTCCGAAAGGACGTGAATTCAAAAGCGGACACGCGCGTATGAATCCGAGGCAGTGTGTCAAGCGCATTTTTGCAGACTGTTCGCTCGTGAACGACAATCAATTCGTCGATCCTACATATCGGAAACGAGACTAGGAAACTGGTAAAGGCAACGAGACGATTGCGTATGAAAAAAATCGAGATACGAGCGGAACGATCGTTCCGAATAGATTGATTTTGTTTCACTTGAAACCACGAACTAAACGGAGTCGCGAATAATTGACCATCGATTCTGGGGAAAATCAGAGTCTGCAATGAACGTGAAGCAAATCGAAATTATGCATCGGCAAGGTCGATCATCTGACCCATGGACCGTTACTTTCCAAATCGAAACTTGCAGTTCCAATTGATATACATGCATCTCGTTACGGATCGAAACTGAATGCACGAGAAACATATTCTAAATAGTTTCACCGAGTTATGGAAATAGTATGGACTTACTTGTTTAGTAGATTTGTTGACAAGGTATCGATTGATCGAACAGTAACGTATAATTATTTCAATCGGAAAAAAGTTTGAAGAAAGCTTTAAATTCATGCCCAATTAAATGAACTCTCATCGCTTGAATCTATTCGCTCAAACGTACAGTGCTCCTACAAACTCGTATTACCGATTCGATATTCTAAAGAGTTCTAATCCTCGAAAGTATTTTGTAGTATCTATAGCAAACGCTTTTAAGGCAATGGGGTACTCGACAAATTCTTTTTCTTCGCCGGTTAACTAGTTTCCACTTGCGTGTCGCGATAATTACCAACAATGAATGTGCTAAACGAGCGTTAAACAGTGCATTTAGGTCATGTGTAACGATGATAGTTGAGAAACGCTTCACGTAACTTCGTTTTCGTTTGCAGTGTCACGTAGAATCGATTCCTAAATACCTACTTGTAACATTTCGACTTGGATGTCTGTATGTTACAATCGTCTTGTATGGTAGTGATACTTATAACGTGGACATTATGTTTACAACGAAAACGCGACTAATTTTTATTAACCTGTGCGTTGTCGTGACCAGAGATACTATAGAAATGCTAGTTGAACACACGCATCGCACGGATTACCTATATTTTCTTTACCGAATCGAGTCCCACGTTTCTAATCTCATTAAACTCTCATCCAATTACGTAGGCATCATAGTTCCGTATAAATTTGTCTCTCTCTTTAAATTCAAGAGTAATTGCTTTTTGTGTACATTTTCCATTTTCAATTAAGCAATAATAGTTGAATATTCCGCTAACAGCGTCCATTGATTTTCTTTCTCTTCTTTATTCGATGATGAAACAAGAATATCAAATCAGTCGTCGATATACGTCGAGGGTATGGAATAAATTCGAAATAGCGAAACGAAAGATGTGAAACGCTATGTTTAATTTGAATTTGCATTATTGTAAGATTATACAAAGGTACTGAAGGTATGAGACGTTCTAAGTCAATCAAAACGCAATTGCAAACATGTGGATTTCAGAGGACGATTCGGAACGAAATGTAAAAAGCTAGAATTTCTTTGACCATATCAATTGTCTCGTAATACAGTTTTATTCTCACGATAATGATCATCGTTAAAGCATCTACGGGAAACTGAAATCGAGGACGCTCGATTCGTTCGACCGAGTTGTGCTCCCGCTTCGTGGTACCCATTGTGAAGACACGAAATATCTATCTACATAGAACTCTGTGTCTTCGTCCGTCTTACATAATAATATATAAAAATAAATATATTTTATTTGTTAATATCCAATCATTTGAATCGTTAATAATCAAATAGGAAACTCTGAATTAAACAGGCGATACGAATAATAAACGCGATAAAGTTGTACGAACTATTCGAAACTCACGAAGTTCTCGAATTGCGTTCCCAAGAGAAATGGTAATAGACGCGTGAAGGTGTTCTAAAGAAGGGCGCAGCAGGCGTGAGAGACTCGAAGCATACTCTGGCTTGTCAAAGTACGAATGAGAGTTACACATTGCCGCGGATGTTACACTAGTACTACTTTCCTGTTAAAAGATACGTGCTTACATACTTAACCGATACACACGCAGGAAGTAGAGATGTGTGCGAAACGAATATACACCGGAAGGTAAATGTAAGCTATGTAGTTATGTCTATCTATAATCACCTATTCTAGGTTCTTTACCGTATTTCCACTGAAAGACAAATTCCGTATGTATTTAGACTTGTCAGAGAGAAATAACACAACTATCTGTATATCAAGATAAAAAGGTTTCATTTGCTTTTAAAATACAACAAAATCGAAATTGTCGGATAATCCGCCAGACTATTAGCAATTTATGTATTCGTCGTTGTTCTACAAACATATTTACAAAGGTTCAATGCCCGTGTGTTTTATTATTTAATGCTGAATATTCAAACACTGGCTAGTTTAAAACTCTTGCAAGCGAGGAAGTTAAATTTGGCGTACGATTCCATAGTACGATATAAAGAAGCTTACGGGAGAAATTTGCATTCCTATAGTAGCACGTAGAATGAAAGAATGGGATAAGCACGCTAAAAGATACTTTCGAGCGACAGGTAGTGAATGGGGTGTGTATTTTCCGACGCGTGCTTTGCGTTTATACCTTGTAAAAAGAAGGAAGTAAGGATGTGCATCGACGGGTAATTTACAACTTGTGCCACTCTTCCGGGAATTTTACGACAAATATTCAACGATTCACATCGCCACGTACGCAGGCGTGCGCAAGGATATACGCAAATATATGGACAACGAGTAGTATAGTTTAACTAGTACGGTCCGAGCGATCACTCGCAACAGCGTGTTCTCATTAAAGACCGAAACACAATATCAGGGAATAGAATAATTTTTCGATGTTATATTAGGTCTTGTCTCGATATTATATTATTAGCGTATCAAAATTCGATAGAAAAATTGCTTAATAAATTAGACGATACGCCTGGTTCGTGTCGACCATCTCCAAACACCGTATTTCAAGAAAATTACGTTTCTATTGTTTTCTATATATTATTTTCGTTTATTATATTTCGATATAGCTAATAAAAAAGATCGATGTTCTTAAGCTCATAAAACTATGGGCCTCGACTCAAGCGCCATTACGTACGAACATTGACTACATAAGGGCATTGCTTTTCGCGTGGTTTACAAACTATGATGTCATAATACTAGTACTGGTAAATAGTTGATGTGACAGGTTCACGCGAGTGACTGATAAAAATCGAAACGCCATGCGCTCGCGTTGTATGCTATATCCCAGTCGCTCCACCCTAAACGCATACCGAGCTCATTATACGTCGGCACGCGTATGAAGTGGGTTTCAAACACGGAAGTCTTTGTCCTGTGTAGCTATGTACGACAAAAACTGTTCTATGTAAGTTACGTAATATATATTTTCATGCTTAAAGAAACTAAGAAGAAGCGAACGTTAATCGTGATCGTGATTAGGTATGTCAAGCATTAACCCTTTAACCGTCTAGTGAGAGACAGGCAAGCAATCATAACGCGTAGAATACGTCAGGATGTTACGGTAGCATTTAAATTTGTACAACTCTAATTACATTTGAGTAACCGAGACGGTGGACGTTCACCATGGACGCCTTCCTTGAACAATTTTTCTTCTTCTGGTAATATCATCTACCGTGCACTGGATACATACTACGCTTACATTGCATCCGGCTGAGTATTCCTCGACATCCTAAGGTCGTTTCATATTAACGCTCTTGCAGCCGTGCATTTTTCAAGTGTGGGAAACTAACGGAAACTTTATCGTCGAATACGCGTAACCGAACAAAAGACAATATAAATTCGACGAATAAAATCGCAAAAGCTCTGCGCACTACAGTCTTTAACCCAGAGCTAGTCACTTGTCGCTTCACTAATAGCTAATATTAGAGCTCTTACATAATTTGGCTGCTATCGTTAGTGGAATTTTACAAGTCAGATGCTACGAGTTATCAACGTTAATAAATTCTCCTGCGTAAGAACAAGTTTGATAGTGAGACGAACGACGGTGATCGAGAAAATTTTGTAGATTTTAGATCAGCCGATTGGCCTATTTCGCATAAAATTGTAAAATTATGAACTGGTAGAAAAGTCCTGGAAGTAGAATTCAGCGATTTGTAAAAAATGAAGCTAGCCACTTCTAAGTAGCTCGTATGAAAATTGGTAATAATTGTGTTAACCTCGAGCAAAGTTACTCTGTACTAATATTTGAACGAGAAACTCGTGTCTGGTATTATAATAAGCGTCCTCTCGGTAAAAGCGCGATTTTGCTAAACACTGTACTTGGTCCCTATTCTGATCGGTACCGTATTACATACAGTTCGAATGCGTACATAGCTGTGGAAATACAGATGCTTGTACGTATACATAGAAAAGAGTATGTAGGTACATATAGGTAGACGGGACGGTCGTTCCGTTCCAGGTCACAAAGTCTAGGCTCTATCTCTACTTGGATAGGCATCTATGAAGGCACTACTTCGCGGCCGCACTCTGTTATCGTAAATGCACCATGCGCGTTGCACTTTGTACCGTTACCGAGCATATGATCGCTCGTTGTTGAGCTTAGCAAGACAGCTTCAGGGACGAGTGATGCCCGATCGAATTCGTCCCGGTTAGCATAGGTTTAACGGTACGCGGGACACTACGATTTTACGAATCATCGCGAAATCTTGCCAAGAAAAAATTTATCTTCTTTTATCGAGTCGACCTCTCATAAAGGAAATTACGATGTAAGATGTTAAATTATTGGTATGTTAAAATTATGTGAGCCGTTAATCGGGTCATCTCTAAATCGGCAACTTCTATAGTTACGAAACAGAAAATTAATAAAAACGAATAAATTTCATTTAGACTTTTAGTATTAGGTCATCCCATAAGTTCGTGCCGACTTTTGTGTATACATTTCATGTGTCGATTTATAAACATACGGCGATAAGGGACCAATGCACTTGAAAGATGGGAAGAGGTTGTACAGCGAGAGGGGGATTACATTTTTTCATAAAACTGAAAGGTATGTAAACGATCTTAACATGTATAACCGCTCGAAAAACGGAACGAACTTATGGGATGACCTAATACTTTCGAGAACTTGTAACTATCATTTTCGTTTGAAACTTTAAATTTAACGTTTGAGTAACTTCCTCTTTCATTTTATTTTGGCAAAGACAAAGAGGAGCAAGTTATGTAACATCGATAATTAGAGGGAGCGGTTATTAATTTTCGTTCTAGGCTATTGTTTCGTAAATTACTCATGAGCTTGTTAAGAACCAGGATCGTGCGATGTAACCTTTGAACCTTTCTTTTATATGATAAAGTCTTCAAGAATATCTTGTATATATTTATTCGCTATATTTCTTGTAACTTAATGCGAAGTGCGAACTTGTATAATTTATTGAAAATAGTAATTAATTATAGCTGTATGTAATATTTTCATCACGATAACTACGAATTAGTTAGAATTCTCAATTTCGCTACATTATTTAATTTGAAAGTTCTTTACTTTCGAATCGATAGAATCGAATGTAAATACGCACACTTTTCAATGAATGGTGACCAGCAATTTATGCAGCCTTCGTGCTGTAGAAATTCGCCAAATATTTGTTTATTTGTTTATGAAACTCGCTATATTTTCTTGCGTCCTCTACAGAATTTACGCTTTTGTGGGGAAATTTAGGATTTTTATCTTCTACAAGTTTCTTCTATGAGATTCTACAAGTTGTAACTAGTACGAAGAAAAGCATTTTCTTCTTCTAATCTTACTTCCTCGGCATGAAAATAAATATGTACTACGTAGCAATCAAATATGTACATACATTTCTAAAATTTATGTAGGGGCACAAGACTGTAAAGAAAGTTCCAGGGTTGAAGCGCACTTTGGTCGCATGGTTGGCCACATGGCCTATGAAACGACGTCCGTGGCCAGGGCGTCATAAAAGAAAAAACCTTGGGACTTCGGGAAAAGCGCAAGGGCCATCGACAAGAAAAAGAAAGCTGTTTCCCTATACCCGAAGAAAAGTTTCTTCTCTGGGGACCTTGACACCCTATAAAAAATGGAAACGAAGAAAGCTCGTAACAGAGAGTGCGAGACAACAATCCGAGTTGGGCCTGGGCAGCACACGCTAGTAACATTAATAAACGCCGAGTATTCTTTTGGCACCCTTCACGAAGTACACCTCATTCAATTGGGCAGTAAATATCAAAAGATAATTTGAAATAAATTCGTATAATGAATTCGAAAAGAACGATGCAGTACCTTATATGTGAAATAAAATACATATATGTATGTAGGTATATACCTAAATTTAAATACACCGGTCCTTTAATTTACATGGTATTTTTTATCCACGATGATCTGATAAGGATAAAAGTACATTACTTTGTGCTAGTCATCATATGTGTACATATTTCTTTTATTTTGCACTGACAGACTTTATTTACGCGAATCTCATTCGCGTAAAACGAATCCACGTGGAACGGATACTCTACGCAAATTGAGCGACGGGTGTAGTTTATTTCTTCGAGACACGTTTGGACAGTGATCCGACAAAAACAATGGCCTTGTATATCCGCCGGAAACCTACGTCGCCAGCGGTGAAATAGAGAGTAGCGAATAACAAGAGACATCATTGCGGAATGTTATTTCCTCCGTATGTAGATAAAAATACTAACATAGCCCGCGGGAAAGTGAAACGTTACCAACACTTTTTCGTACTGTTTATAACAGTGTTTCCCAACCTTTCATTGCGATTCTCTTCTACCAATAGCTAAATAACCTGCAGCACAGCCATTACGTTTGCATATAAAGAAATTTTTAATAACGTGAAAAAAGAAATATTGGGCAACCAGCTTCAAAGTTCGCTAAAATAGCTGAACATTTGATAACCCTACTGCGTTTAAACATCTTTGACCCACAGATTAGAGTCAGATTAAATTTCTTCAGAACTTGTAATCATATAGAATCTTAAAACGTGATGTTTGTCATTAAATTTTCAAAATATTTTAATTAGACGTACAAGGATAAGAGATAAGATAGAAAACTGGAGGATGCGATGTATATCGCTTGTTTCGCGAATTCGATCGATCGATCGATGCGAAGCCTCCCACGAATACGTTGGAATTGTGATGGAAAATGAAATGCAATTGCGGTAGATAAACCCGTATGATAAATTCTACGTGCAGTATCGCGATGCGCCTTTTCTTGTTGCCGAACGTTAATCACGGGAAAGTAAAGACGTGTCTTCTGCAACCCGTATTTGTTCACATTCGAAACGTTGTTTGTTCTTTCAAACTGGAACGGTCGTGTTTTTCCGAATGCCTTCACCGATAAAGAACCTCGTCTGTCAGCAAAATTGAAACGGAGAAATCTTTTTGAAACTTCGAACTCTAGATACAGTCGATTTCGATTATAATTTATGATACAGGTTAAAAATAGGATTGACTTCTCAATATTTTATGAAATAATCATTTAACAGATTATGTTTGGTCTGTTCTTTTTTTTTTTTTAATTTTACTAATATTATAGTCGACAAAATTAACTCTTGTCTAATGTAACTTTCTTTTGATTCGCTACGAAAGAGGACACGGCGACAAAAAATAAATAATAATTCGCGAAATAGCCTTTTCAAAAATATTTTCATGAGCATTGTAATACAAGCTTGCGAAAAACGAACTTGTAACTTGCAAACAGTTGTATGGACCACCTGTACGTTATTCCTTGCTTTTCTATTTTCTTGACTTTCAAGCTTCGGAACAGTTATCTTACATTATCACGTTCTAATCTATGCCAGTCTAATGCCCGAATGCATCAAGTCTGCTATGAAAGAATTTAAATAAAACAATTGTGAATTCAAATTACATAGATATAGATATATTAGATACATACATAGATATAGTTTAATACCGTTCTAATAAATGCTAATATTAATTTTTAACGCGAATCATACATACGAAACATACGATACAGAAAATAGCTTTGATCTCGTCTACTGTTTTAATTACTTACACGCGTAAGCATGTAAAATGATAGCAGGCTTTTGTCGTGTTAATCTATCGTGTGAATATTCGAGTCAGCGGAATAAAAGTTTTATATAATTCGAAAATTTGTATGCCCATTTGATGTGTAAATGAACGCGTTAACGTTTATCCTAAATTTGTTAGAAAGAAAAAACGGAGGATAAAAGGTCGATTTCTCGCTGTAAATCAGAACATAACTTTATCGTAAAACTTGCACAACGTAATTTCGTATCATGAACAAATAGCTATAAATCATCAAATTCGATTCTATGATGCCTCTTGTTGAATTTATAACAAATAGGTTTATGATGGATACTATGGAGTTTAAAAGTAAAATGATATACGATTCGGTACTTACTTGGCTGTATTACTGGTTATCGTCTCGGTTGATAATTTACAACGACTTATTGTTATTTACGAGCCTTTTACTTTATTGCAGGCCGATAGGTAAAAGTGTACAACGAATGGAACTTTCTTTCGAACAAGTTTAGGATACTTAAAGACCGTAGGCGCACAATACGACAAGTATCATTTTTCATTTTCCTATGAAGACCACACGCAAAGAACATCAATCTATTTTTGTTGCTTTTCTTTACTTTTATGTCTAGTATCTATAATGAAATAGTTATATTATCTAGGAAATTAAATTTAGCACTTTAAATTCATTAAATATATACAATTAGATGCAACAAATTAGATGCTTCTCTTGTAATTTCGAAAGAAATACGATAAAGAAATTGGAATGTTGATAAACTTAACTATTTGAACTAAAGAAAATAAGGTAGCGTTCTTTGGCCGTTGCAGGAACTATAATCGCATCGAATATCCATTAAAATCACGCGTTTCGATTTCCTCGAAATTAAATAAATTACAGACGTGAAATGATTAAGTACAAATTAGTCTGCAGAAAGAACGCGCAATCTGGTAATTTTAATTGACGTCCGATCGATAGTTAATCTATATAGAGTATGCGCGTGGGTTGATGAATCGATGTTCTTGGTAAAAGCTAAACGATGCTAAAAAAAACCCTTGATTCCTACCTGAAAGCTTGTCCATTTGTTGAAGGTGATACACAGCATCCATTAAACATGCTGGAAATGATCATTTTTCAGAATGGAACTCTCTCTGATTTTATTAACTTAAAAACCTACCGGAATTCCGGTTTAACTAGTTCCAGTTTTTAGTTGTTAATCGATCGTAAAACTTTTTTTGGAACGTTCACGGATACTTTTACTACGATTTTTAAATAAAATTTTGTACTATTTCAAATATCCTCTAGTCACAGATACTTAGCTGTTTTATCGTCATGTTAAAATATCGTCGTGATAAAATAATGCATCCTGATCTGCATTCGATGAAAATCAACATAATCGAAATAACAACCCGAATTGCTTATACGACCTCTTTATGAATTTTATCTTTAGAGCGTTACACTTTTCTTAAAGCTGAAACACTTCTTTCTTCCTTTCACCAAAGATAATATCGCAAACATTAATTATCGTATCAATGTAAACATAAGTTTTTAATTATAATTACAAATGTATTGCGCATTTCCATTAAATATCACCGCCAAAATGCACTTAATTTACATGCAAATATGTATATGAAATTAATAATATATTGTTAACGAATATCACAACGTTTGGTCGAAATATGGTAACATTGCAGTTCGAGCACAAAGTGCAATGCACTGTTAAAGACACGATCAAAACCCGACAAACTATAATACTTTTGCAAAAGGAAAAAGTAGAAGAAACGAACCAAGCATGGTCTGTTATCGCCTAATAATAAAAATGTGATGCAAGTAAATGTGAACAGTGATAAGTGCGTGTGTGTTCAATTCAAAAATTCTAACACTAATTAGAAAAGTCTAATAAGATTTTCACATTTTCATTGAAGCACTAGCATAGCTACTGTTAAATTACGAGGCTACTTACTGTTATATAACAGGCAAAGCCAAGAGAATGAAGCGCACAATGCCATTGTACCCTCGCATTACATCTTCTCATGTTTCCGAAGTCAACTTCCATAATTTGTTACGTATATATGGCCAATAATTTTTCATATTACACGATAAACACGTTACTGTTAAATATATGCAAGATAGAGATCGATATGATTCAAAGAAATCAAAAACTTCGCAGTAATGAATGTTATATTACTGGTAGATAATTACAGGTATTTATGTGTTATGTTAATATCGCAAAAAATATAAAATGTTTGGTATAATACTAGGTATTAAAGTATCAAAAACGGAATAATGTCTCAAACAATTTATATTCAAAATTGTAGCATTCAGTTAATTAGTAGCTTATCAAAGCACATATTACGCGACAGAGTTAACAGCAGAAAGATAAACAAGCATCGATGTCATGATCTTCTATTTTTATCTTTAATTTTCAAGCGTTTTCTATGATGAGACCATGAGATCTAGACAGACATGCACGTTTTACAATGTCATTCCTATAAAAATAGCAGATACACGAATCAAATTATCCGGAGTTAACTTTCTAGAAAATAAATCTTCTTGATTTGCTTCAAATTCACGGGAAATAAAATTGCAGTCATTTGAGAAGATCTATTCCCAGGACATTCTACGTTTTCAAACTTATGCGCGCGTGCAATTCACGATGCTTTATATTCTTCTCTTTCAACGCCTACTCATCTTCATGCAAAAACTGGATGGAATACTAGCCTATGTAGCTCGCAATAGTATCGCATAACAAAAGATCCTGATGCAACACGACTCGTGTAGAAAATGCTTTACACTTTTGAAGCTAACCCTACGCTACGAAATACTAGTATTCGAAATACTACTATTCAACGATTTCGTGATGCGTCCAACTAAACCTGAAGTAGTACGTAAATAGTAAAATAAAGTATACATCTATAAGGTGTCCGTGTTGGACAAAGCGTACAAGTTAATATAAGAGAGATTGTATTACTCGTGTGTTGCGGTCGGAAGCAGGTATGTATAATATTTTGATTGTATGTCGTGTTCCCGCGAGAAAGTTTGATTTCCTTTCTCCCTTTCGAAGAACCGCTGAGACAAGAGAGATTTTTTCAATGATCAAATATATGTTGCATTCCCTAAACGTTATGTATTTCCATATATAGTTAAGGACATAAGTATTGGCACGCTTTATAAAATAGAATAACTTTTTTAAAATTCGACCAAACTAAACTTTTACAACTTCTTTATCTGAGCGTGTGATATAAATGTGGAAAATACGTTTTGTAGATTTATGTTGGTTATATATATGGTGAAAATTTTATGGAAATTAGTTAATGGAGAAATAAACAACAGGTATCGAGATATAAACAAAAATGTAGATTTTGTAGACAGTCATAGAACAAAAATCGTAGAAAACTATGATTTTTTATTTTTACCCGAAGCTCGTAGCAACGTTAACCGATTTCGATGAAAATTTCAGCATGTGTATAGCTAACATAAATGTACAAAACATATTGTTTAAATATACATTACAGGCTCAGATAAAAAAAGTTGTAAAAAGTGACCTTTGATATTTTCTACAACTTGCTACCAACTGCTATTTTTTCAAAATTTCTTCTACACGTAATCTAGTTAATTAATCCTTTTAATTTCTCAAAGAATTCAAGTTGTTTCACGATTGTCGCTTATATGTGCGTTCGGGACAAAAATCATAACTTTTAAACTAAACAATCTTCAACCTAAATCCTCTAATACCTTTTTGTAGAGAATACAGATATACATCGATTAGCATAAAGAAAAATATATAGTTTGATGAATAAAAGTTGTAACGATCTTTATTTTTTATTGAATAAAAAGCTTTTGCAAATGTTCACTAAAGCAATTTATTGTTCTGTAATTATTGAGTAACTTTTGCTTCAAAACTTTTTTTATCAATTTAATGGAAATACCTAAAAAATTGTGCCGATCATTTTATGTATGTAGGTTTGAGGATAAAAAGTCAAGATTATTTATTAATTGTTCAGCATTTTTTCATTTGTCCACATTTAGGATGGAAACTAATGAAAATTAGATAACGTATAAACATTTCGGAATAAGTGATCTAATGTTTACAGTAATACGAGTATCTTATCGTTTCGCAAGAGCACAATTTGAGTGCTTAAGGCCGGATCGCTTATTAACGCGTTAATAACAACCTTAACTATCTTTTCACTTTGGCCAAATTTGAGCAAATAAATTTGATGTCAATGGAAAACTCAATATGTCCAGAAACAGCATGCAAAAAATTACGGAGGTACTTTTTGGTGCTATTTTAAAAAGTTTCTTTGACGTTAATAAATATTTTATATAAACAATTAGAAGAATTTGTCATTATTACGTTAAAATTACTTACCAGCCTTAAAGGTACTATAGTATTAAAGATAATCTATGAAAATGAAATTAAGAAAACAAATATTCTGCTAATTGCACGTTTTTGAAAAGGTGTATTGATTTTTGCAGTACACTTTACAATTTTAACGACAAATTGGTATAGTCAGTAAAAGTAATAGGTAATATTATAAATTACAGTTTATTACTAGCACTATTTTACGATCGGAAAATTTTCAGACTTGAAATTTCGAATTTTTGACTTTTCTCCATTGAGCGGACATATTGTGCGTTTCTTCCAATTTTAAAAATGACATTCTGTTTTAAAGAGTGTGCCAATACTTATGTTACCAGCTGTATGTATACTATCAAATGTGACTTTGACTGGGAATTAATAGGATAAATATAAAAAGCTGAGTCAACGTTACAAGTATGTATAAAGTTCAACAGATAATGTCATTCGAAATTAAAATACATCGATTAACAAACAGACAACATAATTTGTCTTCGGGAATAAAACGCAATAAGCTATAATTTCAAGAGTTACAGATTTATAGAATTGTTTTTATAGAATGCTGAGAAACGCTGCACCATGGTTATTAAGCACACTGTTAATTTTACTCAGGTAATCTCCTCGTTAGAATAGCTTCAATAGTTGCTGTTTACGTTTTAACGTTTCGTCACTTATCTTTATACGCTAACAGCATTAATTGGAATGTTAGTTATATATATGTTATAATGTTAGTTATACCGTAGATACACCATTGTTTGCAGGAAGGAATAAAGAGATTGTCTAGTGGTAGTCTGACAGGAAGGGTTTCACTTCCTCGAGAACCAATTTCCTGTAACTGTAACATTCGATGCAGTAATGAATCCTTGTTGAATATTTGAACAAAAATCTTTATTCATATGTACGTATATTCGTATAGTTTTATTAATACATTTTGTTAGAAGATACTTTACATATTTTTTATTATTTCTAGGATAAATGTAATAATATAATTGAAGCTCGAACTCTTTAGTGTTATTAAAGACTGAAGAGCCAGAAACCATACAAAACCGACTATCACTGATCTGACCTTGTAAGATAACCTTCCAAAAATAATAGCACCAGAGACTACTTATAATTCAAATTGAAGTACGAACGATAAGTAGAAATTGATATCGGAGCACAAACTGCTAGATAGGTGGACAATTTCAATGCAGAAATTGAAATAACACAATATATAGTTCTATATATAGTTCTATACGAGTTAAAAAGATTTTGGAAGATTTTTCCCCGTTATCAAATAAGGCTGCTCCATTATTATTTTTGTATAATTTTCTTATCAATGAATTATGCGTATTATTTTTCTGATTAACAGAACCAAAGAATTCAAAGGGCAAAGAATCTAGATTACATGAAGCTACCAGAAAGTTCATTCTAACGGCATTTGCAATAATAGGCTACAGATATGCTAATCCATGTTTTTATGAATACAAAGAAGAAAGCGAAACAGTTTGCAACATGCTTTACCAAATCGGACGACATCATTTGGAAATTCAAAACATCTTAATACGAGAGCAAACTTTAAAAATCGATAAAATTAAATTTATAAATGCTTATAATAATCATTTCATAGATATCAATAGGAATCAATTTTATCTAACGATAATATAATATTACATTATATTAATCTGTTTGAATATAATTTCCTAGTTATTTCCATTGCTTGTGGACAACAATTCGAAGTTGGTTCAGCAGCAAGCGCTAAAGATAGAATGTGTGCATTATTTCTGCCTCACATACTTTCATTTTTGCAATATAGGAGTTGTTTGAAGGTATGTTAAGAGCCCGAAGCAAAGATCATAAATATGCACAGCCACTTCCTTCGAATGCCAGGTGACGTTAGGTATGTCAGATCTTAAAAAGGAAAGAGCAAAACACGACCGGTAATGGTAGAATTTATTTGCATAAACTACTTAGCCCATTTATTTACTTCATTTGATCGCCATATTTGACATACTATATCATGCTATATTAAAAAGGTAGAAAATGCAGAAGAAAATGCTGAATTTAAGCGATAGTCAATCAACTAAATACCTAGAAATCGGCAATCCGTTTTTTTAACGAATCTGTTTTTCATTAAAGTTTTATCCCGATAATACTTTTATTTTAACTTTTACTATTTTTGTTAACACTGTGTGTGAAAATATTTCCTAAAAATATAATTAGTATCGTAGATTAAACTTAAAAATGTTGCGCAGTACTGTATGATAAATATCTTAAAACGTTCTGCGTCGTAATATCGGATAATTCCTTCGTGAATATTAAAATACGAAAATGCACAGAGATGCATTATTGATTAAGTGCTGGGTCAAGTGGCGTTCACATCGCTGAAAGACGATCCTTCTAGAACTGAGAAAATCGACTAGCGAAGAGAAGGGTCGAAAGAGGATTGTATAGGAAGATGCAAATTGTCGTTTTTTAAAACACGCCGTTGTTACTCAATATTCGTGTCAAGAGCAAATTTTTAAATGTTCGAGTTTGCTTTGAAATGTTATCGTATCCGGTAGAAATAATTGCGGCATTAATTACAACAAGCTACGATAACATCAAAAAGCTTTCTCGTTCTAATTACAAGCTTCATTAGGAATAATACGTACTTGCTCTATATAATTTCTATGGTAATTTAATCGTTACAACGTGTAACACAGACGTTAGAATTATTCGAATTTCACATCGTATTGTCGGAGTTTCGTATGAAAATATTACGTGGAAAATACAACGTGATGTTTTTAACTGCTTCGAGAAGATATAAAAAGCTAGCAAACGTGGTCACGAGATAAAATATTCTTTGATTGCAGCACACATATATCAAATACAATTCGCAGGCCGTCGACTTTATCGGTAGACAATTCCGTGATAAACGAAAAGAAATATACGGAGAAATGGAAAATAACACTGTTTTTTCTAGACTTAAGTAGTCGTGAACATTGTGTTTAAAATTTTTCCATTATTTAAACATTTCTCGGTTTTGTTTCATAAAATAAATTTCGTTAATTAATTCTTGATAAGAATGATAATATAAATTCTCTTTATAGAAATTATTGGAAACTTGATAGGAATTGTTGTACTTAATAATTTGTTAAAGGTTACACTTCGAGTAAGAAAATAGACAAATTTGTTACGTTCCGTAACCTCGGGATCCCGTCTTCGTTTACCAGCTGTATAAATATAATTAGTCACACCGCAATAATTCTAAGGAACCATTGTAAAGTTAAGCATTTTTACTTTACTCTTAACACCCTTAATTGCTACAATACATTTTTCAAGTCGAGAAGTTCCTTATAGTTATTCGTTAATCCGTTAAAAAATGGGAAAAGCAGGTTTTTTCCCATGTTCAACGGTCATTTCCACCCACAAGCGACCGTTGATGGGGCAACCAGTACCCATCACTAGTTCCGTATAAATACCGCCTTCACAGAACATAACTTCACTTGCTATCATTCCGTCAAACAGAATACATCTCAACTTGTTAATTACTCTTCACCTTATATTCTTCGAGGAAAAGTTAGTGTTATAATTATTCAACCATCCCATTATGTTAATCGAAATAGGGGATCGACTGATTCATGGCGTCGATCATCGTATCGTAACGAGAATTTACGACTCTCGTTGGCGCGCTCTACCGCGACCGCATCTTTTCGCGAACGGTCGAACAAAATTAAAATAAATAATATAATTACATAGAATGAAAAAGAACATTCATGAAGCTTCTCTATCGGCACCGTGTAGTGCGCAGGCTTCTGACCTGCCCTAATCAAAATATCTATTCTACTAGCTCATAGATACAAAAAAAACAAAAAATCTAAACGACTCCCATTCACAAGAATATTACAAGACCAACTCTTTGATATCTATCGTGCATTTTTACAGTAGTAGCGTACCTATTTCTTATTAAAAGTACAGTATTATCATTCACAAACGAACCCATTGCGCAAGTCCGTGTTGTGCCACCGCACACTGAGCAAAGGTTGAAGAGTTAATAATAAATAAGCGACAATCTTTTTATCAACCACGCGTTGATAAAACGTGGTTGATAAAAAGGTACGCGTTTATTTGTTGAAAATGTATACTATTGAATTTTACAATTACTCTTCACATTTTTTGAATTAGAAAATATATAAATTGTTGCTGAGATATGCTCCAAGATATTTGGAGGATCGCTGTATTAAATTTAAAAGGAGCGCAATGTGCAACACTTAAGGCTCCGATGCAGCTGCGGTAACTATTAGATTCACGAGCCGTGTCGATGAGTCATCGTTTCGGAGTGTGGAAGTCGTCTGTCAGGTACAAGCAAGGAACAATACCGATCGGTTGTCTTGGAGAATCAAGTAACTTTCCGTGTGTTACCATTAAGCAAAACCGCAAACAAAAAGACACGTAGATATTGCATAGATATGTCGGGTATATATAGATAGGGAGCACCTCTTGGTGCGGAATCGATCGCGTCTCGACGTCAGCCACGCAAACTTGTCCTTCCGAATCCGAGGACCTCGGTTGCAGCTGCATCGACCTTGAGCGTGAACCTGAAATTAATGTAGCGAAACAAAGGTTGCACAAGGTTGACATTTACCCTGAAGCATATTGTGATCGGCCTCTTCGTCCGTGAGGCAGCGGACGTTGCCGATGGAAGAAGACAGCAGACTCATGATTCCTCGTTACAGACGTTGTCCTCGAGTTTCACGGAGCGATTCGCAGTAACGAGCCGAAGTCGATCGGCGCCGGAATCACGGAAAAGCCGCCTGGTCCGTGCGCGTACGTGATTGGTCGAGCGTTGGCCGAAGTTCGTGTCCGAACCAATCGTTACAAAGTATCGGCTGGCCCGGTACACCGAGCGAGCCTCTACGAACGCACCTGTCGGCCGAGCATCCGGCCAACTCGAGAACGCTTCACCGCCGATCACTTTCACTGAATGTGGAAAAAGGACGGTCGCGATATCGTTTGAGAACCACCTGCCAAGCTTACTACCAGTGGTGGCTTTCCGATCCTCGATACGTTTTCGTCGATCCGAGGAGTCCCGTTTCCTAGCGGTAACTCTATGGACCAGGCGGCCGTACGATTTACACTCCGATCGCCGTCGCAGCGTTTCTCGATCGCATCCCGTTGCCGTCGATCGTCGTCGCGATCTCTAAAATCATCCGAGCGAACTACGCGCACTACGTCGAATCGAAGGTATACGACACGTCTGCTGTCACAAGCACCGTCGTTATTGGCTGCCTCGTACTAGCGGACAAGACGGAACACGAGTATATTCTACTGCCCGGCACCGCCGCTACGTCGCGAAAGACGACGACGCATGACGCGTGCAGAGACACCGAGCACCACACACAACCGCGATCAATAAGCGTTGCCACGGCGTCTGCGCCGACAATGCGATGCCACGCCGGACGAGAGGAGAGAGACAGGGATTACGCGAATGTATCAGTGTGTCGGTGTGCCCGCGCTATCGACGCGACGGGTATCGACGATTTAGAGTACTCCCCGCTTGGAACCAACGGGCTCTCCTACTCTCCAGACTGACTCTACGTTAATCGGTTCTTTGACTTTTAACGTTATGCGTTTCTACATCAACCGAGAAATAAATAAAGTATATTTCTTCTTTCTAAAGTATATTTTTGTCCGCTTTAACGTTTCGGATAATTAAACATTTCCGACTGACACTTTCAATCAAAAATCATTTATTCAAATAAATTATTATATAGTTAATTAACGCCAAACTCAAATTAATTGAGCTTAAGTTGCCGGTAAATTGATTACGAAGAGTCTCTTAGTACATTTTTATATGTAAATCATTTAAGTTCTCCCTTCCAGATAATAGAAGAAAGTCATTGACTATACAGGGTCCGGCCAAATAATATGTAAAAGCGGGGACAGCGTGATTGCTTGTGTGAGAATAAAGAAAAAAAGTGAATACAATTTTTCTGTTTAAGGCTTCATTTTCAAGAAGATAAATTTGAAGATTTATTATATGCATGTACTAGGCCGATTTCTAACTAAATATGTTTAGATTTTATCGAGAACAAAGCATTTCCACGCGTAGAATAACTTTTTGCCGATTTAGTCCTGTCTGGTGCGGAGTTAGTCATGTTCGAGTATACTTATGATAAATTTACAAATTCGATTTTCTTGTAAACTAAGTTGAAAATGAAAAAATTGTATTCTATATTTATTTCTAATTTTATCGTAAGAAATCATGTCGTATCTCATTTTACGTATTATTCGGCTGGATCCTATATATGTATAGTTCGGCAAAGTGTTTAAAATCAAAATTTCGAAAGATAAATGTACAGAAACTTATCTTTAAGGAAATTATTCATAAATACATGATATGTTATATAGAAAGTAAGATAAAAGATAGTTAGATACTATTACCGATATATTTTGTACTTTTATATTGTTTTATGCTTATCACAAATGGGAGACGTCCATTTTTCGATGCGAAGAAATAACGTATTCGATTTAGACTCTTTAACTTATTTAACGCTATTTGAATTGACGTTGCTTTCGCGCCCAAAGTAGCTAGTGTTCGAACAACTTTCGTTAAGGTGAGTTTGATCGAATTGCCTCTCACCGCAACGTAGAAATATGTAGGACGAATTTAATCGCTTGATTTCCACTAGATTCTGAAAAATTTGTTAACTCTATACAGTAGAATGTTCAGTATCCGAAAAAGTAGAGATAAGTTATTAAAAAAAAACGTAATAAGTAAAATTTTAAGAAAAATTGTCATTTTAACATTAAACAATTCTAAAATTATTTCTAGTCACCAAAATATTAATAAATATTGCCTGGCTCGTTAATTGTCAGCGATAATAAAAGTTTTTCAAATATTATCTACCAAGCATGAATTTATAATTCTTAATTACTCACTGCTGGTTCGTTAAAATCTTTGTTGTCATAAGTATCGTGAAAAAGGTACAGCTTCTTTGTTCTTTACAAGTGGCAAACGATTACAGAAGTATAAGTACATTAGTTATTTAGTGCCTATAAAGAGTAAATAGTGTGAACTATGTTGTAACTGCGTTATAGGGAGCTGATTGTAAGTAGAATAAGTCTGCAGAGATCGATGGGCCAATGAACCGATATTCTACGGTTCCTTAGCGCGTGATACGTAAGGGTAAGTAAGTACGTCTAGTAACGAAACGTGTGCGAATATCGTGGAATACAACGTAACCATATAAAGTAATCAATGTACCATCAACAGCGTTAAATATCTCGTATTAAATAACCAATACGTTAGACCAAAGATAATATTTCATTACGCAAACACTTAAATGTCTGGCGCAGGTGTACAATATTACGTTTATTAGTTACAAATACTTCTATATTATGCATATGCGTATATCGGTGTATACTTACAGCTGAAAGTATTCCTCCGTTGGCCGTTCTTGTTCGAAATGCTAATAACATAACGAGAAATCGAAAGCGATTTGATATTCTTTATGTAACTAGATTGTAAATATTTATGCATTTATGTGAAATTTAAAGATTCAGTGGAGGGTGTCACGAAAATCGTCCGATCGTCTATAAAAACTTTAGTTTAATATTACGCAGACTTTACACGATGATTTAGATTAAAAATTGAGACAAAGCGTTGCATATTAACCATAATATGATGTAAAACGGTACTAAGGGGAACGGTAATACTATGAATATTAGATGGACATGCAAAATTCTTTAATTTAAAATTCGAAAGTAAATGGCGAAAGAACGGATAAATACACAGTAACCGTTCCTAAGTAACAATATCGCTGTTCTTTGGAATTGGATTTGTTTTCATTCAGCACATGAATGTTCCATGCCAATGCAGTGGTCAATAGGATCGCAGAAAATCAACGTGAAAGTAGGTGACACATGCGATCATACGAATTATCATACGTAATTTCCTTGCTCGTATACGTGATTATATCCTTCGCGTATAATGTATAATCATACTAACTTTGAAATGGAGCGAAAGTACGCGATGTCGAATACTTCAGTCGTGTCGTCCGTAACTTCACACTCACGAAGCTTTGTGAACATTTATCACAGGAAATTCTTACGAATGTAACACAGTTATAATACGGTTGAAATGTAGAAATAGAAATAACAATGTTTTCTATATTATTACACATATATAAGACATTTGTACAAAATTTCTATTAATATCCAAAATTCAAACATTTTCGTAAGCCAC
This sequence comes from Bombus affinis, assembly GCF_024516045.1. Classification (NCBI taxonomy): domain Eukaryota; kingdom Metazoa; phylum Arthropoda; class Insecta; order Hymenoptera; family Apidae; genus Bombus; species Bombus affinis. Next base: position 933,283 of record NC_066348.1, read on the forward strand.
CGTACATTACAATTTACGAATAAAATTAGCATGTTTTCGTTCATTTATGAAACATAACATTTTACAATGATCGTTCAATAAAGCTTCCGTACACGTAATTCAACACTGTACGAAGAAATTTCCGAAGACTTTCCTAAAAGACTTCGTCTGAATTAATAGCCTTGGCAGAACTTGTTTTCTTATTCCATAAACGTAATGATTTGCCGAATGAAAAATATCGATTTTATTCAGATTAACTATGGAATAACAGCATATATGGTGTATATAAGGTATTCCAAAAGAATTGAAGGTACGTTATACAAACTTTATGTTTCGTTTATACGCCGCCAATTATGAAACACGATCAAAAATAAATAAACCACAACTGTATATGCTATAACTGACGAACCAGATAATTAATGTCATACATTAATGTAGATCGTGCAGCATTGATGTACCTTTTTCAGTTTCCCCCAAGTTTTACCAAATACACAAACTATATTTTATTACCGAATCAAAATGCACGTTTTCCAACAGTGAATTTCTAGAAACTAGGTTATTAATAGTAAGCATCGCGTCATTAGTAAAAGAAAATCAATTTCTTTGAGCTACTTTCCTATATACCTGCATTTCCGATGTTATAGGCAATTATATCTATGCAAATTATATTTATATTTGGTATAGGAAACTGTTTAACGACAGTTGAATGTACCTTATAAACGTTGACTTCATATTATTTAAAATTCGTTTCGTGAATAAATCCTGATAAGCTTTAATGATACGACATCATCACGATATTCGCTACTACGACTAGTTTCGTTAATTTTTTTCGTTCTTTCATTACATTCGAAAAATTAAGTTCAATGGAAAAATCTAATGTACGTCTTCTTATTACTTAAGGGATTAGAAACTTCGAAGTTTTCTCTCATTGAATAGGGACGAGCGAATGTAACACATCTTTCTTCTTTCTCTTCGTCTCAAACTTGTTTAATATATCGTTAGATATTAGCTTTAAATATAACATTATAAACATAAATACATAGGTGTATATACATATGTTAGACGTAGTATTCGATGAAAATCTGCTAAAATACTTTTATAATTTTAAGACATGAGAAAGTTAAAAAAGTGATTGAGTAGATGCTCAAGCATGAAAGGTCAGCTTGAAATGAGTTTGTGCGACCTTAAAGGTAAAAGTTTAATAAGTATCAGATGATAGATTGAATCAGTTACAGCGTGAAATCGAGGCAATTGCTGCTCATAGAAACGGAAGAAGCAATCTGTTTTGCAACTCTCCCCAGCTGTATCGATCATTTTTCTGCCACGGTGCATAATGAAATCAGTGCAACCAAAGAAATACTTTTAAATGTTATCGGATAAGAAACGAATTACGTATAGTAATTTAGATTGTATCGAAATTAACGCTTTCGCATTATATATCGCATTAACGCTTCTTTAAATACCTAAGAGTTTTTAACGAAAATATGCATGACCTTTTTTATCTGTCTCTTTTTGAATAATAATTTATTTTAATTAATACGATTGACAGATAATAAATGAACACTTTCATAAAATATTTACATAATTACGTAATATTCATAAAAATAAGAAATTGGGAATTTTTCACTCACTTAAAGTTAGTATTAAAACCATGGAATTTTTAACAAATTCTTGGAATGGATATTCATCATGACGAGCTATCGAATGTTAAAACGTGAAGAGAACTTCCAGAAACACTGTGAAATGTAAGTGAAAAGTGCAAGTTGTATTACCGTCATTAACCCTGCGGTGAGAAACTGAAGATAGATACATATATTTTCAGAATGTGTAATTAAAATTGATTTGTAATTTCACTTGCTTATACACGTTATATTCATTCACATAATCTTAAATATCAAATTAAACGATGTAACTTGCATTTTCAATAATGTAACATAATAGAAATGAAATATTAGCCTGTAGATGTTAATACGTTTATGGAAAATTTAAACGCGCAATGATATGTAGAATACACATAAAATGCAATAACATATCTACAAGATAATCAAAGTAAAACATCCCCTGTAAACATGGATAACAACCCTGTAAACAGGATAAACCATAAAATGCAAATAATCGCGGTTCGTAAAAAAGCGGAGAAGAAATACGAAATAACACGTTCACATTCGGGACATAGTTCTTGAGAAAATCGCGTTTGAAACCTTGTTGCTTTTCCAAAAATTATGAAACTCGGACTTGGTGATTCCAATTGTGTCGCTAATAATCCATTACAGTGGTTGATGCAACTGTAAACGGTCAATTAAAAGAGAAAAAAACGTGGTATATCTTTCGATCACTCGTTACGACCTACTAGTAGCTACTTGTCGACTTTGCGTGCCACTAGTTCACCAAATAGAAAAAGAAAATACTCGAAGCTCACGACCACTAATTTCTTTTCCAATTAACGAAAGCCTCAAGGGTATCACGAACGACCACGTCGTATACATTGGTCACTGGTTTAGTACTTGAATCGGTCGTATGGACCGTATCGATCCAAGAATCAAGACTCAAAGGAGAGAGCGACTCTCGGTACTAAGTGCGTAATTGAATAAATATATCTCACGCTACGTCGATCAAACTGCGAGTCGGTGGCAATAAAATGCATCGATGTAAGTCACACGTGTACGCCTAGAGGCGATCGGACTAAATGCTCCAAATCTATTGAATGTAAAAAGAATTACGAAAATGCTAGATATTTTCTCCAATCTCGGTAAATACGTGACACACATAATCGAAAAAAGAATAACTCGATACAAAATAAGCCATAAGTTCTTAACACAATCAAAGTTACTTTATCGAACGACAGATCGTATAAATTATATTATATTTCTCTGAGGAAAGCTTAGATTTCCACCTCCACCTGCCACAGATGGTTGTTTAGACGTTCTACTTTTCCACAAAACACATATGCCCGCACCATAAATCTACTGTAACCATAATGCAAGTTCTTTATCATAGTGCAGGCTTATAAATGGCAACTTCTACAATTTCTAATTGGCAGTAATTCCTAAAAGACTAGATCGCGATCGAGTTTCGTCGATGCATCCATCATTGATGTCGCGGCAATAGTAACGTGAGAGTGTTACGTTGCAGTTTGATCAAAATGTGCATTCGATTGGTACTTTCCAACGAACCTGTGTATCGCCTTTTACTACTTGTATCGGTGATCGGAAGAACATTGTTTCATTGAAACCGATCCTTTGAATGCTTTCGAAAGCATTGTTCTACTTAGAAAGGTTGTTCAAGGTACGAATGAGATCTTGTGTGACAAAAGCAAGGTAATCAATTCTCGGAGAAAGGACAATTCTATTCCGGAGTATGTCATAAACTATTCATGAGAACACGTATGTGTACATGTCGCTTTTATAAAAGAGGGTGTTCAATAATGGAAATTTCAAAACGATGAAAATATCGATTAATGTATTTTTTATTTGGTTGATGAGAAAGTAACATTTTCTGATCGTACTGAGAAAATCAGTTCCAAACGAATGCTATATCGTCGTTTACGATAAAGTCATTTTACAAGGATAATGTTCCGTGTTTACGAAATATTCTACATTTCCATAAATGGCAGATGGTTCGAGTGTCAAATAGGCAGATCTAGAAAGAGTGTCCATAATTCGTGGATAGAGACTGCTAAAGGTTGATAAGGTATTCTCCTTGTGATCATGGCGCGAAAGTTTATGCAGTAACGGTATTTACTAGAGTGCGATCGAGATAACCCGAGGTATTACGAATTACTGGACGATTAAATGTGCGTACTATAGCTAACTAAAAAATGGAATGTCTCGCGTTGTCTATACCTCGAAATTTATATAACTGGCGGGGCAGTCGCGATTTTTACCTTTTACAGAGTTCTGATCGATAATAATTGATAGTTCGACCTAACCCTAACCTAACCCCAATTTAATAAAACAGAGTACTATGGCGGCACTCGACAGCAACTGGACGATGGCAACGCAGTGGTTAGCGCCTTTGTTTACGAACGTTCCCGGGTTCAAATCCCGGCGCCCGCAGTCTCCGATTTTTCTTCCACGATACAAAAATGAGAAGAAAAGCAGCAGTACCTCAGCAGCAGCGACATCTACACCAAAGCAACACTATCACCACTACAACAATACCACCTCAAATTGGTGACCCTGTCGTGATCTAAAGCAAAAAAGGTGTGACCGTGATATAATGCTACTGAGACTCCAACCGCCGCGAATTAAAACGTTTGTGCGATGGCAAGTACTAACGAGACCACGAATAGCAGATGCACAACCAACCAAAAATCGTCAGCATGCCCTCACTGCAGCCCCTGAACATCATGGTTCATCTTATTGGAAATGCAATTCGAGACCGCGGACGACAAAGTAAAATTTGTGACCCCCGTCAAATGCCTCGATAATCGGTACCATAAACGCGGGAAACAGTTGAAATTCTGTAAAACGAGCCGGGGATGCGAGATCTTACCGCCTATAATTTATAAAAAAAAAAATACGAATAAAAGAGAAATTGAAAAAAGATCGAAAGTGTAATCCAATACTCTAGGAATTGGAACAGTTTCAAATATTTTTGAAATCCTTATTACTGAATACATAGTTCTTTTCCCTTCTTTTATATGACACAAAAATTGTCTGTAGTAGAAATTGTTATTACGTTAAAAATCGTATATACAGTTAGACACAATTACATAAAATAAATTATTACATTTTATTCGAAATGCTTTTTATATGGAGAAGTCGCGAATTATTTGATTATTACGAGAAAGGATCACGACTCAAAAAAAAGGTTAGGAAACACTGATCCTAATTCTGACAAATCTTTATAAAACATTTACAACTAATATATTAATCAGTGTCGTTGACTGATAGTTTAATTCATTTCCTCTCTCTGTCTCTTCCACCAAGTGTACAACTTTAGCAGTTCACTTCACTATCGCGATATTCAGATTACTATCGGATAGACTGATGAATTCCTTCGCGTCAAATACTTGTCAAAGAGATCGATCGCGAGATATCGATTGTGGTGATGGTGATCGCCGTTGCGGTATCGTCTATGCGAGTCGATAATTATGGAACACTAACCGCATAATTGGTTTCGTTCAATTCTACAGTCAAACGTCTACGACTACGAAAAATGCTGTGATCGTGATAACAATTAGTCAAAATTTGTCGAATCGATGAAAAAGAAAAAAAGACAAGATTTCATCGAGGATGGAAAGTAACTGATTTTTGTTTAAGAATAACATAGGTGAAACACGATTTAAAAAGAGAAATTTATTCCGTGAAAGAGAGAAGCAAAGAAAAGGTCAATCTCGCGTTATCTAACGATGGATTGCTTGCTATGTCGATGAATGCATACTAGCCATCTCTGTAAATTCATATCCATTTATTTTAACTCGGTTCTAAAAATTGGAAATGATTGAGGATAAATATATTTTTCTTCGTTGACCATAATAAGATAATTATAAAACGTCTCTTTGTCGTTTTATTATACTGTCAAAGCGTTAACCTCTAAAGAATTCAACTAGATTTTCTATACACTCTGTATAAGACGCAAGAGAAACTTGCTGACACGAAAAGACGATCGATGCAGTCACGTTAAACAAGAAAAGCTGTCTCGAGTGGGAAACAAAACTTCTTAAGATAAAGGCCCGTTAGAGATCAAGAATGCGTGCGTATTCTTCAACGGCTGCAAATGTAGCGGCATGTAGACCAATTTTCATTCATCGACCGATTACATGTCGTCGGAGAACGCGCGACAGTCGATAAGGACTACGTGCGTACGCTTGTACGGCGCTCATATATGAAATTTTCCACGTTACGTGACCGAGCAACGAAGCACGTTCGTTCATTTTGCCACATAGTTTTTATCATACAGAAACGTTTCACGGATTGCTGCCTGATAAATGCAGCCTTAGAATCAGAATCCAGGAGGATACGTCGATCTTGGAATAAGATTGAACGAAATTAGTGAAACTATTATATATATATACATACCCTGACTTTTCACGGAAATTGGATTCTCACTATTCTGGAATCTACAATTTCTGCACGATCTCTACTCGGCCGCTTATCTTTCAACAATCTTTAAACTGATTAAAAGTTAGATTTTACTTAAATATGGAAATTAATAGAACACTTTCCTGCGGAGAGAGATAGTAAATGATCATTTGAACGACTACCTTGTATTTTAAAGAAAATTCGAACAAAATGTAAACTAGTAAAATTGTTTTACTCTGATTTAGAAGAAAAAGGGAAGTAATATAAAATTGTTATCCCTTCACATAGGCGTCGTTAGAAAAACGAGTTAAACAAGTATCGTTTAGTTGTAAGTAGACTTTCACCCGCATGAAAATTGTCTTGACAGGATGATTTTGTTAATCGAAAACTTGTAGGGAGGAAAAGAGGCTGCTCTCCTCCACGAGAGGTGGTATCTCATCGCTTTCTCGTATAATGTTACATCGAATTGCGAATTGTTGATGCGAGAAAGTATTCGCATAACAAACACATCTTAGCAGATTACGTAATTACGCGTTAGACAACAACTTAAAACACAAAATATCTTTGCATATTGAACATAATTCAAATTTCATTACTTCATCGAAATTAAATACCGTTACATCATGCTACAATTTGAAAGGTTAATATCATTTCCAATAAACAATGAAGAATTTCGCACCTCTTCAAAAAATAAATATTCTCTATATTTACCTGCTTCGCTGAATTCCTTTTGATGCTCATATCCATGCACTATAAAACGCAACGTAAAAAGATATAAACCTTACTTCCTATTAATTAAAAATCTAAAGATCTTTCTCCATGGTAGCTATGTATCCGCTAATTAGATGAAGTATTTAAATCAGATTATCCGTCTGCAAAAGTATCTACTGATAATTGAAGAATTTCACGCGAGCGATCCTTAAGATACCATTCCATTATTGCTGTATACTTTCGCACATACTAATTGGATAAAAAATTTATCGACATTAACGATTCAAATATAAATCTGAATTTCTAATTAATCTACATATTCCTACAAAATTATTTTTATTCGAAATTACGTACGTTTTAGTTTCATAAATACATAAGATCAAAAAAGCGAATAATACAATATAAAACAAAAATGTCTCAAATAAATCTCACTTTACTTACATAGAACGAATTTCAGTTTACTCGACTTCACGTACTATTTTTTAAATGAAAAGTTATCACAATTTCATTGATAATGATCGAGAAATGTAATACAAGATTGTGTAACTACGTTACCGCCACTTAACCAGTTAATTGGAGATTATAATTGATATAAAAAAATCTAACCGCGAATGCTGATAGATATGTATTTTATGACTTAATCTATATTAATACCCCCACAGGATTACGTAAATTATACAGAGAAATCGTATAAGTATTCCAATACGAGAATTAGTGTTATATTAATAAGGGAATGTTTTCTTTATAAATATGAATGTATTTATACATATTACATATTTAATTCAATTTAGTAAGTAATCAAACGATTAATAATATGAATTAAAATATCCAATAAATATATTGAAATGATATTACGATTTTGTATTATTATGTACGTATATTTTCTTATGTCTTATTTCTCGTCGTCCGATGGTGACACGGTAGCACGATACATATACAAATATATAAATATAATAATGTACAAGGTGTGTCACGTGATCTGTTACAAGAGAATGTTACCTAAGTGAACTGAAGTATTGAAAAATAATTGATTTGAACGTGTTGAAAGTTTCAACAAACAATCTTTCATCACATCATTTCATTTAGAGGGCCTTTACCTGTTGCAATTTATATGACTTATTTTGTATACCAAATATACCGAAATAATAACATAAAAGTGTTTTGCGTTCCATCCATTTATAACATCCAAACTTTTTTTTGTAACAGTTTCAACGAAATTTGTCGTTAACCGATATGCTTTTATATTAGAATAATCTTAATATTTCGGAATTAGTCGTAAACAAAATATAACAAAAAGTAAATATGAAAAATTTTATAAAAATTTATCAAAAAAATTTTTAGATTTATTTTATATTAATCTTTTTAATATTCTGTATCCATAATTCTTGGAAATTAGCAATCACGATGGATATAAAAAGAAAGTAAAGACTCACCAGAGCGTGTCCAACAGTCAGTACAATCCTGACATAACGTATACCAATCATTCTGTAAATCTTTAAAACTCGCCATGGTCGTCAGGACTTATTCTTTCGCCACCGGATTCTCTGACAGGACCACAGCGAAAAAAAACAGAATTTCCACCTTGTCACAACAATTTTCTTATGATTTCCGTATCACAATAAATGCACAATCACATTTCCCGCGTAATATCAAGTGGAACACACGACGAACGTGGAACTTCGCATAATATACGCATCCTTCAAAGGAGATGAGGAACGAAGTAAGAACACACACGAGTACTCAAAGCATTCGACGATTAGCTTACGACACCCAGTTCTGGTTTGCCGTTCGTTCCACCCGGTGTTCTTCTTATCTTCCTCTACCTTTTACCGCCACGACCACGCTTCTCGCTCTTCCACGCACCTCATATATGTATGTCCATCCTTCTTTCTCTAAGCGTTTATGCTAGCATACCTTTTCACTCTAGTCTTTCGCACCGTTTATTTTTACGATCAGTTCACCACCAGGTCATCTGTCATCTATCATATTTGTAAGTTGTCTGCGTATATCATATACACGTAAACTTAGGACGACATATATCTCTTCTTAGTTACGCTCTTGTTGGGCAACATATCCCGCTCTTTCTATCAAGGATATTAGATTCCTGCTTAACGTGTACAATAGCAACAATTTTAAATATTAATTTGAAATAAAATGTTTCTAATTTAATACTTCCTAATAAATTTATTATTAATACTAGAAGTACAAAAACACAAAGAAACAAAAATTTATTACATGTTCTTTTAAACTTTCCTCATCATATTGAAAGAATACTGTGCGGAAAAATTAATATTTACGCAACGTTGCAGTTACTATACTTTGTCATTATTTAAATGATACAAGATACAGTTATATATAAATACAGCACATCTGGTGTTTACAAAACACAATTATGTATATATATATATATATAACAAATGTAGTTAACATGTTAAATGCCATGGGGTCACCGGTAACCGGGACTTAACTTGGCCGTGGCGCCGTGGGGATCACCGGTAACCGACGCACCAAGATAAGTAGAAATACATAATTTGAACAAATGTCAATAGTTATAAATTTTGTACTATTACTATCGTTACTACAATGGTGTGATGAAATTAATGCAGTATAGAACATATAAAAATAATTTTATTTATATATAAAATATAGATGTATTATATGCGTCTCTCACCAGTGGCTGTCGAACATGGTAAAAACCCGCTTTTTCCGTATTTTACCTTAATGAACAATAACTCTAAGGAACGTTTCGACTTGAAAAATGTTTGATGACAATTAAGGAACTTGACAGTAAAGTAAAAAATGCTAAATCTTGTGATAGTTCTTTAAGATTATTGCAGGTCCGAATATGTATAACCGAGGGATGGATTATGGTTTATGATAGGTCCTGGGACATAACACAGAACAAAGCGAAAGAACAATATGAGATAATAGATAATCGCAAAAAATAAGTGAATTCGTGAAATTGCACTACAGCGCCGTGGGAGTCACCAGTGACATCAGTGAAATAAATTCATTAATGATGATTATACACTGTAACATATCTTTTGTAAGTAATATTTCAACTTATATTTTCGCATAATAAAAAATTCATCGTATTGCAACGGCCAAACCTTGTAAAACTGGCGTGGCATTCAACATGTTAAAATTTACTGAACTAATGATACATTACACTGTATACTATGTATAATCTCCTTATGTCTTTTTCACTTTTAAAAATCCAGCTATATTTGAAAAATATTTAGCATTGGCTTCGTTTACTTTCTTTTCTGCGGCTTGCGGATTTACAATTTCCAAACCCTGTAATCACAAATATACATTCAATTTAATAATGAAAATTATATTAACTACGAAATTTAACATATATATATATATATAAAAGTTAATACATTATACAATATATATTATATTGTACATATACATTATACAATATATATATTAAATTTCCCTAATTATATATATATATACAATAAATTGTTTACCTGTAATGGAGTAAATGCAACACTAGATGCTGTTCCGGAAACTTGTTTTTTAACTGTTGTACTACCACCCCATTGTTGTTGTTTTTGTAAATTTTTCTGGAGCGTTTTTGATATTCGTACTTTTGTTTTTTCATCGATTTGTGGTAGTCGAATACGACCAGTCCCTGCTTTGCCAATTGTTCCACGCGAATAACCAAGATCTTCTTGATAAGCATCATTCTCGATCTATGAAACCATTCAAATTCCATTAGTATGAATATTATAAAAAACGATTGAAAAAGAAAGAAAGAAGCTTACATCTGCGAAATTCATTCTATTTGCGTGTTTCCTAAATTCAGTGATAGCATAACGTTCCTTCATTTTTCTAACACGTTTACCACCACGTTTCTTTCGTCCTGGATCAATGGGTTTTGGTAAAGGTTTCACAAATTTAACAGGAGGTGGTTCTTGAAGCTTATCGAGCTTTTTCTCAATTTCTTCACGGAACATTTGACCAATATGACCATCTGTACTTTCATGACACGCATCAACTCGGGCAGCTAACATACTCTTTGCTGACACAAGCCTAGCTGCTTTTCTTCGTAAATCCTAAAAAGATAAATTAGCAACAATAAAAAATATTTGAAAGATACATTTAACACGTATGGTATTGCATATTAACTTACTGGTGGTGTTTCTTGTACAATATCAGAATAATATATAAATCCAGTGTGAGGTAAAGTTGTTACTTGAGAAAATCCAGATAATGTGGTTTTTTGAGATCCCAAAACTAAAAGATTGCATGCTGGCATTTTGGAAAGTTTTGTCAGTCCACCAGCAACACCTAACAACAGAATATATATTAATGCAGGTTTAAATATTTCTCTATATTGAAAGAAGTAGGTATATATCTTTTTACAATACCCATAATTTTTGCTGCTGTAGATGCACCCACTATTACAGAAAGATTTGGCGCGATAAATGCCATCCTACTTTCAACATATTCAAATATTTTTAACTTGCAGTTATTCAATTCTACTGCCATATCGCATGCCTCGCAAATAGCTTCCTTTTCTTCTTCTGTTAATAATTGTCTATAAATAAAATAATTTTACACATAAAAGATTTTATCCGGTTATTCATACCCTAAAAATTTATCACAAAATAAATTACCCTTGAGTTGTTGAAGCAGTAACTGAAACCACCATAATTGTTGCTTGAGTAAGAAATTGTTGCAATGTTTCATTGTTTTTTGCTCTATCTAAATCATTTCCTAATTCTCTAACTGTCATCACATATTCTAATGGACCAACAACTAAAGATTCTAGTTCTGGAAATCTTTTGGAATATTTGTCTCTGGCAAACCGATGTATGGTAGCTGAAAAATATAAATTACAATATAATTGTATGAATAATATATAATAAGTATGAGAGCATTGTACAATTATTAAAAATTATAACATTCGTTATACCTATTTCATCATCAATATCTACAGCCATGTTATTAGCCTCAACGATAAGTTGATATTCTGGATCAGACTCAACAGGCCCAATAATATCTGCCGACTTTCTAGGAATTTTACTATATTTTTCTATTTGTAACATTACTTTTTGTAACTGTTCTGAATCACGAAGTTTTGCCAATTCTCTTACAGAAGCTACTTTTATTTCTGCAAGTGAATTAAAGATTAATATATTAATATTCAGTATTCAGAAAGTACAGTACCTCGTGGAGCTATATTTCTATTAGTAAATACTAATTAGTAAATAAAATAGTATTATATGAAAATAAAGACTAGCTAACCTTCTTCGATTGTTTTCGAAACGGAAGCCGGAATAAAATCCGGCTCCGGTTCTTCTGCGATATCATCGTTATCATCATTCTCTTCAAGATCTGCTAATAACTCATCGGCTAATGACATGTTTCTTCATAAATTGTTTATTTAAAGTTCACAATACGTACTTCCTCGATTCTGTTTGATAACTACAATTATCTGCTATGAACTATGACGCCATCTGTAACAGCAACAATTGAGTCATATGTGTACAAAGGAATCTGCGGCGTTCTCAAAAGTGAGTTGCTGGGATTGGTCAGTACTGATATCTATCATATTCACCAATCTAGCGCCTTGTCCTCGTCTCCTATGCTTGATTGAAAAACCGGCATTTAGTAAAAGAAGGTAAAGTACAGTAACACAAGGTAAAGAGATTTGTCAATCGACGATAGGAAGCTATGGAAAAATGAGTTGTTCTCTCCCCTCCACATAACCAAAACTGTGTAATCGTTGACGCACGATGTTCAAGGGGAATCTCGGTCGCAGTGCGTTGCAGTATCGACAAGGATAAATAAAAAAAGGAAGGCCTCCCGACGAATGACAGCGCGCAAAACCGATCACGCGGTTGAACCGAGAGGTGTGCTTTCGGTCGGTTTCAGAGACCGTGTGCGCGCCCTGTACGTGTATGCGTTGTGGCAGTATCTCACAACAAATATGTCGTGGTGGGGAGTAGATTTTCCCGTTCGCTGTTTCGCATATTTCTTCCCCCGCATTATTATTATGTAGTTCGGCATAGGTGATCCGTTGCACGTTTGTCTCGATACTTGAGTCGAGAGAAGTACAGGTGTCGTGAATCCTGTCGATACTATCATCAACCAAGAACGAAAGTTTTCTATATAAAAGGCGGTGAGGGTCGGCCTCGCACTCGCTGGATAAAGCGCGATGAGAACGATGCGCGAGTTAGCTCTGTTACTCGGTAATTAGAACGATTATTTAATCATGTCCAATCCGCGAGGAACCAGAGACGACGATCGTGGGCAGCCAGCGGCGTGAGTCTGGCGATTAACGGTAGGTGTGGGGCCTGGTGCGAAGCTAGAATCGAAACGACGATTCTCTGGTGTGTTGACGTTGATTCGGTGGTTGCATTCCCCGGCTACGCCTAGGTGAAAAATGCGGTTCTGAATCGCTTGGTGTGCCGATCCCGTGCAATTACGAACAGGTTGTTCACGGGTGGCTCGTTCGATACGCGGTTCGCGAGAACACTCGTCCACGGGTCTGCGTGTTTCTTTCTCTCTCTCTCTCTCTCTCTCTCTTTCTCTCTCTCTTTCTATCTGTGTATGTGCGGTGTTTGGACGATCAAGGATATATTCCTTCGGAAGGACAGTCTGACACGGAAGAAACGCCGGAAGGAAGGAAGAGGAGGGTAGCAGGGTAGCAAGATGGCGGGATCCTTAACGTGGTCATGTACTTGTTGCCTGCGGTTCAAGTTCAGCCCCGAGGAGATCGAGCAGCGTTACAAAAGTCAAGAAATCGATCGAATGCTGGAGAAGGATCGTCAAACTCTTCGGCGACAGGTTAAGCTGCTGCTCCTCGGGGCAGGCGAGAGCGGAAAGTCGACATTCCTCAAACAGATGCGAATTATTCACGGAATTAAATTCGAGGTGAGACATCCTTCATTTCTCACCAAGACAATTTCGTTCCTAGCTCAATTTCCTCTTAATATGTCGTACAGTATATTCTCGTTATTTTGTAGAACGTTTCAACTTTGGATTACGTGTAATTCGTTCGTAGAAATGTGTAATTTTATTTGAGCTTCTGTCAATGTTATTGTAGTTGTCGTTTAAATATTTCGCTACAGAAAGATGGTTAACCAAAATATAATAGCTAAAAAATGTGAGAAAATAAACTTGAAATAAAAACAAATAACGTTTATATTTCTCCATGTAAAATCTACGAAATATGACTTTTAGTCACTTGTATTGTCACTAACAAAGAATTCTAGTTTGTTTGTAGTCCTGTTTATTCATTTATGTTTGAAAATAATTATAAATATATAAATCTACATATCAATTGCTGTTCAGATCAATTTTTAGAACTAAATTATTACTTCTTATTTATAAAATTGAATATATTTTGAAATGAATGTAATTGGAAAGAAATGTTCAACAAGTATACATTAAATATAGACTGTTAAGTTTAAACATTTTCTATCAGTTTGTTTGTTTTACCATTTATAGCAATTGTAATCATTAGACATACATGTTGCAAATATATGAAATGGATAGTATCTAAACTGTCTATGAAAGATAGATTTTCAAATGTAAGCTTCTTTAGATGGCTTTTCAAGTTTCTAAAAAATACATTTATATAAATTTCTAATATTTATAATAATCATTTGTTTCAGCCTGAATTAATTAAAGAATATCAACATGTAATTTACCAAAATATAATTAAAGGAATGAAAGTCTTAGTAGATGCTCGTGACAAGTTAAATATTCCATGGGAAAACTCTAAAAATTATGATATTGGTTATCAGTTATTGAAATTTGAAAATACTATGGTGTTGGATGCTAGATTGTTCCTTCATTATGTACCAGCTTTGCAAAGTTTATGGAAAGATGCATCGATCAGAAAAGCCTTTGATAGAAGAAGAGAATTTCAATTAGTAAGATGTTTCATTCTTTTTTTTTTTCAATAATTATGTTTTATGTTACACTAGATGCTTTAAAAATATATTTTTTCTTCACAGAGTGATTCAGTTCAATATTTCTTGGATAATCTTGACAGGATTGCAAGAGTGGTAATATTATTTAATTTTATTATCTAATTTCTTATAAATTATAAAATGTATTTTGTTACTTTTATATATGTATATAATTTAGCCTATTATAAGTATTATTTACTTACAGGATTATGTACCTACACATCAAGATATTTTACACTGCAGAAAAGCAACTAAGGGAATTTCAGAATTTGTCATACAAATTAATAATATTCCATTTCTGTTTGTTGATGTTGGAGGACAACGATCACAAAGACAAAAATGGTACCAGTGTTTTGATTGTGTTACCTCGATACTTTTTCTTGTTTCATCATCCGAATTTGATCAAGTGTTGTTAGAAGATAGGTATGTTCGTTTGAAGTTTATGTACTAAGAGGATTGAATCATCATGTAAAATATCTATTAATATTACAGAAGAACCAATCGATTGGAAGAATCGAAAAATATATTTGATACAATAGTCAACAATATGATATTTGGTGGAGTGTCTATCATTCTATTTTTAAATAAAACCGATTTGTTAGACAAAAAAGTAAGATCCCCTGATACGAATGTTCGTTGGTACTTTCCACAATTCACAGGAGATTCACATTCCATGAAGGATGTGCAGAATTTTATACTTGAAATGTTTATATCTGTTAAAAGGGATCCAAGAAAACCTCTTTTTCATCATTTTACTACTGCTGTAGATACAGAAAACATAAAAGTTGTATTTAATGCTGTCAAGGACACGATTTTGCATAGAAATCTTGAGTCGTTAATGCTCCAATAATGATAAATGTGAATAAAAAGTGAAATGACTTTTGATCCAAACATATGCATTCAACATTTAGTGTTTGATACATAGTGAAGTGAAATTATAGTCAAAGAAGTATTAAGATGTCGATTAGGAAAGAATATTCTGGTAAGACAATATATATTATGTATATTGTATTAATGTAAATCTCGTGATTATTTCCGTTTATAACGGAAAAGTAAACGTTTTCATAATAGTTTTATACAACAAAGGAAGTAAAAACTGCCTAATGAAAACATGTATTGAAAATTTTTAATGCTCTATATACTATATATATATATATACATTGATAATATATTTCCATCTTTTTGATGAATATTGATTACTAAAGGGTTGTAAGAAGACTATTATATACAATATATTGTACATAGCATCTTGTATTCTATACATTGTCGATAACAACGGTTTTACATGTTTGTATAAAAAAGGATCAGTTTGCTAATAGTTTAGTTAAGATCTTTCTATTTTGTACAGATATTTAATCCAGTGCTTCTCTTTTATATTAAAGCATATATATTGGAAATACTGGTCACGTAACCAGAACTCACAAACGTAAAAGTAACTTATTTTATACTTAAGATTAATTATTCTATCTTTAAAAATATATCTTTGTTAACATTGAATATTAAGTAACAAGAAAACCAAATACTAGATTCATGCCATATAAACCAAATGAAACTAACCAGTTTGTGTTCAAATTGCCGTGTGCAAAATTTGTTAATATTTTAATGTATTTTTTTTCCTGATTTGATTTAAAGATTATATACAGAATTCTACTGTTTCGACGTAGCAACATAATTTTTTGTACTTTTATATTTTTGAGTTTGTATTTTCAGGAATTAAAGTTTTGTTCCATTGAGAAATTGTGGAAATTGAACCGTAATTTAAGTAATTAATGTAATTCTAATAGTTCATTATTTTTTGGTTTAAAAATTTAAACAAAGAAATCGCGATAATCAATGTTTTAGTTCTTATGGAATAATTAAGTAACATTTTGTTTGCTAACTTTTGATTTTGATAGCTGATCCTTAATTTGACATTATTCCTTTAAGAAAAAATATATCGATCAGTATTATTATTTTCTTGTAGAAATCTTGAAATAAAATTGGTTTTTCATTTTGATAGCAATTTTCCAGAATTATGCTTATTAATTTATAAACATATGGCTTATCATTATATAATTTTTTTTGTAATACAAGTTTTTGTTCCCACATACTTTGTAAATTATATGGCATTGTATTATTAAAATAATTGCGAAAGAATAATTACATCAAAAGATTTGATGAATGAAGGTGAACTGAAATTTTCTTATTATACATGTCATAAGAATTGAATGATTAAAAATTTTCTAACACTAGGGAACAACTTTCTGAATTGAAGAAACGATTGTAAGCAGTACTAGAACCAAGGATTTTATGTAATAATTATTATAATGAAACCAAAGAGTTTAAAAACTAATGTCTATATAATTTATTTCCACTAGTTTAACATAACATCTAACTTTATAACTATTTTTAAAACTACATTTATGCACATGTATACAGTTATTTCATATTTTTCTGTTTTGGTCACTTATTACATAAAATCTTTGTTTTGATTATATTTTGTATTAAAGAGAACTGGAAAACTTAGAATATTTAAAAAATTGCATTTTGAATCACTTGTGTTTGGAGCCAATGGAACTGAAAAATTAATATTTTGTTATGTTTGTATATAAAAATTTTAGATATAGTGTGGCAATGCAAAATGTTAGAAAATTGAATTTTTGTATGATTGGTATCATGCAAATTTATTGTGAAATTCTGATGATTGGTATATTTTCGTAGCTGACTTTACATTCCTATAAAGTTAATCAGGTTTTAATTGATATTCTTAGAATACTTTTAAATTATATTACATCTTTATAATATAGAAACATAATTATACTGCTTCCATTGAGGCATTGTTTTGCTTTGAATTTGGTAAATTCAAAATACGGTTTTATACAGCTTATATGTCTCTCTGTATACAGAACTTATTCACTGATATTCATTGGGAATAATATTTGTAATTTTTTATAGAAATATTTTGTAGGATATACTCTTGGTACTTCATCGATTAAAAATTTACCTGTGAATTTATATAAGTACAATGCATAAAATCATTACAGAAAATTGTCATGATACTTAAACTTTTCATAATACGCACAATTCATTTTGCAGTGATATATATGTAACATTTACTTGTTTAATTATGTAGCAAAGATACTTATGAAATTATGAAAGAGAGCATTAGTTAATCGAATTTTATATCAATTTCTTTGCATTTACATGTATTTTACGTTAGTTATTATACAAGATTTTTTTAAACTGTTACAAGCAGTAATGAGAAATATTAAAAATAACTAATTTTGTGATAAAGTATCGCGGAAAGCGAAAAAACAGTGATCTTTTATATTTCTAAAAATGCGGAATTATTTTAATCTGTTTAATTTGATCAAATTTATGCATTACAGTCTACATAAAAAAGTGGAAGTCAGATGTCTTATGATTACTATATTGTTAACGATACAACAATATTTTACATACATACGCACACGTTTTAATTGACTTTATTATAATTTGTAATTATATTTACATTAGGTACTTTTAAATGCATACCTACATTCTCAAATCATGAAAATGCATTCGCACACAATAGATAATAATTACAACGAACAAAAACCGTGAAGTAGCTTTATATGTAGTTTATTATATCTGTACGTTTCTAACGAAATTTATTATAATGACAATTATTATTTCTACATATTTAATTGTCATTATATTTAAATCGTTTTTAATGTTATGCACAAATAGTAATCTACTGAAAATTATAAAAAATATTTGTCATTACAAAAAGAATTTTCTTTAATATAAAAGTAATCAATTAAAACAAATGACATTTGTAACTTGTTAATTGTGATTTATCAAGGAACCATATGGATATACTCGCAATAGGCTACAACAATAATGAAATATTTTTCTGTAAGTTTGTATAATACTAACTAAAAAAGATATATAGGACAGTTTTTTCTCTCGACAAATTAATAACCATATACTGCAAGCTATTTACAGATAATCTTTAAGTAATTTGTATGCGAAGCGCAATATTTTTAAAAATTAAAAGTTTACTTTCACCTTACAATATACAGCAATAAAGCTGTTTTATTTGTTACAGATAGTCACTTGTATATTCAAATTTTATTTGTATTTTTCTGTACATGATCTAAAGAATGTAGATATATTGTGCCTTTTGTATATTGTATATTTGTATATAGACATATTTTACATACAATATTGTAATAATGTAGTCTATTCACATAAACAATAAATAAAACTTCAGAGAATGTTTATTTTATTTAATGAACTTTTCACAACTCATTATATTCTTTTCGTTTTTGTTTAAATTATTTCAGCGTTTTAAGAAAAATATACTGCTAGTTACAAATAAAAATATGTTGTGCAGTATTAAACAAAATGGCACACAAATACGAAAAAAATATATCTATGTTTGCATATATATGTATATACATATATATGTATTTATACAATACATTGGTATATTTATTCGTAATAAATTTTATACAAAGTAAAGCACATGCCTATTTCGCATAACTTATTTAATAAAATGCACAATATTTACATTTATGCTAAAAATTTATAAGATAAATTTTTGTTGTTGCAAGTATTTCAAATTTTCTTTGTATTTCAGCGCAGCAAATAATATTATGTAATTGATATTTATAACACAGAGATGTTACACTTATTTAAACATCACATTGGCAATTGATCTACAATTAGTAATTACATTTTTTCATAACTATTAGCATATGTCGTATATTACACTAATATTTACATCTTTTTTCAATCGATAATATATAATATTAAAAACGTACAAAAGTGAAAATATAATTATATATTCTTCAAAAAACATGAGATATGTAATCATCCAAGAGGCGCATAGAAAGTTTATGTATAATTTTACCAAAATTTTGTAGCAAATACATCTTAAAATTGGATTGAAGGGTGAATTATATATTTAGTCTTTTATATATCTATTTTGTTTTTGTATCGCATGGCAATAAACAATGTGAAAAATCGCTACTATATTCGATTCAACTATAACGCATAATTTTATTACAATCCATGTATAATCTTCGATTTAATTGTTGTTGTTATAAACTTGATTCTTCCTACGTTGCTGCAAGTGACGTATTTTACATTGACATTTCTGTTTTATTTTATATTTTATTTACTTATGCGTTATAATAGAAGCGATTGTACTGATCCATACTATGTATCTATTCATAATATTGAGCGCATTTTGAAATTCTGGCGGAATGTAACAAGTGTTACTTTTAGATATTGTGCGTAATAAAATAAAAAGTTCTTTCAAAAATTTCACATTAAATATAGACTATTATTGTGTGTGTTTATTATTTATGTATCGAAGAATTGACCTTCAAAGTTTGAGAAAAATATGCTGCAATGCTTGTATTTTTGGAATTTGTTATACTTGTAAATGTATTACTTTCGTAATTATCTCAAAATAGTTATTTCTGTCGCTTGGAAATTTCATTAAGGTTTGTAGGATCTTTATATCCATGGAATGTTACGATTTAATTGGGAACTGTACCTTGCCAAAAATCTTACAAATATGCAAAAGTATACTTAAATTTGTCGTATGTATTCGTCGTCGTTATTACTACCGTCGAATCTGTATCGTCTTTTATTCTCTCATTTTCTTAGAAATTTTTTCAAATAAACGATTAACAGATACGAATTAAATTGGAATTATAAATATTTCAAACGCATATAACAATCAACAATAATTCAATGGAAACAATTTTTACGTTCAATTACTTAAAGGTAGTACTCATAAAAAAACAATGCAAAAATAATAGTACAATTTTCCTAAATGTGCTTTGCTCAATTTTCTACATACTACGATATTTTGCAAACGTATTTCATGGTTACGTTCGCTAAATTTGTACAATAGAAAGAATACGTATTGAACAAACAGAAGAACATTATTATGTTGTTACTGTGTGTTGAATATGTCATGATTCACCTTTTAAATTCAATTTTCCTTTGGATCTCGATGAATTTATAGCACCGTATAAGTGACTTATGTACGAATAGTTCAATTTCAAATTCCAATATTTGCTTTAAATTATTATATCTACAACTCTACCATGCTACAGCAATGTCCTGTCAATATCTAAGAAAACAACCTCATTTCTCGAGCTAGATAAATACAGTAAATGAGCTGTAAATGAAAGATGATCATGAAGGTACTGCCATTCGAAACTGTTAAACGATGAGTTATCACCTCGATTGATAAAATACAAAGTTTCTATAAAATTTCCTTTTTCTCAATGTAAAAGGCTACAAAGCACTGATGAGATTTTCCTGATTACTTCGAGTGTTATTAACTTGATTATTTTATTTAACTCAAAATAACCTGACTGCATCAATGTTTAGACTCATTTTAATCTGGAAGATTCCTTTAAAATCCTTTTTATGGAAGAACAGCAAAAATTCTGAAAATTACATTTTTAGAATGTGATGATTTATAGTTTATCGTAAGACATGTTTTCTCTCTTTCTCACGTCTCTTATCGGTATATGTTTGATCATTAGAGATGAATCTGGATTCATTAATTCCAGTCTTCTCAGATTCAAACATCTTAACAGGACATTACTGTACATTTATCATTTATAAATTTTGGCTCGATAATGTAGCTCTTTCATACTTAGTAGTTTACAAGCAGTTTATCACATGAAATTTTTAAATTATTTCGTTTTTTGAACGCGAAACATGTTGAACAAAATTCAGACGCTCTGGTAAATGTACATTCGCCGAGCGTTCAAATTACATTATGTTTTAATATTTGGTAGGAGATTATAAATATTAAATTAACACTTTCTTGAAAGAGCTTTACGTGAAAACATTGATGTATTAACGCAAGAAATGGGGTGAAAATTATTTCTTCAAAAACAAATTGCTTTTTCTAAAATAAGAAACACACTGAATGAAACAGATTTAAAGTTCTAGTTCTTCGGCAGTGCGAGAAAGTCTGTGATTATCGATACGTCTGCGTTGACTACGCCTAACCGCATCCGCTCGTCGGTATGGTTCTGACCTAAGCCCAAGAAGAATGTCTTCCAGAGCACCGTTATACACTTCATCCTGCTGCAACAATTTCTTCTCCTGAACCAGCCTTGTCTTATTTTTCAGTTCATTTATCACAGCGTCCTGTATCAAATTACCAATCGTTTATTAATGATAGATCAGTGATATACATATGTATATTAAAAGGTTAGCTTCTTTAATCTTGCTGCGATCCTCGAATCTTTTTATATCGTTACTTGGACAAAACTACTAAACGTAAACAATATCTAATATAAAATCGAAACGAAAAATCACGCATATCAATAAAGAGCTTTCCCTATTTTCCTCAAACTTCTCGGACAGAGAAATTTTCTAAAGGTAGTTCTTATACATATATCGCTGAAATGGAAGATCTTTTAATTAATATATTAGAATTCTAATCACGAATAGACAGTTGAGTTTCTCCTACGTGATATAAATTATAAATAAATTTAATTTAATGTTTAATTCTATAGAATTAAGCTATATTGTTAATGTATACGCGTTTATCTATGAGATTCTTGGCAGTAGCATAGGAAAGTGATAATACAGGACTTCTCTCAGGCAACATCAATGCAAGCTAGAACACATGCCAATGCATTCTTTAATTTTTTGTTAATGATATGAATCGAGTGAATATAGGTCCGTACCACTAGATTTGGAAAACAGTTCTTCAAAAACAATTAGAATTTTACATATATTTGTAGAAAAGGAAATTCTTACTTATTGATGAAATTAGTGACAAATTTTCGATTAAAAACAAATAAAAAAAGAACTGTTTTCGAACATGGTTTTTGGATATTTCAATATGTATATCTCGCATGGTAATAGAAGCTAAACCTACATGTGTGTTGTCTAAGCGTAGTGTATGTGCGAATGCGACCATTAAAAATATGTCATTAGAAGGAAGTGAGTAAGGACAGACTTACATGTTGTGAATTGTTTCTATATTGTTACGTTCTGAGCTCCAGTTCATTAAGATGCCGATGTAACAGACTCTTGTTTGTGTTACAGCAAAATTTCGGTGACTTTAAATCCAAATAAATATGTAACAAATAAGAAAAATAGACGTTTGTGAGATACTTTGATAGACATCGCTGTCTGTTCTTGAAACGGAAAAAAATTGCTAAAAGAGCACTCTCGAAATAATCAAAATTATTATGATCATTTGATAATCCCTGAAAAATATCATGCTATCTCACAACATGCAGCGAAAAGAAATGCCTTGTAAATTCTATTTCGCACGAGCATTGACATTTGCAAAAATTATTTCCAAAAAATAATCTGTTTCCTTAATTGACATTTAGTAAAGCTAAATAATATCCCCATACAAAAAGTATTTTTCATGTTTGATAGTAAAAATTTTGCGGAAAATGTTATAACAATGAGATGAATTGACATTAAACAATATTGTATTTTGTAGTGCTGGATGATTCTAGTATCACGTTTTGTATAAAAAATCCAAAATTTAGAAATGTTTCAAGTGTTATGATATGTAAGCTTTTCTATGAAATGATCCACCATGCTTAATTATTAAGAAGAATATGAATAATAAATAAGTAATGTTAGAAAGCGCAAGCTTTTAAAAAATTATACAAAATCACATTTTTATATTTTACATCACACACACATATCGAAATGTAAAGCTTCAAACAGAAATCAATTTTATATATATATATATATATATATATATATATATATATATATATACACACATATGAAACTGAAAATCTGTTTGATATTTTCTGAATTAATGCATAAAATTATATTTTTTAACTAATGAAGTAGCATCATATCATTCCATAAGGAAATTAAAAAATGCTAATGTTCTAATCGCAGTGTCATGCATATTCAATGTTCGTTTATAATGGTATAAGCAGGAATTATATCTATATTGCACGTATAAGAAGCACAGTAAAAAATTTTAGGCAAATAATAGAAATACAATTAATAACACGTAATAAAATAATAAAAATAAAATTAAATCTTGCAGCATTGATGTTGAGAGAGAGAAACATATTTAAAAATGTAAGTGTGCAGTTAGTAAAGCATGTTATAATTGGTCAGAAAGAATAAGTAATTTAACATTCAATATTTATGTATCTATTGCACTTACAGATTTAAGTATAATGAAATAAAATCTTAAGAAACTTTACTAAGAAAATATAGAGCATTCATATTTGCGGGACTCTACACATTTTACAAAATGTATTCGTTAATAAGAAAATAAATATAAGCTATTAAATGCATAGCGTGCAATAATAACGAAGCTAAATAATTATAACTTCTTATTCCCGTCAAAATAAATAATTAGGAGAACGTACCTGTTGCTTCTTTTGATTTAATTTATTACGTTTTATTACGTCTTCTGAGGCGTTTAAAGCTTCTGCAGCAGCAGCTTCTAATCTACGACGCTGTTCATTTTCTTGATCCGCAGCCTGTAAAAATACTTTGCTTTGTAGTATTCTAGTATTTTGCTTTTTTATGACCGTTTTAGTTGAAAATAATCCTTTCTGGTTATAAGCTTATTATATATGTATATGTATGGTGTAAAAGTTAAACGGTACCTTAAATGCCCTTGCGAATCTGACGAGAAGAGAGAAGAACGTATTAGCATCAGCTTGCCTGGGACTTTCTCCAAAAAATTCAACGCATTCTCGGAATGCTTCTCCAGCAGCGCGTGCATCGGATTTTAAACGACGCAATTTTTCTTCGGAATTATTTAAGAAATCTCGCAGTACGGTGTTGTGTTTTTCTTTACCACGTAGTTCAAATTCTTTCCTTACGAGATCCATACCCTTCTCTAATTCGTGAACGTCGGTAGTTATATTTTCTAGCGAGACTAAAAAGAGTGAAGAAAACAAAATGATATACAGAAATAATAAAAACATTATATGTATAATGAGATGAATTCACGACATTCGAGACACGGCATTTGGTATATGCTCTTGGCGGAAGAAATATAGCGAGGTCATAAAATTAATCACGTCTGAATATAAGTACACGTGTTTCGAACGTCGAAACAGTAATTTGAGAAGATCTAAGGGGAGATAACGGGCTCCAGCTTGCCAGAACGTAAGATGTCAACTCAAATCTAGTTCTCCCTTCGCAGCTGCAGTAATTTTGGTCAATACACTAATTACAATTAAGTAGAAAGCTATAGCGAGTCAAGACAGTTTTGTTTCAATAAATGATAACAATTATAGTTATTTAATAATTAAAATATTAACATATATACGCACCGGTTGCAGCTTTATCGATGTACATAAGTTCCGATTCAAAATTAATCAGTTCTGGAAATTTGACTCGTATTGTTGCTACAATATAATGTAAAAGGCACATTCTCTTGTCCGTTGACTTCGTATCGAGTAATGTGTCTAAGCTCTGAAGTTTAAATCCATACGCTGGGCCTCGTTTACTGCTATTTAAGTAATTTCCGAAGGCAAGGATAATTTCTAATACTGCTCTTAGTTTCTTTGAACTCTTAACCGAACTCGAAGCAGATATCACAGCATGTATTTGTGGAGTAATAAGATGTAAATTATCAAAAAAGTTTCCTATATAATTCATAATGGATAGTTTCGTTGATATCCTTTCTACTTTACCGAGCTGCATCAAAAATTTGTCTTCCTCCGTTAACAAATTAACATTTTTCTTTTCTATAATGTATTCTCTATATGCTTTTATCTGTAACATTATAAAATTTCTGTGTACTAGCTACTATCAACATTTCTATATGGAAAGAGAGAATAAGCCATACTTCCTGATCCGTAGGCACCATACGTTGTAGCAATTCAACATTTTCCAGCGACAGTATTTTTAAATCGAGAGCATTTACTGCCATAATTACTTTTTCTACCGGCATTTCCATTTTTCTTCGCGATATGGCTATAAAAGGGAACAGAACGGTGAACGATCAATCTTTTGACTTTTTAAAAAGGAAATTGAGATTTTTATTATACACACCGATATTTCGTAATCTGGTATGTTCTAAGAGCGAGACATTTTCTGGCTTCTTGAATCTTTTACTAGGAAAGCTTTGAAGACCGTCTATTTCGTTAGTACCATTAGCAACGTGACTTCCCATTCCGATTTTAAATCGTTCTTCGAAATCGGAAAAGTCTATATAATTGTGCAATCGATCATCGTCCAACTCATTGAAAATAGTACCCCGTACTTGATTAGGCTTCAGAGCGATCCAGTTAAGTGTGGGAAGTTTGTATTTTGTTTGAACCTGGAATCAAAGAATTTTGCAGATATTTATGTGCATATTCGTGGGAAATTTAAAGATACTAAATTGCGCAGAACGAGAATCATGCAATAGTTGCATATATAGATTTTAATAAGAAAAACATACCTTTCGCTTAATAGTCATTGCTCCATCCGGTGCTTGCATCATGCCAGCAGGTGGTGGAGGTATAGGTGCAGGTGGAGGTAATTTTTGATCTCCAGGAGAAAGAGGTGCCATTGGAGGCGGTGGCGGACATGGAGGTGGTGGTGGTGGAGGTGGTGCTGGGGCAGATGGAGGAGGTTCTTCCAGTGTCGGAGACGGGGTCGAATTAAGCGTAGAGGATGTGACGTTATCCGATGTACTGACGGGACTCGTTGCGCTTCCATTCCGAAGATTGGCTGTACAAATTTAAAGCGATACGTTAGTTGCTAGTACTTACTTTTTGATCGATTTATTATTCCTGCATTATTTATTGATAGATTTTAAAACAAATTACGATAGTAGAATAGACAAAGAGTTTTAACGAACCTGAAGAACCCTTCGTGAGAGTGCCAGTAAGCGTTTCCAATTCGATAATTTTGTTTTCTAAAACACTTTGCCTCCGAGCAGAATCCTGCTTTTGTCTTTTCAAGGCTGTGAGTTCTTCTTCGGCCAATCGACGAGCTTCCACAGCATCAGCGTATTCTACTTTTAATGCACCTAATTCAGTCTCTAACTCCGCTAATTTTGCAAGCGACTCTCTTTCTAACTCTGTCATCCTATCGTGCGCCTATTTTCAACATATCAAATGTTTAGTAAATAATCGTTTAAATAAGGCTATTTAGGCTAGTTCAATTTAAAGAAACTACTTACATGACCAAGTTCATCTTCTAATTCAGCTACTTTTTCTAACGCAGCAGTCTTAGTTTCACTGTCTTCCATTAAGGCAGCTACATCAAATACGTTATCTAGATACGCAGAGATTTGAACCTGGGAAAATGTTATATCAGATGAAGATAGTATTATGTTTAGGAATGAGATCGTTAAACATTTTAACTACATGTAATAATTTCAAAAACGTTTTATACACGAAATATTACATAAATATGTACAGAGATCAAAACAATTATCTATTATTATATTGTGAACGATTTTATTGTATCAATCAAGTAAACAAAAATAAAGGTATCTTATAATTTATATTCGGGAAATTATTTTCGTTGTCTCTTTTTATACAATAAATGTTTGTAGCTTTCTATTAAATAAAGCAACAATTTCGATCATAAAACTTCGATCGTTTGGACTTAATCAGACAGAACTATAATAAATATTAATATACTCGAAATTAACAAATTGACAAACCTGCAAATCCTCGCTTTCGGTATGTCTGAGTTTCTCGAGATACTCGTCTAAACCAAGCTTGGTAAATTCGTATTGCAGGTGAACCCTGAAATTCATGTCCTCTACCGAGTGAACAACGATATTTACGAATTGCATACAAGCAACCATAAATTCTATGTGAAAACTATCATATTGAGTGAAGTATGCCATAAGCGTAGTAAATCGTCGTCGTTCCGAGCAAACTTCTTTGAAATTATCGAATGCGGACAAAATAATCTCATGGCCACCCTTTACCAGACATATAGCAGCAAGAAGTTCTAATACTAGAGCTTTCGTTCTGAAAGTAGGATACATTTTTTTATTTTACGAAAGTTGAGAAACTTATATGAAATTGAGAGAAAAATATCAATACCTTAAACTCTTATGCATTAAACTGAGCGCGATGCAGTTGATTGCTTCACGATGCTGGATGACCATATTGAAGCCATACTGTACAAAGTATTATCAGATTTTATATCAGAAAAATAATGTTTAGTAAATTCTACGTTATTATCAAAAACACTATGTCCGAACGCATTGTATTATGTTAAATCAAACTTTGATCAATAGTAAATACTCTTATATAAATGGTATCATACAAAATACTGCCAGAAAATAAAGAGAAAAGTCAATATCATACTGAAGCAAATGTTTACAACAGGTAGAGCAAAATTATTGTCACGATTTTGTGATTTTGTCGCTAGTTTCCGACCGTGACGAATCATCTTCTGTAATTTACATATGAAAACAAGCGAATCAAAAGAAGCGGAATCAGTCTGCAAAACGAAGATACGGATAAACGACGAAGAAAGGTAAGAATGAAATAAAAGGAATTGACATGCGACAAGCTCTTTGCCTGATCAAATGGCAATGTTCTTGAACCAGTTCCGATATATCCAGTTTTGTACCTTATTATTCATGATGGCACGCATGCACAGTATGCAAACGTGAATGTCATCTTTCGCTTCGCCCATATTGAGACGCGCCACGTGCCGTGATCTCCTTTTAACTCCAGGACTATCCTTGAGCTCGTGGAGAGGCGGCCTCAGGCAACCGTTATTTAAGGGCGAGGTATCCCCGGAACCCACTGGAAAATAATTATGTCGTTCACGGTCTGCGTTCATCGATTCAATCTTTTCCAGTACGTCGCCATAATAGAAATAAATGTTGACCCATATGGCGGCGTGCGAACTCTTACCGGTTTGTAATTTTTCCTCGGAACTCGCGTGGGATTCCAAGAGACGTTGTTCGTGTCTCATCATGAGTAACCTGAAGCTGAGGTAGTCTATGAGGGCGTCCAAGCCTTGGTTTTCTTCGTCTAGGAACTCCCTTACCCATCTAAACCGATCAGAAATCGAATTATCACCAAGTTAGATTTCTCTGAGGCAAATTCAAACTATAGTGAAAGTTACTTAAAGAAACTTAATGTATGTTATAAATAAAAGCTTACTCTATGTGATTTGTGCGTAACGAGATTTCCAAATCCCGTAACACTTGAGTCGACGTTGACTCTCCAACCATTTTCCTCTTCTGGAAGAACGTGAGAAAACGATACGACTGTATAATCATTAGTATCCGTCGTTCAAGTTTTCTTACGCGGGAAAAAACGAACATAAAACAAACGGATTTTTTGTAATTTAAGAACAAAAAATTGTACGAATATCGTTCCATAGATATATTACGGTGGTTATTTTTCGAAATTATAATTCATTCAAAAGCAAAATCTAGAAACATTTAATTACTCCCGGATGGTGAAAGTAATTTCGCTGACGTTAAAAACATACTTTGAAAATGAAAATTTTCCATTTATCTAATTACTGGATATCTATTTCCTTGAATCTGTTACTTTTAAAAAGTAAGTAATAAAAATTGATTCGAGTAGTACAATGTTTACCATCGTTTTATCTGGTTGAGTCAGACCGTAATACACAGTTGAAATATATACTACGGTACTATAGCCTTAAAAATGTGAATAGAAGTAACATTAAAATGTTGGATTGACAACAAATTTGTGCGCTTTAAAATTATTAATTATTTGTAAACCACCCTAATACATGCTCAAACGTTGATCGAAAAAATTAGAGAATCATAAAACCGAAGAAACCGAGTACTTATCGCAAACTGTAATAAGTTATCTTCTTTTTTTTTTTTATTAAGTACTCTACTACTATTAAGATCGTTAGTTATATCATATTAA
This sequence comes from Bombus affinis, assembly GCF_024516045.1. Lineage (NCBI taxonomy): Eukaryota > Metazoa > Arthropoda > Insecta > Hymenoptera > Apidae > Bombus > Bombus affinis. Next base: position 962,767 of record NC_066348.1, read on the forward strand.
ATATATGAGATTTCTCTCACTTGTAATACTCAATTTAATTGCTTTTATTGTAAATTACGATCCTCTAATTACTTAGATCTCGGAATGCTAATTTACTTCAATTCGCGTGGCAACATAAAGAGGACGAAAATATGAAGAAATAAAAGGTATAAGGATAAGAAATTAAATGCAACATACTCGATGGCTTCGCGAAGCTTTCGGATCCAGATAAGTGCGTAACTTTGCTAAATAATGCGATGGTGGATCCTTTGCTTGCACTCTTTCCTGAAAATACCAATATCAGAAGCATCGCCTCGATTATTTCAATTCGCTTCGTTTGATTATAGCAACGATTTAAAGCAGTGTTCTATTATATAAATATTCTAAATTTAATTTTGTTAAATGTAATATTTGTAGAGCGATTGGGTACGTCGAGATAAAAATTGCCATAAAATTTCAAAAAAGAGATAGCGTAAGAAAGATTGAACAAGATTTGAAAACACGCGTATCCAAGTTTCAGCGGAAATTTAACGAATGTCTCGGTAATCGGCGCAGTGTGTGCAATTCCACGCTCAACCACAATAGGCGAGGCTCCACTAACGCATAGGACAATATCCCACGCTTTTTCTAAATGCATGCGTGCATAGTACCTGAGTGAATGCGAGTCAAACTAATTTGCTTAATTCCAACCATAGAAGTTTGTTCTTTGAACCTACTTTCGTGTCGCGTTTACACTTTCATACCGCTTTCAAAAGGATCCTCGTTACTTTCTTCCAATTATTTCATACAACAACGCGATACAGTTTCTTCCTTGAAGATCGATTTAGTTTTTGTAATTTTTATAGATATTTAACCGAATAGAGTTGGAAAGATATCTGTGAAAAAAGCTCGAAGTCCAGAGAATTCTGCATTTCCAAAAACTTTGCAAGTTCATTCGGCGAGCAGACGTGATTTTTCGAATATTCCGACGAGAGAGAAATTTACAAGCTGTGTAGAGCGTCGTGTACACGTGTGTACGGCTACGCCGATGAGTGAGGGATGCTGTACGCTTTTTTTCAGCCCGCTTTCTTGTATCGTATAATAGCACGGCTTGCATTACATCCGTGTCGTGTTACCCACATGCCCTACAGGCCTGTTAAAGAATTGAGACGGGCCATCGATGACCCCGAACAGGCAACCCTGTCGCCTCAAGAATATCTTGTTTCATCAACACATTCTATGCAACAACATCTTATGATTTTATGTAACACTTTACGAACCTCGTCGAACTAACGCACTTGCAGCGGTCAAGTTCTCTGTTTAACCCTTCAACAGCGTAATAAAACGACAAAGGATTCAGACTGAACTTATTTCTTTTTATCGGCAAAATTTAATTCTGTAATTAATACAAGTCTTTCGTTAAGGAATGACTCGCTCGGTAGACTAAAGTTGCGTACGTTAAAAATCGCTAGAATTTGCGATTATTGACGATCTATAAAAGGAAAATAGGAAAGTTACAAGGTGGGTCAGAGACGTTTGAAGCGATTACAGGTAGAAGTTGCGGAATGTGGTGTAGGGAGTGACTAGAATCGTGTCTGGGAAAGTGCCGTAGCAAGTGAAAGGGGATGAAGAGAAGGGGGCGAGTGAATGAGAACGTTAAAGGGGATTCGTTCGTGCGATGCTAATCCGCAACCTGCGAGTTGTTTCATCGGACATGCAATATGTTTTCATGGTTCTATGCTAAATGAAAAATATTTTCTTTCCGATGCTTTGGAACTCGAAATACAAAATTATAGCCGTAGAGATGTCGTATTTTGAAACAAGTAACTTGTTAGCCGGATTATCCTCTAGAAATTTATAATATTCAAAATAATCTGAATTCTAAAGATATTTTACTTTTCTGCGTCTTTTCCGATCCAGACGAATCGTGAAATCCATTTTCTGCTTTCTACTGCTATGCTCTAGCGGAGCTCGCGATGAGAAAAGGGAATAATTTCCACTCGAGACGAGTTCCACCCTAACTGCTTGACTCTTCTCGGTTTAACGAGGCAAGTAGTCCACCTAAACCGCAAAAACCTTCCCTGAACTCTTTACAGAAACCCTTTGTAACTTTTTTTCCTGCTATTTCGGAACACAAAACGAACTAATGTATGCCTTAAACCGTTCCATTCTTCCACAGAAACGTTTTGAATGGCTCCCCGGATCGCCAGCGTTAAACGACTTCATTGAGGAAGCGAAGAATATATTTAAACCATGTAAACACCATTAAATTTCACGACTACATATCTACCAATTAAAATTGCAGATATTATAAGTTCCTCTTCTTTTCCTATTCTTTTTTTTTTTTTTTTTTTTTGGTAGTAATGTTCTAAAGTATTGGTTACAAAGCATCGAAGTTGACGAATACATTAATACTATGTAAAGCTAATAGCCTATAAATTCGAATAATTAATACAGAAAAATACTAATTAAAGTTGCATTTCATTCGGACGCGATTCATTCAAATACAGAAGTAGCGTTATCGTTGGTGACCAAGAACGGAATCATATTTCACTACGACAACGCTGGAGTAACATTTCTCTCATGACATGACAGAAAAATTGCGATATCTATAGTTAAGTTCTATTCGTTATGCTTATTACGTGCTATCCACACAATCTCTCATTCATTTCGAAATAAAATTAATAAATATTCCTATCTAAATGATACAGTTGCTGAGGCAATAATATCTCCCTATCGACGATAAATTTCAATAGTTTAATATAAAAGCCGACATTTAAAAGAACATAAGCCAATACGAGAAATATTAAATTATTCATTCTGTTAACCATATTGTAAGGCCAAGTAATTAGGAATTATGTCTAATAATAACTGAATCGTAGTATCGACGTTGCTTATATTTTGGAAAATCAGGCAACGAGTTTAACGTGAGCGGGTTTGCGAAGCGCTTAACTCGTCTTTCATAATCCACGCCCTTCGTGGATCAGAAGAGGTGTCTCGTTCGACGACACTTTTGCTCGCCCTCGATTAAGCTCGAGATTAAACCCACTTAAGCATAGCCCCACAGACGTGTATGCATCAAACGAACGACTATATACGTCTGCCCGGCGATACTGCATTCGCTCGTTAAACGTCTGCGATCTATATATAGAATAAAACGTGTCTTACTTTTTACGTGAATTTTCTACGATCTGATGTTGATACGGTTTGCATTTGATAGCAACACAGACCTCTTTTTCTGGAATCTTTGGAGGCTATCGCGAGCGAATGTTCACTTTTCGTATCAAGAAATTAACAAACTTAAAGTATGTGCGTTTAAATGTCTCATTATTATTCGATACTGCAGTTGAAAAAAATAATCTGTGTGAACCGAATAAGTGTAGCTGTTTGAACGAAAGAAATAAGTTGAAGAAAGATCGTGAGACTGTGTATAAAGCAAGGGTCGTGGACCCGCATTCATTGGACAGTATGGAATTAAACGAGCACGAAGCGGGCAAAGATCTCAGACCACGCCGATTAACAATAAGTTCGTCAAGTTAAAGGTTGATTACGTCATTCTTATAATGGCAACGTTGTATCAATTTCGCGAGGAATGTTTATAGACGATAGCAAATATGAAAAGAACAAAGCTGTTTAAGAGCCTATGAGTAAATGTCTTTCGTTTAGAGAAAAATTGCACTCTGAAGTGATATTTAAAATAGCGTAAATCCTATGAAGCCTGTTCTGGAAACAGGCTATCATTCATACAGGCTGTATACTCACTTGATCGCATATGATGTCCCACTTTTTCTCGTTGTCGTATTGCTTCAAAAGCTTCGCTTTGTCCGGTGGCAGATCCATTGAAGCCTGAAACAGAAAAAATCCAAGTTTCACTTTAATGTCTATGACAAAGAGAGAGAGAGAGAGAGAGAGTCGTGGCTTTCCATTTTTCTTTCTTTCTTCTTCAACATGCAATTGCATGGTATAAAATCGAGTCACGATACGAATATAATTCATTCGAAATAATTGTACTTATTCACGGTTATATTATATTACAATAGAGAAGGTGAATAATAAAGGTTATAAATAATCGTTATCTAATTACAAGGTACGTAACGTTTACAATATAAACAGCACGTTGCGCATTATAAATGCAGTCAGGCTTATGTAAGTTACCTTGTAGGAATTTTCAGATAAGAATTTTCAGTTATTTCTAGCTTGTAATTATTAAGATACTCGCAACGTACAATTGGTTTTTACGTCGTATTTTTTACGACTAAACTAAAGTTTAGTTCATCTATCGCTTTAGCAGCAACGAAATATTTCGTTAGCAACAGTTTTTACTTGCGAATAAAAATTGCCGTGTTTCTTCCTAGTTTGCAAATATATTAAAATCGAACAAGTCCTGTTTGAAATTATTAAAAGACACAAGCATCTGTTTCACGATTAATTATATGAGTAATTTAGCCTAATAAAATAGGATAAATAATTAAACCTTTCTATTAAGAGCCGTACATTAATTATTCAAATATTCAAAGCCAGAGATTTCCCAAAGTTCCCCTCGTGTTTGAATTGCTCTCGTTAAGGTAATGAAGTCATTAGTTGGAAAAGAAATAAGGAACAAGCACCCAAAGGCCAAAGGACTGAGGGTATTGAGTGGCCTCTACCCTCATCCTCTCCAAATCCTACTTATACAATATTTTACGATGATTATACATACAATATTAATATTTCGTAGCAACAATGCAAGTTAAAGAAAATTCCTAGAACTGAACAAATACTTATCACCGAGTAAAACAAGATTATCGCAACTTTGAAGTAACCTTTAAAAAATGTCGTATATGAGCTATAATTTGCTGGAAACAAAATTATCGATATGTGACAAGGCGATTTAAAAAAATTTCCTGCAACCGAACAAATGTTCATTACCAAGTAAAAGAAGATTATTGCGACTTTGAAGTAACCTTTAAAAAAAGTCGTATATGAGCTATAATTTGTTGCAAACAAAATTATCGATATGTGACACAAAGTACTCGACCATGACGCATATGCAATAACACGCGATAACCGTTCCAATGACTCTTTTAAACAAAAAATATGAATAAAAAATAATTAAAAATGCACAAATTGTAACAACGAACATTATATGATTTTCAAACGACTTTAACAAGCGAAAAAGGGGTATCGGATTAATTTTTGACTAAGCATTTTCAGACTCTATCGTTAAACGAAGAAGCACTATTTCTAATATCTAACTCATTTCTGCTCGTAGCATAACTTCCTGCTAATTATTCGCTCGTATCGAGGATTAGTCAAGATCTCATATCTTTCGTATAACAAATTTTCAAACTAAATTTTATCAGCAACAAAGCATCGTGCATATACATATGTGTAAACTAGTACATATATCTATATCGCTCGTACTTTTAATCGACATAAATTTCCTTTTTTTTTTACGTAATACACAACATTCCATGTAATAACTGAAAGTGAAAACTTGACGTCTTTAACTCGACGTCTAATCAAGGGATAGATAAAGGAAAGATTGTAAATATTGCCGCGGTAGCTATACGTGTACAAAAAAGGATCGTGAAGTAAACGCGACGGTAATACGTGTACACAGTCGTCAAGTGTACGTCGTGGTGGCTAGGGACGAGCATAGTCGACGAATAATTATCAAAGAGCGGATGCGGAAGCCACGAGTGCATGACATCACTACTCGCGATACATATACATTGCATATACGGTACTGCTACTAAACGTTAGATCGAGCGATAGCACGATGTACGCGTTCCAGGCCAGAAATTACATAAATAGTAAGTTACACGGCCAGTTTCGAATGCAATCTTCCCAAGTAAACTTGATAAAATATATTACGCAATCTGTGCTCTGTTATATCAAGAACGTGTTATACACTGTTGGTTTGATCGACTGACCAATAGCTAGATAGCTATAGATAAGGCAAAGGATTTTTATAATTACTGAAATATATTTCGATTAGAAACCCATAGTTCAAAAAATTCGAGCATTAAATCATTAAAACGGACACAATAAGTTAGAAATAACGGTATCGATTCTGAATGATCGTTTTTTTATACGGTTCTTTGCTTCTCAGAGAAAGCAAACGCACGTTCTCCTTCGGTAAGCAGAGTGAATCGCAATTTCCAACAGCGTATCATGTAAGGAGTTCTATGAAAATCTGGTTTTTGTTTTGCAACAGTCGTTTATTCGAAACGAATAAGTAAAAGCTGTAATTTTTCGCAGGCTAAACTATATTTGTACAGTTACGCTTGTTAATTATTTGGAGCAACTCTGGTTTCGATTCTGTTTTATGAATATTGCTTAATTCATTTGTGTTGAGAACGTTATTTCAGTTCGCGTTGAAAACGTTGTTCCGTCTTTTTTTTTTTTTGGTGATACTCCAACGCTTGAAGAAATAATTATATTAGTCTCCTCTTCTTGGATATACCATTAGTTACAGGAAAGATCTATATATAAAATGTATATAATATGAAGCGAGACAAGTTAATGTCAGAAGCTACCATCTACTTTGTTCGAGTTAAAAGCTCTTAATACAGATGTTCCCCTTGATATTTACCGAAGTGCGCTGTAAGAAGCAAACAACTTAACCAAGGAAACGTTGAAAAGTCAAGTAATCGATAATCTGAAGTGACACATCAAAAAGAAGTCCCTCCTTGGCAATAATCAATACCATCTACCCTAAGGCATCCTTAAATCTGTTTTCATTCTTTAAAAAACATTCAAAACGATTAAGTTTTCATGATACATAATTACAAAATAATAGCTTGGAACTAACATTGTTTAAAAACTAATACAATTTCAAGATAGTTCTGCTATCAAGACGAACCAACCATACTCGCCGAGAAAAAGCGTACGATCGTTGAAAGACTAATTCTTTTTAATAAAAACCAGAAGGCGAAATACATGTCCAGACGGAGTTCCTGGTATTATACGCAAAGCTGCGTTGGAATAATGAAACGTGTGTTTTCAGGTCAAGGGTCACCGGAAGTGGAGATTAGAAAGGGCAGAGTTTGCTAGACAAATATTACCTCAATCTTGCTTAAAATGCATTGTGTATCGTTGAACAGTTCGCTTTTAAAATGTCTTGCAAAACGCGCGTAATACATAAATAAAAGCTTTTTTCTAAACGTTGAAGTACTTTCATAAACCGCTATAGAAAAAGAGAAGTGTAATCGTGTGGTGCAAAAACTGTTGGAAACGGAGCTACGTTCCTTACATTAGTACCTCATAAAAGCTTCATAGATATGTGATACCACCGTCAGTAGGGTCGACGACATAAAGAAAAAAAGGATTCTCACAAGGCGATCAATCGCGGAAAGTCCCCTTCAGCAGACTCATGCAGTTAGCCGGTTCCATGTTTCTCTGGCCAGTTGCTCCCCATCCAACAATCGATGCTAGGGGCGAGGGTTGAGCCTCCCTTTTGTGGTGTACCAATACTCTCGCGTACTTTGTACTCGAGTACGTGCATACTCGCGCGTATGATTGCGTGGATGCACCATCACACGTAGGGATCTATATAGCACCGTGAACACGATCGAGAATCAGTTGGAGCACTTGAAGCAATGATAGAATCCCTCTAGAGTTGTATGGCGCACGCCCACAGCGTTCGTTTCTCTTCTCTTCCACCCCACGTTTCTTTTCCTTCTATTGGTCGTCGTTATGGGTGGGTGGCGCGCCATAAATATTTTTAGAGTGCTGACATCAATTATATTTTATTAAGTATCGACGCAGCTTTCTTTCCTTTTATCCAACTATATAAATATGAAATACAAAACATTTTGAAATGTTGTAAACATGATGTATCTATCACTTATAGTTTTACTCGTACTTCTTACTTATGAACAAGTGTAACCGGTTATTAAAGCCGGTTTAATTCTATGTTATCGCATTATTCCATTTATCGATACGTGTTGCGACATTTTCATCACGAATGCTTAAAGTTAAATGGATGTTTATAAACATTAATGTCAAAGAATTTGTATAATAAAATACCTATTACGGAAAGTAACTCAAGCGGTATCTTGATGCAATAGAACTCCAAATATGGAAATGCCTCGGAAACAGGGCCGCACAGCTGCTGATCAATCACTTTTTCCTCATGCAGCGCGTTTTGTTACGCAAAAACAATTTTTTTAAAAGACACGATAGAATCTATCGAATACCAATCGAAATACAATCGGTTCGAAGGAAATGGAATTCCTGTAAAACTACGTAATAATTCATCCTCAAGAAGATATTTCTCTTCCAGAAATGATAAATGTTTGCACGTTTATATTATTGATACATATTATTTAGTTGATTCTGCTTCCTTCTAAATCGATTTATTAGCTTACGTGCTTAATCGATTTACCATCTCTGCTTGTGTAACGTTTGCACCGCGTTTCAGTCGTTTGAATACACTAAATCGCAATGTAAAGGTAGTTAATGTGCAGAAGAAACATTTTTAGTGGCAGACGTTTATCTTTAGTTCAATATACATATGTTTGATAGCAAATATCTAGCTTAACATGTATGATATGAATCATCAACATCAAACAGTACAACAATAGATATTAAATATTTTGAAAAACATTATAAAAACGTGATTTACGTAATGAATTAAAATCATTGCAACTATCTCGGCCAAACTTTGCGCACGATGCACATGCACTTAACTATACACGCGATTATAATGTACATACTTTCGCGGCCGCGTCAAGTTTCCTTGTTACCAACAAGATGACGTAAAAAGCCCCACACGCTCGTATATCTATTCTTCTCCTTTTTCATACGAGTGTCTTGCGCAAACTTGTTTTTCTTTCTCATAGAAATTATAACTTGGAACGTTATCGACACGCTTCGTTTATAATATACGGATTTTAATTTATATGGTTAAGTAAGAATTACAAATTAGTTCTTATTCTTATTATATAACGTGCAAGAATAAACTTATCAGAATGCAAAATATTTATATATATTATGTATATTATCGAATATTTTCGACACTTTCGCTCAATTCTCTCTTACCCCAAATTGTAAGTACAGGAATGTACACGTACAGCGAATAGAGTTCTGGGATTGCGGTGATAAAAGAGCATAGACACATCAAATAACAAATCGTTATATTTTATTCTTCAAAATTAATTCAATTAGCACTGAATCAACAACATACTGCAGCATAAAAGAAGAGTCGTGGTTGCCCATACTTTTTTTTAGATTCAGTCATATAATATTTTTATTTAGCGTTGGTTCATATACATATACGCAAGATAAATACTATCGTTCGATATTTTAAATGCAGCTTTGAAGTCATGATTCATATATGGCATAACGAAATCGCACGAACGGTATTCGTTACTATACGAAACGTGACACGCATTAGCAACCAACAGAAGAAAACTAAGAATGAAATAATTCCACGACAAATTATTCTTGGAAGTTGGGCCACTATTAAGGAAATGCCGCTTCCGTACAGTCCGGATACACCGAGAATAGAATGTTCATTTCGTACTTTCTTGATCGTTGGTCCTCCCGGATACCACAGTTGGCGATACGAGTATCCTCGATTAAAAGAATATATATATTAAAAATTTTAATTTTATATATTAAAATTTTTTATTAAAAATTTAGAATAAATAAATAATTTTTGAACAATTTTATCGAGTAATTTCATTCGAATCAAATACAGCATTAAGATAATAATAAAAGTTCTATACTACATCGTGTTACTACGCTGATATTACGTTATTTTTTGCGCCAATAAAATAACAGTCTAACAGTACAGGAACCAAAAATAATTTTTATTGCTGACTTCGTCGGGGTTACAAGCTTCTGCTCGTTACACAGACACTGACCTTCGAATCAGCTAACAAGAGAAACTAACTCACAGAACCTCCGTTTTCAGACGAGTAATGTTCAACCAGCAACTGAAAACAGACCATCCCAATGTCTAAACGCAGTAAAACTAAAGCTGAAAGTCTGTATAATTCATTTAAAAATTGAAATAACGTTCCAAACGAATAATACTGACTGTTTTTGCTCTTATTAGTTCATCAAATCAGTAAAATGGGAAAATCACTATTATTCTTTTTATATGCAGTCGTTTGATTGATCATGCGTAATTCAGTGAAAATTCTACTATGTGAAATTGGAGATAACATATTTGACATTTGCGATTAACATATTTTTTTTAAAGTCACTGATAACTCTTGCTGAATCACAGAAGGAAGCATTATACTTCCGTTTGAGCTATTGATAACTGATCATCATCCGCTCAAAATATATTTAACTTTTAGTTCCTCTTACTTGAAACTTCAAACCCAATTGTGCCGAGCTCTCTAATAAAAATTATTTACAACAGTAAAGACGTAACCTTATTCTTTGAACGTACATTATTTGCAATTTTGCACGGCATGATACCTGACGTGAGCTGATATCTGATTCTCCGGATCAGATAAAATTCTCACGATCCAGAAAGATTGGAGAAAGTCAGTGGCAAGCGTGTTAAAGCACATTCGATTGCAATACTACGATCGGCACTAATAAATGTTAGAATAAATGGAGCAATGTTTGCGCGTATACATTGGCCAATGTGAAATTCGAGTGGCAACGCTAGACAACCATAAAGCCTAATTAGCAAATTTTGGGTTGGGATGCTAACCCATGGGAGGGTATTATAACAATCGCGCCTAATAATCTTTCAAGGAAATGAATGCCTAACCTAAATTACCTAAATTACACGTGTTTGTATGTTTTAATTTACGAACCTAATCTGAATTGACATACGCTTCAAATAAAGTGAATTTTACTTACAATAAAAATATATTGTTTTGAAGTTTGCCTATCGATAATTCGTTTTAATAATTTGTATAAAAGTATACACGTGATACTATGATTTACAAATAACAATGCCTAATAAATCATATTGAAATAGATTCGAATAGAACGATTGACTGTATCGTTAACTGGTCTCGAAAATATCAAAGTCCCGTAGAGTTGAATGAGAGAGCGTCGTCTAAAATTAAATGATAGCGTCACACGCACTCGTGCCGACGGTACATAGTGACATCATCTTGCAAATTCACGCACGATTACGTGTCTTTTTTCCTCTTATTCATTATTAACCCTTTATCTACTACTTACTGTACCCATTGTGTCTGTCTTTGCTGTCTCTCATTTTCTGAATCATTTTTATTTTTATTTTCTCTCTCATTTAATCTCGTTAGTTGTCGATGTTTACGTTTATACTTTGTCCTCCTTTACTTTCTTTACCCAAACACGAACAAAACAGTTTCAACAATTCAGTCGGTTTACTCATCGTCCAGCATGGATATGACTCGTAAAATCCTTTTGATATGTTCCATATTTCTGCAGGGCGCGACAGAATTATATTTCGCGAGACGAGTAGAATTTAGAATTATCGAACGATGTATGTATATGTCGTAGGGCGATATTTAGTGCTTTCAATGAAAAATTGAAAGATATAATTCATCGACTTTTTATACGAGTAAGAGCACAATTTTTCACGTATATTTTTCAGCTATGTTTGCTTCTTTTTATAAACTTTTAAACTTGAAATATTTGTTAATGTTAGAAAAATATTGAGTGGAAAGTGATCGAAAGAATCCAGTAGAATCAACAATTCTCTTTACTAACATAAACCATATCCTTAAATTAATTATTGTATGTGTAACTGATGTGTATCTATCTGACGGATGTTTTCATTCAGTTACCGGTTTTAATCCATCCATCCTTGCTATGGACGAATATACATGCATGTCTTTTTCTTATTCGTTATTACAGTAATTAATATTAATTCTTTGCTAGAAAAATGGATTTCTTTCTCATCTCTCCAAACGTAACGAAACGAATACAAATACTTCGTAACACACTAAAATTTCACGCGTTCCAGATACAAACGTTGCGTTAAAAATGGTAACCGACTTTCACGCAACTAATGATCCGGTCAGATGCGATAATTAGAGACTTAACACGCGTTAACCGACCGCTGCAGAAGCATTCAGCTGAGTCATTGCGGCGGAATATAAAAGACATACGAAGAGATCTATGAATTTGCACTTATTCCATCAGTATCATCATCAATAGTATATTTCCATGAAGTATACCTTGCTAAAGTGAAGTAATCAGTTTGAATAACAAAAAATGAATAAATCCATCGATCTGAATTCAAATGAATAACAATTGTATCCTCTCAATGTCTAATACTATACGGTACTGTGCAGAAGACTTGAGTCATCCACAATAGTGATTTTATGGTCACAACAAGTCAAATAAAGATAATACTTTAGATATTCTCTTTTAGGATCATAAATACGTAAATTAAACGATATAAAATATATATAGTATAATCTACGAATCGCAGATTTAAAGGAAATAAACTCAGCAATTTGAGAAGCTGCACGCGTATAAAATGGATAGTCGTAGAATGGATTTCGAATGTACCCTCTTGGGATCGCTGAACTTCAAGGAGAATCGAAAGTTAGGGGAGGTTATGGCCCCTGACGACGACGACGTGGATAGGAGGGAACGTGGAAACGCATATGCGCAGCCGAACATGACCAGACGAGGGTGAAGCGAGGGTAAAAGAAGGGTGCATAGACCGTACGGAGCCAGCCTCGTTACCAGGGATGCACCCCAGGTACAAAACATTGCCTTCGTGTTGGTCCATGAGCCGTGAAAATGATTAAACCCTCGTGTAGCCCAAGTATAAAATACCCGATTTTTATTTATGCTTCCGGAGGCGTGATTTCTACTCTTAATTATCGTGCACGATTTTTACTCTATGATACTACCTTTTGTCCATATTATTACGCCAAATGAAGAATTCATTTTTACCTACAGTTGCTTGAATTTTATTTTGTGAAATTGTTTTTTTCTCATTTTTTATTTGAACTACAAAACTATACTATTATAACTGTGTGTGTTTTATAAATTTCTATAGAATGCAGTAATATGTTTTATAAGATAAACGATGTTAATTTAGATTTCATTTCAACGTACACTTAGCACAGGTATAAGGGCCATCTCATGGCTGATAAAAGACTCAAACTTTTCAATCGAACAAGTTGTTCCTTTTTCTAACTGTTATATCAAAATAAAAGTCAGAAAATAGAAAAGAACACGGATACGTGATTGTGGGCCAACGAATCGATTATTTTTCCCGATACTCACTGAGACGGAATAAAGATGGTCGCGTGCTTTCTTCGTACAAAACAACCTCAGAATATAAAACGCTCCATGAACGATAAAAACGTGGGATAACTGTGGTAGTAGGATTGTGTCGCAGTGTACACCGGTTAGTGACACACCTAGGATTCTCTGCTGTGGCAGTCGTCCAACTAACAAGCCGACACCCTCACCCACGTTACCGTTGAATAAACCCATGTACGATAATATACATACGTATACGTATAGCCGATAGAGAAGCTGGGAAGAAGATGTAAAACGACGATAAAGGGATAGGACGAGGAGAGAATGTGAAAAGGAACTGGGATGAGCGAGAAAGACGGCAACTACATCTTTTATGTTCAAAAGATGAACCCACTGACTGTCGAACGAGCGAGTAAACTATAAAGGAAAAAATGCTAGTGAAACAGAAGTGCTGACAAGGGCTGAAAGAAAGGAGAAAAGAGGAAACTCGCTTTAATTTTATAAAAGTGAAAGAAAGAAGAAATATAGAAAAAGGACAAAGAAGATAGCTGATAATAAATAAAAAGAAAATGGGAAGATATTATTGAAGAGATGAAAAAGAAGAGAAAATATCATAAAAGGTAAAAGCCGGATCGAAAGTAAACGCAAACGAAGAAGATAGCGACACGAGGGGAGCTTTCACAGTTACATATGTACAAGTCTCCATGTATATGCACGTATATGCATATACAAGTACGATTATGCGAAAAAGGGAGTAAGTGCAGTCTGGTTTCCCAGATACACTTTCCAATACATTGAGTTTAGAAAAATTTTGCTTAAACGTAAGTTCCTTAATTTTATTCTGCTTAATATGAAAGCGCAGGATTTAAATTTATATATTAGTAGCAAAGAAATTTCGGAATCATTTAACAGTGACATAAGACAGGAGAACACCTACACGATATGTCTAAGCTTTATGAGAAATTCAAAGAGCAATTGTTCTTCGTCAAGATTGCAAATGCAGAGAAGCTTTCTAACAACGATCGTCTTCCTGCGATTACGGTGCACATCTGCCCTCCTGCTGTATTCTTTATGATATATCGTATGAACGCGTAATAACGCCTACATATGTGCATCAGTCTGATAAGCAATTTATGTTTTGAAAATAAATATACGTAGGACCATCGAATCATTCCAGATCATTAGAAATCCAACATTTTATACGTAATGTATATTAATTGGTAAAATAATCGTTGTTTGAATAATCGTCGAGGAAAAAATATCTTGAATGATATTCATCTATTAAACGAATACCTTACTTTCCATGCTTTGCACGCTTTTGCGTATAAATATACATTTCTCATAAATACCTGAACATGAACATTCGCATTCTATTTATTAGAGTACAAGACGTACAGCAAAGTTTTCGGTAATATGATAAAAGAGACACTAAACAAAGAACCAACGTGATTCTTTCTCTCATTTAATAGACCAATAACCGCTAGTTCACGGTCAAAGTTTAGGCGCCACCGGCAGCGACATGTCTCATACGTACTTACATACATACATAAAGAGGTAGAGGAACCTTTATTTATGCTGCAGAAATAGCTCTATTCGCACGTGCACACCATTTGGCCATGGGCCATTTCGTGATGTGTGCTCTGCTACTACTCTCCTTTGTCTACTTTTACAGAGATGTCAGATGAATGGTGTTAACGGTCTGGTCTCACCTGAGATTCCATACGCACAATACTGCATGTTAGCGTTAGTGTGTTTTAAACTAGATCGACAAGATCGTTAACTCCAAATTATTATTACTCGTAGAACGCTCGATGTTGTAAACTTCGACATTATTCCAATTATTTCGAATAGATGTTTCTTTGAGATAATTATTCGAAAAGTAATACGAGTAATTAGTTTCATTTTCAATTTTTGTGCAATTGTCTTTGTATAGATACATTCGATCACGTATATTCACAATCACACTGGAAAAATTAGTTTTACTCTTCAGGAAACTTTCACGTCACGCTTTATAACTCTGTTATGTGAATAACCAGAGTGCAAAGTTTCCTAAAAATAGGATTATTGTAGCATCGTAAGAAGAACATTTTTTTTCTCTCTCTTTTTTCTGATTAACGAGATACAAATTTTATCGTAATAAATATTAGCATCGAGCTACGAATGGGTAATTATACGATAAACGTGCCAGTCAGACGAGTTCTTCCTCGCTTTCATGAAACACGTGATCTCCACACAGTCTCGAGTGGCAGATTGTGTTTCGTATTATGCATACGAAAGTGAAAAGAGTAAACGGACGAGTATTACGACGTTCCAATAATTTTCTTCCTTTCTTGATGTTACTACCTACATGTGCGGTTCGTTATAACACGCTGCTACTTTATACGTACTTCTTAATGAAACAGGCGACATTAGCATATTGCACGGTCCTACAGTGTACAACTTACGCAGTCGAACAAATACAAGTACGATAAAAGTATTCTCAAACTCTGATTCTTCCTTCTGGTTACATCTCTTCTTCTACTAAATATCAGACAAATGGAGAAGTTTTTTGGCAAAAAACCTTATATGTCAATATTTTATTCGTTCGCTGTAAAATAATGTAAAATGATGTTATTCTATATTTTCGTTTCATTCATCAATGAATCGTCTCCTGTCCAATCGTGCCGCCCATCTCGTCACACCTGTATTAGACGATGGAGGAATCGCAAAATCACAAAATTACCGTGTATCGTTTGAACATCCTGTTTGCGTTGTCGGAATGACAATTCGAAGGACATTTGGTCCGCTATGAAAGACGCAGTGGCGGGAGCTACGGAACAGGCGCGAACGTCTCAATCCCGCGACACAGAGACGTGTATATGCATACTACGATATGCGATATGTGTGTATTGTGTATATGGTACATCACGCACGTCGCGTCGGGTATATGCGTACACATGCACACACGAGTGCATGCTCGCAAGCAGTCGGCTTAATTCAGCCGTACAAATTGCACAAAGCTGTCTGCCGACGATTCGTGTTAAAAATACGCCGCTGCTGACGCGTTTTCCAGTCTGTCGATAGTGAAAGCATTTCTTCGTCGCTTTCGTGTCTTCCGACGGTTACGTAACCGTAACAACAATTTTTCCTCTGGATCCGATCTACGCTCTATCGATCTCAATGTTCGCGTGTTAATCTCGTCGCTGTCAGGAAACGTTTGGCTTTTATATTTTTACGAATACATAGTTGACAGCGGATGTTTGCGTATTCATGTTTAACGTTCCACGATTAATAAATTCTGTACGTTTGTATAAAAATATAAAATTTACCGTTTACGATCTAAAGCAAGTTTAATAAAATTCTACATCTACATTGAAAATACTCACGAAAATATTTGATATCGTATGTGTTATATAAAATATTTAGAAATTTACAATATACGTACATATGTTTATAATAAATATTAGTATGCGGCATGCATAGCCGTCTTAAGCATATAATAAGCGTTGAATATGGTCCCACTGAATATGAGGTTTATCAATACAGCTAATGGATGATCGACTATTTAAATACTTTTGCGATCTCTGCGAAATATGTACTTATACCTCCTAAATATCTTGCGATGTAATAACATAAAGGCAGTAACCTGTTCTTAGCGAGTTCTTTAACTCACGAGAGTTAAATTACTGTAGTTAAATATTGGATGTGATTTTTCTGAATGGTCTTAATTTATCGTCGAAGATGGACCCGCATGAGAAGCACTGTTCCAAGACCCCTCTATATATAGAAACGCCGGTTTTATCTTTTCCTGTGGATATTTTCAGACAGAAGGCGGCCCTTTGGACAGTATTGTTTAGCTTCGGAGAGTCGCGTTATCGACGTTGACTTTTTTCACATTTCCGATCCGATTCTTTAGCAAGCGTATAACTGCACTCGAGCGTAGCTAAACGCGTATTCAGCGATTCCATTGATCCTGAGATACGATCGATGATAGCAACCGATAACGCTTACCGAAAGAAATTGACGAGATTTATCGACCGTTTAACAACAAGTTGCGCGTGTTTTTCGTAAAACGCCATGAAAATTTCGTCACATCCATGTCGTGTTCTATAGCTTAATTCGTTTAATTACTGTTATTTGATTTGTTTTAAGTCTAAATTGTAAAAAAATTTTAGCTTTTACGAGTAGAAATAAAATACGTTAAAATTTAGTTGATCTAGATCTACTCTACAATCAAGCATAACTGTATAGGTATAATAGGGATTTAAGTTATCTGAACTGATGCTACGAAAAAGGATCTGAAACCAATTAATTGTTCTGGTATACTTGGCCGTATAGGATGGCGATAAAAAGGAAAGAGAATTTTCACAAGGACCTGTAATGTCTCGGAAGGAAGAAAATACTGGGTGCGAACAATTGTCCATTTTGTTTGGCAGAGTTCCAGACGTACTGTCACACTGAGACACAGAAAGCAAAGGAGAGAGATACGTTGCTGTTGCAAGCAGAGCAAAAAAGGAAGAGGAAGATGAAGAAAGAGTGGGCGTCGGTCAGTCAGGTTTTGCCTTGGTTGTAAGAATGTTGAGGATTCCCGTGTTCAGCAGGAACCTTACAGGATCGTGCTTCTGCTATCAAGCAACCAGGTACTACGTATCTCTTCTATACGTTAGTAAGTCTACGCTCGATCAGGCTAATCCTTCAGAGATGATGCAGGATCGAGTGCAAGTTGGAAAATTAATCGAACGATTTTACAAATGATGGACAATTTTTGGTTTAACATTTGATTCAATCTGTTACTTCATAAGTAAAGGAGCATATACCATAGCTTCGAACAAGAGAATGATGAAAAAACCGAAAAAAGACTAGTGCGGCAATTTGTACGTTGTAATACTTAATTTGCCTTTCACTTTGCTGGCTCGTAGCTGCACGTTCGATAGATTGGCATTGCCCAAACAACTCCGAACTATTCAATAATGGTCGCTAATAAAAATACGTATTCCTAATTACTAATGAATCTGTCGAAAAGTTGTTCTGCAATTTCGTCTAATACGATATGATATTAATACCGTAAAGGGAGTAATTATTGGTAAATATTGTTGGTACCTCGGTAAGTTTAAACACAGTTTATATATAGAAGCTCGAGGACTGCGGCGCAATTAATAAGAAAAAAAGATAAGAGTTAGAAAGATACTACAGTCCTGAATATTCTAAAGCAGATAGAATCTGTAATCGCGGTGCGAGCAGCAAGTAGAACAGAGGTTACAGGGAGTATATACTTATATTGAATTTCCGCTCCTAGAATGGGAGACACGGATAGACCAAGGAAAACTTTCGCGTGGCCCTGGAACGATTCTCGTGAGTCAAACCGCAGTTTCTACACGATGCACGACTAACTACCGATGACTCATGGACAAGCATCTATAATGGAACGAAATCCCACGATTATTTTAAGCAACATTATCAAACTATCAAAAGATCGTTAGCATCGCAACATTGTGTAGATTTGAAATTTCTCATTATATTTTCTAGCGAACGGCAGCGGAGTATTCTTTTATTCATCTACTACGGTGCATCTACCACCAATGAAATCGTGATACATAATTTCAAAGCGGTATCAACGTATTTTTTGCTGAACAAGTGGTTTATTATTTCACTGGATCGTTGCGAAATATGAAATAAATTTCGCGAAATGGAATTATTGCATTTCAGATCATAAATTCGACGTTTAAAATTTATTAAATATATAGATAATCTAAGAATCACCGACGATGATATTGTATCAGCAATGGGAAATATCATCTTTCTTAAATGTATCAATGAAATATCCAATTCGTAATTTGATATAATTCGTAAATTGTACAATAGAGCATAGTATAAAACATATTATGTACAAGTTATCGAACGAATACAACGAAAGGCATTTATAATATCAAAATCGTCGAGATATATTATCGATATTAAGAAGTAAAATCTCTGAGGTTAAATGCCAAGATGACGAGACTACTAGACATATAGAAAGATAGCGAATCGGATGACCGCGAACCGTAAAGGGGTCTCTTTGTTTATGGTATGTTCGTAGTCGTTGCGATGGTCGTTCCGATGCACAATCGAATCTTATTTGGTGAGAGCCGCTTCTACGTAGGCGTGCATCTTTTTACTCTTTCTCATTTGTACATCTCTCTTTCGCGCCGTATGAACTTTTGCCTTCGAGCTCTC
Organism: Bombus affinis; assembly: GCF_024516045.1. Lineage (NCBI taxonomy): Eukaryota > Metazoa > Arthropoda > Insecta > Hymenoptera > Apidae > Bombus > Bombus affinis. Next base: position 982,087 of record NC_066348.1, read on the forward strand.
GACATTTCATACCAACGAAAAAATCAGTGGCTCTCGCGTAAGCAATAAATTTTAACAGCAGAGAATAGTAATATGCCTTTGAAGAGATTACACAACAACCCGACTACCCTAACAATAAATTGCTGGAAAAACGTATTTAACGATACAGAAAATATTTCTCTTTTCATTTCTACAATAAGCCAACTCGCTCTCTCGCTGCAATTCTCATTCTATCATTTTAAAGTCGAATTTAACTGCAATGCAGATACACAGAGCTGGGAGAACCACTGTCATAAGTTCACTCGAGTTCAAGTATTAGTAGCTATATATTACGGGCCACACGTGTTGATACCGATCAGCATGTTACTTATATTACACCTCGAGGATAGTAAAGATAAAAATGATTCTGCTGTTCTTACGTCAACGTAGTACGCATAGAAAGTATGCGCAAAGCACGTCAGACTCAACCCAGATCTGTCCAACTTCTTTTATCCCTTTTCATCTACTGATTGTATTTATTAGTTACAGTAGTTCATTGAAAACTTTTATGTATATGGATATAAAACATTTCTACGCGACTGCCGTGGCAAGTGTTAGAAGCGGTCTGACTGGATACCGTGACTGGAGCTTTATTAATGTAGTAATTGACTGCTTAAATTCTTCAGTGATATATGTGAGATACACTCTTGCATTAAATATCTTGTAATTTCTATCTACATATTTAAATTTGTTTTGAACTACGCCAATATAATCACGACAGTCGAGTATCATACTAAAGAAATTGCAAAATGTTTCGTATAACACACATAATATACTCGTAGAAGTGTTCGAATACTCTTGTTAGTTAATGCTTATATACGTTTACGTATGGAGGGACTTCAGATGTCTATTATCGTAAACTAGACAATTCGAGAGTCAGTGAGCCACATCACACGTTTTATAGTCGATCAAAGTAATTCAATTAATATCCTATTACATACGAGCGTTCACGTACGTCGACGCAAATGGAACTTGTATAGTGTTTCGAAAGACAGCTCGGCGAGCGTCGTTTGTATGCACACCGACGTATATTTCTCTGAATTATCGAATACATTTGTGCATCTTAATGAATACGGACAATACTATCTTTAGAAATAAAAGAAACGTAAACATAACAACTGTTCAAGAATAACTGCATCTGTCTTCTGTGAAAGACGTTTCTTATAAATAACATGATTAATTTCAAGAATTATATTTAGAGCAACGTATATTCTATGAAAATGATTGAAAACGAAACGAAATAACAATCAAATTGTAATTTTTTAGGAGATTGTGTGTCGTTAAGAACATTATATCAATACGTCTATACTATGCAAAGATAATATCATTTCTCTATCGAATTCAGAAGCCAAACTCTGATCAACTCCATACATTGAAAAATACCGAAACGCGATGACGTTAGAAATATTTTTTAACATTTACTTTGGGATTTACGATTATTCATCTGTTATCTCATTTGTTTACGAGAAACCTTTGGAATTTTAGTTACTTTTTTTAAGAAGTTGGATACTAATTCTGTATACAGACGATAAAATTCCAAGATTTACGAAAGATGGAGTTGGAGTAGATTCCGAGAAACTCAAAAATACCAGCATTGGTATTGACAGTTCTACGATTTCGTCGCAGAATGATTCATTCGAAGCTATCGAATCTAATTCACCAGACACACGTTCGATACGAAACCTAGGGGCTCTAAGAGGATCTGAAAAAAAAAAGGAGAAGCATACATATAGCTAGTGTTTGACTCACCAGCACTTTGGTAAAGCGCCTTTCGAGTTCCATAGCGTCGGGCATCGGTTGCCTTGGCGCGCCACGGACGCTGCCACTCCGTGCGTGTGGTCCACCCAAACTTCCCATGCCGAGGCTAGGTTGACAGGATTGAAGAGGCGTGCCGCCCTTGATACCACCGATAAACACCTCACGCACACCGCCATCGCTTTCGCCGGTACGGCTCTGCACGATTCCCATTGTTTTCACAGTCGTGGCCTAATATATCCTCCGGTGTTTTCGCACGCGAAAATCGTGACACACGGCAACGGTGGTGGCCAGTACTGTCACACCACGAGAAACGTCAACAATGATGATCGCGGCAGTGCATCCTCGCTCGAATGTAAATCACTTTTCTCTGTATTACGAGAGACGTCGATACGTGAACGACTCGAACCGGTCCGCGCCGGGTCGTGCAACAGGTATCAAGCCGTCCATTGTGGATAGAAACTCTCACGAACGTGCGCGAACTAAAGCATGACCTAACACTCCTCTGCCTACACTAGACGAAGCATTCGCTGCATCTGCGGCGGTCTTCCTACTCTCTGACACCACCATATGACAACGCCATTGGCCATTACACATGCGTCGTGTCTCGCGGTTGTGCCACCTGTGCCGGCGCGAGAATTTCTGGTAGAATTGTATTATGCGGTTGGTAACCGTGATGTTGTTGATTATTTCGTCGCAGATGGAAGCACATACTACCTGTAGATTGTAAAGAAAAGAGTAGTTAAGAATTTATTTTGGCGGAAATTATTTGTTATTAATAATAGAAATAATTGAAATCGTGTAAAATTAAATAAAATTAAACATGAACTAAAAGTGAAAAAATCTTTTTAAGTACGATAATGCAATGAAGTAGCGATGTAAATTTTTTAATATATATATAATATATATTTCAATTAATTATGATATATTTCAATTAATTATGATTAAATGATATGAGAGAAAATATTAACAGCGATATTTAAATAAAATTTGAAAATTATATTGCATATCTTAAATTTAGACTATCGATAGATCGATGTTTAACATCCGCCATTTGGCCGATAGATCGATTGGTCATTTGGTAGCGTCTCTTACAGTAAATAATATGATGGTGTATTAGTATATTGATTTATAGAAAATATTATTTGTAAATATTTGTAGATTCTACGAAACAGTGGTATAGTGTAACGAAGAATTTCAAAATGAGAAAGTCTCCTCTAAATACGCCATGTAGTAGTAAAGAAAAACAGAGTTATAATTGGAAATCAAATCACTATAGAAGTAGAACAGATTATAATTGTCGTAAAAGTGATAGTTATCAGTATACTTCATCAAATAGTGGTCAAGGATATTCTGGAGATGATTTTATTCCTTTAAATAATAGTACACCAGTATCAGAATATAAAAAGTTCAATAATAATTGGCATGGTTTTGAAAGTCATAATCATTGTAATTCAGGTAGTGGTAGATTTAACCATTACCGGAATAATTATTATTCAACTCCAAAGTTAAATTTCAATAATTCATACTCTCCTTACAAGCTACCTGGTAAACAACTCTTTTATGGTCAGAAAAAGGTAACTAGGAATAATAAATACAAGTAAATACAATTTCAATAATCACTTCTATGCTTACTAAGCTATAGTCATTAACAAGTATTGTTTTTATTTTAAGGGTTTCCACAAGGATACGCGTAGACAGAATGACATATCACGTTATATAGATTTGAAATCTTTTTTGGAAGATCCTTGGGCGGAATTAACAAAGAAGTTAATGAAGGATAAAGAAGCAATCGGGAATGAATCATCTAAAATTGTATTGTCATTATCGCCGCAATTAGCTTATGTACATACAGAATCGTATTCTGAATCTAAATCTACATCAAGCATTGACAATTCTTACTGTAGTCCAGAATCTAAGAGTGAATCTTCTATAGATGGGAAATTTGGATTAGATGATACAGATATTAGTAATGTATCAAGAACAGAGAGTTCAATAGATTTAAAAGTCGACAGTGTAAAATTTAGTCAAGAATCAAAAAATGACAATGTTTGCAATAATAATGACGATAGTGTTAATGAAGGCATTCTCAATGAAAATAACGTTAGTAATATTAACGACATTTGTTCATCAAAGATGAATATTATTCAAGATCTCAAATAAGAGTAACAAAGAATAAAATGCGCTTAAGAAGAATAATAATTCTTTGTTTTGGTGCATGATACATTTCATATTCTACATATAGATGTATAATATATAATAATGTAACAATTCAATTATATTTAGATATTATCTAAATCTATGAAACATCAGTTTCAAATTTTTTGATTAATATTCTAGTATATAGTTAAAAAAAAGAAATTAACGTTTTAGTAATGTGAACTCTTTCTCCGGTTTGGAAATAACTTTATCGCAGAGGCATATCTATATGCAAAATACAATGTATTGAAATTATCTTTTAAATTATATTTTCACAAAAAGGCTGTGTAAAAGAATGAATGTATTTCATGTGAAAAAAATTATACATGTGCAATTCTTTAGTGTATACTAAAAAGGAAGTACATATGGGACATGAGGGAACATTAAATACCAATTTAATAGATTAAGTCAGGAAGAGAATTTGAAGACATAGCGAAGAAGCTATAGTATGAATTAGACTTATAAATTGATTTTATCAATCAATTAGTAATTATGGTATTATTATTACCAAATCTAAGCAATTAGTAATTATGTAAAAGAATGTTTGCATCTCTGAACATTTTTGGATGAGGATTATCAGTCGATTTGAATTTGTTAAGCCACATATATGTCTATTAGTACTTCTCACAACAAAACAGAAATATACAAAGGATTAAGAATGTTGTAACATACATGTAGTAAATAAAATGTGTTGTTCACAAATGTAGAATTAAATAACCATAAATCATGTGCAGACATATATGACATTAATCTTAAATCTTTAGTTATATAAATAACAATGCGTTTATACATATTGTATTATTTTTAATTTAAATCATAATCAGTTGTTTATTTTTGTTAAAATTCTTTAAGTAGCAAATTAACATACACTTTAATTGCATTTTGAATTAAAGAGAACGTACTAACATGAAATATAAAAACATTTATAAAATTAAAACGATGAAGTGATAGGGTATTAAATTTGTATAATTGTTATCGTAGAAAAAGAAAAATACACAAAAAATTGTTTATTTCCAGACTTCATACATTTTGATAGCATGTTTTAACGAGCAATGAAGCATAGAAGGTGACAAAGGTGTCCTATATGTTTGATTAACATGCTAACGTAATGTACAAATGATGATCTGGTACAAAAATTTACATAATTTAAGAAATTCCTGTTTATTTCTTCAAATTGTGATTTTATATGATTGTGCAAAGGATGTAATTGATGTCAAATATTAATTGTATGAGTAATGTGTATCACAGAAAATTGTACATAAATATAATTAAATTATATAAATAGTAGTGATTATTTATTTCTTTCTGCTACTATTTTTATTTGTCCGTGTAGATAATACAAAAATGAACCGGTTTTTTCTCATGTCTGTTTTTAATGAATTTATGACACTTAACGGTAACCACGGAGATAAAAGAAACTTCGATAATTAATCCAATCGAACGACCTTAGATCTCTAACCTTGTAGTATTGAAGGTAATGCTATAATACAATGGCAAATAAGATCGTATAGGTGTATGAATAATTGATCGTGTATCGAAGTAATCAATATGAGTTATATATTTCTTAGAAACCAAGTTTTTGCTCCGCTTTTTAGAGCTTATTTTTTACTTTCTCATGTAACAAAAAACTTTATCGTTGATAAAAATAAATTGCAATATGTTATATCAGATTAGTACCGTATGTAGCTTCTTGAAAAGAAAGTAGAGAAATTATGATGAAACCTCAAAATGTTTACATTTATAATTAATGCAGATAGAAAATGTTGTTGTTTAAATAATATTACAATTGCATTGTACATAAATGCAGTATAGTGTACGAATAAAGCTTTCACGAAGAAAAAACTTTTTACTTTTATTCTTATTTTTTTATTTTTACTTCGAAAAGAGTTATAATTTGATGCAGTTCTTGGGATCATAGTGTATGTCTGTACAACTTTATGTGACTTGATGTTATCTACGTGGTTTATAGTGCATGTAGCGTGGATATGAACTTATGTAGAATACAGACATATCAGTGACCTTGAATGTTTATCACAATTTAACATTGTTTATTTTCACGGCAATTTACATTATTTTATCAAATGATAAAATTTTGCAAGATTGATTTTCCTAGTGAATATCGATTAGTTTCTAAGAATTAGCATTAATTTATTATAATACTTATTCTGTTCAAGCATATCCTGCAAAGATGTAAGGGAATAAAATAATATCAGTTATGTTCAGTATTTATAAATTTTGTATTTTCTTCATATTTTGCTTTTAATTGCCACAAATCAGTACAGTACGCATAACGGAATTTATCTGACAAAAAGGGTATGTTCGCTCATTTATCTACAAGAAGAGGAATTGATTACAAAGATTTAAAGATAGGACCCGTTCTTCCATTCCTTTATCTATATTATTCCATTGTAATTTTGTAATATATTTTATTTAACATTCCTCTCTTTCTTTTTTTGTGCACAACAATAATGTAAATTACTATGATCTCTTCGAATTATCGAATATTTCGATAATTAATTGTTCAGCAGTAGATTAAAATTAAACAATCGTTGTAACGAGATACAAGCTTTTCTTTTCAATTATTTCAATTATTATTCGATATATGATATGCTTACGAATGAAATTTTTTCGAACGATAGAAGAAAAATTGAAAATTGAGATATTGATAATTTTCAAAGGACTTACAAATGGTATTTAATCAGCACATTGTTTCCTAATTTGTACACTAAATTGTACAACTGCTTTTCTTAAATTTATGTACTATAAAAAATGATCGATATAAAAAAAATTTTACCATATTAATAGTACTCTAATATTTAAAATTATAATATTTCTTATTAGTGTTCGTTGGTATTCACGTAGATTATATAAAAGTCACAATTTCTGGTTTCGTATTCAAATAAGGATCTAATATATATAACATAAAGTTCTTCAATATAATTTAATAGACGATGTAACCGTAAAAGTATCTGACTATGAAATCAATATTTAATATTTCAATAGTTATTCAAGGAGTTTTATTAGTAAAATTATACCTATATATATTTAATGAATATAATATAATTGAAATTAAGATATATGAAAGGGTCATACGTTTTGGTTTTTCATTCATTGTATCGCATAAGTTTATTTTTTAATCTACTAAGAAACGGAAATCTTATATATTAATAACTTTATTAAAAACTTATGTTTACGTGATTATAAATAACATATTAAGGAGTTTCAATTTTTACGAATTCTTCGCAGCTCAGCTATCTTGTAGTAAATAGTACATGATATATTTTCATGCAATTAAACTATATAATAAACTTCAATTTTCCCAACGTCATCTTATTGGCGATAATATTGGTCATCGTCGTAGACATGAACTTTTGCAAATACTTCTATTTTCATGACAATTTCCTCTCTTTCCCACGTGAGTTTGCAAATAATAAATAGGAAACTTACGCAACACGTACAAGCTTCGTCGATCAAATGATCGTTTAATATAGCATTGATCTGCTTTAGATCAACATGATCAGAATTCTAATCTAAGTACATATATGTATATATATACAGAGATACTACAGTCGCTTTAAAACACGCGTCTGCCACCATTTTTTTCTTTTTTTTTTTTTCAAAAATTGCTTAATTCGGGATTTCTTAAAACTGACCCTTTGTAAGAGAATATGAACTCTTCTTTACTTACTTGGTCTCTTTGTTTAAAGCTATGATTATTAAATATTGGAGGTAATTGATTCTTTCTCTGTCTGATACAGGTCTCATGCTGTTATGTGATTTCATAGTTAATTCAATGGTTGTACCATGGATTCTTACGTAAAGAGATTTACAATATTTAATATTGATCTTTACTTGGTAATTTCACGGTGTATATTTTCGTTGTATTTTTGGACATTTTTCCAAATATATAACTAGCATAAACGGAAAATAATTCTGAAATATAAAAACTATAAAACATTGATTTTAAACGTTATAAGTAACATGTTTCTTATAACTAGTGAATTTTCAAAATTGACAATTCATTTCATTTGGTGAATGCCGATTTCAAATGAATTATGTTCACAACAATCTTGAAACGTACAATACTTTGTACCTTTTTATCAAAATAATGTAATCGTATGCAATCTAATAAACATGAAATCTTTCATGGGAACTTTATATCGTTTAATTCTTATGGTAGTCGGCATATTTATGAAATGTACCGTATTACTGGTTCGTTGTTTCTGCGCAATCAACAAGATAATTAATTAAACAGTCTTCTCAGACTAATCAACAGTGGATTTCAGCATGAGCCCCGCTTTACTTATAATACAATTCGCATTTAAGAATTCTTTCGCAAAGATTGCACGTTCTTGTGCATTTAAGAATAAAAATAATATTATCCTTTATATCAGATCATTGATTATATCTTTCACTACGAGGTACGTACGATCATAGAAGATATTTATAGATACATACATTATACATATATGTATATAAGTCTTCGTTGACTATTAGTCATTGGTTCTAAACTTTTGTTATACATATTATCGCTTAATTTCTTATTCGATAATTTTCAAGCTTCGTATTTGCCCGTAACTTCTTCCTCTTTCGATACTAAAAGAAAAAATCGTACTAAAAAACAATTTGCTCTTCCCTCCCCCCTGTATTGTTATCGAATAAAGAATTAAGCGTAATTTCCTGATTTCATTCGTATATAACGAAATTAAAAAAATCGCTCGTATTTCGATTCTGATTGTGTGATAACACGCTTTAAGTTATTATGAATATTTACATAGGTGTTCTCGAAGGAAGGTACACGAGTATAGTAGTGCTCGTGTCGGATCATTGAGCGAAGAAAGTTAGAAGATACAAGAACCGTGGTGATCGTAAGAAGAGTTAAGGTTACATTATCGATTTGCTTTCATAGGTGCCATAATATGTCATCTATAGATACGTACATTGTATATTAGTCATCTACTTAAAGCTAGGTGTCCATTTGAGAGTAAAACTATAGCGAGCTGCTCTCGAGAGTATCTCTCGCAAATGGATACCGCGTTGAGAATGTTTCAACCCTCTGAGAGCGGTCGCGTGATCGCTCGCTCTCAAGTGGAAACAAAATATGTATAAGTTCGATTAATACGTGCGACAGCATTCGTAGTTGGGAACTTGCAACGAAGAAACTAAGGATACTATAGATAATGCGCGACTACGTCCAGTATCGTATGTTTCTATGGTCGAAATAACAATTACGCAATGGAAATTACAGCGATAAACGCGACGCGGAAACAGAAAACAGCGCAAGTAGAAAAATATTCGCCATTCGAGTTAAAACAAATTTTGTTATTTGTTATTTAGCATGGAAATATTTTCCATTGGTTCGAAATTATAAATTAGATTGAATATTTTTGAAGATATTAGCAATTACGAAATTATTCTTACATAAAGCTGTTTTACGGCAAAGGCGATTCAGAGATACGATTTTTGTTATATTTACAGACTCCGTTATTTTTATCTCGCATATTCGTGTATCGTAGAAATCGAATTTTACAATGTGTAATTCTTTGCTTGTCTTTAAAAATAATTTGTTATTCGGTTGGTCGTTTATGTTCGCTATTACTAATAATAATACCATGTATACACTGTACAATTTATGATATTTTACTGAATATATGGGTAAAAGTAGAATTGAAGCGGCATTATGCGTTACTCTGAGTAGATTAGAATTGAAAATGTTAATCGACAAATCGTAAATAATAATTTAGAAAGGATACATCATTAGATTGGTTAGAAGAAAGGTGGCTGATCGATATCGACGTATTTAGGTATAATCTTAAAAGAAAAATTTATTACGATTCATGCACCTTTTTATTCCATTGCGAATAAACAAAATTAATATATGTAAATCAAATGAAACGCGATATAAAGAAAATTGGCGAATAACCAAAAGATATTAAAAAATAATGCTAATAACTTTGTGGTTGTATCTTTATAACTATTTATTGGTCCCCGAATTTGACAATATTGTTTTCTATCGGTATAATTAAAACGAATAAGTTATCGTATACTAAAGTAAGCTTCTTACATAAACAAGATCATAAGATTCGTACATTTTAAACGAAGATTTTCCCGCTTTCCAGACGAAATTTTATTTGAATGCTGATTTTTTTTGTTTTAATTCGCGAAAAGATACTAAACAATATGCAAACATAATGTTCTCCTTACGCATACAAGTCACAAGTATTTTAATGTTACAAAAATTGAATGTCAGGCTGAAGAAATCATGGCCCCCTTTTTATCATATTGATTGGTCCGAAAATACCTTGTGTAATAAACAATAAAATACCTCAATTAAATTTCCTACGAGCCTAGTGGATAAGTTCTTGATTTTCGATGTTCAAGATAATACGGGCAAGTACTTGAATCTGTCGCACATATTTCACAATCTGTCGTTGCTGAATAAGAATGGATTTCGATAATTGGTAATAATCGTGCAAATTTCAAACTTTCCCTTCGTTTTTATCCTATTCGTCCGATTAGCGAACAAGTTAGAATAAGAAAGATACCTGAAGTCCATGGGAATTATTTCGAAAAATTATACTTATTATACATTACGTTCGTTTTAACGTAAATCGGTACGCGTGTAAAATACACGCATTATTAATAATTAATTTTAAGTTGAAAAATTATTCATTTAGAGGAAAAGAAAGTTTAGGAATTTGCACATTTATTTAACATTCGAGCTGCAGAAATGTATCTTCGCTAGGTCGTTGCTTAAGTTTTACTAAACGGAAGGACGAACGGTTCACGTAACGTTATACTTGAGGTCATTATATGCTTTCTAATAGGATGTGTAATATTGACTCTGCTCGATCTCTTTTTTTGAACACTGATAAAAATAAGATTCTCTTAAACTACGGGAATTCGAATATAGAGTGTTATGTTTGTCGTTAGACGCACGTGATTAATTGCAAGAGTATAATTCTAAATATCTCGTTTACACTTTTATCACAATGATATACATATTTTACTCCGAGAATTTCAATTCGAACGTGTATATCAATTGTTTTTAGATATGTAAAACTTCATTATATCGATATACGAAATTGGAAATTTACGACTTTCGGATTCCCATCTTTTTCGCTACCTTTCTTCCTAATTATTAATTAATATGTAAAGAAATCGAAGAAACGTTGCAAACGCTCTTAGATAATCCTCCGTTCATATCAAATGTAACGTAATAAAATACCTATATAATTAATATCTTGAATTTTCTTTTATATCCTCTTGCGTATTGTCCCTACCATTTTTCTTTCTTAAACAGTTCAGATGTCAGTCATATTTTACTTAATATCTTCATCATATCATTCACATGTATTTTTAGGATACACGTTTAATCCAAACGATAATAGGGTAAAATAATGATAAAAATTGGTAAAATCCCGTTAACGAGATAACAAAACGCATCATCTTCTAAAATAGCGAGTTTATACGACTCTTATACGGTGCCTGAATGTTTTGATATCTGTGATCGATAGATTACGTAATATTAATTTTGCGTAAAAGACGTCTGCAAATAACACTGTTTTGGTACGTTGCACCGTGCTGTGAATCGTTTTACATCGATTGCCAGTTAACAAGGCCGCACGGACGTATGTGAAAAGGAAAGTAGGCAGATACAATGCCGTACCGGCAGGCCACATTAATATGTCACATGAAACATTTACTACATCATAGAACGGGATATCTTGGAATAAATATCGATTTATCGCATACGAATCAACATTTAAAATGATTAGGGGCAAAGAATGTGTATTTAGAAAGAGAGAGAGAGAGAGAGAGAGAGAGAGAGAGAGAGAGAGAGAGAGAGAGAGAGTTTCTCTCTTTATTTTAAGCGAAACCTTGCAGACTAATCATCTACGCAATTGATATTGTACGATGAATTTTTCTTCATCTCGCCACATTGTTCGTAATTACTTTCAACACGTATCCGAGTCGATTCAAAACGGAATCTCAATCTGAATTTCCTTAAAATTTCAAGCTTTTTAATTTCCGATATCGCGAATTTCAATCCATGTAAATTAGATTAAAAATTGCTTTCCAGAATGCAATTCAAAGGTAATACGTGCATGATGAAATTTTATCTCCGATATGTGCGCAAAGCCGCATAATCCGTATCACGGATAGCAATCGATAACGCTTCGCAGTAGAACATCTCGTTTCGAGTTTGCATGTAAAACTGCGAGATTTGAATATTATCGGCGGCAATCGATAGAATATCCTAGCGGAACATTTTATTTCGAGTTTACTGTCGTGTAATCAACAACTTTGTTTCGAGCTTTCGTGTAAAAAACTTTTTCTCTTTCGATTTTTCATCGTAGCTTCCGCTTGGAGCATTTTAATTTTACACGTTTTAATTTGCCGTACATTTTACCTCCTCTCGTTTCACGTTTTTAAAATCGTAGTTACAAAGATTCCGATTTGAACTTATTACGAATAAAAGAGAATTTCGTTTCTAGCCATTATTAACATCGTACAATTGAGAACATTAAGAACATTACGAACAATTATTTCTGTGCGATTGAAAATTTGTCTTTCAGTTTACCTTTCTAAATGGATGCGCGACTCGATTTTTCAAATCACACAAAGTAATGCAATCAGCATGTAGAATCATACGAGGAGCTCTTTCAAGAAGTCCTCGGCAAGCAAGTCCTACAAATAATCGTCCACTCGGTCATTTTCGTCTGGTGGACTAGGCTCGCTGACGCTAAGTATAGGCAGACCAAAGTGTTGCACCTCGATGCTTGATTCGGGCGTATGTCTTGAGTAGTCGCAGCTCTTTGAGTGCCGTTCGATCCCGGCACGTCGATGGTAATGATGATAACGGGGTAAGCGAGCGTCGGCATCGCCAGATCGCCGAAAACACCTGCGGATTTTACCGAATACGTGGACTTAATCGATCGAACGATTTATTTACATGTCGCCTTTCGCTCGACGCAAATAACACAAATTAACAGCAGAATTCGGGAAAATAATGTTTCGTCACTCTCGTAATCTTATTTTGTATTGAGATCGAGTAAATCGTTTTTAAATAATTTTCTATCTTATCGATTCGATTCTTAAAGTTTCATAATGTAAATGTCCGATCTTAATCAACGGAGTAATTTAAAGAAAAATGGTGTTATTGGATTTCCTATAGGTGGACGTACAAAGAACATACGCAAGTCGAATTTACTGTCTTTTTTTCTTTTTTTTTTAACAGAACGATATGCTCCCTAACGCTTTCTAACTATTTATGCCAAAAAATTATTAGTTTAGAAAATCCTTTAGCGTGAATATCACGAAGTTGTACTCAATTTCTTCTGGAAGACGTCCACTTATCAACTAGACGAAACGAATGTCGTTTCCAAATTATTGGATTGGCGTATTCAATTTCCATCGAGATCACCGGATCTGAAACCATCAGATTTGTTTTTTGTGAGAATATTTGAAAAACAGAATCTATTAAAAAGAATATTTGACAAGGCTACTATGAATGACTTGAAGCAAAGGATTCCGCGAGAATCTAATGACCCTTTAATTTTACCGCTTACGTTAATGTAACTACATAATCTACGGACGTATGAAAAATGTAGCTTTAAGTATCGATTTTAACGTTGCATTACTAATTATTATTGCGCAATATCAAAATTAACTCTTTCGCAATGTTGTTCAAGAAAGACGATCCAGTCGTTGAATATTAATATTTATTCGCTATAGAATTTTGAAAGTACATATACGTTAAAAAAAAAAAGAGAAAAAAACACATGAAATCAATAAATAAATAATGGACTTTTAAATCGTTCATTCTAAATTGTTTGTTATTTTATTACATTGTCAAAGGGTTAAACCATCAAGTTTTTGGCATAAATAGCTTCATAGTATTATGGCTTGGATATGCCATATACATTTTTGCATATTGCGTGCATTTTCTTACTTTCTCGCCCCTCTAAATTTTTCATAAATTCGTAAAAGTCCAACTATCATCAATTCTTTTACAATATTCATACAGCGTCACCTTATCTTTTCAAGTAAATAGGATCTCGTAATGATAGATCTTTATTAGCGAAGTTCTTATCTCTTTACCGAAATTACATTTTTCATCGATGCCGCTTGACGGACGATAAATAGTCTGCGGTATGTTATATCTTAATGTGACCCTGAATGTTAACTTGGCGTGTGACCAAGTTTCGAGGGTGGTCTTTAAGGGTGAAAGATATTTGTAGGATGAGGCGACGTCAATTGCCACGACACGTATATTTAACGTTGTGGTGTGAGTTGGTACCAGACTGGAGATAAAAATATCGTGGGTCTCTCATGAGTTCACACGTGAATGCATTTAATACAACAAGAGGTAGATTTCGTTGTACTTGAACGTCAAATTTAACAAACGATCCGAGCATCGATTTTTTATCTTTCATTATATTACAAAACTGATATCATTTCTCATATTATCCATTATTATTGGCTTCTAAGATATGTCAGTTACGTTATACATACGTATGGATTGCATTATAATTTCACAAATTCCAAGAATCAGTTCGACGTCGGTGATTCGATCGAAAGGGGTGGTGTTATTCGGGTGAAATATTTTACGTATTTAACGCGAAGTATAAAAGAGATTGCTTACCGCTCATCCATGGAAGCAGGTTGTCGTATAGGACACCGGACATATTCGTGACTTCCGCCAGCTCGCCATCCGCCGAAACGTCGGCCAACGAACGACGATGAAGACGTTATTGGAGAATCCCTGAAACATTTATGGCAGTTTTGTTTAATAATTCATTCGGAAGTTTGTCACTTTTTTTTCATTCTTACTTCCTAACGTTTCATTTTCATTCTTACTTCCGGCAATGAGAAATATCCTTGACAAACTTTGTTCGTCCTTGCCTCAATTTCTACCTTCATTTAATAACGGCACTATGAGAAATACATGTTTTAATTAAAGAACAAACGAAATAAAAGAATATTTCATGACGGTGGTACTCGTTCTGAGACAGTCTGTACAGCATCTCCTATTTCTGTTTTAGCGTGTTTTATGTATTGTATAAAGCTGGAAAGTTGAAAGTGTGGAAGAAGCGCAGATCTGATTGGTCATAGTGCAATAAGCCGTCCTTCTCGCACAATCATTTTTATTGAATTTTTTATATCTCTGTTGCACCTTTTTCATGTCCTCTCATAATCTACTACAGCAGACGACGCAAGCGGAACAGCGTCGACCCTCATGTAACACGCAAACAATACGTATGCACGCTGTATTCCAACAGTACCATATTAATCTATTACCGTGAAATGAATTGCATAAGAAAGATCTCGGGTGGTTTACGTAATAATCATGGATATACACGCGGCGTAGTGTTATCATTCTTCGGGTTTAATATACTTATATAAGAGATTTTTCAATTAAGCTTCTATAAAAAAGACATGCTGTAACATTTCGAGTGACCAGGACAACAGATTTATAAAGGGTCTTTTTTTTTTTAAGAGAGAAGGTTCTTGTTTCTTGTAAAACGAATTTACATTTGCGTGCTGGATATTTGTTGTAAAAAATTGATAAGCAAAGCCAATTACTTAAATACGAATGTTAATATTCATTGCAACAATTTACCGCTCTCTGAAAAGTGGACAGCCTAAAGACACGTATCTTTGAATTATTCACAAGTGTTCTTAAGTGTTGCACACTTTTTCTTCACGGAACGGTACATTTCATGCTTCGTGTTATTTCAAACTTCAAAAGAATTTGCACCTGTGCGGAATTTAAGATATGCTCGCGACGCAAAGTAACTGACAACTATAATAAAATTGTCTTTTTGGAGTTGTCAATTTAGCGACGAGAGATACGAGACGTTCGTTTCAGCTTCGTGTAAAATTATCATGTATGATCGTGAAAAATGCGCACACAGAGCCGTACGCAACTGATTCGCGTACAGTGTCCGGAATAAGGTGCAAACTAAGATAAGACGAAGATAGGTGGTGAAACGTTACAAACAAATGGAAAGTAAAAGTCTGCTTTTGAATAAATCTTCCTCATTGGTTATTCAATATTTTCAACTGCTTCTAGACCAATGAAAAGAAGAGAAACGAGAAAACGATGTTTCATACCGTGAACTTTAGTAAATTTGCGTAAGAAAGGAAATGTATTATCATTAACATGAATTTCCAACTTGAAGTTTGCTACTTAAAAGTTTGTTAAGGTGAAATAATAAACAAACTTTGATGCACACATAATTCATCCGTAAACTTCCTTACTTGTGTACAATTCTCGTTTACGATAGAAACGTAACAATCTGTTTTCGCTAGAATAGTAATGCCGTATGCAGACTGTCTCATATTGATCTAACCAGATATCTTGAATAATATAACACACAGAAACTACAGAAAAATGTTTCAGATGAATATTATCAAAAAGTATATGATGCTCTTTTAAAAAATTCAAAATTCCTGCATCATATGAAAAACTAAAGAGCTCGGGAAAGGTCGATAAGAAGTTACTATTAATTGTCACAATTAAGAACTTTCGTAAGACGATGCAAAAATGTAACAATTCCACGCAGGATTACCTTTATGTATCTACTACGAATGAAATTACCTCGAAGACTGTAATTGATGATTCGGATCGAGCAACGAAACGTCTGGATTATCCTTTGGACAACTCTCGAGGCTACTCTGCCTCTTCGATTCCGAATCCTCGCACTTCTCCTCTAGCGTTGATCTCAGGAAGGATTCTTTATCGCCGTCGATGCCTTCCTCTTTCGAATTTCGTTGATCTTGTTGTCGATTCGTCGACGCAAGTGGTAAATTATCTGCACTGCGAACCTTCCGGCACAATTTCGACGTTGAACCGTGCCGTCTTAAAAATTCCTGCAAAAAGCGGAACCGCATTGCAGAGAGGATTGGGAATACCGCTCGTTTCTAAACTTCCTTTCTCGCTTGCGTCACTCGTCGGAGATCTACATGCATTTTCCTGTCCCTGAAGACAAATGCTATACTTTGTGCTTCATCCTTGCGAAGGTCACTTACAGTAACTTTTATCAATATATGTGGACACCACGTATTGTGTGTGTTCGAGAGATCGTTGTTTTATATATTCGTTAATGTTAGTGTTATCGAATTAATCGTCTTTTAATATATTAGTGCGAATACAATGTGCAAAAATTAAATTAATTTTAAATATTCTACTTTTACGCTTACGTTCTTCGTTTCGTATTAAAATTGTCCCATTTTAATCATTATGCCGGATAGTAATTTTGCTCTGGGTTATAGATCTATCGGATTTCACTGTATGCTGGAAGGAACTGATGCTACATCGAACAACGCCCTAAAACTAATTAATTCCTTCTAACATTTACTACAGTTATACGAGTAATTCAACAGTCCTTATCAACTGAAGTATTTCAACAGTCGAATATTCATTGTATTAACAAGTCTCGATATTCACTGAAGTTATCTTTAACGTTAATTCGGTATATTAATTTTCCACCAACTGTATGTTTCCAGTAAATGTCTCATAACTTCTATACGAACTTTTAGATTAAATCAGTTAAAATTTCACCAATATAATTACTACTCTCACGCCTCGTTACAGAGTTAACAATGTTTTAAAAGGTTTTATATATCATAAATACTTTTGTAAGGATTACTGTATAATATATCCAACACGATGACATAATATATCCTAAACGTAGGAAACATTTTTCAACGAAGATCGTCTCACGCTAGCACCGTTTTATCTAAAATTATGCATCTATCGATCGATGTTGCAGCTTATAAGAAAATACATACTCAGCGATACGTAAAAATGGTAATCTTTTCCCGTTGTTAATTTGGTAAGATGAAATCGATTTGCTACGATGCAAGAAGTGACGTCAGAAGTGTGTACTTACGATTAATCGGTATAGATCTAACAAGTATAATATGAAAACCTTGTCGTTAAGAAATACAGTGTATCGTGAATACCGGCCGTGGTCCATGCTACCAGAAAATGAATTTAACGACTTCCTTACAAGTAAACCACGAACTTATTGATCAACCAGTGAACTACACTTTGCCTCCAACTACCTTGAACTTTAACGTTTGACGTGTCTATTTTGTACGGTCTCTTTCGCGTTCGTTACATATTTCAATATCCGGATGCACCGGGGATGGCACTTTCAAAATTTTATAACGTACAAATAAACTATAATGTTTCCCTACATTGAGATTAAAACGAAAGGTCGGAAGTAATATTTTTATAGCTTTTAAGTTAGTGAAAAAGTTGCTAAGAGGGAAGCGTCGTATAGGATCGCTATCTAAGAATCATGCTTGGCGATCGATATCTGTTACTTTATATTGAATCTATATTTATTATAAGTTTCACAATTGTACTTTACGATGCGATTAAGATAACTATGTTATTAAAATTTTAATTTACTGTTTATTTACTTTATATATAATTATTTGTTCGGTATATTTAACATCGTTTTAATTCATTTTACTACGTTATTTACTACGTTTGGAAAAAATACCAGAAAATAATTTATATTTATAATATCGATTCTAATATTCAGAGAAGAAAAATGGTTAGGATAATTAGTCTTTAACCATAACTGCAATTACGCGACATGTCCTGGAATTTTCACTAATTTTCTAGATAATTCGTTGCTCCTTTGTTTGTCGTGACGGCAAATTGACAGGAAGGTTGATACGAAGTTAGGATTCGATCGAAAGTTTCAAGGACGTGGATCAGCGGGACGGTTAATTCACCCGGTGTCACGACGAAATTGGTCGAGTTGCTGCTTTCTCGTTTTATTCGATTACATACCTGGGATAGGAAGCCAGCTACGTCGATGGCGCTGTTCACTCGCGGCCTCGAAGTTCTTGGCCAGCCCAAACCACCTCCGCTATCCAAGGAGTCCACGTGATGGCTCGACCAGTGCAGATGCTGGAAAATGTGGCGACGCAATTAGGACACACCGATACCGCTAATATCAATGCAAATTGCATTTTAATGTGATTTTTCTCAAGCGTGATTTCCGACAAGGCAGACAGGAACAGACAATTTGTATACCCACTAAGAATAGAATTTATTTTCTGAAACCGTTTCCTTAAAATATGAAACGGTGAATCTTTAATAAAGTATATTTTCTTAGTTGTAATAGTGAGTTTAGTTAGAACCAAGTTCATGATTTTGTATTTTTATAGTTTTATCCGGCTCTTGTGAAACGTAAATAGCAAAGTATAGTAATAATTATAAAATAAATTGTTAAAGTACTATGCTTTAATAGAAAACTAAATCGATCGTACATATGTATACCTTAATGCCCTGCATATTTGCAATTCATGGTGTCGTTTTTGTGTCGTATTGTTAAATGTTTAGCAATAATTGTCCAATGAACATAATTAAATTGTGCACCTTATTAATACGTCTGATAGATAAGAATCTATCGTAGGTATGTAGTTAAATAAAAGTTAATTTATACAATTAATTAATTGTTTATTAGATAATGCTATTTTTAGTGGGTATCTTCTGAACGAAGATGTTTAGACAATTTCAACATTTTTGCGATGCATCGACTTTTAAACTAATTTCTATTAGTGCAATATCTGCCTTCTTTCTAGTTCACGAGTATACCTGTTTTTTAAGGTTTTCGTTTTCGTACAAGACTCATAATTTATTACCTATATTGACTTTACAGTCCAAAAAATTTTCTGCTTTTATATCGTACAAATAATTATAGTTGTAATTATAATTGTAAATAATTTATAGTTATGTAAAATATTGCTTACACATTAACAAATGATCATTTCCCATTATTTATATCGATCATTATACACGCATATCCTCGGATGAAAGTGTAGTAATAGTTCTTCAATGTGCTTTTTCAATGTGCTTTTTCAATGCGTTTTTCAATAATGTAATGTAATACTAATACAATATTTAAAAAAATGACCATGACAAATACTACAAAGATTGAGTTTACGTCTTTGAACTCAATTAAGTGAATACGATTTATTAATCATGTTATATTTAGAAGCGGGTTAATTAGAATATTAATTAGGGGATTTTATTAGCTAACGGTTCACTCGCAGGACGTAAGAATATATCTATGGAACTTTTTTTGTAATATAAATATAATTCATGGACAATATCATTAACATTTTGTATAAGAATACAGAATAAGAAATTTATCAACGTTATGGATTTGGTTTGGTTTCGATATCGTTGCTAAATATCTTAAATACCGTTAATACACAAAGCCAACATTTTATATGGTTATAAGCTTAATAAAATTATTTTTAACCTATGATATAAGAAATATTTAACGAATAACATTATAATAATATTAAATGAAACATTTCAAAAATTACTTTAGTTATCATCTATTAGTTGTAAAATCGTTATAAGTAAAAATTTCATCCGAGCAACTGTATGTCAATATCGTGCTTAGCTTAACGATGTATGTATCTTTCCTAACAACTTCGTAAGCGTTTCAAGTGGGCAAGCAGCTTTCCTAGTGATACGATAATCGCAACGTAAAAGCATTAGTGTTCGCTGTGCACTATTTTCACGTCAATTCGTGTCGCTTTTTACTCGCATCTGCGTTGTTATTGTTGTGCAGAAACATCTTTGCTAAATGTGCGAAACTTGTGCTTGCACGCAAACTGATTGCAGTAATACGTGTGACGAATCGAAGCATACTGATTATCGTATTGGTATTCCAAGCAGATCAAACAATATTCATGAACTAAAAGGAAAAAATCGATGCAAATAAAAGGAGAAATAATTGGCATATTAAAGTAAAAATATTTGTCGATTTAAATATTACACGAAAAATAGGCAGATTGTTTTCATAATCAATATTGTATATAAAATTACAATACCAAATTGCTAATTTACATTTCTAATAGTTCTTATATACTTCGTTTTAATTTGGTTTTCAGATTAAATGCATATATGTATTTGTTTCTTGTTTAAAGTAATGTGTTTGCAGTACATTCGAATTTATGTTGCTTGAATTCAGGTAATTGGGCTAATCTGTACGAGATTTACTTATTTCATACCATTATTCTTGTTCTATTTCATATTACCGTACTTTTAATAGGAAGTCAACGATTCATGGGTGCATTGAGTTGTACATACGAGTAAAGTAAGTGGGTCAGAAACGAACGAATTTACCTGTTTTTTCTAGCTTCGTGTGATCAGTCTTTTGCAGCGGTTTACGTCATTGGAATTTAATTAGGCTTTACGGATTACGCGAGGACATTCAATCGAATTTAGTACGTCTATATCCTGATGCTAACGTACTGGTTTCCTGTCTCTAGCAGATTCGTGATCTTGTTGAGATTTGGGTCAGGAAGCTATTACTCCAGCAACTTTAAGACAAGATATATCTAGCAGAGGCATCGTTCGTCCGAAGCAATATTCTTCCTATAAACGTTAAATTACCAACACATACGATTTTATGATGTTTTCTAAAGTTGTGCTTCATCTTTTTTAATACGTGTGCAGTATGTCGTATGCGAAGAGTACAACGGATAACGTCTTTATTATACTCTGTATATACATATACATATGTTGTTCAATCGTAATGTGAGCGTTGCCTTCCTGCTGTATGATAAGCAGAAATTCAATTTCATAACTATTGTGTCGTTTTATTAATTCTATCGTTTTTATATACTATCGATTTTTAATAAAATTCCTACTTGTTACTACTGTATCGTTTCTTAATTGTCTGTTTCTTTTGTTTAACATTTAGATTTAGAGGACATTAACAGAATGGTGTTGACGATACGATACAAAATGACACGTACATATCAAATAGACCGGATCTAAATCATTAAACATAGTAAAATATAATATCGGTAGTTACTCGGACATAAGCAGATCATTTTCCTTATATTCGATCGATTTCATTCGATCCATCATAGAACATAGTTGCTATATTTTCCTACTCGCAAAGATACGATAGAAAACCTAGAGGAGATACGATACAATGGAATAAGATTTGTTTTAATAAACGAAGAAGTAGGAAACTCAGAAACCGCAATACGTAAATAATAGAAAGTGAAAAGCGTTATTAAAGGTGCTACAATATTTGTTACATTCGAGTGCAATTAACTGAGGCACACGACCACTTGAAGTGACTCAAGCGTTGGTGCGAAATTTCAAAAATGTCTCATGTCATTCGTGTATTAAATACCGACTGTTTCCACTTTCCAGAACAATTTGATGCTTATATCGTATTTCAAGCCATTTTTACAGTTAATCTCAAGTTTGTTTTATTAAAGCCAGACACACAATAAATATTGGAATTATCACGCATCGATCGATCGACTTTGGTTTATTTGCAATTTTCCTAACAATATTTCGCAGATTAGATCGTTCAGGAATTAAATCGTTGATAGAAACACGTGAACACAACTAAACAAAGTACCTCTGAATTAGTGAAATACTAATCTGTTAACCAGGTCTCTCTTAATAAGACACTTAAACAATATAATATAATATCGTAAAAGTAATTATGGCAATTTAATTGACGAGTTAACTCGTTTTCCATAGTTAATAGGTTAATGAATGGAAAATGTACGTTATGTACTTTACTCTTTGATCAGATTAGTTTTGATTAAACTGTAATAAAAACTTCTGCCTTTCTCCTTAAATCACTATCTAATTGAATAAAAGATCACTAAATTGTGAAATTAAACTGAAGCAATTTTATTCTTCAGAGAATCGATAATCGTGGAATTTTAATCTTGTACTTTAGAAAGTCAGTTTAGATCCTCTTTCTCAAATAAATACGTTTTAATCCCCAATCGTGATACAACACTTACGCGTATTAAATTTGAAAGCTTAAGTACTGTGGATGGTTGGTTATTAAAAGTTGTACGAATCGCTTTTGGAAGATGGAAATGGCTCTACGTAAGCAGACCGTCTGTACATACATATACATGAAACGTTGACGAGCGCAAATCAAGGTTGAGAGTAGCGAACATGTACCGAGTCGAAGGCAACAACCTTTTACGATTGGATCTCTATGTGCCGAATATGTAAATACATACATATGTATGATGTATCTATGGACGCTTTGTCGAACGACGTTTTTGATGTTACGCTCGAATTCTACATCAGAGAATGCTAAATACGTCGGCCGAAGGTTCTCTTCCTCTTCTCGATAAAAATTTTTCAGCGTAAAGTAGGTACTAAATGATTCGCAAAAACACGAGTTCTTTTAAAATTGCTGTGAAGCGAGAAAAAGTCGGTACTTTTCCAGTTATGTGTACCAATTGAATGATTATTCTCATAGCGATTTATTTTCTAAGATAGACTTCGATTTTGATCATTCATTTTTATCGTTATCTGTAGTTATTCACATTTTATTAATATAGATGTATATCGGCTTGCCAACTTCGAAGCGTGCAAATCTTTTATGTCGAATAACATGTATTTTAAAGAAATATAAAGTAGAATAGAAAGAAAGTAGCGTCTCGAATAGCGTTCAACACTTAGAATATACATGCACTGCAAAAGCATTTGGTTGAAAGCATTCCTACATATATCATAACGCTATATATGTATGTACATATGTGAAGGAACATTTTATTATAGAAACTAACCGAAGGTATAAACCTAAATATTAAAGTTATATTAAAATTCGATTTTGTAGATACGTATGAAATGTTATTTCCTTAATTTTCAACTTACCTGTATTTTTATCAATTTTATTGAAATTATTTTTATACTTTCATTGAAATTATTCTTATTTCATCTTTGTGCAAGTTACGAGGATACTTCTTAGTAAAATAGGTAATAATTCATGCATGCATACATACATGTATGTATACATGTACCTTCTAGTGCTCTATTCTTATTTGTAAATTATAATGGTACTTTGGAAACGTAGTATTTCAGAATCGTAGGTCATTGAATATGAGTCAGTATGGTCAGAAGAAATGAGATGGAAGAAACATATCGACGTTTTGCTAAAAATGTGAGATATCTCAGAAATCGACAATTTCAAAATATCTATGAATCTTACGGCGCGTATAAAAATTAGGGTCAAAAGTGAACTATTTTTTAATATAGAAATGTCATTATTTCCCTGCTTCGAACGGCCATATAAGATTGCTGTAAAAGTTGGCAAGCCTACATTTTCTGGGTAAATTTTCATATTTCCAAAACATTTTCAACTCGTACTTTAATTACCCAATTCTTGGTTTGCGCTCTTAGAAATCTATTTATTATGAGTACTATTGTGACTATGTATGTATCTCTGCATACTACTTCGTTGCGTCAAAGATAGAGACATCCACGAATACGACTGTATCCATATGATCTATGGGAATGACTACAACATCATTGTTAGACTAAAGAGGCAACTTTTAATCGACCGAAGACTGTACGAACTAGAATCCTAATGGTAATGGAACTCGTCTGTAGGATCGTCGATAGACCATTCGCCAATTAAACTCAGTATGACTATAATCGTCCCGATGAATATCGAAAAGTGGACTCAGTCGGAAGTACAGACAAGAGAGAGCCGCAGGGGCTATATAAAGGAATAGATGCATGAAGCACGTATAAAAGCAGAACAAAGGCACATCGTGAAAATATTGGATAGAAAACGAGATAAAGAAGAGAATAAAAGTGAGCTAACGATCAGTGGAAGAAACAGCTGTTTAATATGGATAGTAGTGGAGAACAAGGAGAAGAAGAAAAATGCAAGAAGTAGAAGAGCAAGAGGAAGGTGTTACGTAGTAGGAGGTAGGAGGCATACGTAGTAGTAGTAGTAGTAATAGAAGTAGGAGAAGAAGAAAAAGAAGAAGACGAGAAGTAGTCGTAGTTGACTAGTAGTAGTAGTAGTCGTAGTAGTAGCAGTAGTAGTAGAAGTAGTAGTAGCGTAGTAGTAGTAGTAGTAGTAGTAATAGTAGTAGCAGTAGTAGTAGAAGTAGAGATTGTTAGCAAGTACCGATGGTCACGCGATGTCTGCCCTGTGGAGTAGAGCGAATTGGCAGCCGCAGTCGCGCGGCTCTCGAGCCCTCCTCGGGTACTGAAAGCACTGCTCCAAGACGCAACAGCCCCCGCCCCCACACTGCATCACCATATCCGACAATGTGGTCATTACCTTCAAGATTTTATACGAGCGATACGTATACATTCCCGGCGGAGCGTCATTTTTCGATTATTCATTAGTGCGAGGAACGACGATTTTCGCAATGGGTCAGCAGGGTTGGGAGAGGCACAAAGAGATCAATTCCATTAGAATCTCGTTTGGAGAATCAATCGATAAATCTATTGCTAGATTGTCACAACTAAAGCTACTAATAACCTTTCCTGTCTATACTTCTATTACAAATAGCGTTATAATAAAAATCCGAAAAATCTGAACTTTCTAGACATCTTCAAGTTTTGTATTTGATCGTTTGTTTTTTTAGTTAAAAATCGTCGATTGTAAATTCGTAAATAACGAAATTGTTCTCGGTACCAAATATTCTACTTCCAGATTTCGGATTGTTATTTCGAAAAAGTGCGGCTTTATATCTAATATATATTAATAAAGAGTAATCAAAATAAAAATACATAGTGTCTACGAGTGAAATAAATGTTAAATACTCGAATTCGTGATTCAAGAAGACTATATATTGTATTACTCGATTAATACGATCGAATAGATTTCTTCCTTTTGCGTAATATTATTTGCATCTTGTTTCAGAGAAACGAATTAGTAGTTCGAATAAATCGACTTAGAACCGATCGAGGGTATAATTTTATTATAAATGTCGATATGCACATATCGATAGAAAATGTACAAATTAACTAAAATTCATGTTGACGATTTAGTAAAATAAGGACATAACTAAAAACAGTAGATGTAATCGTATTCTATCAATAACATTTTTTTTTATCCTTGAACTTTACAAACTTAGTAAGAAACTAGTATTTCAGCTTAGATAACTAGAACGTTCTGCAACTGCAGTTGCACCGTCAGTAACCGTAACCGCAATACATGTTCCCTTAGGGATTACAAATTCGACTTACAAGTGAAGTTCTCGAAGTTCAATTCGAAAATTCAAAAATATTTGAAACTTTGCACAAACGTAGTTCATGCGATGCTAATAACGGAATAATCTTTCTTCCTGCTGGAAAACAGTCTTAGAGATAAAAAACACCCACCGAAGAAATTTTGACTTTTTCTTTGTGGCCTATATTGTGGATATGAGAAACTAAAAAAAAATTTTTTCAAAATTATTCCCCCACCAGCCATAATTTTTTGAAATTTTATTTCTTGTTGTCATGCGCGTAGTCTCCAAGGAGTTTTTTTTTTTATAAATATACGAATGATTTGAAACAACAAAATTTTTGAACATACAGGATCGAAGAGTGTAACATAATATATCATAGTATATTACCATAATTTATATATATTGGTACCAAGAGTGTAACATAGAATGCTGATCGCGAGCTCTTGCCGAGCTGCGGCAGCTGGTGCAAATTATTTGTATTAATTCAATTAAACTAGTTATATTAAATTATATACATAACTTCTTACATCTACAAGCATAGTGATATAGCAATGTTTATTTTTTATTCCCTTTTTTTTATAAAATTTTTATTTACATATTAAAATTCATCTGATGAAAATCATACAAACAGTAAATATTTGTATAGAGTTCTCCGAAGAACATTACAACTTGTATTTCAGCCGTTTTTTTGTATCTTGTATATTTTCTTAGATATTTACGGTAATATGAACAGTCAATCAAATTTCTTTGGAGCTGTTTTCAGCCCTAAGACTGTTTTCCAGCAGGAAAAGGAAATTGTTCCGTTATTAACGTCCATGAACGACAATTGCGTAAAGTTCCAAATGTTTTTGAATTTTCGAGTTGCCGAACTTTTCTTGTTAATGTTGTTCAATGAATGGTCACGATACAATTCCATTTCGCTTGATTTTTATGAAATAAATTTAACGGAATAGAAATTTGTTTTTAGAACACGATCAATATTTCTTCGTCGTAACGTTTGTACAAATTTTTGCTGCAACTAAAATTAACCTTGCGTGTTAATGGAACGAGGGGGTCGTTTTGTAGTCATTAGGAGTAGATTATGTTTTCTTCAAACAGAGAATTTCCGTGTTGAAATCCATAATATTGTGCGCAGAATATTCATCCGTCTGAATTTCAATTAATTTGCGACCTACATTCAGGGAAGTTAGCTTTCCGATGATTATTGAGCACGATAGCTGAAAGCGCCGCGGCTATTGCCAAAATCTATGCCGACAATAGTAACAGCAGTAGACTAATCAATAATCGATAGTCTTTCATTGTATTCAAAGACTATAGTGTGGTTTATATCTGTCTGTGTGTATCAGATAGATTTTTATTTGGAATTTTTACTGGCTGAATGACATATATAAATGAAATTATATCCTGCTATAACATTGCGATGTTATAAAAATGTAATAAAAAAGAGAGCAATAATACGGTTGTTCATTTATACTTTAGAATCTAATATTTTTCACGCAACAGTTCTCAAAAATCAGTCAATACGCTAAAATGTATTTCATTGGTATATTATTAACATTACATATATTATATAATTTTATTGTGGTTCTATTCAAGTTCTATTAGACTCTTATAAAACTGCTCTTCATTTTTACTTTGTCGTTACAGAACCAAGATGCACGTCACTTGTATCTTATGTGAGTTTCATGTGAATAATCTGCAGATTTTCGGTGATGTTTTATGCATCGTTTCACTGCTTGATTTTTAATACTTCAAGCTACATGTACGTCAATTAGTCTATAAATAACCATATATCGTCAATTTGCGGAGATCGTATTCCGAAACTGAAGTTAGACGTAGACAAGTGGGCACCGCTTAAACGAAAATATAGCTCTCGGTTCAATATTCGATCCGATACGTCTTTTTGACATACAGCTTTCGTTGGAAGCGGATGTCCCGTCTGTTACTACGATTACATGCACTGTCCAATTAAATCTCTGCACCGTCGATACTTCTGATACATCTAAACATTTCCTGATTCGTATGTTAAATTACGCATATGAATCGCTTCGAGATAACGTTCGCCCGATATGAATACCGATATCTGAGTAGCCGTAAATTTATATATATCGTTCGATGATATTGTTTCGGGAATTTATCGATACACATATAAACGTACATGTCTCTCGATTGTATTTAAAGGATGCCAGACTGAATTTTTTAAATGTATTGCATCCTGCTGTGCAATTAGAGTTTGAATGTCTTCATATGTAAACGTAAATACGGTATAAAAAGATCTTATTTAAATATATCGAGTTGTTCGAACAAATTCATAGTTTGACAATCGTTCGACGTTTATTCTATTATATTATGTAAAAAGGAAAAATATGTATCGATTACATAAGAATGATAATGTTACTAAAGTGATATAAATGATAATTCAATTGTAACTGTTCGAAGGAAATTATATCGAAAATTAGTCGATCGAGTAAATTAATGTGCGTCAAACATATAATTTAAAACGTAGTTTAATTATGCAGGGTCCTTTTCAGCACAACAATGCCAATGTATTCTTTGCTAAACCTAAACCTAATCCTGGAACGCTGTGTATATTTTTAGTTTATTTCAAATTTCCATATTTAAGGTTATTATCAATTAATATTATAATTATCTGGTTCGTATAATTCCCGGAAAGCTGATATTTCGAATGTTTTGCTAATCAAGAAAATCATATGTTTCAATAATAATTCAATAATAATTTTCGTTTCGAAATTAACAAATAATAAATTAACAAATAAGAAGGATATTTTGTCGCACTCTACTAGTCAATTAAATTAACACTAACCTTACCAGGCCCGGTCAAATGACTGGTTTCAAAATTTAATCTAAAACTGTACATTCACTGTTACTTCTTTTGTTTATCTAATTTTACCCAAATTTTTATATTATCCGATTAATCAATTTCTCAATCTCTTTGTTTGCTTCTTTTTTTTTACTATGGAAAATTCATCGCTTGGCTTGTTTACCGTGACAAATTTACATCTTTTTCTAAAGTTTTTTGCCTGGAACCTTAGCTCTGAACTCAAGTAAGATCTAATCAGCTGTAGTTGCATACATCTAAATGCGGTGTGTGTTTGGCTAAGCACTTGAATAATCTGACGGAATTCGTGTCAGGTAACGCATAAACACAACGGAGTCTTGTCGGAGACTCTCAAGAAATACTTCTCAAGAATATACTCCCTCCATAATGAGTTCTCTGTTGCTAAACGAAATCTAAATGCAGTATCATTTTGAGAGTCGCAGAGTGCAGGCCGAAGCCTGCGAGAAATCAAATACGACGAGGAGTGAACAAATCTCATAATATTCAGTACATTGGTTTTGTATTTTGTTTTATTTTTGACCACATCTACACGTTCAGTGAGAAATTCATTGAAAAATATACAAAATATAAGAGAGGGTTGTTGAGACGGACGAAATTCTAAATCTAAAAATGAGCAAATTGAAAACGAGGATGACTTGTTCGACTCATCTCTTGTTCGTATTACATATAAAAATGAAAACATACGATTGATTATTTTATTATTATTTAAAAATTATACTGTGAATTGTTTCCTATAATAAATTGACAACTTCTTTCGAAGAAACAACGTCTATTTCGTAACCGATCAAACGACCGGTCACCGGTAAGAATTGGTATATGAGAAGTGCCGGTACGGTTAGTGTTAATCGATTATTTTTGTACAGAAATGAATTTGGTAGATATCAGTTAAAATTATATGTAGGTATAATTCCTTTTCAAGAGAAATTATCATAGAATTTTATACAAACAACTATAAAAAAAATCAGCCGCTGCTATTCTCCTGGAAAAGTAAGCCTAGCTATTTGGAATAGATTAAATCGCATATTTGCGATTTTTTTGCATCTATCTAGTGGAAGATCGAAGTAGCGAAATAGAGTGTATAATTATGCGTTACCTGAGAGCAGGTGTGTTGAGTCGGATGTTGCGTGTATGCAGCGTTCGCCGCTGCGCATACCCCAGTCCCAGGAACCTTCAATTGTTCCTTGTAATCGGGTTGATACGGCAGTAACATGCGAATCTTTCCCCAACGATTGAAGAACAGCGCTATCGCGCCTGCCCAAAAAATCAACACTAACACCACGATCCCCACTTCTACGCCACGGACCTGTAATTTAGATGTTCCTTCGATGTTCATTTTACGCGTCTAATTTTTCAACGACTCGGTCAACAGGATTTCTATTTGCATTTAGATCTAGGTACCTTCTATTCGAAGTGAGAATAACGAATGAAAGAAGAACTGGAACAACAGACGAATAATTACGTGAACGAAGATAAGAGAAAACATAAAAAATATTTCTTTCTGAAAATATAAAGCAGATATATAGGAGACTTCAAAATTTCACGAGTTTAGAGATATTTTCAGATTTTTAAGAGATAAAAAGGTATGTAATTAGTTGAGATTGTTCAAGGAACTATGTATTCTTGAACTTACTTGTATGTAAGGTTGTGGTTGTTGAGAAGAGGGTGGAGGAGGTGGAAGAGGGCCGCCTGTTATCGCTTGTTCCGGGGGAAAGGATGTTCGTGGTGGCTCTAAAACAATCCAACAAATAGTACACATCTTTAAACGTGTACTTGTAAGGTGCTATCAATAAGTGGCATTAATAATGGGTAATTTATCTGAAATTTTATTTTAATTTCAATTTCATTGAGAGTTACTTAGGATCTTGATTCTGATAGTATAAATCAAAGCTCTTAAAATAACTGAGATATACCCTATTCTGCATAATTATGATATCTTCTTTATAGTTTTTGAAAGGAAAGATTAAATAAGAATAACTTACCAAGTGTACGGAAGACGATTGGTCGACTTCGAAATCTCTTGCCGGCTCTCACAGCAGTGACGACAAGTTGATACTGCGTATCAGCTCTGAGACCGCTCAATGTAACAGCTTCGCTATTTCCCGCGACCTCCGTCACCACCCTGTAACTAACCATAATCCTGTAACACCACCTTGCTATTGCAATCTGATTTCTATATTTTCTTTCTTTTTTTCTGTTCTAATATGACCTCTATATATTATATCTATTTTTGTTTTACATTTGGTACAAAAAAAAACAGAAATAATGCTTGCTTCTCAATTAACTACGACGTAAAGAACTACGAGCAAATTCTGATTAATAATGGGTAATTTTCATTTAATTATTATTTATTGTACATAATCCTCGCCTATTGGCTTAGGACGGACTACCGGTTTTACATCGTTCTCTTATTGCCTATATAAAGGGTAATTAATTGGGTAATACGTTTAGGGGAGTTATCCTAAGATTATTGGTGTATCAATGTATTATATTAGCGTATGATTTATGATATGGTTGTGTACATCAAAATATTTAAACGGGAGGTTTCGTATTTCCTCAGGGCCTTGAAAATTTTTAATATGATGATTTGATACGACAAATGAGTAGGTACCGTGATTAAAAATTATTCTTTCTATATAAAAAGTAATTTCTATGACCGTTCATAAACTGCACTGTAACTGCTTAAAATTTACCATCAATAGCACTCAAAATAAGCGTTGTTTTTTATATATTCACTGTGATAAATCATCTTGTGAGACATGTTTATCGCGCAAAATTTCGCAAAAACAAGTCCGTGACTTCATTTTTCATGACAATTTTCCGCCACCTGCACATTTGCTTTATACACTGCTTTGAAACTCTTCTGCTATTATAGAACTATCAATTTGTGACATTTCAGTGTAATATTTTCAGCGCGCATTCTCCAGATGCAGTACTATCGGAAAATGCATAAAGCGGAAAATCGATTTTTTAAGTATGGTCAAAAGTAAAGGGCCTGTTGAAAAGAAAAGAAGTACTACATATATTTCTAAGTTTCCCAAGTGTTTCGCATTGGAAACGTCTTCAAAGCCTATTCGCGTGTTCTTTGCAACAGCATGACATGTAATCTCTAAACAACGGATGATTTTTCATATTATTTCACAACACACACACACACACACACACACACACACACACACACACACACACACACACACACACACACACACACACAAACACACACACCTCAATTGTACACAATTTTCTATAATATAAAAGTTAACCAAGTAAAAAGTGCTCTTGTTACTAAAGGTCAAGTGCCTGTTTAAAAGATTAAGTGGTACAGAAATTAATGGAGTAGAATGCTACTGGTAATGTTGGATAATTGGAAATAACTTGGCTTTTTATGTTAACCTATGCAATGCTCCTTTCAAACAAGTATTTCTTTTACGACTATATAATGAAGTTATATACTATCTTGGAGTAACGTAAGAAGGTAAGTAATGCCTTATGGAATACCTTAAGAAAGCTATGTACCTGTCACTGTATTTCCTGTGCCGCAGTAGAAGTAAAAGCATCAATTAACATTAAGTCCTCCTTAAAAAATTGACATCAAAAGACTGATACCAATCGATAAACGAATCAAAGTATTCGCTCGTGATATTTGCGAAATACACGAAAATCTCAAAATGTCATGCCATGCATGGTCGCGAAGTATATTATACAAACTTATTGTGAAAAAATATATAAAGAAGCTGTCGTACGATATTAGTCTTAAAACTAGCATCAGTTTTAAAACCATGCCTTCGTTTCCTGTTTTCTTATTTAGAAGTTCCAACAGTACTTATGCTACTTCCCGATAGTACATGCAAAAGAACGAAAATATGTGGAATACCCAAATCTCCAGAACGCACCTTGCATCGGTTGGCTTGTACATGACGTCGTATTTTTCAACTTGTTCGACTTGGCTGGTGCTCCAAGAAACACGGACAGACGTCGGATTCAGGAACATCACCGTTATATTTTCCGGAACACCGGGAATACCTGTCACCGATCCTGGAGAAGCAAACGCTTTATGAATACATTATAGATTCAACATGGAGTAAATAACAACTAAACAACAAGTAGTACTATAGGTCATTTTATCGATAGAAATTGGGATGCAAGTGTGACGGTTGTTCGATATACCAAGTTTTTAACCAAATGTCTCCTTACTGTTGAATCGGTCACAGTGGTCTCGTAAACTGGTTAGCTCAGTTTTCTGACCTTGCTTTTCTGAATATCTTTTATAGAATATGTTGAAAGAAATTTATAAAGTTTATATAGATGTCCCAATTCATTAGAAAACATGCTGCAATGACGAATGACGAAAGCATGACGAACAAGGAATCGCGATACTTATCATCGTTTTTGTAGAAAGCGGACATTAATTTAGACTTAGTATCTAAAAGAACATTGAAAGTGATGGACGAGAGAATTTTTTTCTTCGTTACTATGCTCTCCATCATGACAAAGAATAGAAAATAGCCTTGAAAATTTGCAAAGTGTACAATATTATAGTCTCACTATCGTTCTCTTTAAACTAGAGTACTAAAAAGAAGAAAATGTCAAATTGATTAAATTAGTAAAGTTGAATTTGACGAAAATAGACAAACATCGAAGATAATAAAGTTACGTTGATTACCTCGTATATAATACTATAATATGTTTCTCGAATTGAGAAAGATTCTCAATACGGAATCCTCGATAAATAGGGTCCGTCGCTTCTCAATCAAATAACGGTTCCTCGAAATGGAAAGGCTTTTGTGATATTTTATATAACTGGATTATCGAGCCATATTTTCATGAGATTTCGAGCATCAAAGGAAAAAATTGTATTACATTGAGAAAAGACAAAGCAATATAGCGAAAAGCATTTATACTTTCGTAGTTGCGTTTAGACTGAATTTTATCGGAATGACTTTAGCAATTTTATCTGGCACACGAAATGAATTTTACTCGCTGATAGTAGTTTCAAGTTAGCAAGAAGAAAAAGAAAGAAAGAAAGAAAGGCGAGAGTAACTATATGTACGAAATTTTAACTGGCAAATATGATTATTTATTCGAAAAGTATTAAAATCGAAGCAAACGTATTAAATAAAGTAGGACATACCTACAAAACCAGCTCCTTGTAGGAATAGTATAGTGGCCCAAAGGACCATGCCGCCAAAATGGCGGGCCAGATATGGACCGCGTATTCTTTCACGCACGCGTTTTCCACTTCCGCTGTCTCTCAGATATGTACGAGTTTGTGCCTTATATATAACTGCTGGGTAATCTGCACATGCACCTCTCTGAAAATTGATGCTCATCTAGCCTCCTCTACCGTGCTGCATTCTTCCTCTTTCATTCCACCATAACCACTGTAAAAAAGCACAGGACAGAGATAGAAAGAAAAAAAAACAATATCGTATACAAGCACCGCTCTACAGCGACTTAAATTTAAGTTACAATTGTAAACCTAAAAAATGTAATTCCGACACACAAAATATTGCATGGCCATGTCGTACCGTCACGTATCGGTACTTTTGCCTGATGTACACCCCATGACTGAATTCATTGTTTATTATGGGAAACATACACATGTAATGCACAAATACTGGCCAATAGATGCTATAAAAAGAAACTGTAAAAAACAGTTAATAACGAAAAATAAACATTCGAATATTACGTTACTTATGAAAGGTGATCTCGTCGTAACATTATTAATTTTAATTTACATTGCTACGATATTTTTCCTACGTTAATCATTTATAACATTTTATTAATTAAAAATAATCGATATTCCGTACTTTTCTCATAAAAGTTCAAATAAACTTCCTATTAAATTATAGGAATTGCCCGAAATAACAATACCGTTATTGCAGGATGAACTTGAAGGATTTCCAGTCGGAACATTGTACTTGCATCTCTTTATACAGATAGGGTAGGCCCAAATTCATCCCAGTCGTAATCTGAAACATAGTTTATAGAATCTACATTAATTGACTGTAATATCGTTCTTTTATAGCGAAAGAAGAATTATCTTAACACACGTTATATGTAGTGAAATATTTTTCAAATCAAATTAGATATAGTCGCAATTATCAAAAAGCGATATACCGTATCACAATTAGATTTGCGTGAACCACTGTAGAAAGAGAAGCTACCGAACTTAAATTTTTACGATATCAAATAAGAGAAACAACTATTACACGTTTCCGAATATAAAACGGATATTAGGGTAAACGTGATAAGAATCGATTTGCTTTAGGGCTACGTATTAGTGACAATTTGCGCGTGAATACGATACAAATCGTTAATAAAGAGGGGCGTACGTAGGTGCTGACCTTTCCGCGTTGCGTGGCACGCGCTAAAACATGGTAAGTATGTACTCATGTACCGGTCTGTGCCAGCGAAAATACTGAACGATGCCCCGTCGCGTTGGTACTAGCTAGCCGGCCGCAAGCCTTCGAGCAACAAATGAAGCTTGCGGTTTATATTGGCACGCCTTTATACGCAGTCTCGAGAAACTATGCTTCTAAGCTCTCGCGTACGATGGTATCATGCTGCTTGCCCGCAACTTAGCATGCTTATCGTTGTCGTTACCAAGTTTCCAAAACATTTTATGACCACTCATATTCCGGCTATTACCGCTTTATTATTACTTTATTGTTCCGCTATTGCTTGTTCCGCTGCGCCATTGTAAATCTTATATCGTCAGTTTAGCCACATTACGTGTTCCGTAGCATATGTTTTTTAACTTTCCCCCGTTTCTCCCTTTGTTCTTAAAGTAATTTTTAGAATTCTTTTGAAAACAATTTCCGATTCAGTAGATCGATATAGACATCGATTGGCGCGCAATTTATTTATCATAACAATTATAACAAATTATATTTCACTCGGGCTAGTTAATAATAAATACTTTAATACACAGGGATGAAATAGATTTTGAATAGACATAATAGAAACGTTTGTATTTCTATCAAAATATTGTATTAATTACGTTGTTCTGTTGTGACAAAGAGCTCTCGAATCGATGACAATGAAACAAATAGTTTTTAGCGGATTTCAGAGAGAATTGTACTATTAATTAACAAGTAAACTGTGTTTTGTGATACGGAAATATTTGAGGGGATTGCGATTAAACGAATGAAACATTGTTCCGATCAAAAACAAAGTTCGGATTATAAAAATAGCTGCTGAAATCGAGGTGGTCCACGTCAATGAACCTTGCAGGCTGAGTCATCTGTGAAATTAGCTCCGTATGGAAATGTAAAAATATCATTGTTATTGCGTCCGAAAGAATCCCTATCAGGAAGAAAAAGAGTTGTTAATTAAAAATTGGCTAATTTTAATAGGCGAATATTTTTGTAACAACGTTTCAAAGTTAGAATCTCAAGAATAAAATCTAATTGCAGATGGAATATTTCATTTCTTATGCAGTACTTTTAATTTGTGATGAAATCGTAGTTGAATGAAACATGTCACGCAAATAAAATTCTTAATTTCAAGTACTCGATTATCGGTGGTTTCTTCACGTGCATAGGCACATAGTTACAACGAAAATAGTAACGGATATTCCGCATTGCGGTAAATCCTGTTCATCTATCTTCAGGATCATATTATACAAATATTTCATAAGAACTAAATGATCTAATTATCGAAAAATTTACCTATGAATTTTGTTTCCTCAATTTGTCTAAATCATTTTCACAGTTTACATATATTCGACAGTATTTGTACATATATTCGACACAATTCGGAACGTTTTAAAACCACGAGTAGCAGTATAATTTAAATCGAATCCTATTCCTTCCTTCGAAGTAACAAGGTGGCCATCTCTACTCGTCGAAGCTTCTGTCATATCGCATAATTTATATGAAAACGGACTTCATGCGTTCAGTTCATATTCATCTTCACTTTTGCTACTTGAGCTAAGTGACGCAGTGGTAGAATGGTTTAGCCTCGTTTGAAGTGCTATTTCTCTTGCTGTTGATCTTAGACTATTTTCAGAAATATCCCTATTATCGTCAATTGCATTTTATTATTGAGCTGCCTGAATACTTAAATAATATGAATACATTCAAAAACAATATCGTGTATAATATTAATAATATCGTTAATAATATCGTTAATATTCAATCATTTGTGATGACTAATTCATAGCTTCCTCGTTTTCTTTTGATTGGCACTTTTTTACTCTTTTACACTTCATATATCAGATGGGGAATTTATGGGCCCTGTGATCTCTTAGTGATCACGTTTTCTAAATTTATCTCCGGTCTCTGCTTCGTTGAGAAAACTTTTCAGATATTCATCGACCTCTTTCTTTTATCTCGTCTAATTCAACCTATCTGGAGTTTTTTCTTCATAAATTTTCATATAAATTTACTTAAACTAGTAACTATGTAGACGGCGTTTGACCTCTGAACGTTTGAAATATAAATAAAATATTTACGCGCGTTATAAAACGTAGTTAATAAGTGTATGACGACTACGAATATTTCTCTATAATATAACATCTTTTTCTCTGTCATATCATCCGGAATGAAAATACAGGAATAGAGTAGTTCGGAAGTAAGAATACAATGTTGGGGCTGAATGCTGTTTTTTCCGATTGTCTTGGAAGCTCTCCAATTTCACTTTCTACGACAAGTTGTCCAACGCATTTGCACGAAACGCAAAAGGAACATCTCGCTGACATTTCCGTTTCTATTTTTCGCCTATGCTCCTTCTTGTTTTTTTAGCTTAAAGCCCAGTGAAAGCCGACAAAACGTTTAGCTAGCTGTAAATGTCTGACTTTCGCTTTCTTCAAAGAATGTGACCATGAGCAAACAGTTGTAGTCACGAAAACTCAAGGCGTACAAGGTGCTTTGTGGTATACTTTCATGGTATCTATACTAGGCCAGGCTACAACTGCAGTATCGCTCAAAATAAGTCGGAATGATGCAACGAATTCTTCATAATTTAAGGGCACACCTTGTATTAGTGTCTATATTGCCTAATGTTTTTTACAATTTATTTGTTTCTACAATTTATCATTTGCTGAAAAAAACATTGAAGATATCGAACGGTGTATGCATCGACCTATTTTTTGTAAACTCTAATATTTCATCTCTAAACTCTATTATTCCAAATAATGAATACACGTGTATTACGTGTTAAAGCTACAGATCCTTGAACGATTTGTTTATTATCGTAAATTGCTGATAATCATATGAATTACTAAAGAATACGTTACCGAGTGAATTTATAGGGATTTCTTACCAAGCACTGAATAAAAAGTAAAAAAGCTTATAAGATAACTGTATTTGATGTTTTTAAAGAAAGTATACGCGATTGCAATGCATATATTCCAATTGCTGATAAAGCTTGTCATACAGAAAATCTGTAGCAAGATATACTAAATGAAGTATCTACTTTTCAAAAAGAACGCTTTACTTGAAAAAAAGAAAAAAAGAAATGTATTCTATCACTTTTAACTCTAAAATCAGTCCGTTCTTGTTGTATCGCTAATTTCGACTCACCCTGTACGAGTGTTGGAATTCTGTCACCAAGGTAATGGCACGTGCTACCACTTGTCCATGATTTATCTACGGAACCTCGTTTCGTCATTGTGCTTGAAGATTAATTTTCAAACAGCCTCACTATTCTCATTGAACTCTATAACACTATACTCATTGAACGGATAGGTATCCTTGTTTCAACACCTCATTGCTTGTCCTGTGTACGAACTACATGTATATATATATATACAAGTGCACTACAAGCGATGTGTGCAAAATTACGACAGTATTCAAATATATTTTGAAAATATTTTTCTTGTATCCAAAAAAAAGAACATGTACATCTATCTAATTTCTTAATTTTGTTCGATACGAAATGGATTGAATTACTTGAATTAATGATAGTATTCGTTGAATTATGTATCTTGAGAGAGACAGATTATATCAAAGTTACGAGAAATGGTTAGATAATAGTTGATTATAATTATAACACCTTTCCAATCGTACTGGAGTTGATAGCATTAATTGAAGTAAACGCAGTGATGTAATAACCAATCTTTCGTGAAATTAATTGCGCGATACTATACGCATGATACTGCGTGCAAACATTGTATTATATTATTATTGTATTATTTTATCCTTAATAAACATGCTACACATCGGTCGTTAACATTGATTTTATGCATGCAGCGAGCTAATTGTAAATGATAAACCAACATCATTGTTAAATATAGAACAGGGATTTTCACTTTCAAACAAAGCAAAAATTCGGACGCTCACAGTTTACAGCAACAAAACAGACGGTACAATAAAGAGATAAATATAATAGAACAGAGTTGTTATTAGATTCATGCTAACTCCTAGGCGCACCAACACTTACTGGCCGCAGCAGCACTTTCGAATTCCCTTCTGCCTTCTACGCGTACCTTTTTTCACCCGACAGCAAAGAAAGTGCTATTTCTGCTGTGGGGAAAACCACTTCCCCGGGAGATATGCAAGGGAATGGTAATGGTAGCTCGAAGAAGTCGTACGACGTTACAAGAATTGTGTGCTCACGTCGTCGAATTTCCGACTGCCGGAAATAGAAGAAATAACTAGGTGAACCGAAAACTGACATGTACAAAATTTATCCGGAGTTCACATAGTTCTACGAATTAATGAAGCGCCAATTGATTTCACTATAATATTCTTTTTGCTATGTCTATGATCCTAAAATGTAGCTAAAATAGCTGTTTGAGTATGTATATTAAAAATAAATATTTTGTGTTGATATGATTAATCAATTAATAATTAGAGAGGTAATAGTACTTTCAAACATGCTTTAAAATAACTCCATTGTTTATTACATATAGATTGTGTATGTATATCAATGTCAGACAATTCAGAGTATTAATTATTCATATTCATATCATAGAATAACTTATCTGTATTTCAAGGATAAGAAGTACTTTTAGTTGAAATAAATAAAAGATCAGGCTAAAAATGGCTAACCAAGTAGTTCTAGACTGTTTACACTAAATTCTACATTTTTAATATTAAATTTAAGATTATGCAGGATAAAAGAAATGCTTTACAGAAATTAAATAAAATTTTTATGATAAAGAGTAATTTACTATGGCGCTCAATATCTTCGAAACTCCGTAAAATTGAAACATCTAGGTGGAAGAATAAACGGCGTTGAAAAAAGATTTAATGAATCCTTGGAATTTCATTTTATAATCACAGTGTTAAGAAATAGAATTGAACAACGTTAATTAACTGTCGTGTTAACGCAACGTTGGTTCTTAATAGGTTAAAGATTAAAAAAGCCATCATCGCCTTCTAGAAAATTTTCTGCAAAATTAATTCAAAGAAGAAGAAAAAAAGAAAATGAAAAAAGGAAAGCGTATCGAATACAATACACGTACAACATAGTATCGATTACCTATTTCCACTAGTCTCTACTATCATTATTTCCCTAAGGATTCAAAAAGTTGTTCCTTTGATGTTTACAGGATTCCAGGAAGAATACAGGAATTATCGAGCTCTAGAGCAATTCGATTGTGCGAAGAACATATATATCTTCTTGGAGATCATCTTATCCATTGAGACCACGAAGAGATTTTGACAAAATACATAAAACGACGTAAAATCAAGATATTTTGAATCAACTGACGTAAGCATTAGATAATGAAAACAATAGCTGAAAATAGATGGCTTAGTAATTATCAAGATCAAGCTTTTCAATTCACTTTGACGTTGCATACGCGAGCAATGTAATTATGCTGATGTATGTAATAATATTAGCATAATTGACTCTAGCTTGGCTAGTCGCATAAACAACTATACCTAAATTTAAATTCACGTTCGCTGCTGGGGATTGAATTAATTATGGCAGAGATTAATAAAAGATGAAAGTGAAATGTAAATTCAGACGTATATTAGCAAGAAAAAATATTATATTGAAGAATACAGAAAATAAGACATCTGCCTTTTCACCTGTAAATTACATTTTTAATTAAAAACTTTAATAAATCCGTATTAATTACAGGATGAAACAATCGCGTTTGACGAAAATGTTCCAATACTTAAAATGTATATTTCATTAAAAAAGCAATATATCGTTGGAACGTGCTTTTTCTTATCTTTATGAAGTTATACTGTTGTAAATACCTAAAACTTTTTATCTAAAAACTTATCTAAAAACTAATCGGTACTATAATCTAAAAAATTTCTATAACCATTACGAGGCCTTGTAATTAATTCAAGAAGATGCATTTGGCACTCGTTCAGAACCCGCTAATTTTGTCCCCTCTAGTTTTAACGATAAACACAAATTTTATTGGCTTGAAAAATGTCTTTATCAACTGAAAATAAAACGATAAATAAAAGTGTAGCAAGGGTCATGCACAAAAGCCACATGAAAACTACCTTGTTTGTGCTGTAGATGTGGGTACACAGATTATGGCGCCATTTAAAGCACCTAGTACATTTAATCCATTTTTCATCCCTTTATGTCGCTCGACAACTGCTTGTTATACCTACAAAGCACAGGTCGTATTCTATTCGTCTCAGAGACGAAATTCAGATCAGCGGAGGAAAAGCAAATTAGCCACAAAGTCATTTTTCAATAAAATTGCTTTAGTAACAATATTCTTTAATAATATGTCTTAATTAAGAATAAATATTCTTTTCACTCATTATTTGCTTTATTTCGCCCTTTAATCGTGACACAATATCTCATGGAACTTAAGAACTTTTCTTGCCCAGCTATTGATCGAATCACAATATTCATAGGTAGTTAACGATGGTGGACCCCTTTTTTTTGTATTATGGAAGAGAAATCTCTTTTTACTTTCGAGTTATTAAATTTCTGTTGACTATCCTGTACATACAAATAACCTTTGTATTTTTACGAAGAAAAAGGCACAGAAATTAATATCATATAAATAAATATCGTGAGATTTTCCTTCCACAGCATTTATAGAAAACAATCCCATACAAAGTTTACTCTTCTTCCACACATTTATTAACTAAAACTACGAGAAGTGGAGAAGAGAAGCTGTAATAATTTGAGAAATAAAAGGACGATCATTTTGTTGTGAGCTCGGCTTAGTCCGGATTTCGGGGAAGAGGGAAATAAATGATAATTGAGAGGTGACGACAGATATGGTAATAACGTTAGGAAGGAACCGTTTTTTGCCACCTATGAATTTTTGTGAAAGAAGAAGATGGCTATGGTTGTGACTAGAATCTGCGTCAAGGAAAGCACCTGTCTCTAGGGAGAAGGAGTTGAAATGGCGAGAAGAAGGAAGGGAGAGATAGAACGGGAAGCTAGTCCGAGATCGAGCTTCGGTTGAATCTGTGGAAGTCGTAAAATATAAGAGTGTCGTCTTTAATCCGCGCAGAAGTCGTTTGCAGCTTGTATTTTCGTTCTTTCCGCTTGAACATATCGATAAGACTGACTTTTTCCTGGAAAAGGATCCCGTATCGGTCGAAGTTTAAGATCACTTGCTAAATTCTACGAAAATTGGATATTACGATAAATTTTGTACTGGTGCTAATATATTCTTTCGTATAGGTAACAGTAAGTTACCAATTAATAATATTATAAACATTTCTTTTTGAAGTTTAACATTTTTCGTCAAACGGTTTAATTGAATAATTTAGAAACGCGTATTAAAAGGATAAAATATCATAACAGGGAATTTTGGGCGCGATAAAATGTCAATTGAAAAAAACAGAGATAGGAAAATACGAGTTCTCACTAAAAGATTTTCTTTCCAATATTATGTTTATAATAATATTAAAACGATTAATTATTGGATACTCGACGTAAAAGAGGTGAATGAATTACGAATATGTTTCCACAATACGAA
Source organism: Bombus affinis (assembly GCF_024516045.1). Classification (NCBI taxonomy): domain Eukaryota; kingdom Metazoa; phylum Arthropoda; class Insecta; order Hymenoptera; family Apidae; genus Bombus; species Bombus affinis. The sequence goes on from NC_066348.1 coordinate 1,024,797, forward strand.
TTATCGCTTGTTCAAATGGTCAATGATATTGATTAGAGTAAGAAAATGAGCGCAAGCACCGTAGTCACTAATGTGCCACACTGGTACGTACGTACTTACATATGTAGTATTGAAAGTACACGGCTTCGCGTACCCCTAAGCGATTACGTTGGATAACGTGTGCCACACGACAACTAGGCCGATCCTACGTCAGATTGGCATTAAAATGTTCCGAGTAAACTAGAAACGGGACTGCAACGATTTCTATTCCATCAAACTATCAAACCATCAAACCGTTCTATATATAATTGCCCCTTTTAAATATATTACCCTTTGATATTTCGTGATATATTATATTAGGTCATCCCATAAGTTCGTGCCGACTTTTATGTATAAATTTCATGTGTCGATTTATAAACATACGGCGATAAGGGACCGATGCACTTGAAAAATGGGAAGAAGTTTTACAACGAGAGGGGGATTACATTTTTTCATGAAACTGAAAGGTATGTAAACGATCTTAACATATATAACCGCTCGAAAAACGGAACGAACTTATGGGATGACCTAATATTACAAATTACGGTGAAATATATTAAAAAGATCGAGCAATCGATTATTCGATTATTATTACAGGTATATATCAAGCGGTTTCTAGGGTAAATATTGAAATCTGTGGCAAACCACGAGACAAAGCAATTTTATAATTAAACAAAGTACTAATTCTGTGATTAATCCAATTCAGTTTCATTTAATATGTACAGGACTTTCATTTAAATTGGATTGCTAACTATAAGAAAGATTAAAGAGGGTTTAAGGGGAAAGAAATTATATTACAACGACACGGAGATTCAAATTAGATACGTAACAAATTTTCTTTTTCGAAGTGATTAACTTCGATCTCTGATTTTATCGAATATTTATTGATTTTAGTATCTAAATCTATGCACTTGAATCCGTCACGGACTCAATCAATTGTCTAAATCTGTACACCTGCACGCCTAACAAGCTTAGATATAAAATTTAATAGTCTACTATCCGAATATATAGATTTAGATTCCTCAGACATTAAGCTATCAACATGAGCTTTATAAAGTATTTATCTTTATTATTAGTTTTTATGATAGTGGATTAATCATGGAAATCACTTCAAATGGTACTTTTGCGAAAGTAAAATTGATTGGATTTCGCAATGCTATCGGATTTCTGTAAGATTTAACTTACTTTCTAAAGCTTATAAAAATCCAATCTCGATTTCAGATTGATTTTCTGACGCGATATTTTTGTCTGGAATGCTTTGATACAGGAGAAAAGAAAGGAAACTATGTGTATCTCGCACAGTTTTATGTCGCGGGGCACAAAAATGTTTAACCGTGCTATTCTCCTCGAGTCTATATACCTCAAAAAATTCAAGAGGAATACTCTTTCATTGGATTATAGGTCAAAAGTAAGATTGGTAAATATCCTTAATAATAATATTTTAAACGAGGTTATTGAAAGTAGTTAATGACAATAACGGTAAGAGGTATAATACTTGAAATGAAATTGGAGGCTATTTTTTATAATTATTCACTTGGTACAAATGAGAAAAGTAAGAAAAGTGGATAAACAGAGATTTGCTTGATCTAATTGCAAGCGACAAGTGAAAGCCAAGTTGAAAGAAGATAGTCACTTTGTTATTTCGAAGCGATAAGGGTAGATTACAATATTGGTTTTCCAACAATAGAAAAACCAATACAAATACATAAAATACATCCTTATGTACTTGAGCACACGACAACCTTCATTTACTATAGAGTGTAATCAATGATGCACGAAAAGTATCGAATACAAGCCTAATAAGAACTACTGTGTGCGATGTATTTGAGTTAGCGAAGAAAAATTAAATTGAATATTCTGTTCTTATACTCCTTATTATTCAGATAAATATAACCCCTATCGTATAATACGCTGCATACGAGACTTTGCACCCTATTCAAAGAGGCATTCAAAGAGGTGTTTGAGACCTATATGTATGTGAGTAAGCTTTGAAATGTTGGAAAGACAAAGGCTGCTTCATTTAAAAATGGCACACAAAAATGTTCCTACATCATTTTGCACATGAAAATTCTTTTCACTCTAGATTCACTGTTTATGATTATCAGCGATAAACTAAAAAAATATTAAAAGCATGGTAAATTTGTATTCATTAACTAATATAGCTTTATTTTATACTTAATCGATAAAGTCGCATGTAACAAAGGTAGTAATGAGATCAAGTGACCCCCGAAATTCTATGACAAGAAAAAGAATTGCATGACAGAGCCCTCTTACATAATGAATATTATTAGCGAAATACAGATTACAAGTTACTAGTGCTAATTAATTGTTTCATATAATAGTAACAAGTTTAATAATAAAAGAAGTCTTATATTAGATTTTGAATTACAACCCAGCTGATAATATCTTACACAGCAAAATTATAAAAAATTGTAAAATTATAAGAATATTTTGTATTTTTCTACAGAAATCTGTCAAAGTATTTACATATAACCTACAACTTGTCACTTGGTAATTGACTAATATTATTAATTATAAATTATTGTGCAAGATGATGATTTGTGTGCGATTAAATATGGTGTTATTATGTATCTTTTTATACAAGTCTTATAAACAATTCCTTCTGATCTCGTTCATTATCCTCGATTTTTAAGAAAGCCAGTTCCTTTCACAAGTCAGACAGAATCACTTGTTCATTCTTATATTGAGTTTGTAATAAATATATCCATGTTTAAAATTCAGGTATTTATTTCTTTGAACGTAATATGAGAAGCAATTACTCTGCTGGAAACACTTCACACAACACGTGGCCTTTCCTAGAATTCACGGCTTTGTATTGAAATAGTTTGGATATACTCGACCTGCCGCCAGGCAAAACATCCCCACTAATATTTAATTTAAGGACATAACGGTGGCGTGGAATACCATTCGATTGTCGAAAATTGAAGAGACATGTCAACTTGTTTCAGGTACGTAACCTATATATCAACTACGTAACGTGTCCACTACTTTTTTCTCTATATAATATTAGATATTAGGTTCGTTTGATTACTAATTTATTTGTCAATTTATAAATATTATTACAATAATATTAAATAGCCTTTCTTTAAGCTTTTTTGTACTTTTCTCTTCGATCGTGTATTCAGCTATTAGACTTATTGATACTCTGTAAGTAAGTATACAGTATTAGCTGCTTTTGATACAGATTTTGAATTCGATTATTGTTTCATCTGAATATAATTGGTAGTAAATTATATCTTATTTTATACATTTCATATATGTATATTATCTTATACAGTTGTTTTAAACTCCTGGTTTCCTTTTGTACAGATTATTGGTTAATGGCGGGAAAAGAATAGAAGTTCAAATATGAACAATTTGACAATGAATAATCAATTTGATGGCTTTTTATGGAGATTGGGTAATGTTTAATTTATCTTAACGAAAGCAGTCTTATGTTTTACCACTGGATCTACTAAATTTTTTACTTATAAAATAAATAACATGCTTTAGAAATTATTAAATTTTCATTTTTTAAATTTCTATATTAGAATCCAAATTTTTATTATTATCATTATTATTATTCCAATTTTCATTACTGCTATTAGAATTATATATCTAATAGAGATTAATCTTCTATTATTTCAAACTTTTCAAATGCACATTAGTTTACGTCTTGTTACAGATTTTTTGTAGTTTCCATTTCGCCAATGTAATTCGACTTGAAATTCGATGGTTTTTCCGTGATAACCACCCTTGTGTTAAAAAATGTAAATTCTTACACTTGTGATAACTTGAGATTTTCCAAGCTATTACAACATCGATAGTAACATCCTCCGCATCTAGCTGTGAGTCACATGCATCTTTGTTTCTTTGGTCACTCAATCATATCGTACGATGAAAGATCCCAATCGACACGAATGATTGGTTGTATTACATAGAACTTTTTACGAATATAATGACCACCATATATTTATCATGCCAGTGAGTAGTAACATTTCCTTTTTCTGCCTCTCATTTATTAGTGTTTTATTGGCGATAGATCTTCTTGCATAACATGCTCTTTTATATATATTAATATCATGACAATCATTTTTTTTATTTTATCTATTTATTTTATTATTTATTTCATTATAATTTATTATTTTATTATTTTATTATTTTTATTATATTTCATTATAATTTTATTATTTTATTTATTTATTTCATTATAATATTATTATATAATACAATATTCATTATTTATTACATTATAATATTATACACGACTAAATTATTTGATATTCATACATATTATATACGGAAAAATAACTAAAAATGTGAAAGAATTGAAGTTTAATTATTTCTATATAAAAATATTCCGTATTAAATTTCACATGCAAGAAGAAACTTTGTGATAGTCAGATTTCGGAATCTAAGCCATGTGTTTTGAGCACTGCTTTCATATATTCGAAAATATGTTTTGACAAAGGAATCACTGGAGGCTATTTTCATTAATATGTAATTTGGAATCAATTATTATATTGCATTGTGTTTTTCCATTGAAATTCTTTTTTTAATATACTTCTGAATTCTCAATAATGGAATAACTTTTCTAATTCAAAGTAAAATGAGGAAATGCAGATTGAAATATTAATAGCTCGTTAGATAAAAGATAGGTACACTAATTATTTTTAGTTCAGGATTTTCAGATTTAACACTTTGTACGTCCATTAGCAGTTTCCCGATCACGTGCCTAGGTGCTACATGGGTAAAGGAAAGGCAATGGGCACGACGACCATAGTTCATAAGTTTATAATAATATCTCAGCAACTGTAGCTATGCGTTACTGTATCGTATACGATGTATTTTCCACATTATGTATATGTGGATAGATTGTGAAATTACGTCACGTCGTTTCGTCTCTTGTTCTAAATATTATTATTTCTTTACAAGACATATATAGTCTTCCAATTATAAAATTATTTCTGATTAAAATTGAGAATATACATATTCTTATTGCGCATTGGTTTACGCGATGGTCGCTAGTCATCGCCAGTTGGAAAAATGGTACGTAAATTAAAGTGTGGAAGCAGTGTGCAAAACTCGGGTATTGGAGACGCCCCAGCACATCTTCTCTCGTGTAGGCTTCAGTACCCGGCTAATATGTGTAATAATCGCGTATTGTGCGTGTGTTAGTGTATTTGTTTTTTGCCATTTCTTAAATATAGGGTTAGATAGATAAGTAGCATATTCTTTGATGTGCGTGTTAGTTATAAGTAGGTAACACCAGGGCATATTGATACAGTCTCTGATCGTGTAAGAGCATTTTCATATAATCAATCAATCAACCTCTGAAATTATTATTTGAAAAATAGATGATGAAATTGGCACAAATGGGGAATGATAATCGTCTAGTTTCGTCTATTGATTTTTCAAATTTGACGATTTTATCACGCTATCGCGATCGTAATCGCGAAATAGGTCTCGAAACGCTCGAATATCGCTCGAGGTTCTGTATATACATGTACGCACGTATGAGCAACGATCGCTATAATCGTTGTTCATAAGTTTATGCATTTGTTATGCATAAGTTAAGCATTTGAGCATTTAGGTTTCGTGATTTATCATTAAAAGTAATTTTTTGTTTGCTATCTCGAGCCTAGATTTAAGTTTCAGCATCGTGCCCGAAGAAAAAAGAATCCTTACAAGCTCGAGAGACTCTATGGCAATTTGCCATAGAAGAGGGCAACTACTAATGGCTTTCCATCCAGAGGATGAAGAGTCATTATTGTTATTACTTCGTCACTATGCTCGCTTTTAGAATTGTAGTTGTAGTAGTAGTATTTATAGTGATAGTAGTGGTCTATTTCTTGGCCAACGTAGATGTTGGTTCACCTTCATATTGGGCAAATTGCACCTTTTTTGTATTGTCAGTAATTAATTACTGTTGCGACTGAATGTCAATTTCAGTTTCAATTAGAGTTACGATAGAGTGATCGTGGTTGCCTCAATGTTGCTAATTATAAAATATCGCGACCGTCTTTAATATGTTTTATTATGAATTGTTAGAATTTCTAATGTTTTATTTTATCTAGGGCTGAATTAGAAAAACTGTGACTTTTAATTAATTTTGTAGTGTTGCATTTTTATGGTTATTGCAAATATTTTTCCGTCTAATAATGCAGGAAATATTTCTTTCTTTATTTCTACAATAACTACTGTTGAGCAATAGTTTCCGTTTGTGATTACTACTTGGTTCATAAAGTTTCAGTTTCTAGTTTAATAATACTTTCAAAGTTGCTGCATTTTATTTTTCTTAAAGAATAACACACAAACAAAAATGCAATTTCTTCATAACACTGAAATCATCAAACTTTTACAATCACGAGAGAAGTACGTACTGATTAAAATAGTCCTTAAATTTGATTAAAAATTTTCAATTTTAACAGAAGTTATACTATTGATATTTATCTTGGAACGATATTTGTTATATAAATAAAATCCTTAATGAAGTGCAATGTTGTTTAATTCCGTCTCATAATTTTGTCACGGAATGTTGTCTCCTGTGTAGTTGACAAAAATCGATTGGCTATTTTAGTCTAGTGGGGATCGCAAATGAAGATACACTGTTTTATGTCCAAATTACGTAAACAACGTGCGACGCATGTGTCGTTCACGCGAATCATGATTCATGATTGCTATCTGAAAGCTTAAATATCTTTTCCGAAATCGTAATAAAGTCATAACTTTTGTCATTCCAATAATAACAGTTGTAAATCTTTTATTCCAGCAATAAAGTCTGATGTCGAAAATATTTGAGAGAAATATCACGGATGACTTTGCAGTCGTGTATCGGCTGTAATTATAGGTATTATGCTTTTATACATTTGTTTACATTGCAATCAATTTTAATGAAAAAAGTGCAAAATTCATACAGGTTTAGGCATTAACTATCCTCTATGAAATAACGGTCGATAATTCTTTATGACAAACATCATCCACTGCAACAAAAAGTTTGAAAAACACGTAATATTCTTGCCCTTTTATGCCTGTTTAATTACACATAAATACCTTTTGTCTTAAAATTTTTGTTAAAAATCTGCTTAATACTTTTTTATTCTTCTTTTCACAATCGGTTCAATAGAAGTAACTTTATTGTCCACATCCATAGAAATATATATGTATGTATATGTTTCTATCTCTATTCTAAAATATATGGATCGGTGCATTAATAAAATGAAAAAATCAAGTATTGTTTGTGTAATTTATGAAAACTTGATTGCATGTCAAGGTAAACTTTCATCTAAAACATTCAAGACAAAGGAGATGTAAGCTAACAATAATAAGCATGGATAGAAGAAGTTGTTCCTTTATTTAAGAAAACTTACCAGTGACGAGTCGTAATCGATGAAGACAAATTTCCTCTTCTCGTGGAATCTTTCTTCTGGAGATTCGAAACAACGATAGGAGTCCAAAGAAACGAAAACTGATGTGCTAGTAAGAATAGTATGGATTTTCTATTGAATCGTCCTTCCAAGTATATAACTTTTCTATCATTAGAAACTGTATAACTTATTTCATAACGGTGCGATGGTATGTATCAATTTCCAACAGAGACAGTGATAGATCTGAGCCGTCGAAGTTTTCAAGTTCTAACAAGTACTAGAATTAAACGAAATTTTGATAAATACTTTCATGGAAATAAATAGAGACAACGATAGTACAATATAGCGCAAAAAAGAAATCTATAGTGATACAACTAAAGAAACTGAAAACAAAAAACGAAATACAAAATAGGAGGTCTTTTTTTTATATTCAGACCTTTATGTATCTGCCTTTTCAGCGTTCGAAAAAAGTAAAAGCGCTTTGCCATGGATGCATATAAAATTCTTTATTACTTGAATGCACATTCGCTCGCACTTAAATAAAACCAATCATTTGTGTAAAGCATTTTCACGGAAATCAAAGAAATATTTTCATCTGGATGTCAAAATATTGCTGCAGAAACGATAATGAGACGTTTCAACAGTTATCGAAATTTTCTGTGATGAAAATCGCAGCTGATCTTCGCGAATTCACGCATTCATAATTTGACGCGCTTCCGAAGCACAAGCAATCTGCAATCAAGGTTTATTGTTAAACGAATCAATTGCGCGGCAATCGAAATGCATAAAATTTGACGTTCGAATCGAACGAAAACAAAGAAGTTGGAGAAACAATGAGTGAAAAGCAAAAGAGGGAAAAATCGAACTGTATCCTCTCCTTCGATACAGTGCATCATCAAGTATTTCAACGGTACGTACGTGACAATGTTACGGATTGTACGCAATGGTGAAATGTAATCGCGCAATGTCACTGCGAGAAGAAGCTAAAGGTCAGTTTTCACGGTGAAGGGAAATTAATCGGTCACTTATAGATAATTAGAGTTATGTAAAGATGATAAGCACCATGAATAGCGTGAATTCCAGAGCACACTTCTTTAATAACATTTTTATATCAAAAGTGATAAAGTATCTCACGAGATCGAGGGTTTGTGTCGGAATTATAACTTACGTCGCAAACGTCTCTTCTCCGAATACGGAACTTATATACGGAACAAACTGTCAATTTACGAGTGACACAGTACGTATAACCGCGAATCAGAGAAAACACACGAAATCGCATAGAAACGGACGAACATCAAATTCACGGAACAAGTTGCATAGCTACCATGGATGCCGAAAAGAACTCGACTACCAGTTTTGGATTCGGCGAACAGAATTCTTAACAGTTCGAGGCTAAAGACGGTGTGACAGACTCGATGACACTTTCCGAAAGATAGAAAAGTATACACGAAGAACCTCGGACGGAATGTAATGGTACGCGCGCGTAACGCCTGTTACGGAGGATGCGGTACCACTGAACGCTAAGGGGTTGCCGCTTCGTAGGCGTCCCCGACTCGCTAGGGGCTGCTAACCGTGAGGCCAGCCAGGGTTGTCGGTAGTTGTGGTGGTGTAGTACTAACGTCGGTGGTGGTGGAAACGAGTATCGAAGAATCACACTGCACGGAGCCACCTGCCGATGCGTAACATGTACCAAAGTTTCGCTTGTCGAATCGTTATCTGTTTATAGACAAAATATCATCGTGGAAAATTGCTTGGAAAATACCGATTATCTCGTTGTAAAAGAGATGATCCACATTCATATATTGAATGTCAGATGTTGTTGTTTTGTTTTTGGCACAGGATTACTGTCTATATTACAAGATTTATCAACATATGTGATATTGTATCGATGTTCTTGTACTTTTAACGATTAACCCTTTGATGGTGTAGTTAAATGACGAAGAATTCAGAATCAACGATTTAGAAAATAAGTGTTTATTTGTTGTCAATGTCATTTGGTGTCAAATACGAAGTATTTTTAATTCTCAATCTAACAATTTTCAGTTCTCATTCTCTTGCGTCGTTATTTTTAAAATTCATTCCTTCGTTCACGCGATTCATAACTCACAAGCGTACGTGCGATGATCAGATCGCACAAGTGCGAACAGTTTCCGGTGTTTCCCAATTTTCCATTCCTACTATTTTCTCCGGTTCTGTCTTCATCTATTTCAACTTTTCTCTTTTCTTTTCTAATACTATTTCACGTCTGGAATTGTTCCATTGCGAATCAGTAATTGCATCGGCACTGGAATCTTCGATTCTCCTGAATCTACGCCAGACTATTCCTTGATTTTTCTACTACGTCACTCTGTTACATGTACTTAATTCATTACTACCGGTCATTATACAATTACGATGTGTTCGGAAATTAGACGTTGTTAAAGATGGTGAACATGTTAAATGTTTCACTTTGTCTATTGCGTTTACGTGATAACAAATAATATATTAAAATACCAGTCGATTGGATTAACCTTCTCTAGATTAGATTAACACTCGCTGATTAGATTAAACCCTTATATCAAATACATTTGTGTATAAGATATTACATCAAAGTGTTTCTTTTCATTAAAATGAGTAACGTTCAAGGATGTATTTCAAAGGCTAAAAATGGACAATTATAAAAATAATTGTTGATAATTGTCCATTCCCTTTGCCAACAATATGTATTTAGTAAATAATAATTTATAACCTTCCAAATAGTTTTCCGCTTTTCCTGAAAACTTGTTTAAGTTATGTCACTTTTGCAATATATGCGCGACACATCTAGCCATACGCATATTTATATTTTAGTCACGCATACCTTTATATTACTAAATTTATTAAATATATTTAAAAAAATGATTTTTATGATTGTCATTTTGCATAAATTGTTAGCCAGCATCAAGGTCCCTTTGGCGCAGAGGATAGCGCGTTGGACTTCTAATCCAAAGGTCGCGGGTTCGATCCCCGCAAGGGATGATGTGTTTTGCATTCAGTAATAGAAAATTATCTTTCTGAATTGCTAGACACACTGTATGTTTTTGAAAATGTCATCGTAAACAGTTTTAACTCACCCGTTGTAAATACATTCGTTCGTGCAGCAGCGTGTTCGAGTGCAGTAAATTTTATTTTATGTCTCAATCGATAAAATTACTTTTTAAAGAAACTTTTAGCATAAAATTGGAACGAGAATTCACGCGTATCAATAACGATTCTCTGATATTCTCCTCAAACTTCAGAAGTTTTCCTACAATTTGTGCTTTTCTCCCCCCAAAAATGGTAGATTATATTCATTGAAGTATAATGAAATATATTGAGGATTGACATAAGCGGCAAACAATCTTGCGCTCGGTTTCCGAAACGTAGCTGTCATGTAGAAGAATTCGTATTTTATCTCCGGAACTTAATTTAAAACAAAATTCAGAGCACAATTTCCTACCTTTTCACATCCTTTATACGACGTCAGTGAGTGGAATCGAAAGGGAAAATGTGTGGGTGAAAGAACTGGAGTAGAGGTTTTCAGGTCAGGTTAAGAAGCACTCGTTATTGGACCGAAATATATAAACGTGTAAGGAAGGATCAGATTTTATTGTGCTCAATAGCTACAAGAGTCATTCTTAAATAAAGACCTAAGTATCTATTCGATACAGATGATATCTCACTTAAATCGAAGATCTTAATTATTTCTGCTGATGTTGAAGATAATAACAAGTAAGTTGTAGAGATTTAAATAATTTCATTTATTTAATTCTTGGGATATCGTGTAATTGTTGATATTTTTTATGCGACGATTAACGATGGAACATCGTTAAGAGATCGTAAATATGACTAATAATTCAATGCTACTTAAATTGTCCATAAATGCATTCGAATCTTCGCTTTAATAATAGATAGTTAATGAAATGTGAGAAGCTGTATGCACGCGGGGAAAGTAAATCACAAAAGTGAACATTTTAATCGTTTTTAATCTCACTTCTCTGACAAATGGCACGGAGAGAGAGTAGGTGGATTTCATCGGTTCGCAACGGTTCGCAACGGTTCTAACGCGACCATTCAATTTTCTCTCGGGAGGATGAAAAACGTGCACGTAACGTTGTTAGTACGAAGTAGAAAATTTCATTTGGAACGGCGAGAAGTAACGCAATCACAAGCGTACGCGCCTCCAGGTTCGAAGGTAGGGTCGTAGGAACTTACCTGGTGGGTTCCGCGTGAGCCTATCAGAGGGATGGGTTTAAAGAGGCCGCGCAGCATAGCTTCGGCTAGCGTGTGCCTTGACGCGGAAAGCCGGTTAGTCGGTCTCAATCCTGTGTGTCGCTCGCATATACCGAAACGTTCCACTCCGCTTCGAAAGTTTATCCGTGCCTTTTCCAAACTTTCGCCAAATTTTCCTTCGACTCGATCGGTGAAACTTTGTACCAAGGAAACTTCTCTTCCATTAGAGAAGAAACCAGCGCCGTTGGTTTTGTTTGTCGGTAGTTGATCAATTTGTCTAACTAGTCGCGAACAAATCGTTTCTTCCTGTGAATTTTTCTGCGATCCAAAGTGCACGTGGATAGGATTTATAGCGATTATCTTGGAATTTGCGCATCAGAGGGTATGTTGATTTTCTTTTTATGCTAGTCCTAGAATAGCGCAAGCGCCTGTACAACAACGTATTAAGTGATTCGATTTGGTTTTGTAAACAGTCACCACGTGTGAACAACACAGCTTGTGTATAAATAATTGCTTCTGAACTAGATCGGCATTTTTCTTTAAAGTTTCTTTTCTCTGCTATTGCAATCGATTCTTGTCGCGCAGCTTATTGTCCGTATGTAAGTTAAACATTGTTTTCCATATACGTATGGGAGATATATTACGTGCGTATGAAATTAATTGAATGTACTTATGACAAATATCGATTATCAAATAACATTTGAATGATAGATAATTTTCATTTTAGTATAATATTAGATACAAGTGTACAAAATAAATACGACGCAAGTGTAACGTAACTCTGGATTATGTTATCTTTCACGCTTTCAAGAACGTCCTATATGTCTTATATATGATACATGTACGTACATTCCATTAAAGATGCGTAATTTAAAATTAATAATAAGTCGGTATCCATTTTCGAAAGTTTATTTCAAAGTATTATTACATTGTGCGAAATTCGAATTCAGCCTTCTATTTGACATCGTTCAACAATAGGTGTTTCGAACAATTACACGGGCAAGTTACATCTCATGGAGTTTGAAAGAGCAGCTGTTTTCTGGGAACAAGCAAGCCGTAATTGTGAAACATATATATCAAAGTCAGTAACCAGATATTGTGTGAGTTAGATCTCACACCTTTTCACAATAGCTTTACGATAAGTAGATTATGTATACCCAATTATTTTTCCAAACTCAAAACCTTTTTGTTCATACTATCAGATCTACGTATGTGCAATTGATCTCTAAATGACTATCTTACGAAGTTAATGATTCTAGTAACAATAACTGTAATGATACAATTACTATTTATCAAAACATCTTACAGGAAAGTGTTTTCGGACTATTAGTTGATACACCATGTTAGCCGTATCGCGTCAAATCTAACAGAACCTTATACCAGATGCCTATTTACTTTAATTATTAGCTATTGAATTAATGGAAATATTCAGCAAGATAAAGCAATCTTATTATATACGACGTTCTTGCAAAGGAGACTTTTTACATACCTGCATCTTTCGTATTTCTGCTTTGCTTTGCAAAATAAGCATATCAGAGTATGAAATGTTTCAACAATAGAAAATTAAGGAAGATGAAATTAATTGCACACGTGAGCCGCAACAATCAAACATCCTACGCGTACTTTTTCCCACCCTGTACGTAATATGCACTAACAATAGCAAGCTTGTTTCCTTTACATCTTCAGAGTTTTTACACTTACGATCCATTAGTATCGAAACGATAATGTTAGTATAGAATTAAATTCATTTGTATCCAACACTAAACATCGATTTTGTAGCCAGAATCATTCGTCGTCTTTTTTCTTGCTATAATATAATAAATATTGTGTAATATATTCTATTGAAAGTTAATAGAAAATATGGACAATTCACGCGTGTATTAATCGTTGTGATTGGGTATGAAATAGCTGAATCGCGTGAGTAAATTTGGAGTGACCTAAATTGGCGTGCGAAGATTCCCAAAGAGTAATCAAGTCCCGCAAGAAAAAGCGAATTGAATATACCGTTAATCCACCATTAATTTTATTCCAAGTACTGTGTTACATCGTATGCAAATGCAATGTTTCGTGTGACTATTGAGATTTGCGCATCGTGAATCATTTTTTGTTGCAGAGTTCACTAGCTGTTACACACTGTGCAACGTAATGTACGTATGTACGTTGTACAATGATAAATCGATCGACGTGTTAATTAATCACTGTACAACTCAATCAATGGGGAAAGCAATTCGAAGAATTGTGATTAATCGATATGAGTAGCCTCGTAAAAGTTTTATTTTCTAAAATACGATGATCAAAGTTAGTCAAGTGTAATTGTAAAGAAATCTGAATCACGTTTGTTTGTTAAAATAACAGTGGCAATACTTTGTTGGGTAATTTCCAAACAGTTCATATCCTTGTAAAGTAACGTTGAACAGCGAAAGCTCGACGAGCCAGTCATGCAGAAGGGATCAAAGAAAGAAGGGACGCAACAAGATACGACGAAAGTAAGAGATTATATCGCGAAGCTACGACGAAGTAGTCGCAATCGAGAATCGTATGACGAGATCGCAGAACTCGAAGCTGAGCTGCGAAGGGCGTACATTACAAAGGAGCTGCAAGCGCAAATCCTAGAAAGGGAGACCGAGCGTTACATCGAGAATGTACGGAAACAACAAGCCGCAGAACTGATGCGATTGGAACAGCAGGCGGTCCTCGAGGATGATCTTCGCCAAAGATCCGAGAGCCTCGAGAAGTCGGAAGATTACAGGAAAGAACTGACTATTCAGATGAAACGGAAAGAAGAAGAGAAGAGTTTGTTGATGGAGGAAGCTCGCCACGAGAGAGAAGTCTTAACAGAAATGGATAGAATAAGAGAACAGCATGAAGAACTTAAAACGCTTGAGAGAAAAAACCAACTGACTGAGACCTTAAGGCGAGAACGTTTAATTTTTCAGGAAATTAAACAAATTCGCGAGGAAGAGGAGAGGGCAGCTGAGGCGGAGAAACTTTACAAGGACGAAAAGTATTTAAAGGAAATCGATGAAAGAGTTAAAAGAGTGAGAAACCTTTACGAAGAACAATTAAAAAGAAGGGAACGAACAATGAGTAAGATTGCCAACATACTGATAAATGCAGAAACTAGAAAAAAAGAGAGAGATATTTTGATAGACGAATTGATAGCCGAGGACGTAAAATATGAGTCGTTGCTGAAAGAGGAAGTGGAAAATATTCAAAGGAAGAGGATGAAAGAGGAATTGGCGGCTAATTTGAAAGAACAAATTGTTTTCACAGAACAGTGTAAGTTACGATTTGTTGAGCAAGATAGAATGTTCGCGGAAGAAATTATGAGAAAAATTATAGAGGATGAGAAAACTGCCAGACTGACTGCTGCGGCTAGACGTAGAATGCAGCTACAGTATCGCGAGGATTTGGCTCGATTGATCGAAACCCGACGTAAGATTCGAGAAGAAGAGATTTTCAATACGCAGGAAACTGCTAAAGAAGAAAAGAAGCGCGAAGAAGCTAATCTAGAACGTATTAAAGAAGATAGAAAACGATTGTTGGAAAAGCACGCGTCGAATGTTGGTGACTTTATTAATAAAAGCGCTCTTTCTGAAGAGGAGCAAAAGATTATCGAACAATTCACATAATTTAACGAGTTTTTAACTCATAACCTTTAGCTAACTAATCCTTAATTGTTAATTAATTAATAATGATTCACAAAAATCGACAATCGTCCATAAGTTAAATGATATTATTGTCAGGAGAACCTAGTCCTATAGTTTAAAAATTCGAATATTTAATAGAAAATAGAACAAATCTACATCCCGGCACCTGTCGGCAGGTGTTGCTAATTATTCAAATGTTTCACTTCCTTTGCGAGAGTTCACCTGAGAAATCCAGAAAAAGCCAGATGCTTAGTTACGTTGAATTTAGCACTATATTTGCAAGTATTTGATTCGTGTAAATTATTAAATTAACATTAAAAAATTAAATTTTGCCAAATCTATAAAAATGACGAGCGCGAATTTATTATGCAACAGAATAACAAGTAATGGAGTGTCCTGTTCTTTAAAAGAAAAGGCGAAGAGAGCACATACGTACCTACATATTGTCACAGAAAAAAGATCGCGTTATGCGAACTTGAGAAGCGTCGTTTATGAATCTATTAAGTTAAGCTATTGTAAGATCACTACATATGTTGCTACTACATAAGCAAGACTTGCTAGCTGAGATTTATAGTTGTACGAACTACCGTCAAATAGAGATCCTAAATTCAAGCATCAAGTAGCGACGTAGATTAATACTATGACATCCAGGGCCGCACGTAGAATTTTATGTAGTCTGACTGACCCAGATTTCAAATTCTTACTCTCTTAGATTTCTGTCACTTCGCATATCCAGATGTCTTGAAAAATCTAGGTAAATTTTGACACTTGACCAACTTTACGATTTTCCTATATCGCGAAGACTACTAGAAGTATTATACTTAAAAATGACTAGCATACATACATAGAAATAAACGAGGTCATTGTGACATATAATGCCCGATATAGTTTATAATTTTATCTTTTATATTTTATTTAACTAGTTAACTGGGTTCAACGTGTATACTCGTCGTATGAAATAAAAAATTGCCATTTACTATAAAAACTCAAAATTTTAGTAAAAAGTAATATAAATGACATTTAATGGCACGTTTCTTTTATATTTCCAGTAAACATATTATGTATTTTATAAAAAAAAGTTTGATTATTTGATTATGCGTATATTGGTTATCCTCAAAACTGTTTTGTGCTTTGTATCAGCTACACCATCAAAAGCAAATCCACTTCGAAGATGTGCCGTCTGCTCAAAAAATCGATTCCGTAAGAAGTCACGTTACTCGTACTCGACTTGCGAAGTTTCACTTTGTGCGGTATCTTGCTTTATAAAATACCATACTGAGATCAACTGAATTTCTTAAATCTTTTTTCTTTAATTTTTCTTGTTTATGAATTTTGTTATTTTCTGGCAATTTTTAAGTTCTTAATAACAATACCTTTTTCGACAATGAATTGACAACTTTTTATTGAATGAAAATGCAATCATTCCTCGTTCTGCTTTATTTTTGTCGTAAAATTTATAATAGGAGCACGTGCCCTGCGTTCGACGTGTATACTCGTCATTGCTTGATTTTAACTCCGCACCCTGTAAGGGATTTTTAAAACTAAATTCCGCTGTTAACAGATTAAAATTTGAAAAATTCGGGACTATGAAATATTGCGAATGATTTTTCTGATTCGTTTAATTTTATTATTATTAATATTATTATTAGCCCTGATAATTATGAAGTGAGGAGGGGGTGTACATCTGTTTGAAGCAAACGCACAGAGTTATTTAGAAGATTTCTGATTTGATTAACAAGATTAACGTCGCTTCGTGTTTGATGCGTAACTAGCGGAATGCAACCGTTTAAGTAACGACAGAAGCCGATCATCAAACGTAGATTGTTACGTTCTCCGTCTTCCGATTAATGCACTCGATAAATCTTAAACACGACTGCAACTAAATTAAACTAGCTAGAGAACAAGCCGGTTTAAAGGTGATAGCAACGTCAATCGATTGCACAGTTTAGCAACCCAATCGATACCAAACGTGAGCGTGTATTTCCTTGAAATTGGGATTTGACGTTGGAAAACTCGATCAAAGGCTTATCGAAACGAATAGACTTTGAAATTTTGCCAAGCTTAGAAATGTCGAAGGAAATTTCTTTTCATGAAATAATATAAATTGAAGAGAGTGTTAAGGAAAAGTAATTCGCAAATAAGCAGATTTTGTAAAACTCGGAAGGAGAAGAAATATTTTTCAATTATCCTTCGTACAAAAGGGAAATGAAACACTTTCAATGCTAAATGAAAGAATGATTATTTGATGCTTACTCGTAATGGTACACCGTTATTTCAATTTATTTGCACGTTACGTGTATCTTCGTTTTCTGCTTGCTTGGAGTGGAAGAATCAAGTTTCTCGATCGTTAAAAGCAATGGTAGATATCTCGTTAACGCCTTTTTTTCGCAACGTTAAATTATATAAGCTTACAGATTGCAAATATTCCTTTGTTTATTTAAAACGTTAAAAATATAAGTACAAACATAAAAAGGTTTTGAACTAAAAATAGATATGTTTAACCAAATAGTGAAATAAAAGATGCAAGAAGAAGGGAAAGAAACAACTTTCATGAAACATATTTCTGGCTTTAGTGCGGTTAGTTTACGCACTGGAACGTATAACATCATAATCATTCAGAAGACAAAATTATGCACAAAACGGTATAATGTAAATTAATTGTTTAAGAAATTTGTTAAAAATATAAAGATATTTATTTCAGATTATTCCAACGAATCTGCATATGGGCATAGAAGCCTAACCAGTTCGTAAATATCACCCTAAACTAGTTTCAAGTTGTGATATTTATATATGCAGAATGTAGAAACATTTAATCCTCTACTTTTCCGTTGAATGAACTTTAGCATGATTATTAGAAAAATTGTAGTATAATTAATATTTTCATAAAAAATTATTATCTTACCACGTCCTATGCTTTCAATGTTTCAAGATGTTTCTATTTACATACTCGCCATTGTACATGTGCAAGCGATTCTTTCACTTTTTTGAAATTATTGTATAATGCTTTTTTAAACAGTAAATAAAGTAGAAATACGTGTATGAAGCATAGAATGACACGTGCAAGAAATACGCAATGCAGTACTGTTTCCACCTTCTTTGTAACATGTAATTTGTTATGGAAAATTATCCTTTTTTCTTTTTCTTTTATCAATTGACGATCGCGTGACAACCACAAACTCAACACGTTTCTAACAATTGACTGTTTTATGGCCTTGTATCGAGTATACTCCTAGTTGTAACGCTGCTCTTTCTTGTGCTGAGTAACTTCGTTTAGTTCTCCGGAAATAAATTGCCTTGGAAGCAGAATGCAAGAAGCGAGAAGTCAGAAGTGCTTCGTTTTTTCGCACTATGTAACTGTTTCTCTGGCTAAAACGATAGAAAAATCGGAAACGTTTTTCGAATCGTAGGACTCCAATTATCGCTTGTATTCATACATGGAAGAATAAAACGTTTAATCGTAAAATAAATATTGAAAATTTCCAATATTTATCATCAATATTTTCTCACTTGACGTTGCGATATACAACATTGTACTGTAACAAGTTATTACGTTGGAGCAGAAAATGATTCGTGCTATTTTCCGTTTGTACAATAACTTCTTTGACAGTGACATTTAGAAAAGTGTGTATATATATGTGTATACATATGTATGACGACTAGAAAGAAACCATTTGAAGGGTGTCTATGCAACACGTTGTACGACGCACCGTGTAGCGGAGAACTTAATCCGATAAGCGAAACAAGCAAAAAGACGTTGCGCTTGCTTCTTAAACTCGTAATCTTCAATGGTATAAATTTTACGTATTTTGAGATAAGAACGGTTGGAGATATACGCTTCCATAACGGAGCAATTGACTCTGCATAGACATATATTATTTTCTACTATACATAAATTTCCGATTTTTAATCTTCCAGTATACAAATTATACCTTAGGCGTCATTACGTTATCTTTTATATATAAAGTACATAAATATGTAAAATACGTTAAATAATCATGGAAACTAGCGAAAGTAGTATTATAAAATTAATGCGGCTACTATTTTTAGTTATTATTTAAAACCATTAAATCCACAAAGATGGAATTTGAAGTATACAAGCAAGTGCAAATATTTAAATCTTAGAGAAAACGCTTTCATTATGGATTCCTTTTTTACCAATTTTTAAATAAAATTACTAAATAAATTATTCGTATTCTCTAATTTGTAAATCCAGTTACATAGCAAACAATTACAAGTCGATTATTTAGTTTGCCAACTTGAATTTACTAAATGAATTATAAAAGAGTTTGAAGAAAGAAAGAGGTTCTAAATTACAAACAATTACCAACTTCGGTTTGAACATTGAACTTTCAACCAGGAAACAAGCCAGAACGAAGAAATTAATCGTCAGGTATGCTCATTGGCATGATTTATGAAACGATCACGATTTTTGAGGTCAAGGATTTCTTTTTATTGCTTACATATATCAACACTCCATCTCGGCAAAGGCAATTAGTGTGGCTTAGGTAGTTTTTAGAAATTCGTGGCTCGTCCTCGGTGACTTAAGGATATGTCGTAAATGAGGACTTTCCAAAGAGTAAGTTTGGTTGTAACGGTTCGATGACCGAAGAGTCAGACTTGGAGGAAGTTCCACACCGTTGCCAAACTTCGCTTACCGCTCACTATAGGGACCGTCTTCCTCCCTCTCTGAAAAGGGCTCTAAAAGTACTTAAAAAGGGGACACACAAAACTCTTTAGATATAATCGGTAATTGCAATTTTTTAGATGTAGAGTAATCAACGTACACTGTTGGCCATAAGTATTTGAACATCTCGACCCTCTTGCACGATTGATTAATACTAATAACGTTACAAATTAAAAGATATAGGTGACTACTATTGATAAATTCTCTTACGCAGCCATAACGGGATAAAACTCGTTGGTATAAATTCATAAGACTTTTTAATTAACCGGATAAAATAGTTTTTGTTTCGATATTTAATATTCTTTCGAAGATTTCAACTTTCACGAAAGATAAAATATTTTCATCGACATATGTAAAAGGGAAATGCTCTTACACGAAGAAATTAGTTTTCGTGCTATATAGCGATTCAGAAAGAATTACACTCTGTTCACTCGAGCCTCGTTGTATATCGTGTATCTTGTTATCTATTCAATCGCACGGTGACAAATAATATGGTGACAGGGCTCATCCATCGTAACGTTACAATCTTATTGTGTCCCATTGTGTCGAAGCTACAGAATACCAAGAACTGCTACTATAAGCTACATAGTTATTCGGTCGCTTATTCCGTCCGCTTTTACAGAAGATGGCTTTGTAATACCATAAGCTACTGTTATACATATCGCCGGTTTGATAGCAGAGTGACATGCGAGAATGACACGTAAGATGAGGTTTGCATGATAACGCTCGCCCACACATTTCGCAAGTGATATTAAAAAAGTTGCATGCATTAAAACTCGCAGTTTTACGCCGTTCAGTATATTTACCCAAACTCTCTGCTAATGGCTATTATTACTAGACTATGAAGGTTTATGCAAATACATATTTTTGAAGAATGAAATCTACATAGTTTATTATGTGATTAGAAGGTTATAAAAATGTACTCTTTATATTCCATTTTCTACATAATGATAAAGACATACGTGCCATATGTTGTAAACGAATAGATACATACGAATACATAAAGTGAAAGCATTCGAAATGGTAACGGGCGCTTATACTTCATTTGTGATGGAATCAATAGAATCCCAGTGCACACCTGACAACCAGCTGTGCTCGTCACGGTATCGTCATAGCCTTTCCTCGCATATAACTCACGTTCCCCATCATTCTCCGGGACACTGTATCGTGTACCAAGCCATGCATGTCCTCGTAAATATTCTACTTCCTAACTTCTATAGAGGTCAAAATAGAACTGACGGTTAAACGGTTATACGCTCTTGAAACTGCGATGTATAACATCTGTAGCACATCGCAATAAAATAAAATTTTATCGATGACCTCGTACATTTTGAAAATCAAAAAATCTTTGTGAGTAATATTAATTAATCGGGATATAGATATAAATTGTTATATTCTTACTGTGTAAAACTGGCGAAATTTTCTCGCGCTACCTAATAATACACGATATCTATAAACACAATCGTAACGCGAAGTACGATTAATTATTTTTATTTTACACTGTTTCTTAAACATGAATCACATTGCACTCACGAAACACTATTTGCATTCATGTCCTACATCGTATATCTAATTATGCTACGTCTACCATCTTAGCGATTTATATAGACAGTCACACTCTCCTGCCTTCGTCTAGACCTCTCCGGATATATGCGCATTGTTGGTAGTTGTCGCAGTGGGCGAAGGAATGAACTTTCTCGTGCATAACATATGCAGATCAACCGACCATTATGGAAGGTTACTTAATGCATTTACGAATATTACTCATAACGTTTCTTGGTCGATTGTGACGCGTGGGTTTACTCACTGAAACCGCCCTGGCGCCTCTCTGTAAACGCAAACCAACGATCGATTCCAATTACTTTTAATTGTAAGCGAACTATAGCTCTGGTATTACAATCTATCATCTATCATCTATCACCGTTTCTTCTCGAATAATGGCTAAAGCCATTCAAACAAACTTTACTACGCTTTACACGCTTAATTATCGATGCTTTGAATCGCGATACATGAGATTATGATAAACTAAAAATATGCAAACTATAATATGCAAAAGCAGATGAAATAAATTTCAGTCCAAGCTCTATTCCTTTAATTAATACTCATAAAAATATAAAAATACAAATATTTGTGACTTTTAATATAAAGTCGAACCATACATCGAGGTTCCGTGGTGTAGTGGTTATCACGTCTGCTTTACACGCAGAAGATCGCCGGTTCGATTCCGGTCGGAACCATTCTTTTTTCCTCTTTCATGCGTATGTATTCTGTGTATATGTATATTATGTTCCAAACATACTTTTTGATAATTTTATAATAAATAATTCTAATTGAAAAAAGAGTAAGTGAGTAATGCATATTTTCAAAGTTAACAGAGATTAACTTTGTATTAACAGAGATTGTGAAATAAGAAAGACGAACAAAAATAAAAAAAATAAAAATGCTAACATCAGATTTTATTTTATTATTTCAGATGTCAACGCAGCGAACAAATTAACGTAGGTTGAAATGTTGCTGTTATTGCTGTTGTCGCTATGAACGAGAGCCGGTGCTACATCGATTCGCCCGTGCTCGCTGAACATCAGCTATTCAACCGGAATGGGAAGGCACTCAGGTGTGATTATCATAAACGCAGCCTATACTACCGTATTATATTACGGGTTCGCGTTTAATTGCTCGCGACAAGAAGGGCGTCGACTATATACCGTACATTGATTTATCGTTCGTAATTGAAGAGTAGAAATCTGGAACACTTTTCTCATCCCAGTCACAGGGGCAGTCGATTAATTTTTAGTTCATTATTCGTCAATTTTCTTCGCAACTTAGTATGCTTTCAAATATATTCTTATATGTGATCTCTACCAGTTTTATCGCTGTTAATTGCTGCTTCGAATAAATACTACATTTCGTATATGTAACAGCGACAATGAACTTTCATGGGCTGGTTACTCCATCAGGTTGTTCAACAAATATGCAATGCTCTGTTAATATGTTTGAAAAAATTCGAGATTACTTCACGTAACATTTTAATCGCTTTTCCGTATAATTACGCAAACACGAGGTTTGATCTAGCTAGATAAAGACGTAGATTTCGATTTAAAAGTTTATACCTTAACAATCGTTAACAATTTTTTAAAAAGCAGGATCCTATGCTATAACTGAACTAGTTTTTAAGTTTTGTTTTTTCAAAATGGTTATAATTTTTATAAAATTTCTATAAGTTGTAGCAGATTTGTTTGTTCTATGATTAAAATTGAGAGAATGAAAGGCCTTTCAATCTGTTTCAAATAAAGAATGTTCGAGGAATTAAAGTATCAAAGACAATTAGAATTATATGCATATGAAGAATAATAAAAATAAAATGTGCCAACATTTTCTAAATTTTAGAATTAAACTTTAACATCGAGATAAAACGTTCAAATGCGTAGAATATGACAAAGATTTATTTAAAACGAGAGCTTTGGAATTATTACGCAATTATTACTTCGCGAATATGTCGAAAGGAAGTAGTTAAACAGGATGAAACGTCCGAAGGCTAAGCAAACAAATCATTTATATCGTAATTGGATAAATTATCTTCTAACATGCAATTACGACACGTCCAATTGAACAGGGAGAAAAGCAGCAATCGTTTTAATCGTTATATATACACAGCGCATTAAACAGCTTTGATTTCAGGGGATCGAAAAAAAGTGTGTTACTTTATACAACCGACTGTGGTGACGGAAAAGAAGATCTGGGACTCAAGCTTCAGCAACGATCAGTTTCTCTGGTAAGTTTAGTAACGTCTGTAAATTAATTACTATTATGTCTTCTTTACAAACAGGTAAGAAACAAGATGGGAATATGAAATTAATCTGACAAGGTTTTATTCCAACTATCTGGCAATTTTAGATCGACAATAATAGAAACACGAAAGAGACATTCGATTAACTCGTCGGATAAGAATATCCAGAAATAAATTGTTCCTCGTGGGTAGTTGCCAGTTAATCCTAGATTAGGAATTGGCGTATCTAGTATCTCTCGTATGTCGCCTTCCGGGTCTACGAGGCTGGTAGAAGCTTCCATCCCTGGCAATGATTATATGTTTCTCGACTCATGATACTCCTTCTTCCCGAGCACACCCACGATCTTCGATGATTAACGAACGCGAAGACGACCCGTGGCGAACTAAGGCTGCTTTTAATTGCTTCAATTAACTACGTTGAAGCAGCACGATCCGCCAGTAGGAAGTATCGTAGTGCACTATCCCGACGTCACAAAGCACTGGCCTTCGCCAGTTATAACTTGACATTCTTTGTTCGTCGATACCTCGATACCTCGGGGGATATGTAAGATACTGCGAGCATCGATAACGCTTTCTGTTCTATCTGCTGCATTTATGATTCGAAGAGTCGTCAAATACATAACCCATTTGCATTATATCGAATGACAAATCAATTGTGCTTTGAGGGAGACGGCCTCAATTATGATAGGATACAGCTATATTGCCAGAGAATCAACTATGGCTCATTTCGTATCAACGATTCAGATAAATCAGCGAGAATAAACCAGGTTTTAGAAGTTTTATGGAAGCGAAAAATGAATTAATGGTTGTATAATTTGCAACGATTGAATTAATTTCACAGAAGCTTTTATTAGTCGCGCGATATCGGTAATCGGTAATTGTTGTCTATTACCGATGATTATTATTTTTTTATTCGCTTATATAATTTCCAGTATAAACAAATATACATATATAAGATTGATTAATATGTATCAAGACGGAGCTAATTTCCATAAGTAGACCTACTAGCAGCATCCCAAGCAATGTAAATTCAACCTAACCCCAACCCGTTTCTAATAACAGAATGAAAAATGTCCCATTAATGTGATGGATCTCGTTTGTACATTGGTCATCGTATCGAGATGGATCGCCGAGTCAAACGGATTTCGTAATAAAGCTTCACAATCGGTCTGGGCTTGAACGCTTTAAGAGGGTCGATGTACTCGCGCATTATACGATCATCATGCGTACATATACATATGCGAAGTGTCTCCCTCACACGCCTGATACGCGTATAGTCGTGAGAATCCTTGAGCAAGTCAAGAAATCGTAATTCTCACGAGCCCTACAATCGGGCCTTTGGCGCAATTTCTCGGCTTGGGTTGCAGTCACACGCCATTTGCCTGAAGCAACTAGAACAGCAGACACGCATCTTTCTAAAGTTGTATTTAGAACCGCTTCGTTCCTCTTCTCGACATTGAATACGCATTAACCACGCTTTCATAACTTTCTATTGTACAACGTTTATTCAAGCCGACGTAACTTACGTAGTGCACATGTATATTGACGTTATAAATACAATAAGTAAAGTTTTCAAAATGATTAACAGAAAATCGCGATTCTTTACTTTGCAGTTCCCATAGGCAGTAATTGACATGATTTGTAAGAATTTATATGAGGGGAGCATAATCAATTAAAGATATTGTATAAATATGTTATAGAGTTTTAGCAATAATAATTTGTGAACTTTCGAAGGATATTGTATTTTATTTTTTTTCATAATCATACAAGGGGAAGTTTTTTGGGGAGACATTATCGGAAAAATAATTATTTTATTACGATCGTAATTATTGTACGCACGCGATTATTCTCAATGTTGAGATCTCATCACCTGTAAAAAATCTTCCAAGCATCACGAGTATTATCTTACTGCGAAGACTCACGAAGGACGTTGATCGTAACAGGAAAACCACGACCCCAGCGTGTGACGTGAAATATGTGGTCAAGAAATGATTCCACAAAACTGACATTTGGTTTTTTACTACTATGAATATTTGCAAACAAAGTGCAATCTATACGTGTGATAAAGTTTACGACCCACATACATATTTAAATGTCTCATTTTATCTAAACTGTAAATACATAAACTGAAAAAATCTGAATTCATATTGCCGACATAAATCTAACTTTTTTCATTTCAGACTGCTCTACATACAGGAAGTGGAACGCAACAGCAATATCTGGAACCAAGAATGGCGCAATTAGAAACCTTGGAGGCAAAGGTAATAAAATGAACAACATTTATATCGTTTAGTATATAAAGTGAAAATAAACTTTTTAAACTAAAATTACATACATAATATATATTTTATAATTTTGTTGATAATAATACACAGCGAGTGCACAAAACAAAAACATTCAAAGTACGAGGAACGAAATCATAGGAAGAAATTTCATCTACAATGACCCAATTGCGCAATAATTTACCAACTAATAATACATTAGTGAATTTACAAATTATAAGTTATAGATTATAGATTTTTTTCATAATTTAAAAATTTTACTCGCTTCTTTATGTAAAGGAATTTATTAATGCTGTAACTTGTAACTCATAGAATTTCATTAATAATACTACTTCAATTATGCAGTAGAGTCCATGTTACATAAAAAATTTTGTTTCGCTATTCTAGAATGTGAAATTCTTGCTACGTCCAGAATCATTCTTTCCTACATTTTTTTTTTTTTTTTTTTTTTCTTTTTTGAAAGGCTCGCGCAAGAAGGTAGGTATATGGAAGTCGTTTTTAACCGTAACATCCCGTCGGAAGAAACCGAAGGCGATGTTTCGCGGTTATTGGCGGGTCCGCAATAGCCCCCAGCTTTTTAAGGCTGTCCAACCAGTGATTTATATGCAGATGCATGGACCAAACTGTGTTTCGTTCAGGGGCCCTTCACTCGAGTTTCGGACTGAGGGACCGTGTGCGCGCGGGTGCCATTAAAACTGCCCCGAGTCCGCACACAGATACCCAATAGCGCAGCATCCTCAAAAATTCTTTTTTTCAATTCCACTTGTGTCGATAAAATCGTAGGATTTTGTTCCATTACTAAATTCTTCTATCTTTAATCTTTCGTACGTATAATAATTTAGCAGAAAATTAAAAAAGAGACAGAGCAGTAAAAAGATAACTTTCTTAAAACTCCTAAAATACAATATAGTAAAACGTATACGTTACTTTTGATTAAACTTATATTTTTTGTTTTCCTACGATATAGGAATATAGAAATAAATATGTTACATACTACAATTGCCTCCTTAATTTTGATTTACTAAGATGTATCTGTTAGAAGGAAAAATCATGTATCCATCCGTCATCATACACGAAACAACTGTGATCTTTTATCTCACCCTTCGGCGTTAGCAAGCATATTTTCTTAACTTTCTTAAGACGCGATTAATGTACGTTGTCAGATTCGTTGACTTCTTCGAGCATGCTACAAAAATCCATTCCGATGTTTACGCCTGAGCAGACCAGCGCGAAGTCATGTTTTGCCATCTCAGAGGAAAAAAGCAAAAGCAAAAGAAAGAATGGACGAAAGAGTAAAAGAAAGAGAAAACAGAAGGAGCGTGCTGTGCACAGGGGGCTCGATATGAATAATGAAGAAGAACGTCGACTTGAAAAGGTTGCATCGACGTCGATAGGATATCTTCTTACCACGAGCCAAAAATGTTTTTCAGATACATAATGATCTTTGTCGATGAAAAGAAGATTTTCGCATTGCTTCGTAACAATTTTTAGAACTTTCTATACAAAGCTCAAAGTTTGCGACGAATATCCTTTCGTAAAAGGAATCAGTGACTCGAGAACAGTGAAGTAAATGTTTTTACGTAATTTATAAATTCACAAATAACAATGAAAGTTTTTAAAGTTGGTAATAGTAACAATAAAATTCCAAAAAGTAATACATATACCGAGTCTTTATACTTTACTGCTAAATTTGTAGCTCGCTACAGATTAAAGATTATTATAAAAATACAAAATGACGAGCAACATTTATTTTCATGAGAATGACAGAAGATAAACTAAAATATCATTTCATTGTTTCAATTTACCGCTAAATATAGTTTGTTCCTAATCTACTGACCAAAGGTAGGCTTTAGTACGTCCTTGGGTTGAAAGACTCAGACAGATCTAGTCAGCCAGATTGCGGATCCTGGAGTCAGTGCCCTTTACTGTCTGAACAGCAATGCGCCAAGCAAGATTTCGTCTTCTTAAAACGTTGAAAACATTGCCCTTCGCAAATTTCGCGCTCGAATAACCGCTTTCAGAGATCATAATTTAACTTCGTTCGAAATAATGGAGGTGGCAGTAAGCGCAAGAGAACTTTACAATATTTTGATCAATGTAGAAATAGACACATATAATATTTATCGTTATAACAGATACGTGATGATCTCTGTAAATAAATTCAATTCAATCTATTAAATTTTATCTCTATGTTGTCATTTGCTGTAATTAAAAGAATATTCAGTATTATATATGATGTATATAATGGAAAAATCCTACACTATGCAAAACTGGAATTATCCAAAGTGATTCGTATGATTTCAGAATTATGTCAGGAATTTTATTGTTTGCGATATATTTCAGGGAATTTGTTGATACTATCAGAACACATGGAAAAGATAAAGTAAACGCGAACACGCGCGCTATTCCCTGGGTGCAACTATTGTATCGTACAGTTGCAGAAGAGGGTGGCAGGATTATCTCGGAAATGCGGATCTTCCCCATGCAAATTCCGCAATAAATTTCCGCTTCCTCCGTGCACATCGCTATCATCCTCCTGCAATGTAACGTGTACAGCGCGCTTCCACACGGGAAAAAAATTTACGGAATGTTCGTACTGAGATCACCGTCCATCCGTTCCCACTTTTACTTCTCAACGGGGGAGAAGAAAGTGTTAGATTTGATACAACTCCTCGCTGCGTGTCTCTATTACCTCATTATTTCAAAAATGTTATGTGGCGCTATTTTGTTACGTTATGAGTCACCGCGTAGTATACTTTGCCTCTCAGTTAAAACGTCTCGTCTATCGTTTTGAATTTTGGAAAAAGCTTCGTGCCATTATTGTTTTTCTTTATCCAATTGAAAATATTTAATTATTATTTTCTAACTTCATCTGTATAACTTTGCTTAAAAAGATGAAAATTTTTTTCACACGGGATTTTAGATATTTCAACATATTCTTGAAAGAATAGTAGATATTACATATTCGCGATATATAAGATCATACGTTTAGTAATTCATAGACTCAGATATAAAAGGAAAGAAATAGTACATACGTAAAAATGCGTTAATTTATTTCATCGGTATCGACTGTTTGACACTATGGCATCATTGGAATATCATGTTTATGGAAAGCAAGTACTTTACGGCTTGCACCCAAAGCCTTGAACTCGGATTGCCTTTTGTTTTCTACCACATACAATACAACGTGCATAGTTGCTTTGTGTGATTCTGTTAACCTTCACCAAAGACTAAAAAAACGAATCAATTGGGAACGATAATAATAATATTTTCGTATCTCTACGCAGATTCGGGTATTATTTGAATAAAACATTTGAAATAATCGATTATTTATTAAAAAAATATTGTAACATTGCGCGCGTTAAAACTTTAAAACAAAAGGAATTTTTAAAGTATAATTCTCTAAGATAGGTATACTGGACACAAAGGTAGAAGTTTCGTAACAGTAGTTTTATGTATAATCAGCCGTCTACAGTTCCTTTTCCAAGAAAATAATTTCCGGTCTTGAAATAATACCATTCTTAGAAACAGTGTAACACTACGAATCAGAGTAATAGTATTCTAGTTATCAAGACTGTTTGTACTTACCTAATAATCTTATTTCCACTAACTTTCTTAAAAGTTTGTAACTATAATCGCATTTATGATTTTTTAAAACCGAACAAACGTACAAATATGAACACTAGACGGTACCTTTATTACTCTTTACTACGTTAGAATTATTTTACGTTTTTTTTTCTTAAGGCATTGACCTATAATCTTCCGACTTGAAACGAAATAGGATCGCATGGAAAGTTTTATCCTATAACCGTGAATCTTTATGCCGTAAATCTTAGTTGGAGATAATCTCATGAGCGGACGTCGAGTAGTCGACGCGAAAAAGGCCCAAGCGAACGAAGAACGTGCGAAGCGAAAGGTGACGGTTAGAAACCGTTTATCTTACCTGTGGATGAAAATAAATGCGCCAAGACTTAACAGAGTTTAAATTAACTTATTCAGTAACTTTATTACGCAAACGGAATTCTATAATAATCTTGCGGTGCTTTATATCTAAAAGTAAAAACGACACGAGCTAAATATGACATATTAAGTATCGCAATTAATTTAAAAAATTTCAATGCTTTGATAAGAGGTGAAAATAGAAGCAGAGCGCAAGGAATGTTTGGCAATGGCTACGGAGGATATCCGGTTAGTTGAATATTTTCTGCAAGCAAATCTAGTTGGTGGTCTCGTGTGGGACACACTGGGCGTGCAAGGTCTCGTATCGCATCCTTCTTTCTGGTTGCTGCGCAGTCAAGGCCGGCATTGACCTTCTCCGTGTTGTATGCCAGCAGGAGAGACCAAGTGCTGCTTTCTCAAGGACCATCGGTGTGCAGTACCGACGTGGAACTCCATTAAGATCGAGACATCCCGTTCCGACTATCGTCACAAATCATAGATTTACTAGAGCGATAAATTTATATTTACACCGTGGCTGTTTTACACCTCGAGTTTCAACCACGTTCAAATCATATCTTTAGGCTAAAGAAATATTGATTCTACCATATTGTGAGTTTAGCTTCCGACTATTAGAATGAATTATTATTTGGAAGATCGAAAGATTTGACAAGACTCGGTTTCTTTTTGGAAATTTGTAACTGTGTATACGTGCGTGTAAAATACAATATCACGATTGTAATTAAGAATATCTGTTTGTTCTCAGATGGCCAGTATCGAAGTATCTTTGTCAACTACGCCAAGAAGAAAGAAAGGTGGAAGCATTTCCGGTGGAGTAATATCGCCAGCTGGTCATCGAAATAGAGATCATTATAAGGAACTAGACGCTCTCCGAATTGCATTACGCGACAAGGAAAATATCATTCAAACGTAAGAAACGTTTCATGAATATATAATAGTATAGTACCGAACAAATGTTTTCGAATAATCGCTTCTTACTCTAGCGTTCTGATTTTTTATGTCATTTGTAAGAAAACGTAAAGTTTCGATCGCTTAGAGCGATCGGCTGGCTTTCGTCACCCTCGGTCCGAAGAAGAGAAAGCAAAGACACTTGAGGGTGCAATAAATTAAGCCCGCCGCATACTGAATCGTGCACTGGCAGGCTGCAAGGAATTTGCGACTGCTACGCTTACGATATTCTTTCATCTTTTGTGCAATCGTCGACTTTTTAAATAAATTTTAACGATTCAGTGATTGTGTTCTCTTCGGCATAAATAAATCTATGGAAAATATCAAATAACATTTCAAATATTTCGGTTTCGTTTCTAGGGTTAAGTTTTAATTTGTTTTTACAGACTGAAAGGGCAACTGTGCAACACACTGAGCAACAGATTAGCTTTACGTAATGGTGCTCCACCTCTAACCGAGGCTGACAGAAAAGCAGCCGAAGAACGACTTCAAAGGTTGCGACGCGATGCGGATAATAAGCGGCTAGCGATAAAAAATTTGAAATTAGCGCTCGAACGACTAGATATTACAGAGTAAGTAGAAAACTTCAATGAATCTTGTGTTATCAATCATCGATTACGCTAAATAAATATATTTATAAATGTGTCAATTATTGAAAGATTAAATTGAAACAAAATTTATATTGGAATAATAGAGTAAATAAAAATGGGAAATAAATTGTGAAGTGACCGTATTGTATGTAAAACCCTATATGGTCTAGTGGCTAGGGTACCTAGCTTTCATTCGGAAGGTTTGGGTTCAGTTACCCGTATAAAAAATATTTTTTTTCTTTATTTATATATTTATTTTATATGCAACTTGTATATCTTGCGAATAATTATACTGTTTATTATATTTGATTGTAATTATTTAGTAAAAAATGTAATTTAATTAATCATTTTTATTCCAGTAATATCGATGTTCGAATTCAACAAGCTGAATTAGAATACAGACTTGGACGCGAAGAACTCGAACTTCTAACTCTTCGCGAAGAAAGTAGAGCCTTGCAGGCTGCTTTGGAATTGGCAGAGACCCAGGAAAAGCAGAAAAATGATACAATATTTAGGTATCTGTCTTAAAGCAATAAAAACTTTGAAAATGACAACTCGTTAAAGATAAAGTTATTATATCGAATTTGTACGATATATGTTATAACTAGGTAAAATATATTTAATCGTATCTTAAATATTATCATTGACTTTATTACCTTAACGGAATTTTAGGCCATAATGATTATGAAATACGATAGAATGAAGTATCTTTGATATTTGATTTATAGTTGTATCTCTGGTTCTACGCAAGTTACGATCCATGCAGTGGAAGTTAGCGCAGATCCAAAAAGTCCCCGTTTTGGCGCTGGACCAAGGGAAGACACACCTGGCTTGTATGTTGATTGGGCAGTTGAAGATTCTGGATTATGCAAGGGAGACAGGTTTCGTACAGTACAATATTCCACATTTTATTCAATAACTATACTATACACTTAAACATAAATGATTACTAAACTGCGGATATCTATGTTTATGAACACAACTAAACAGGTGGACTCTAGCTAGAGATTTGTTTCATTTATTAAATATTATATAACCAGTATCGTATTTTGAATATTTTATATATTTTCGCATATTATGCCATATTATGGTGAAGTTTATAAAAACAATTTAATAAGCAATCCAATAAAAAGTCACAAAGTGACTCGTTATCTGTATAACGGTATATTATTGTAAACGGGATTCTTTTCCCTTTATCTTTAGTCCGGATACTGACGACTGGCGGTGAACACAGTCATAAAGTATATTTTCTACGCCTAGCAATTAGCACATAAAAGGAAAAACGATTATTTCTTCTCGCTGAATGGAAAGATCGTAAAGAATAGATCATTTGATTTCATTTATAATCTTTATGACAGAACACCTGTCGTTCGTAATAAATTGTAACATTTCTCCAAGAGAAAGCAAGCAAAACTGGGGCAATAAAATTACGATTTGTGATCAAAGAACAATGAGGAAGAAGATAGACAACGAAGAAAGTAAATAAAAAACAAGGAATAGGAAGAAAGGTGAAGATTATTAAAAAAGGAAGCACATCAATACATATAAATATAACACATCACACCGACTGCTCACACTATGGAACCCAGCTATCATTGTCGAACAATAGTGCAATCTTGGCATTTGGTTCCCAACAGGTCACTGTAGCGTGAAGCAGCACCGGAAGTTCGCCGAGTGCCCTCGCTAATTGCACCTGCGGCTTCACATGACCCTATCCTTTATCCTCCCTCCCATTTTCATGTAGATTTTTTTAGCAGAATTTGTTACAACTCACACCGCTGTATTTTGCATTCAGCCTTTTATACTTATCTATATGTATAGTAGAAAATAGTATAAATAATCAAAATTGTTTTGAGTTTGATACCTTTTATGAATGATTTGCTTTGCTTTACTTTGTTCTCGATTAGGATTATATAATTATATAGGAATTATATAAATTCTCAAAGAGAATAAATTACTCTTTTCGCCAAGTCTCAATAGAATAAATCAGCCCCTGCTTTGAAAATTGAAAAATTTCACCTAATTAAGCGTAATCACGCTCATGAAACTCGTACTTATCGGTCAACATTGTCTGCAGAATCTTGGAAGTGAATGGAAAACTTGTGGTGGGAGCAGGCAGAAGCGATTTAGCAAGGCTGTTGGCCGTTGCACCCGATGCAGCGCAAATCGTGGTCCTTCGAAAAGGCGAATCCCTGGCAGCACTCCGCACTCTTCGATCTGATAACCTTAGGCTGACTCACAGGATCGGATATCTCGAGGAACAAGTCAGGGATCTTCTCGCACCAAGTAGAGCCGAGGTTCCTGCAGACCCTCCACCAACCCGTCAAGAACAAGTTCAGGTATACGAGAGGACGACAAATACATTATTCTTCTTAGTTGAAAGCATTGTACAAAAAAATATAATACATTATTCTATACGTTAGTCCATGGATCTTTATCATTTCTTCACAACCTTATTATACAGGGTGCGGCATTTAAATGAAAACAACTATACAGTAGGTCACAAACTATTTGAATATTCTCTTAGAACGGTAAAAAAATGTTCGTAAATTCAAAAGCACCCAATTTATTTCGACATTTCGCAACAACTAGAATTTAATCTTTATTACTTTTTTTTTAGGTCTTTCAAAAAGGACCACAGGTAACTGCGTTAGTTGCAAATCTTCCTGGCCTTAATGTAAGGAATTCGATGGAATTACGGCAGAGTTTACCAACAGTAAGAAGCAGGCACAATGACCATTCAAAACGTTCGCTAGACTTAAAAATCTCGAACGAATTCGACTCGTCATCGGCTAGCATTTTCAATGGTCATCACAAATCACGAAGTAAACAAAAACATCAAGGATTTCCATTAACCAGGTCAACTGCAAGCTTGGATTGCAAACAAACGCAGATACAATCGCAACTACAACGTAGAAGACCACCGCGCGTTGAATCAGCTTTGGAACATTTATCTAAGAATCGTAAAAATTCATCTCAAGTACAACCATTAGACTTCGATTCCGAACCAACTTATTATCGATTACAGGTATTTTGTTAAATTTTACATTATGATTGAAGTAACTAAACGGATGGATGAAATTTTCTTTCGCAAACATATTACAATGATTATTTGAAAGAAACGAAAGTCTGGTAGACCAGTGATTAGTTATTCGTGAAATTAGAATTAAAATTCCTGTAGCTTAGGATTCTTTGTTATTTCAGGAGACTCAGTCGCGAGCATCAGAAAACTCGGATATATCAATAGTCTATAGCTCCCAAGAATCGAAATCTCGTCCAGCACCACCGAAAAAGCCACTTCGATTGTCTCTACATCGAGCAGCTAGTCTTCAATCCGTAGAAAGTGCACCACCATCTGCACACCATGAAATAGCTAAAAAACCGATGAAGAGAAGTCATAAAGGTGATCCACCGGAGAAAGGTATTCGAACGGAAACAAATGGAGAAACAAATAACCAAATGCAAGAATCGCATTCCAATCCACCTCAACCTCCGCCGAGGACACCTTCCAGAGCAGAGTCTTGTCAAAGTGCGTTACGATGGCCTTCCCCTAAGCCACGACCTCATTTAGCACCTGTCACTATGGAAAAATGGTGCTGAACAAAAAAAAGTGTAAGAGAAGAAAGAATCATTATGATATGAATGATATTTCAAATATCGACGTACACTGCATATTATACATATTTTTATGTATTATCTGTTCAGTGTGACATGAATATTCGAGTAGTATTAACAGCGAATCTTTTAAGATCTCTGTTATTATAGAAAAAAAACTGGGGAACTTACGGAGATTTTTATACGATGCATTTGTAAATACAAAATGATATTTTTATGCTTTTTACCTGTACTTTAAGAAGACTGAATTGTTCTGCATTTATTCGTACGCTATTTTTATACCTATTTTTAAATTTTATGTTTAACTATATTGGCTGATAATATTTCGTTGTATACATTCATTTCATGTACTATGGAATATAAACGTTCAAAGTAATAGATTACATAAAAAAATTTCGCTTTATAAGTTAAACAAATATTTCGTACAAAGTACGTGAAACGTACATTTATACTCCTTAATTTATAAGTATTAATTCTAAAAATATGAATCTTTTTTTATTTTTATGTGATTAAGATAGCTTTATATATATATGTATATCATTACGTGAACATCAAATCTAATTTTTTTTTCATCAATTGCTAGTCGAAGTATATGTAGTATTAATTAAAATATTAAAATAATCATTTTTTTGAAAAAATAAAAATATTATGTAATAGAAATATATAAATAGTTTTATTTTCTTAAATTACATATTCTTATTGTAGAATTCATTCTTATTTCTGCATACTTTTTTGACAAAGTCTAGCAAGAAGACTGTTCATTTGTAGTAAACTATTAATTCCATCCACTATTCCTAAATGAGTTATTCCAATCTCCTAAAATGATAGTTCCAAATTTGTATTTTCATATCTATGTTAATATAAATTATTCATTACATATTCATAGACAATATAAATATATTTTAACTTACTTTTATAAAATCTAATTTTAATGGTTCTTCGATGGATAGATTTGTACAAACTCTGAATATATTACTGACCAAATCTTCTGCAGAATATCCCATTTTCCATAAATGCTCCATTATCTATAAACATTTATCAAAAAGCACATTTTATATTCTTATGCTATGTTAAATAGAAGTTTTTAAAATAGCATAATAACTTACCCCATATGCTTTGGAAATTTTACCCTGTGCACATAATTCCAACATTTCTTTAACAAGTAATGGATGTGGTTCGTCACAGACTTTAAAAACATTCTCACTGTTTACATGTCCAAAACCATTATAAGTTGATTGTAAATTATTTAGAGCCTGTCTCATATCACCCTGTGCAGTAAATACTATTGCTTCTAAACCATCATCTGTATGTGAAACCTAGTTAATTCATTATATATATAGTGTTATTGCAATACATTTTCATTCAAATATTCAAATAAAAATATAACAACTTATTAAAGATTAATCGTACATCTTCTTTCTGACAAACTTCAATAATCTTTGCTAAAATTTGCGCATCTGATAATTTTCCATATCTTAACATGGCACAGCGTGACTGTATCGGCTCGATAATTTTTTCACTTGTATTACAAGCTAGTGCAAACCTAGTTGTATTGCTATATATTTCCATTGTCCTACGTAATGCTTGTTGTGCACCATCAGTCATGCTATCAGCTTCATCCAAAATTATTATTTTGTGCTTACCTTTTGCCAAATTTACCTAAGTAAACACAGAATAAATGTTTGACAAAGAAAATTTGAAAGGGATATATGAATATGATATCAAACATAGAAAAAAATACTTACCCTCTTTTGGGCAAACATTTTAATTTTATTTCTGACAACATCTATTCCTCTCTCATTTGACGCATTTAATTCTAATACTGCTTCCTTAAACACTGGTCCTAATAAAATACGTGCCAAACATAATATAGTTGTAGTTTTACCAACTCCCGGTGGACCAGCAATGATAATATTAGGACAGTTCCCATGTTCAGCAAATACCGATAATCTGGATACTGTGTCTTCATTACCAACAATGTCAGAAAATATTTGTGGTCGATACTTTTCAATCCTAAACAATTAATGATCTTCATTTATTAAATTACTTTGTTTACATTTTAACTTCCTTTTCTATTACTCTATAAATATATAAATCAATTATGGAATAAAAACATAACCTCAAAATTTGTTAATTTCGAAATTACATATTTATTTATAATAACATACCATGGCAAATTGCTTGATTTCTTATCTTTTTCTTTATTTTTTATATTATAACCGCTCGTCGATGGCACAGCTTCAACATTCATAGGTTCATCGACAGTATTCTCAACTCCCATCTTTAAACTTTAAGTCAAAATCGCGGGAAAAATCGACCAGTTCGTTTAAACATGGATAAAATAGGAATATAAAGTAACAAGTTTTGATCATTTTTGGGACAGTGCAAACAGGAGAGTTGCATTATCGATTAGTAATGATTTTTGATAATAGAGGAACGATACCGACGTATTAAGTTCTTAAAAATTTATATTTAAAATATTTCATTTACAGAAAGTATTTATTATCTAAAAATACTATAAGAGAAAGATAGAAGAAAATACATATAGTAGAAGGAAAGAAAGATATATAATGTAATCTTGCGATAATATTGACGGCGTAACAGAATACCACGCTACGCCTTAAGAGGTCGCGAGTATCGATCGAATTTTGCGCATCTAGTAAATTTTACGCGATCGTCTCTCTTTCACCATCGTTTTGTCGATGGCTTACGGAATGAGATTTCAATATGGCAGCCGTCGTGATATCTGCACGAGTCAGTATCGCGGAAATGTTTTGAACTCGTTGAGTAATCGCGACAACCGGTTGACGTACAACGCATAGGTTAGTAGGACGAAATGACATTTTGTTCTTGTATCAGCTTTCTTCATCGAATAGATCAGTTTGTGTCAGGAAACCGGGTTTTCGTGAAAATCGTTTTTCTCGTACAGTTGGGCCGCTAAAGTATATAGTTTGGCCGCAGTATCGTTCCAATGCAGGCATAGGTTACCTCGGCTTTTTCATTCCTTGAATCAAATTCAAAAGCATATCACCTTAAATGGGAATCCGACGCTCGTTTCGTTTAACCTGACGATGTATGTGCATGTAACATCATGTATGTTTTGCGATTGTATGCTTGATGTGTGTACGTTTTTCTCAGCGAGGCTACATGTATGCGTGTACGTGCCAGGTGTGTGGATGCTGTTGTCGATGCGTGTATATTCATGAAATGTTTAGAATTGTCGCTTATCTTTTCTTTTCGAACGGGACATTGGTTGAGTGTCGCGCGTGTTTAAACGTCAAGAAAGAAGACTCGTCGTGTGTGTTTTTGACACATTTCGCCATGCTGAGTGGACAGCATGGTGTTGCGGCCCGCTACGTACCGAACAATTCACTTGGGAACGGCATTTGGTAAGCTAATATAACTTTTTCTGTATCATTTTTCCCCTATCATCGTTCAGTCATCAAAATTTTTATGACAAGTGCTTTCTGTTGTATCGTTCTTCGATATCATTTAACATTCCACCGTATTTTGAATATCAGCGCCATGAAACTTCCTCATTATTTTATTTAGAAACTAGTGTCATTCTTAATTATTTACGTTGAAAATTAAGGAATTCAATGAATTGCTTGTTAATGCAAATACGTAGTATACTACTTTTATTTCGGCATACTCAGATAATCGCTTCCGGTTCTTCTTGATATTCGAAATATTTAATCGTGGGAAGGACATGATTCATTAAATTTTGCTCAGTTTGCGTCCTGCTAAATGCGATTCCATTTTTATTTGTTCAACAATTTTAAATTTTATACACACGTGATATTTTACATAATTGATAATAATAGAAATTAAATTGTTATTAGTTTATTCGAAATCGACCACTTTATTTATCGCATGTTATTAAATTGTGATATATTCATGGCTAAAATCTGTGTATATATATTTATAGATATTGGACATCTATTGCTTATTGCGTAATTCGTTCCTAATTTATTTTACATGTAAGTAATATCATATGCATAAGTCAAACAATGTAACATCCATTGTACTGTGATATAGATTTCATCATCTTACTTATTAGTATAAAATCTACCGAATGAATTTTATATGTGTATATATATATATATAAAGTAATAAATTACAATTTTCTTGCACAAAACGTTTGAAAAAAGTTTGTAGTGCTTACGTTCTTCATTTTAATATACTCATTTATACAGTAATTTTACAATTAGTTTTAATCAACTAGACAACCACGTTCAGGAACATTGATGAATATTGATTTGAAAAAAGCAGACATATATGTATATACGTAGATAATAAAGCGCAGCTTCAGCATGTAAAGTATGCAAGCATACACAGTTACTTGAATGTATAACGCGTGTTATAAGTTTACATTAACACGTGTTATTGAATTCGATTATTTCCCACGATTGAAAGAGCATATTTATTATCTTTTGGGGATTCATTTTTGCACTAAATTCGTAACTATATTAAATAAATCTTAATTCAATACAATATTTAGACTGCGGATGTTTATGCATTTTTTAATAATTTAATATTTAACCTAATTTAATGGAAATTTAAAGGTTCAATTCGCGATATGAACTAATATTCAAACATTGCTTTTTTTACGGTTATATCTTTAAATTTAAAAATCTATTTTTAAATTCGCTGTCTAAATATTAGGACAAAACGGTGTTACAATATTAGTATTAGAACAGATTCTACTGGTTATTTAAATTCTAAATTTGAACAACTATCAATCAATGGAAACGCGTAAATTCTCTTAATCCAACAGCTATTGTTTTCTTGTCAAACTTTCTGTAGTGCATCGGTATAATTATGGTTGATTTTATACATATTTGTTGCTAGAATTCGGTTTAGATTATATATATACCTTTGAAGCACCTATTTTCTGCCTTTCGGCCCTGACATATTCGGTTGACGCATTCTGTAGATTACATCGAATAATTAGAGAATACATACTGGTATCAGTCGTGGTCGGCTGTTTTTGGCCCGATCATTTATACTCTTTCTGAATTTACTAGACGCTAAAGAAATATTATAGTGTAAGAAATATTACGCATTAAATCTTCGCTACTGGCTTTTCGTTTCGGTTGGCCAATCGAATCCGCAAATATCAAATTATTCGATTTGTCTAGAGTATATCCGGTTTAAGTATCTACTGCGCAATTCAAAAGATTACGTTCATATTGAAATCTCCGGAAATATCGATAAAAAACAATTTAAACGTTTCAGTATAAAATAAGGCAACTTCGGTGTATAATCTTTTTTGTATATGTGTATATGTTTATTTACTTTCTGGCTTCGCAGCTCAGAGACAAGGACTTGGCTTGCACATTTCCAACTCGCACTCATTCCCATGCAACTGCCACAGTACTCGCCATATCCAAAAAACCACACTCCCATCTCAAACACACATATCATCTTTCATATCTGATACTAAGAATATAACATTTTTTGTACTTTCAATAATCGCATTCTAATCCTGCTGTGTCGTTTTGATCATCCTCGATGCTTAAGAATTTGTCTGCTAAAATGGGATCAGGATTAATGTAAATATTAGGGCATCGCGATAGAGTTAAACCAATTGTACTGTATAAAACGCTATGGAAGAATTAGTTAATCATTCGTGAGAGCATTTTTCAAATTGCTCCGTTTGTTATCGTTATAATTGTCAAAAAGCGATATAGCGTATCTCTATTATGTTTTCGGATGCTTAGATTAGCGGATTGTTGATATCAGTTCGTAGAATTGAACTCGAGCCTTGCTGAATGCGCTTCAGAGAACATTTCTTAACTTCTGTTTGCGTTTAGACGGGATTACTCAAATCTTCAAACAGCGCCGATGGTGCAGTAATAAAGTAGCTTTGAAAAATTATGAAACATGCATTAATATTTGTAACGATAATTCAGATGGATATAGCGAACAAAATTGATATGCTTCGACACATGTCGAGTGTAGTATCTAATTAGTATTGCATACAAGAAATGCAGAGTATTTGGAAAAATTATCTTCAGATCGTTGTTCACTCTGAAAATGAATTGCTTCTTGAATATCCTTAATTCAAGAGCCTACACGTATCCCTAAGAGTAGTCTCTTCAGTGTATTCCTGTAAAGCTTTTAAGCGACGTAGTATTATAAAATGGAGTAATTATAAAAATATGTATTAATAATAATAGATTTATGGGCCATTACATTTAAGAAATATCCAGCCACTGTCTGTCATGACGTTTTTTCTTCTATATAAAAAACTTATCATAATTATCAAAGTTGATAAAGCAAGATGGATTGTGTCTCTTTTAACAACGTTATTCATTGCTTCTTGCGCATAGTTTTTCCGCAGTCTGTTTATTATGCAAGCGTAGAGATTTGCTGATGAATTAGTAGCAGAACTAATTTCAGAAACTGAACGCATTAAACAATAAAAACTTGCACATGACTCACACAGAACACTCGAGATGGAATATTGACGTGTAGGCGTATCATTGCATATTTTTTTTCATTTGTATCCAAATTTACCCACGTGTGAGATCATCATAGATATCATCAATTGAGAAACGAACAGAGCTTGAAATAGACATCTTTATTAAGTATATTTATTAAGCCAACGACAGCTATGGTTCCGTTAACGCAACATTTCATTTACAATCTTTTTCTTGTTTAATTTACAGGATCATTGAATTCTATTTTTTAACATTGTGGTTATGACAGGAAGTTTCAAGGACTTGCTTCATATGATTTTGTTATCGCGTTTTTATTGGACGTTAAAATTGCGTCAAAAGATGCATTAGAATAGTTACGGAAACGAAGAATTTCTTTGCTCTATAAATAACAATTTATTGCGATTGCACTGTCTTTAGAGTGTCTAGGTCTGTATCTAAAAGAGGAACTACGTACTGTACGGTGTTCTAAGAAGGGAGAATACTTAATAAATTTGGACCTCATTGTGTGCTAATTTTGCGAATCGAATATAGATGCATTTACTCCTGCAGCTGACATGAAATATATCAGAGTTTGAACATTTTATAGCATTAACTGCTTTCTCTTTCTTTCGTAATCTTAATTATTTGACTTAAATATATTTCAAATAGTTACAAATTAAAAAGTTGGAACAAGTTATTACAAAGATTAATGAAATTAAAGGTTCCCATACTGGTTATAACGAGAATTTATGTACCTTACACGTTGTTTTTATCTTGATATTTTTGATGAAAAGTTTCTCCCAACGAAGAAAGATATTTTCACCGGTTAAATATCTTTTCGTTCCAAAAATTTCGCCATATATCTATATTAAGAATTGTGGATCTTAATTGCCGAAATAAATGTATAGGAACACTTGGATTACACTTAGAATTGATATCAAAATAGTTTCAGATTTATTTAATATGTGATTTACAAGATATTCGTCGATATATTACATTTGCACGCATCTCAGCACTTTCTTTGTCTCAGCATCTTCTATACCACACTACTAACCGAACAGTTGCATTCATCTGTTTTTCGAGACGCTGTGCACGCACATACTCTCACACACTCATACTCATATATGTGTGTCACTACTACACGCGGCTAATCTAGTGTAATACACAAAATTACACATATCTCAATAATCTAATTTATTTGACAAACATTAATAGGGATTATAAAAATTCCAAGATAAATATTTTTTTGCGGGAAGATCAACTAAATTGTTACTTTTCACTGATCACTAACGAAATTCTTGCAAAATAAGGATATTCGCGAATAGGCTGCGGATGTCGATGGGTTTGTGAAAAGTTTAAATGAAATACGCATGATAGACAAAAATTGTATAAAATAAAAAGTATTGCGTAAAATATCAAAAGCGCAGTATCTATTCGTTATGATGTTCAACACATGGAATAAATCTCCGCGTTGTGGTTCCATTTCTCTAGTTTAGCATTTACAAAAATACTAATTTGCGTAAACATCTGCAGTCTATTTATAAAACGACGCATGATTAAAAATACGAATCTGCGACAAGCGCAGTCTCGCATCAAAACGATTGTAATTATCGCGAGAAACTTTCAAGAATCGGTTCTTTGCATCTCGCGCATTTTAAAAGAGCAAGCAACGAAGAGATGGTAACGAGCCAAGTGACGATATATTGTGCGATTGCTGGTTACACAATCCTCTTC
Organism: Bombus affinis; assembly: GCF_024516045.1. Classification (NCBI taxonomy): domain Eukaryota; kingdom Metazoa; phylum Arthropoda; class Insecta; order Hymenoptera; family Apidae; genus Bombus; species Bombus affinis. The sequence continues at coordinate 1,068,084 of NC_066348.1, forward strand.
ACCAAATCTATAGATCAACTGTCTTGGCAGTATTTCGCACGGTGCTCTACCTATCTAGACCTTATTTTCATTGTTGTTTCCATTGAAAGTTTATACTTTTTAATATTTTATGCAATATTCTTTATGGCTATTGTCCACAGCGATTCGCGAAAGTAATTTTAACACGATCATTAAAGTTGGAACGTATTTTATATGCGTATAACGTGGCTCGCAAAAGTATTTGAATACTTCTGCGAATCTTATTAGAATATTTCATATTCTATTTTTATAAATTACTTTCATTTTTCCAGTTTTACATGGCAGATGAGGGAACAGCATTATATATATATGTATTGTAATAACGTAAATCCTTGGGGTAAATCAGACGATCGATTCTGGAAAATCGAGTTTATTTTGGGAATAATTAAATTAAATACGATAACAGTTAATAACAAATCTACTACAAATTTTACCTGGAAAATCGAGAATCGTTCTTCTCTCGTGATCTATTCTATTCAGCAAATGACTTCCGGTAAAGCAAAACAAAAATAAATTTTAAAATAAAAATTTTTGAATTTTTGAATTCTATAGAATTTACATATATAAATATAAATATATATATATTTTTTTTCACTTTATACTTAAGTTTGTAATTTAATATAGTCACCAAAGAAAGCTTGGTTTAAGAATACACGTACTAGGTAATTTCAAAACTTCTATCGTTTACACTGCTCTTCTTCTTTATCCGTAACGATACCAAAAAAAAAAAAAAAATGAGGTAGTTACGATATCTAACGGCAATATTAAAGATGACGACGAAGTGAATGAATCTCCGCATCTCGACTGATAAAGATAAAGCACACAAAGAACACAGACCACACCCTCGACCACACTGAAAAAGAAGGGAACCTATTCGTTCTCATTAATTGAAGAATCGCTGAGTGAATAGGTATAACTAACACTCTAATTAAAAACGGATAATTTTAAGTGAGTGTGTGTGTGTGAGTGTGCGTGGGTGCGCGCGTGTGTCTAAAGAAATTGTGCTATGGTTGCACCTAAATGCCATGCACCCGACCTAGTACAATGCATATCTTTTCGCGTGAGTTCATCCTGAATGTAAGATAGAATTGGGAAATGTTGCAGAAGACTGCTAATGCGTTTCCAATTAATCATTCGGCTTCTAACCGTTTGTATAATTTCTTTGCAAATAACATGCAGTGGCTCGTAAAGATATTCGAATATCTAAACCAGGAAATTTCTAGCTAAGTTTATAGAAAGCAAAACTATTGCAATTCGTTTCTCATCTCTAATTTTATAATTGAAATACATACGGTGTATCTACCATCGATCGAAATACAACAATTTAGAGGAAAGAGGAATACTTTTCTTTCATAGAAGAAGAAAACAAGGGAAGTAAACTACGTGAATAATAATAATCTTTGCGGTCTTGATATTTTCCAAGATGGATTTGAGGAAGTCCGCGATAAATCTGTTTTGTAGCTCTCATTATGTAGCTCTACTTAGTGCGCTAATATTCGTCATGTGAATTTTGAAGCAACGTAACGGAATCAAGATTTTTGGTCGTAGAGTATCGTTACGATGCTATCGTAATAACGTGATTAAATGTTCGATTGCTGTTGGTTACGGCGAGCTGTGTCGTCCTTTACCCAACATTTGCTGCACGTGTTCCGTTAAAACAGGTAGCTTGCAATAAATTATTTTTATAATTATTTATATCTACCACCTTGACCTTTTTCTTGAATGGGAAGGCGATATGGTGGAGGAAGACTGCTTTATCTCTTGCATTACAAGGTTGTTTATTGGGTAAACATGCAATGTATATGCGGTCTCGTGCGTATATCATCGTAAAAATTTCAAACACGTCTGCTCCATAAAAACTTTAAACGATTAATATAACACGTCGAATTAGAAATGTGTCTTCGTGGAACGTACAACAAATAGGTATTTCTTTTCATGATTGGTTATTTCTGTTATTAATTTGTAGCAGGCTCTCGAAAATTGCCAGTTTTTCTGTATGTAATAAATAATAAATAGATAAATAAGGCTAACAGGTGAAGTTCGGCAACTTAAAAACTTAACAAATTTTGCAACCTTTCATAAATGTAATTTATGTGATGCTAATAACGGACTAATTTCTTTTCCTACTCAAAAACGATCTTAAGAATGAAAACTCCGCTCCCATACCATAAAGAAATCTTAATTTTTGATATTATCGTGAATATCTAAGAAACTTTATAAGATACAGAAGAAAGTTAAATAAAAAATTGTATTCTTTCCTATATCGTGGATGTGAAAAATTTTCAAAAGAAATTCCCCATAATCCACTTCCACCTACAATCTTTCGAAGGTTCAACTCTTGGTGTATTTTTTTTCGGCCCCTCCCTCCTTTATTTACGCGATACAATAAATCTACGATATGTACGTGATATCTCACTTATTTTTAGACACGACTCATTCTCTTTACTTATTGTTAGTTGGATATTAGCGAGAAAATGCTACCGTTAACCGTAACATTTATTTATATCCGGTATATTTCAGGATAAGAAAGACAGAACAAATTAGGTCTATAATTTAATGTAGTTAATATAATTTAATCAATATAAGTAATTTATATGAGCTGCAATAGGTACACGAGAGCTCACGAGCAGCGTTGCACGTTGTTTCAACTCGGAGGATTTGTTCGAACGGTATCCATTCGTGTGACAACACGAAATAAAACAAGGGGTAGTTTTTGAGAAAACATTCATTTTTGATAATTGTTCACATCCGCAATATAGATCATAAAGAACACTTCAACTTTTAATGTAACTTTTTTCTATATCTCTAGTACACATATAATTTCTTAAATATTCAGGATAATATGAAAAGACAAGATTTCTTTGGGGTTTGTTTTACCTCGTTTTCAGCAGAAAGGAAACTGTTCCGTTATTAACATCGCATGAACTACATTTCTGCACCGTCAAATTTGTTTGAATTTTCGAATCGCCGAACTTCCCTTTTAAGTAATTCGTGGTTTTATCGGTACTCGGGGAGAAAATATTGTGTTTCTAATTGCATGACGTAAAAGTAATGTGTCTATAGTAAAGAAACATGAATATGGACAGTGTAAATATTCCGGGGCGTGTCTAAACTCATGCACGAAGCCTTTTCATAAGGAATCCACGAGAGAATAATTATCTCTTTCAAGAAAAATGAGTTTGTATGTTTCTCAGAAATTCAGCGATTAAGTTACAAAAATGTATGATTAAAACACGTCGGTCTCTGTAGATATAATTTCTCGTTAGGTATACAACTTTCAGTATATCAATTAATCTTTTCATAATCTAATTGCACAGAATAATTATGACTTATACTTACTCTCTTAAATCCAATTAATTCGATACATACTGCAATAAATATGTAGCTCTGCTAAAACGACCGCATCAACATTTAGGTAAATCGATATGGTAATAAAGTATAGTAACAAACAAGGCTTATAGACATTGAATAATTAAATTCTGTATATTAACTTTCATTCATTCTTACTTTTAACTGCTGCTTTTATAATAAAATAACATTTTGAAATATAAAGGGGAAACATTTAAGGCAGCTTTTGTTGTCTCTATTATCATCGCGATAAAATATATTTTCACAGTACCGAACGCGAATAATTAAATGGAACGAATTCCAAGCTTCATCTGTGTCATATAACAGCAAATATTTCAAGAGATTTATTTCAATCATTTAACGTGATACCCTTCAACACTCCAAATGAAGCATGACAACGTAATCGATATTTCACTACCACGATCTTTCTGTCTTCTTTTATTTTATTTCGAAAATACGTACCTAGCGTGTCGGGAACAACGAGAGTAACAACATTGCACAGTGCGAAATGTCAGCAATATAGCACGAAAAAATTCAATTTTGATAATGAACCGAATAATGATTGGCGAAAATATTTTTGAACATTTACCACACACGATCTTTACGTGTCATATAAAACGTATTAGAATATGCAAGTTATATTCTTTTGTTAACCATGGGAATAACCATCGTTACTCCCAGCATTCATTAAATTTCTCATCTACCAAGCAGTTTATTAATTGATCATAGGTCGAGATTTTACTTTGATACGCGGTTATTTCAAAATTCATATTCATAATGAAATGGCATAATCGGATGACTTCTGCCTTTTAAAATTTTATGCAAATACAATTTGAACCTGATAACTTTCTATAAATGAGTCACTATAATTATAAATATATATATCTGCGTTCTATCTGCCTTGTTTTTACTTTCAGCGACATTATTTCAATATTTATCATTTTTTTTCGTTTTATTAACAAACATTAAATATGTATGAACGTTTGGTCGAATATAGATCGTGCCGTATGTTACTGGAAAACCCATGAAACTATTGGGTTGGCAACTAAATGATTACGGATTTTGTCGATACCATCTAATGACAAAATCCTCAATCACTTAATTGGCAACCAAATATAAAAAGTTCGTATCTCCTTGGCGCAATGTATAATTTTGCCTGGTTGGATCGCTGAAATGTCACTAAGAACCACCGGTTAAACGCGAATTACGAAAGAGCAGCAAATCGGACTGCTTGGTCGCAGGTGGAAAATGTAGAAACGACAAATGATTATGCTTCACCTTGTACTTCTTCCGCGTATCTATATTCAGCCCATCCGGTCGCTGTGTTCGCCACTATTGATCCATTACAGCTACGTGCAATGCTGGAACCAACTTTTACACGCGACCAGAAGGTAAAAACAAGCAAAAGTTACTCTCTTTTTCTTCCTTTTATCGTGTTTCCACATTTTCCTTTCTCGGCTTTTCCTGTCACATCGTACCGCAAGACACTGAGAAACATTGTCGACCGCAGGTAATATCTGCGAAGACAGCGACCACCGATATCGTTTACGATCGAGACACCGCTTCATCTTTTATAAATTGAAACGCTGAAAAAGTTATATCGATAGGGAGCTGATGTTCGCTGATGTTGACAGCCATAAAAAAAAAAAAATGTCAGAAGAAAGTATCGTTTCTCTGGGTAGATGGTCGTTTCTGTTTTGATACTCTGAAGAACAGTTTGTTGGAAGTAGAGAACTGCATATGCTAAATTAAATTCGTTTAACTGTTGTTCCCAGTAGAGAAAATTGAGAATGATTGCTACTCTTTTCAGTTGATAAAGTTTCGTCTCTTTAATTGAAGAATTTGCAGCAATAACGGGGTAGCAGGAAAATTTTTATCTCGCTTTACATAAAATGGAATATCCTAAAATGAAAGGTATCTATTAAATTCAGCCTAAGGCGTAATCGTTAAGACCGTTTGAATATTTTTCAGTGTCATAATGTTACAACAAGGAAATTTTTTTCTTATTTTTACACTTATCGATGAAATTTTTATTTTGCTGGAACAAGCGTGCCACGTGAAAATTCCGAACGTTATAGAGAAACAAAGTTGAAGCACAATCAAACCAGTGTTTAACATCCAAAGGACAAAAGTTTAAAAATATCCAGTTCCAGCGAATTTCCGACCAGCTTAGGGAATATTTTCAAAGTGTTACACCCCTGTTCTTCTTCCTCGTTATATTGCACTGTAATTAATTTACAGGTCGATTCGATTCGGAAGAACACGAAAAGTAGTACTACGAAAATAGCACGAAACCGTAAAAGTGATTTGTCTAATTCAAACAATAGAATGCAGAAGTAAAATGAAACGATAAAAATATAGACGATTGAAACTTTGTATTAATACTATTATTTATTTCACCTATCTCGAAGCAAATTTTTCAAAATTCAGGCGAAGATTAAACATAAATTGCTTTTACGACTTGGACTGTATAACGGTAAACGCTTGTTAAAGAAAAAAGAGTATGGTGTTGAAGGAAGATAGCAACACGAAACGCGTTAGTATGATATTGATACTAATTTCATGAATCCTTTACCCTCGGCAACCGTTGTTACCTGTTTTTCATTAACTCGGTAATTAAAAGCTGAATTCACGAGGAGAAATTTACGGTTACTTTATTTGCGTTCGCTGTGGTCAAAGAATATTAATTTTTATCATCTAGACACCGATGTATATGTATATTTTATACTGATTTAATTTGTCCAATAAAGAATTCGTGGAACATTTAATTCTACGGAATTTTTAACTTTCATAGCATAATTTTTCATTAGTGTAAAATTTCAAAGCTTATGTAAGAATAATAAATTTTTAGGTGATTTTATAATTACGAGACGCAGCGAATCCTCGCTAATGTAGCGTGCACAAGGTGCGAAGCTTTTTACGAGCTGATGTATTTAGCGCTAGCTTGGTCACAGTCGCACGATTACTTCATGATTTCCGGCATACGCGATGACGCACAGAAACTGATTTGGAGTTTGGAGAGTGTACGCCATCGGCCTACCTGTTGAGACGACGTACAAGTAATTTTAAGCAGCGCTTTCATTTCACTTTGTACATCCGTCGAACAAACGGGACTCCGAGTTTCGATCCGATTACGCGTTTAGTTCAGATTGTGAAAACTATCTTTTAAAAGCTTGTCGAATTGCCTGTCACTCTTGCGCGAAAATCACTCTTTCTTTCGTGCGTTTTCCTTTTTATCCTTATCTCATCGTTGTTGCCTCGACTCCCAATCTCGACTATAAACTCGTTAAACGCAATAAACTGAGTAACGCTGAAGGTTCACCTAATGTCAATTTATTTTTGCATAAATATTCGCGGTCTATCAATATTTAGTAAATTGATTAGTATCTGTAGGATGTTCGATATGCTTAACTTTGTTTTATTTTAAACCTCATGCAGATTAGTCGAGTTACCTGAATTCGAACAACTCGAGACCACTTTATTAGCATCAACTTGTTAGTTTATTAAACTTGAAATATATTTTCAATTTATCCTTATTCCTAGTAGTTTTATAGCTTGACTCTACGTAGCTTGGATTCGAGTAACTTGACCGATCTAACGAGTCTTTGCTACGAGCAGTACTTTTAGCAAAAATTCCCTTTGAACTTGAATGAAACGAAATAAATACTAATTTAATGAAACTTCTTTTCTTTTAGTATTTATAGTTGCATATGGTTTCTTTATATTTATTAAATGCAAGGATTATTTAGATTTATAGATACTATTATTTATCATTCTTATTTGTCGTATACAAACAGAATGAGAGGAACCACAACGAAAATAAAATAACGATTACCCTCGGTTTTATGGCTCGACCCAGTTCTCTTTGTTTTATTTCCTAATTTCCTTAACCAATAACAAATTATACTTTCCTATTTATATTTTCACGATACCTCTCTTTTCAGTACAGAAAAAGATATCTTTTTCTAGTGCCGATTATATTTTATTTATAGCTATATTGGTTAGAAGTATGTGATTTTCTTTGTTTACACTTTTTTATACGTTTACTTTAATTACTTGATGAATTTATTTTTCATTAATTTCTCCTGTTTTTGTAAATGTATTCGATGAATATCCGTTCAAACGTATGTACATCGAGTGGAAGGTAATTCCACCGATTTCATTCTTGGCGCATCTGCGATATCTTAAAAAGGTCTTATTTCGAAAGAACAAGGTACTTAATCGATACCTGGTCCATTTTCTTGCAACGCCATCATGGTTAAGATTCTATAGGGTAGTGGATAACGTAGATGTCTGCAATACTGTCGCAAACTTACGTTATCGACTGTACTTATTCTCGATTGTGTCTCTAGATGGTGCCACATATTTGAATTCAGGATTCAGGGTTGCCTCGTAAAATTTCAATGTCTCGTTACCCCATTACGTATTTCTTTATTACTAATTCCTCTTTTCCTCGAAATACACATCTCGTTCTTGTCATAACTCGATGAAAATTAAATTTCTATAGTATGCAATGTATGTTAAATATGGCTTTCGTATTTTATGTTGTAATTTTTGTAATATTTGAAGAAAGAAAAACGGACAAAGTGTCGTTAAGATTGCAGTAAAAGAAGAAAGAAACGAAATATTAAGGCAAGCTTCGGTTTAATATATATGTGTATATATATTCATGCGCACGACTTGGTGGAAACGACGAAAAGGTAGAAAAAGAAAACGGAAATTGGCAAATACGAACGTTGCAGATATAATGTTATTGATTCTGGAAGCATTAACTGTCCCGTTCCCAAAAAATAAAAACGAGAGAAAGGTGACCCGATGCATGCGAAATTCTGGAAGCTTGCAATTTCATTCATTTTGAAAACATTTTATCTCGTGCACATATACCTACATTTGAGTTTATGTATTTGCTACGTTTGTTTTTAAATCCTTCGCAGGCAGACATATTTTTTTATACTCTGTGGGCAAACTGGATCGCTTAACCTCGTCTCTGACTTTTTTATTTTTATAGGCTTTCAAAAAATGTACAAAAGTTCCGAAATATTTTAATATTTATCTTTCTACTACATTATACAGGCGTTCGTTAACTCAAATGTTCGAAACTTTTTTCGATACAGATAAAAATTCAGGAAAGAAATTTAAGAGTGAACTTTTTTTTTTCATCTAATTGACCTAGTTTTACCGTTAACGTAGTTAACGATATTTTTTTACGTTCGTCGTTTATGATATGTGAAGGGTTTAATCGAAAAGAAACGTTTGTCGAAATTTCGTTTCAGATAGTTTGCATAACGCGATAAATTTCATTTTATTTCTACTCTCTCTCTCTTCCTTCCTTGAAAGGATTTCCATCATTTTATGTTTTCAGAGCATGCATGAAAGTTTCAGAATTTTCTTTTGCTTACTTAAAAGGTGACATTTTTTCCCCAACGAAATAATTATTCACGTAGCGTAAGAGAAGCGTGTTTCCCATACAAATGAGCCATCGCTCCGTTATTGGCATAGAGTACATAGAAAATATGATTAGTATGATGGGATAATGTCTAAAGGAAGTTATTAAACATAATTACTTGCAGCTTCCAAATAGAATACACAACCGGCCACACATAAGGCGTGGTATTTCAAGACGTGATATTTCGCATGCGTTATTTAATTTATATCGTTACGTTCTTGAACAAATTTACAGTTTCAGTCGCTTCCCGCGGAACGGCATATTTCGCCGGGTCGTGAAACATTTTTGTAATTGACGATACAGCGAATTTAACATAGCTAACAAGAATGTATTATATATTTAACGAAGTCCAGGAGCGAAGAAATAAATAACACAAATAAATGTCTCGAACCGTTTAAGATAGACGAGGTTTAAATATCTAGTATATTTTGCTGGCCAAATCGCTAAGGTCTATCGTATATTAACAAGTATAGACAGTTTTATGCCTTTCAGTGTTAGCTTTAATGTATGCTTGAAGGATATACATTGATGTTAACTCTACACATTTTTATACTCTGTGTCTGCAATTTTTTTCTTTTTTTTTCTTTTCTTTTCTATTATGATTTATTTTCGCTCGCACGAGCATAAATCGCTATTGTACGACGGAGAAAAGGGACGAAACAAGAAATATAAATACCATTTTTTTTTTTTTTTATCTCTATAGTACCAAATCAGCGAAACAAAATTTTATTGCATTTCAGAATTCTGCAGAACGTACTTTTGTATTTCGAATAAACCTAAATGTCTGTTTCCTATTAACCTCTTGAAGATAAAACTAAGCAAAGGCAAATTTTGTTCAATTCTGATTCACATCGTAGACACATTCAAAGTAATCAATATACATTTTTATTTTTTTCTTTCGGATAACGTCTAGAGACGATAATTAAAACGTGAAATACGTTATTACGCGTATTATGTTTTAATTAAAAATGTATCTCTTAACGCGAAAATGCTTACTCTTATCTCATCGTTTCTTTACTTCACATTTGAAATGCAATTTAATACTTGCTCTAGGTAAATGACGTAATTGTTTATTTACATTCTGTAGTTATTCGTGTATCATAACTATTACTATCAAGTTCCATCTAGGATCGAAGAATTTGAAGAGATATTTGCTTGGCTTCGAATAGAATCTATAACTCACTCTCTTCGTGATAAAATCCACAGCCACAGAAGTTCCAAGCAACTGCGGAATTGAAAACAAGCAGAAGTCATTTTAAAGTATAAGTATTTTTAATGTCTACCAAGCAAACAAATACTAAAGTCTCAATTTTTAGAACACTCGATAGGATGTTTTCTTCTGCAGATATAATACGTAGAAAATCTTACCGATTCTTTAATTGTAACTATTTTGGAATTCCTTCGATCGAAGAATAATACGATCTAACGCTCCATTATTTAACATTAAAACGTGTAATAGTTACAACATTCGATTGATATTATATTATTGTAATATAAAACTAAGTTAATATTATAATATTATCGGTATGGTTTAAATATATTTATGCATTTTCCATTCTGTTGGACGGTTGCGTAATCTCGTGGGAATACGAATTTTTCACAAGCGAATAGTTTGAATTTTTTTTATTCCTGCACCTGTTAAATTGATCTAACTTTGACTATGCAATTTTTCGTTCGCAAATTCTATATTTCGGCTTTTTTCCAGTTGGAAATCATGTTTTTACAAATTTCATTGCACCTCTTCCATCATCCAATCCCAGGCCGAATCATAACGATTTCTCTGTACATTTATCAGTTTAGTACCTGCGCTTGCTTTCGCAAGTTATGAAAATAATACGAAATAAATTTGATTAACGATTGAATCTCTCTTCATCCGTAAAGATAACTTTTCGTAATTTAGCAGAATATTATTTTTGAATAAAATTTGAATAAAGATAAGAATATTTTATGAAAAATGTAAATAAGTCTTTTTATACTTGATAGGGTTAATAAATATGATCTAACTATTTACATGCAATCGGGAAAGAATTCGAAACTTCTCTTAAAATAGCAGAGATTCTATAAGAAGTTACTGCTTCAAGTCGGTCCGTACTTTTTCATTTACATGTATAGTTTCTGGATTTTTTAGTAAATCGTAAATTGTATCATGGCTCTGATATAAACTGTATGAAATTCTTTAAACAGAATGCTCTTCACTCTTTGATTGTATTTCATTCTTGATTAATATTTCTTTCTTTTCCATTTTTTTTCGACATTAAAATTTTATAAAACGAACGAAATCAAATTCGCTGTCGATGGTATTACGAATGAAAATATTGAAGTGGTTATTAAATTAATTACTGGAATGCATAAAAATCTATATAATATCAGTTTGCTTATGTCATAGAATAAATAAAAGATAGCAGAGGTATCTACCTGTGGGAATCGGAGATTTAATCAAACTTTTGTCGATGACCCGCACCAAAAACGAATGAGATATAAAAGACAAACGAACGACATTCGGGACTCTCGAATCCATCGGCAACGAATCACAAGGACAGTTTCTAGTAGTGATTAAATTATTCGCTAATGGAAATTAAAATTTTTATCTTTCTATTTTAAAAGGTATTATCAACGAATTTCTAAGATTCTCTCAATAAAATGATTAAAGCTGACTCTTGAATTTATCGTTATAGAAAAAATATTAGCGATCCAATCGTGGCATCTCCACAAACACCTAATCGCGAATATCAAAATTGAGATTTTTAGTGATAAATGTTTAATCGAGCACGCGAGATTACCCCTTTAATTTGTCATCGACGGATTACGCCAGGCTTCAACATCGCTCCCTGCTGTTCGTGCTGATTCATCAAAACAAAGTATAGGGCTGACTCCACAGAACCTTAACTGCGGAAAAATCTGATCACGTGTTCGGGAACTACTACATTTGTTACTCGAACGTATTCCAAGTTCATTAAAAAATAGCGGTATTACTCATCACTAATTTTAGTATTACCGATCATTATACACGTTACAATCAATTTACATTGCGACTCAACTCATCTTCGCCGTTTAATCTACCCGCAACAAACAAAGCTAACGCGCTGGATGCTGCCTAAGAGGAATGAGTCGATTGGTACACAGCCAGCTGCTACGCTATCTGACACATCGATGTCTTTTCGCAATAGATTAGATTTCGCGTTAAAGGGCTAACCTTGGACCATCCAAAGATAGATAGTGATTTCTTCCAGGAATAATTACAAAATGAAAAATACAGATTTCTCCAGATGATATTAGCAGTTTGTATATTTACCTGCTAATTTCTTTAAAGAAAAAGTTCCATACAATGGAGAATTTATTCACTGTGTAAGAAACCTTTTCTTTTAGAACATCGATAGATAGAGCGAACAGTTTAAAATAAAAAATTCTTCGTGATTCATAAGGTAGCATCTGCTGTCTGAAATATAATGTCGGATTTTTATGAAGAATCTCAATTCTTTTATAAATGGCAGCAGTTTGGCAAAATTGGAAATTTTGAAAAAATTGAAAATTGGACAGAAAAAGATTGTCTACCAAAGAAACAGTCAACCTAAAACATTTCTAAAAATCAAATAATCGAAATATAAACAGAAAATTGTTATATCGTCGTGTCGTAGAACCTCTGATATTTTAGTTACTCTTTGACGAGTATACTGTAAAGAAGTTATAAGGCAAAGTTGGCAGAAGCGTGGCACCTTCGACATATCAGATTGCCGATTAGAAATTAATACATCGATGAAGGAATCGTGCATCGAAGGCTTGATCCTTGATTGCTGGTTCTCGTCGCGCTGCCCGCATTGCGTCGGATTGCCCTCACGCCGGCGCCTTGCACCCTTTGCTTTTCTGCTGCCGATTCGGCCTTCTCTTCATCCCCTCCTTTCATCCTTTTCGTCGACAACGCCCCTTCCATTGCGTCCTCTACGCAGCCAAGATGCTCGTTAAGCGTTTCATCCTTGCAGACGCTTTCATATTTGGCAATATCGAATATTTTAAATATTTCAGCCACCGATCCATTTCTTTATCGCTCGTACGAATACTATTTATTCATACTGTCTAGTATCCACGGAAATATTATTATTGTTACGTCTCATCTGTTTGTCGGATGATCAGCAAAATAGAATTATACAAAATTTTACGTAGCTATTGAATTTTATTCAATTCGTTTTACCTATATATAGTAAATTTATTGATATCTATGTCAGTCTTACGAAAAGTTTACTTCTTATTTATCGTTCGAATGAAAAATTGAAATTATAAATTTTCGTCGCGATTAATTTGATATACAACTCCTTAAGAAATTTCGGAAATCCGAAGAAATATAAGAATATAATATCCTTACCGTAATTGTAGGTTTGACGACATAAATGATCTCACAAGGAAGATTAATTTTGCATACGTTATATCTTCCATCTTTCTCACCGAAGCTAAAATAGGCTAAACGTTAATTTCGTTTTATACTCGACGAAAAGTTTACTACGCGAAACTATAGTTAACGTTACTCAGTGTAATTAAACTTCAATTATACCACATTGCCGCGTTTTTACGTACTATTTGGGCGTGGGTTGTAAGTACTTACTTTCATCGCTTTGGTTTGTATTAGGCGTCGTTAATGAAACAGTTGATGAATTACTCCTCGAACTGAAATTTCACAGAACTTGCATTAAATTTCATTTATCAAATGTCCAGATTTCCATGGAAATAGTAGAACGTTATTTTGCAATATATCTCTCTCTATATCTGTATATCGTTCGTTAATGTTTGAATAAAAATCGACTATAATTAATTAACTAGGCTTTTTAAGTGTTTACTTTCGTTTTACTTCATGGTCGAAAACTGGAGATTCTTCGATAGGCAGTTGAAGGGAAAATTTGCTAAGTAAGGCCATTTTAAAAGACTCTTTGAGATACGACAACCATTTTTAACGAGCTAAAATAGTTTGTTCTAAAATTTGACTAATCTAAAAGCGTTCATAATTATATTTATGAGGAACTGATCATTAGTTTGAGAATCTCTATTTAACGTCAGACATATAATAAATAATAAAAACCAACATTAATTGTAAAAAGAAAACTGCAGGTTTTCTTCATTTCCATTAAAGTATGATTTTTCTTTTCACGTTCAGTCTCATTCTCCGTGTCCCTCGCTTAGATTATTTCCGAGAATTGAAGAACGGGACATTATTGTAATTCTGTTCAGACAAACACCGCAACATGCAGACATTACAATGACCATGCATGCGTTATAGCTTATCGGTCATTTTCATTAAGAATGCTTTGTTTGACTAACACGGTACGTATCTGAAGCTGTCAAAACACAAACAGTTTGACCAAGTTAGCTTTAGCAGTCAGCTACGTGAACGAACCAAAAGAGACAATCAATGGCGAGGGAAATACGACGCCTTGCGTTCTATAATACAGGGTGTTTTACCCTCAATCGAATAGCTGAACGTCTCTCTGGAATATTTTTAAATTACTTCAATCGATACTGAGAAACAGTTTTAAAACAGTCCGAGCGGTATCAAAGGAGGGATATTGTGGAAAAATAATTTCTTTTAACACATTCGCCGCTGCTGCACTTGTAACTGTACATTCTCCTTTGTCACAGAAGCAAAGGCGATCTTAAAAAAAATGAAAGAAGACCTTGGAAGGACGATATTCTTCGTAAAATTCTTCCTTCCAAACCATTTAGGTGATAAACATTTCCCAGTATCATTAAAAATAAGGAGAGATACTTAATTGTCCCCTTAAGGATGACAAATCCTATTTATATAATATGACATTATATAGAACATCTAGAAATCCTTCGCGTTATAGCGGGGTATCGAACGCGATCGTACGATAACTTTGTTCGAACGAAATTGTCACGATAGCGTTAGAAACCCACAGAATGGCGCTATAAACCAGCCTTAATTCGAACGCTCCTTTGAGATACCATAAACTGGTATCATCACTTTTCAGATCAATATAATATTTTATTAACGAAACTCTACCAGGTGAACACACAACGCCGGTTAAACACTTTGTAGTCCAAGCGTAAGTGATCGTAATGGTGCTACAGTACATCCTCGAGCGCATAGAGAATAAATGAGCGGATGAGTTACTGTCATCGTTTCCTCCTTTGCTTCGTGCTATTGTCATATTCCACGCCTGGAAAAGCCAGACGCAATTCAATTAATAACATCGGTGAAATTTTACGAGTCACAAGTTACACGTTACAGAAAAGATCATGATACACATATACGAAAAGAGTTTGAGTATAAGAATGTACGCGTTTGAAACAATCAGAGTTACGATCGAAAGAGACGACAAAAATTTCGAGCGATATGATTTGGTTTGGTAAAAAATAAAAATGCAAACCGTCTAAGGTTTCGTTCATTTGCTTTTGATTCTCAAAGGAAAAATTGAATAAGAGACTGCTCTGCCGGGCACAATAAATCTCAAACCGCACAGGCATTTCCGCCGCCGACGATTTATTTCATGGCAATTTACTTTATCCCGTGTGTTCGTCCAACCATGTGCCGTCACGGTCACAGCCACAAAATTAGAGCCTTTCGCTTGATGCTTCACTCGATTACAGAACCAGTGACTTTTTCTCTTTTAAATACTTCCCAGCGTAGTCACGTGCATTCGGTGCACGCCTCTCCTCATCATATACGTATAAAAATAATTCTATCCGACTCTTTCTTCTCTCCCGATAGCTTTTACGTTGTGGAATTTAAAATTTACGAGAAAACTAATTAAGCCATACAAATACGAAATGGCTTTAGCGTACATATAGGATTACATATACACGTGTTCGTAATTAATATATGCTGGCCTGTAAAAATATCCGAGCAAACAGTTTTCGTACTCCTTTCGGTAAATATGAAAACTAAAAGAATTTTAATTTATCCCAGCTAAGCTTGAGTAAATTTTATTTCGAATAAAGATAACAAATGGCAATTTGAAACAACGAGTCATTTCGACTATATACTTCGATTTATGAATAGTGCTATTGAAACAGTGTAATCAGAAATATACCTTTAATACTGTAAGTAAGATTCATAACATCCGATATTCATCCTTTCATAATAAAGATACAAATAAATGATAAGCCTGGACCTAATAGGCAATTGGAGAAAATGGGGAAGAGGAATATGGCTTAAAACAATGAATTTGAGATATTATGTATTCTCTTGGTTATCCAGTAACGAAGGAGTATTTATAATTTATAAAGGTGTCGCAATGTAAATTAAAGAATTAAACAGATGAAATTCTTTTCCTAATGGTCGGACAAGTCGACACTGATATAAATTCTTATATAAATTCTTTCTCTTATACCAGTTTTAAAAAGAATTTGCGAGAATATTACTGCCTAGAGCCTCAGCCAACGAAGACAGTATTAGAAAATGATTTTAGGAATTTAATACTTATATAATATATTGCGGTGTTGGAAACTTTATTAAGAATTCGATTATTTCATCTATAATAAGTACAAATAATTAATGTTTAATAAAGTTTATACTTTTCATTTGATTAAAACTTAAGCTGAACTATTTCATGTAACTGTACAATTGGAGAAAATTGTGTAATTAATCCTTTTCTGGATTTGCGAGGAGATAGAAGAGAAAATGAGCAGTCGTCACAGTAGAGTTCTCCATTGTGCGCCCGGCACTTTTATGAACCAGAATGAGATCGTAGCAAAGAACTTTATTGAATTTAAATGAATTCATTTATATGCTAATTGACGAGGGAGTGTAAGTTAAGACTGAAGTTGCTGGAATTTCGAGTGTCTAAAAGAATCTTTAAAAAATTATTACACGTAACCTGAAATTTAGTAGTTTAATTCTTAATTCTCTAGTTGTATAATAATTTTATGAGTTCTATACGTCCACTATAACTTTTCGAAGATTTGTTTTTAAGACTTACAGGCCAGAACGTTAAGTGATTTTATGGGATGATTCAGCGCTGACAACGTTCGAGCCTCTCACAATCAGCGGTTCGATGAAACACATAATTTTAGCTGCCTAATGTGTTAGCAGACATTGCTAACATGGTTTCTGACACGATCGAGAATATCGAACTATTTTCGTGTGAAAGCAGATTGTTCATAGTTTTATATCTTGGAGAATTCGAAACTAGTCTGCCAAGGTTTCGGTCATTATTGTTATCTAGTTTTCGCGTTCTACCACTCTCAGAACGTGTTGTATCCTCGAAGTCGATTATCGCGTTTCAGATAAAACCATTCGACTGTTATTTGAAATATTTTTCAGTATCATCGACAATTTGAAAACTATTCGTGATGTTGAATGGATTTCAGTGAAATACCCTGTATCTTCGACATAATTTTAGTATAATTTTAAATAATCTGTGAAAGTATTGGTCTTTGCATAGTTTTACTAAAAAAGTTAATCAAACACGCCATGGGCAAATATTTTTATACAGATCTCTGTATAATTTTACAAATTGAAAAATAAACTTCGATTCAACTGAATTTCAGTTGAAATTACTCGTTGGCACTAATTAACTAGTTATCGAAGCACGTTAAGATAATTTGTCACTGTACGGCATGTCGCGTACGTTTCCTTCCGGTATTGGAATCGATTTCGGAGTTTAATTAACGAAGCTAGTTTGAATTCGGCTACAATTGATCTTGCCATGTATCACGGCCGTAACGACAGTCTTTTAACGAATAAAATTATAGCAAAGAATGTTTTAAAATCGCAACCAACTTCTGCGATTCGTCGTCTGAATGTACAACTAGATGCAGTGTGTATTTTAAGTATGAAATGGAGAAACATGTGATTGCAAAATATGTGGAAAAGAGTCAGCATGTCAGCTACCTTACCGTTGTGAAAAGCTAGCGGAAAGAGGAACATATCCGCACGAGTGGTTCCATCAGTGAGCAGCGCTTTGCTGTGGAATACGCGAGATTTTTCATGAAAGAGCACGTACTACGTCTAATCTGAGGAGCGTTAGATGGAGTGATAGTTGATGACCAACGAACGAGTGTTTTGCTTATGGTAAATTAAAAGCATACCGCAGTGTATACACGTATGCTATCTATTCGGAGTTTAAATTAATATAATCTAGTTTAACCATCTACATAGCTAGATACTTTGGCCTAATTTCAATTTGTCACTCCTCAAGTTTTTAGAGGAATGTCCATGTCACTTTCTAAAGTAATTCTACGAAATGGAAAATATTTATATCGTTAATTTGCTAGAAAAAAGTGACACAGTTGGGAATCTATTCCCTAATCTAATCTGTTCCATTTTTATTTCGTTTCACAAGTTATAATTAAATTGCGAATATTTATGAAAACTCATATTTTTATAAATATGATTTGAAAAATGGGTGCTTCGATACATCAGATATTTTACATACTTTGTTTATTTCAGGCGTGCGGCTCAATACTGGCAGAATACGCGCAGAAACCCCAATAAGGTAGGAGATCATGCAATTTAATATTTCAAACTTTTCGTCGCGATAATTACTCTTCATAATTTAATATTTAAGTACGATATATACGAGCATGAAGTTGCAAAATATTTTACGCCGTCGTGTTTCGTTACTCCGGCTGCAAAATTTATTTATTTCATGCATACAAAATTTTCTACACACGCGTAATAATCGTTCATAATCGTTAATCGTCATATATTCAAAGACTAAAAACAACATACACATGCAAGGCGGCTTTATTAATTATGGTAGTGTAAAACCACCGGAGAACTCTTGTACAGTTAAACTCGTAAAAGCTACTATTATAATTTCATTTTATATAAATATTAATTATAAGTATGTAGAAAATTAAAGTATGTTCCTTCTTTTAATGAAAATATAATACGATTCGTATAACTGTGAATTAATTTTATATAAATTTTTCTAAATATTCTTTGTTTTAATATAAAGGTTCAGAAAGCTATCATAACGAAAGTTCGCATCTTGTGCTCGCTATGTATTTGGCCAGTAAGAGGTCAAGCAGCTCAATTTTTCGATTAATCGCTCTCACCGATCTGATTTATAAGTCCTTAGTTACCTTGGTAGTAAATACGTCATAACTTCACTACGTGTAGACTGTAGACACGTCATTGAGACGTAAAAGGATATTGATTTCTTAGTTCTCTTGTAACTGTGGCACATCAAAATCCAAATGTTATAATGAATTAATTCTCGCCTCTATTCATCGTAACCGCATCGTCACATCTGTACACATCATATCCAGAACTAACGTCATTCCACATGATGTTTACACGCATACGTGGATATGAATGCTGGGTACTTAATGAGGACATGTGCGATTGAGTTTATGTCTCTAAAACAAAATATACAGACGTAGAATAAACAGTTAAGTGAAAAGTATTGATTTCAACGTAATGATAATAATAATTTAACGACTCAATTCAGTTAAGATTGAAATTTTCTTGCTTTATGAAATTATATATTTTGTATAAATACAAAGTTACTTTTTCATATTTTCCATATTTTGTGTGAAACATGGAAAGCAAGATAATATAATATAATATAAGATAGTATAATATTCATAATACAGAGAAATGTATGTATAATGTATATATGTTAAAACATATGTATGAAATTAATGATAAACCACCGAAAGATGAAACGGCGCATATACAGATTGCATAAAAGAATTACTTCATACACATTTGCAACAAATATATGTTGTTAGGATGTGAGTAATATTTAGAATAAAAATGCTCGTTTCAGAATGATTAATCTTCACAATGTTTGCACGACGTATTTCGAAGAAATAGAGCATACACGAAATAACAAACGACAAGTTTCAAGAAAATTGGTCGATTTGAAAACAAAGTTTTCGACAACATCAAATGATACTAATTTGTCTTGTCGTACGTTCGTTACCCTATTTTGTGACAAGTTTTATAAGACAGATATTTTGTTGACTACATCGTCCGTAAATGTTTCCATTCTACTTATTTTTACTCCTCCGCATTCCACGCCATTCAAACGTACACATAATAGCGAAACGTGAAAGAGAGACGAATTCTCGTGCACAAGATCACCATAGCTATTCTAACATATCAATAGCTATTCTACCCTGAATTTGCACGCACTATCAACGCGTGTAATCCTATAATCGAGTAAAATGTATAAGCCCAATTATTTTCAATTCACTTGTCCGTATCTGTTTGAAAGCAATTTGAAATTCAAGTTGACCACTTGATCGATTACTACTGTGTCCTTTTCAATTATACTCAAAACGTTAAAGATATAAGAAAAGTGAAGGAAAAAACTGGAATGACACGTTGGTACTAACGTTAAGTGGAAAAGTTTCAATCGTACGCTTGTATAATTGGTCTGAATATATTTTCTTCTTTATGACACGTTGCATAACTTTCTTTTCATAATTTAGTGTAGCTCGAAACTAGGACAAAGAAGTTCTTTCACACGTCCAAAAATATAACAAATATTTTGGATGCTTGTTATGATTAGATTGCGGGTTTTTATGCATTTATGAAAAATTTGAAAATGCACATAATTTTTTTTTTTTTTAATTGTATTCAAAAAAATGTAAAGTTATATATACATATACATATCAAATACAAGAAGATACAATATCGGCATTGTAATTATGTTTTGCGCGTTTTTAGTTGGTCGTCTTTCATTAATTAGAACAACCACTAATGTTCTTCTGATTGTCTGGAATTATTTATAGCACCTTTGTTAGAAACGATATATCGTTCCCTTTTGTTCCTGCTCGTTGTATAGTCTTTATTCGCGGAGAAGGAATAATGATGATAGAAAATTCGATTTGTTTCTCGAGCAACGAGGAAAAAGGTTGAGTAGAAGGAGAAAAGAGCCGCCGGTGTAAAGGTTAGGAATATGTCCGATGAGCGGCTCTTCGTGAAATAGTAAGCTAGGCACGAAGTTTGCCATCTCGTTTTGCCTCGTTTTTTGCCATTGTGCGCGCGTCACTTTCCTCGACTTGCCAGCGAAACGCTCATTGTTGTCTGAGCTTTTTCTCGTAACCTTTGTGGAGGGCGGCCGGTGTACATAAGCATGTAGCACACTCCCTATAAGTATAATACGTGCAATCTTTCTGCTACGTAGCCCTCTCTGTGTTCTGCCTTCCTTTTATGTCCTGTCACCTCTGCCTACACCCCTCTATCCTTCTTTTAGGCCCAACGTTCATCCTGTAAACCATCGAGTACGAGCTAGAGGTAGAGAGGTCTCCAGGTGGGCGGAGATCGATAGAACCGCGACCCAGCTTTACCCTAGCAGGCCGGGGAACCTGGTACTACTAGTTTCCGCGATTCCTATGTACACGATCTTCGTGTGTACACTTATATTACTCTTCATGAGTATTTCGACACTTCCAAATTATTGCAAATATACATATATACAATAATACATATTTTGATCTAATTTTGGTCCCTGATCTCATCTTAACTAGTTATACGTATTCTTGGTAGATGTTGACAGATAGTAGTATGTCGTATCGACGAAAACAACAATTGATATCTATTAGTATAAATAAAGAGACGATTAGTCGAATGTGAATAAAACTTAAAGGATTCATAATAGAAACGATTCTTGTTAAAAATTACATCTTTAGATCTCTGTTCAACGTTGCTTCGTCTTAATGTTTCTAGTCACATCCTAAAAGTTTATACATATTTTATGAAGCTTTAACTATTCATTGCGGGTAAATGTAAGACTAGGGCGATACAAATATATTTTTTATTTCAGCTTTTTAGCAGATCATTCTATTCCAGTTATAAGAAGAAGTAAAGAATTAACAGTAGAGAAAATATGAGGGAGAAAATACCAATCTTCTGATCAAATTGTACCAGGTGTTCAAATATTTATGATAGTCTACACATATACAACCGTAACAACGGTGTGTTACAAAATATAATTAGTGTTTCATACGCGATATGCTTTCTTAACCACTCTTCTGTTATGCTCTGCAAAATGCAGCTTTGTTTTTGTGATTAACCAATTATGTTATGTTTTACCGGCGATTTTTTCTACGTTTATTTACATCTTTACAACTCCGATCTTCCTATCGTTCAATGATTTATTTAGATCGGTAGAAACTTTGTTTCTTATCGAACTGATAGAAGTAAAAATTGTAATCAGTACTCAAACTATTTGAAATTAAGTACCATGTAAAATTATCTATGTTTCATTCTCGAAAACTGATAAAACTTGAAGTTTGAAGAAAATACTTTACTGTGTTTTAGCAGTTTTGAACTATTAAACCGGTTTAATTTAATATAATAATTAAGGGTTCGTTTTTCTTTTTTTGGAAAACGTATATTTGTTTCTGCAATAACTTCTGTACCCAATTGCAGCGATTTTCTCGAATACTCACATTTGTATCAAAATTATTATCACCCCTTCAGAAAAATTTAATAATACTTTGGAACAATTAAATAATTCGGTTAGAAATAATTTTAATGAAAGAAATATAGCTATAGATCGCCACGATTTCACGCACTACTTCGTCCCTATTTACGCGATTCGAGAATATTCTTAATAAAAAAACGTCCTCTTGAGCACGATCCTGCTCATCTCGCATGTTACTATAAAAGACAAAAACGAAAATATTTTATATTGTCATATTAAAACTAGAGAGCGCTATAATTATCTAAAACTTTTAAGAAAAACTGAACTATAGTAGCTTTGTGAAATTATATTTGTTGCTATCTAGTATATAATACAAAATGTCTTTCTTCTCGATTTGCACAATTCATTTAATCATGCAAGAAGTTTACATTATGTAGAATAAAAGAAGAAGAAACATATTTCATGTTGTGTGACGTTTGTCCGTTTTAGAATAGTACCTACCACGAATGGGAAGTTGGCGAAACAGGAAATGTTATTGTACATACAGCCATCATCCTTCATTTGTATTCTACGAGACTTTGCTGTTAAAATATTTACATTGCGCGCAATTGGTACTGTTGTGTTTGGATATGCTAAAAGACTTAAGACCAGGTTTTAAAATAAAAATACGGTTGCTATTTCAAATGACCGATATATACATTTATTTACAATACTGTGACGATCATGAAAATATAAATACGATTGACTAAATATACGACGATAGATCGATTACTTTAATATTATAATTGTTTTATCAAAAATCTTTTTGTTTAGTTATTTAGTTAATATTAATAATTAATATTGACTCAATTCGGATTAACGATCGAAACGCGTTTAAGAATTAAAAGATTCGATAGTATTTAATATTTACACCACTTACTTTCAATATTTTAACTCGACATCCTCTTTTATTTCACATGCCTCGTTTATATCGTACAATTTTGACATTTATCACAACGTCGATTTCACGACATTTCATTAATCTACCAAGCTGCTACTACCGATTTGCCTAACGTGTGAATCATGTAATTAATATTTCTGCTTGATATGCAAAGTTTCTGCAGTTGTAGCAGCTGTCTTGATAATTTAATTAACAATTACGTACGCTCTATGTCACTCCCTAGTAACATTCAAAGTAACGTAACGGTAAACGCAGTTATACAGAATGTTTTAGAATTAGTGGTATGGACCGAAACGAAGTTGCACCACGATCATTCAATGTGAGAAAACCGATCAAAAATGTGGAGTGACATTTTTCGTGTAGAGATTTTTTTCAAGCAAATTTAATTTGTAACAGTTTTACTTCGCCAAATTCAATAAGAAAAACATTGATATATGTAAATGTTAAAAAATTGAAATTGTATAAGAACGAAAAAATTCTGAGATTTAATGGAGCATATAGTGTGTAAAACTTTATTAGAATGCACTATATTTTACAATTATGTTCTGCGTATTGTACGTCTGTAAGCGTTCTTCAGGGTATTTCTATTTTTCAAACCTTCCAATGCAAAAAGAATCTTCTCTTTGAGCGGTTCTCTACTCGTATTCTGGTCGCAGTACACAAGAAATTTGACTCCATAAGCAAAAATCCATCAATGTAAGTCCAGGGATCATATTGGCTATTTTACCATAGCGATCGATACAGCAGGGATATTGGTAACGTTTCTGAACACAAATGCAATAAAAAACTAGTCTATAGTGTACTCTAGTATCGATGAATTTTCAACATAGGTTTATTCAAAAACAAAAGGAGCATAAGTATCTTTATACGAAAAGATGTTGCTTTATTAGTATTTTCAACTTGCCTTTTCATGTAGATTCATCCACTTTCAAATTATTATATAATATCAGTTCGAAAACACCCTATATATTATTCACTGGAGTAACTGTAAAAAAATAAAAAGAAGATAATAATCGTTATTGATTCTTAATAGTTACGATACCTGCAAATATTGTCTGATAAACTGTGTCGAAAATGTCAAAATAAAAGCACTCCCGGGTTATTCTTCATTAGCGACACGCACGCATTTGCGTGACCACTAGAATGTAATTAACTTCACCTTTTTATTACACGCTCGCACATATTTTTCGATTTAAGGGCCGTAGCTTGCAGCCTATTTCTTCTTTAACACCTTTTATAGTTCTTTAAACTTTTCACGTGTTACTTGAACATGGAAACATTACTTTGAATATTACCTTATGGAAATGTCGACGAAATAATGGTAAAATAACGAAGGATTAGAATTTCTTTTTAAAAAATTAAAACATCTGTCACATTCTCGTGGGAATTAATATTATCAAAGACACTTGTGTATTTTTAGTAACTGCAAAAACAGAAGATTTGATTGATAGTCACATTGACTGGTTTGGTAGCTGTAGCTTCAATATCGAAAACTTGTATATATTTCACTATACTTAAAGAATAATTTTGGACAGGTTTTGATGGTATCAGCCAGATGTCGTAAAACGTGCGATATATATATAATGTTATGCATATATTCACATTAGGATACGCCAAAGCGATATTAATGTTTTATGTAGAGACGTAACCTCTGGCTACAAAAATCGATAATTCTGGGTTTCGAGCTGTGTCGCGTGAGGTGCACTCGTTACACTATAACTATCATCAATCTCTCTTTTTTCCTTTCCATTTCAATCTGTTTTCTCCCCTTTCTTCCTCTGTCTCTCAGCTTCTTGCACAACCTAAAGGTAAATTGTATGACGTTGGATATTTTTTTTAGTCTATTACATTGTCGTCTGATAAATTCTTCTTCGTTAGTAACGTTAGTATTTATACCAGATTAACCTAGGAAGTAATGTCCATTTTATGAACATTAAAACATATTAATTTGCTACAATCTTCCGCTACTTCGTTTAATCAGCTAATGCACGTTGCTTTCTATTACTTTCTCCCTACTAGTTCTCTATTCTGGGAGCTTTTTAACGTTAGTTTCATTAAAAAGGAATATGAGTTTTGATTTGAAAAGTCCTTCGATGTAATCTGCTTCCACAAATGTGTCTATCTTTTATCCATTTAAATAATTTTACATCTTGGGAAACTGATAATTGGGATGTATCTGATAAATACAAAGAATGAGAAAGAGTTTTTCTAACCGGAGTTTTTAAACTGTATAAAGTTAACTTCCCATTTATTAATTCTCGTATTTTTTCTCTTTTCCTGTTTCAAGTTGTTTTACGTTTGTTCCACATTGTTCCAAAGCGTTACTTCAATATCATATTTAGTTTGGGAAATAATTCGTTAAAACTGTATCCAGTATGACAGTCGACGCTTCTCTTCATTTTGACAGCAATAATATAGAGGGTCCTTTTTTTTGCAATATGTGTACACCCTTGTATTCGTGTTCCGGTCTTCAAATTTTTTGTTCTGGCTGTTCTACAGATGAAGGTTCGTGCTAAAAAAAAAAAAAAAAAAAAAAAAAAAAGAACCCTTTACTGTATATTATTACTGTTAAAATAATGAGAAATGTTCAGTGTCTTATGTGTACAGTTTTTCCAAATTCGTACCTAAACTAAATATGATATTGAAATAATATTTCGCAATAATATTTAAAACAACCAGAATAATCCAGAACAACCATTACATGTTCGATTTTGAAGAAATAGGGAGCTGGTGAAATTTTCACCTGTTTGAAATTACTTCTGGGGATGTTTTTATTATTTTTATCATTTTAGGAATTTTCCGAGATAAATCATTATCTCTTTTTAAACGATGTATAACAAACGTAAAATAACTTGGTACAACAAAAGTATTCGAAATTTGAAAATGAGGGGTAACTTCATACAGGCAAGTTTTTAAGGTTTCTTCTTTTTTATGTTTCGAAATGAACTTAATGGCATTATTGATATGTTCGCAAGATGTACAACCGCCTCGAAATAGAAATATTCCTGAATTTATCATCCTAAATCCTACCATTCAGATACTGAGTAACAGCAGCATGGTCATCCGCTTCAAGTCAAAGTGAACATCTGTGTCACTTGATGAGCGCTTTCAAAAGACGGAATTAAAGGTTGCGACGGAAGAGGTGGATGAAAAGCAGCATAAGCCAATAAGGGATCAAGCAATATTCATTAACGAATTTACATTGTTGGTGAAAGTACACCGCTCAGAGTAATTAGAAGCTCGTTCTCCGTTGTTACTTTGATTTTTATATCCATTTCTTGTATTTATTCATATTTTTCAACGTTATGTTTCTTTCCCCCAATTAGCAATAAATTTCATTTTTAATACTTCGGTAAATTCATTAAAACACTGTAATAGACTTCCTTTTAACTAGAATTCCTCAGAGAACACTGGATATAAAAAGTAAAAACTCGATATAATTAATTGAAGTAACGCAGTTTCATTTCGTACAAGCGAGATTGGATTACGTTTTATTCTTAGATTTAATAATTGGAAAAAAGTACACCGTAAGTACATCTAGGAAGAGGTTAAGTAATTCCATTTTAACGAGCAGATACTCTCACCGCAAAGTGATAAATTGATTGATATGCTCGATAATGATTTTTTGACACCATTCAATGCTCTTCTGTCGCGTGAAAAAGATCTCATGTCCAGATTTCCCTCTACGCGATGAATTATGTAGTGATTCATGTCTAACTTCGTATCAGAGAAACTCTCATTGAGTTACATTTCAATGGAAAATAATGATGTTATGTAAGAGAGAAAATGATAACGTGGAAATATAAAGTGAGATTAATAATATACAGCGTGGCTCTCATTTCTTTCCACAAAACCATGCAAGCATATTCTATGAGTAAAATAGTAGCATGCAATTTATCTAAAGTTTCCTAGTAAATTTTGTCACTTGCACTTTACAGACATTGAAGGATTAAATGATTGATGATCTACTATATTCGCTAAAATATTCTATGAAATTGTATGATTCTGCAACGTAACATGGAATTTATAAATCCTGTATATTTAGGTCAGCAAGCTCGTCCGATTTTCAAAATTTGAAATGAAAAATTTATTTCAGTGTAGTTTGCGATTTTTTATATAATCACTTACTTGGTATAACTTATTTTGTATAATCACAGTTTTATTGTATGGAAATAACCAGTTCGTTCTTATTTTTAACAATCAGAAATTATTACAAATCGTTAACCATAGGTCAAAACTTTTATTTTCTATAATCATAATATATCTTTGTCATAGAATATAACGCTTTTAACAACTATGAAAAATGCAAAATTAATCTATACTAAACGCGAATACCGAGCGTCTTTAATAATTTTAAATTCCTAATGAACTTTTAAACCTTTAAAATTACGAATTTACGATGAGTCTTAAAAGTTTTTGAAGTCTTGAACGACTTAACGTTTTAAAGTCTTTTTAAAGGAAAGCTTATTCCGAAATCACTGTGTTATTTTTTCCTTGTTTTTTAATACAAATATTTTTATTAATTGAATTAATTCTAACTTTCGAAAAGCATTAATTTGCTTGAAAAATCTTAACAATTGTAATGTTTGATTTTTATGGTCGTGTTTCATGTAAAAATAATTAATATTAAAGTGTCAGTGTTCTACCAAATGATTATAAAATCTTTAATGGATCGCAGTTAATTGCGTTAATCTCAACTTGGAGATTGAAATGGTTCCACTGGGTCAATAGAGATAATCGTAAATACGATCGATGTACGGGCCGCCACATTGATGAAGCGATAAGTGAAAATTCGTGCACTCGTTAAAACGTAGAAATTATACGATTAATATGACGTTATAGCGATTCCTTGCTCTAACAAATAACATTCGATATTCAATTAGATCGAAGCGTAATTTGAACATCATGTAAAAGAAAATAATTTATGAGTTTTACGAATGACGTGAGCGTATTTGCCAACCAAGAAAAGCATGTTTCAACGAGATGCATAAATTTATTAACGAGCTCGCGTGCTTCGACTAGTTGATGGAAAATTTCCATTGTGGAAATTGCGCACTGCGTCTTTCGTAGGAAAAAATTAAATCTTGCTGATTGGCCAACTCAACTGGAGAGAGTTACTTCCGAAAATGCACTAACGAGTTCTTTTTCACGATGAGCAGCCCACTCGTGCAATTATGGGCCGCGATTGGAGTCCTTGATCCTTTCTAGTCGATATGTCGCAAACTAGTCTCTGGTCCAACCTAGAATAGGCAAACTACGATTCGCCTCGTAATGAGTAGCGCTGCTTGCTAACCAGTGATTGAATTTCAATGAAGTGACTAGAATGAAATTCTGTAGATATTATAGTTAAAGTATTTTACTTGAGCGGAATTATTAATCTTTTATTGAATACCTATTATTTCGGTAAAGCTAAATTCGATAGAATGAAATTTTATACATATGTATTTATTTATACATAAAAAATAAAGCTTTTTATATTTAATCTATTTTCTATCTGTGATTAATCGATTAAGCAATTTCGACTTGAAATAGCGTTCGATACAACATCGGATTCGGGGAAAAAGACTTATTGTGGAAATTCATAAAATAAGAACGAGTTGACAACAATGATCTTCTTTAATTGATATCCGACACTTATACGCGTAGCATCTAGTTAGCGGTAAAAGTTTGATGATATTGGTGACCGTGTGACACGCGAAGGGATTTTAGTTGCCCTTTGAAATGCCGGGGGTCGCTGCAGGCATTATCCAACTTGCCGATCTTAATTTCTTCTTACGACGAGCGCGTCAAGGCTTTCACCTTCCTTGCAAGTGGGTATACATAGGTATATTGTACGATTTCGTACGACACGCGACCTAAACTCGCGTTTCATCACGATAAACACGAAAATAGCCGGATTGTACGCCACTCGATATGCATTTTTCGTGACGTCACGAGATTCATCTGTGCCTAAAACTTGGTGTGTTCAACACTTAACGTCTGCAATTAACATACACGTTTATACAACACAAGCTGTTACAGAAGCTTAAAATAATGAAGACGATCGATAATCTCAGGTTGTTATTGATTACGCACAATTTTAAAAGCGTGTTTCTCAATGGTGAATATATTGAGAGTTGAGAATCCTTGGTAGTGGAATTTAGGAACTTTCTATTCATTTTTTAAATATAGAAACTGCAATTACACGTCCTTTTTTACTGTAGAATGTTTTATCGTTTTTGCAGAACCATAGTGTTGTAGCTATAGAACATAGCTTGCATAATTTAATATCGTATCTGTGTTTCTTGTATTTCACACATTGTCTAAATGTGTGTCTACGACTCCACTGCGATGGAATTTATCGGTAATTCATCAATGCAAAGAATTTCACTTGAACTGTAGCACTTCTCGAAATTCTTGTTGAATTTATCGACAAGCATTTGAATCTCATACACGTATAGGTTGTTACATTAACTCAGTTCAGTTCAAACATCTCCAGTATTTCAAGGAATAAACGAAAATATTGCAAAAATTCGTTTTATCGACCTATGTCCGATATTAAGATTGACGATAATGGAATAGCAGTTCCATAAATAAGAATGATTCGTTGATATTAAGGTCACTATAAATAAATATTTAAAAAGGAGTTTAATTGTATCGATTTTCGTGTAAATAGAATTTAGCTAATAATTATGTAAATTGGAAATGTACGAATTCATTCTGAAAGTACGAGATTATTCGTATCGAATTGAAAAATATTAAGTGAAAACCCGAGCGAAATCCGGAAAGTATTTTTCTTCGTACGAACGTTTTGGATTACGAAAGATCCAGATACGCGAGATGAAGGACTCGATTCGGTGTTTGATTGCGTTCAACGTACCTCACTCTTCCGAATGACCGACAGGTGCAGATCCATATTTATAATAAAACAACATATAAAACTACAAGTAAAGCGATTTTTATTTAAATAAACTAATACTATAATTATAAGCTATTACATAGATATTTAAAAAATGCAATGCTACATTGAATAATTCCCTTCAGCGACTATGTCGCGTTTCTTCCCGGTTCTCCTGAAAGTTCTCCTTATAAGCACTGTTAGAAATCAGTTTTATCGAATTAATCGTTACGATCATTGGCTGAGACAAGCAACTGGTATTCATCGGTAATTGTGGCCACTAGTCAGAACCACTGATGGTCACGAGTAACCAAGTCTGCGGACAACCTTAAGACAATGCATCATTGAACTACTTGCGATCCCTAGGCAGACCGCAGACGTAACCAATCATCGTAACCACTAATGGTCGCGATTGATTTTGTTTTGAGCAGTGGTCACAGCGACCAATATGATCGTAAATTGCAAAATCAGTTAACATAAACCGTAGGGGAACGTTAGTTATCAACGACAGACACATACGAAGGTTTCTCATTTAACATCGTTAGGAGAACAATCTCGTTGCTGGTAACAGCCGTGCATTCTTTGTCACATCAAGTTAAATGGTTTTTTAACTCCTGACAGTTTTGAAACAAATATAGAAATCGTTCTAAAACTTTTTATAGGATTGTACGTATTATAAGCACTTAATTCGGAAAGTTTTATCTCACACGGAACTATGAAGTTCTCATCTTAATTTCCTGTACAATGGAGCATTGCTCACCTCAATTACAACCAACTTGTTCGAAATTCAACATCTTGTTCTTCTCTTTCACGTTCTACTGTACATTTCTGCAGCACAGTTATTCAGAAAATTTCTTCAGAAATTTCTCCAAACAGTTAATAATCATTGCCTTCTCGTAGTTCTTAATGTCAAAGTTAGTTAATTTTAAATTAGGAACTTGCCAATTCATTTCAACATATTTAACTGTAACTTATTATTATTACTCTTAATAACAATAAGGTTTCTCGCAGAAATGGATCCTTGCAGGCAATTATTTAACATTATACTCGCTTATCTTCCAGTTCGATCATTAATTTGACACAGAGGATGCTGAGAAAGCTGTGGTACGCTGTAATTGTTGTGATGTTCCGGTATGAGAGATTAATGGACTTGAGCTCAGAGTTGTAGAGAAAAATAGAATTTCTATATTATTATCAAGAGATACTTGATCGAAACTAAATTAAATGTAATGTCATGACAAAGGAAATAGTCAATTTAATCGAAGATTACAATAAATTGATAAAAGAAGACAGTAATTTAATAAAGAATAATTCCGTTAAAAATATATTAAATTTTGTAACTGCTAATGCCTCGCTTTGCTAATGCCTCGCTTCTAAAAGAAATAATGTATTTTAAATCATGTGGAAAATTTTATTCTACTCCATTTTTCACCGAAAGCAGAATGTACGCTGGGCAGCACAGCGGTCAAATAGCTTTGGCTTTCACGATAATAGCTGCAGGGGCTATTTCATCGCGATTTTTGACAGTAAAGGTATTAAAAGATACGTTAAGCACCAATAAACACAATAAGAAGAAGATCAACTACAATAGATAGCTAAATATCTAGCTAAAAAATTTAGAATACTTGGCATACTTTATATATGCGATTTCGCGTTAAAGTCTCCGTGTTACTGGAACATTTATCTAACTTGGTCGATATTTTCTTATGGATTTAAATCATTTTGGAAAATCTCAACAAATTTGTACCCTCAATTTTGCAAAAAAAGAAGAAAAAAGAAAGCAAACAAAAAACAGAAAGAAAAGAAAGGAAAGCGTCATATAACAAAACTTTATCCCATATCTTCACGTGAAATCATGATCTTATCGATTTCATCGTGTTTACTACGATATCTCATATATGAGAATCTTATAAAAACTCAAAGATGTTCAATGATAGCAGAGCTATAAAAGTTTTATGTTCGCAAAGAAGATTTATTGGTTTAGAAGTATGTAGAGAAATGACAGTACGAATTTATCATTAACGCAACGAGCACGATTTTTGTTCGTTTTTCAATGCTTCAATTTGCAGAACGAACAACGGATGCGTATAGTTCTTGTGGTTGCTCTCAAAGCCAAAATCACGCATACATGTTATAGACAAAACGCACAATTTTCTTCCCTTCTTTCAGAGAATATAAAGAGTGAGAAACAATAGCGACTCTGTCCCAGTCGATTTCAGTCTCCATGACCTGATTACTCGTACCTCGTATTGACGTTACCTACAGTTTTCACTAACGAGTTGTTAATCGATATTAGTACCATTTCATCGTTTTAAATTCACAGCATTCGAACAAGCGGTCTACCAGCTCAAAGCTGACTCGCTTTAATCGGTACTCATTCAATAAAGATTTATTGCTACGTTATTCTCATGCACAAAGATACATTCATTCCAAGAATTTGCGAATTCTTCAGAAAGAAAGAAAGAGTGAAAGGAGAATGTGTAATATTTCGAAATTTACTCGGAAGCGTATTTACATAAAAATATCCGCGTTTTAATTATATCATTGATTATGGGATTTTATATTTAATTCTGAGTGCATAAATGCTTTATCAATTGCTTGTTTTACGCGGCTGTATTATTTGTAAAACAAATTTGATAATTTAGTAATTTTCAAGTAATAAAAATTAGTAATAGCAAGCAGGTATAAAGACGTAACAAGAAGGAGTTATGAATAATTATACACGTGGATGACTACTATAAATATTATCTGTGTACACGAAGAAAGAGCAATTTTCCAGGGTAAAATAAACCGTCGCTAGCTTTATCTATTCATGGAAATGGAAAAACGCACTCCTAAATGTCAATATACTGTATGCGTTAAAAATTGAACGTCTATATACCGTATACACCAGAAGATGAACTCGTTGTATCCATGAAAAACATAGAAGTGAAAAATATAAAACGCGAAACTACGGATACTACACATTTGTCGTTCTTTGGCTACGTGCAGTTGGTGAACGGTTCCACGAACAGTACTTTGTGTTTTTCTGTGACTGTTCTGCCGCAAGAAATCAGTGTATGAGAATTTAAAATAAAACTGTATACGTAATGATGTAAACGACGATGAGCACGTAACAGGAAGGAACAAGATGTAGAAAGGAGGAGAAGAAGGAAAAGAAGGTAACGAAGGAAGAAAACGGTAACGTAGCGAGCAGCGCCGTCGGTGGTGGATGCGGTAGAGGTTAGAATAGCGGTGGGTCGTGACGGTGGTGGAGGCCGCCGTTATGCTGTGGGTGGGATGCGCGAAGTTGGGACTGGGGGTTGGTGGGGAACGGACAAGGAAAAGGTGGGGGCCGGGTGGCAGCGGAGGCGGCTCGTTTAGCACGCAGGATCAGCTTCAGGGAGAACCTCGCTTCGTCTCTTTTACCTCGCGCTAGCTAGTAGCTCCGCCGCATTCGTACGTGATACCAAAGACACGCGTTCGATAGAGTTGCGTATAGATCCATAGAGATTTCCTTTCAAATCGTTTCTGTGCGTCTATTTGTTCTTTCCCCTTCGTACTTTCTTCTCTCTACTCTTTCTCCTCTCTCCTCTACTTTACCTCTCGCTTTATCCATCCATCTCTTTCGTTTACCTTTCTTCTTTTATGCTTTTCCATTCACTCGTCTACAATTACTTCTCCCTTTTCTTCTCCCTGTCATTCTGACTTTTTTTTTTTATTATTATCAATCACTTTTCCTTCCTTCCTTCTCTCTGTCTCTCTCTGTCTCTCTCTCTTTGTCTGTCTGTCTCTTTCTCTGGCTGTAACGACACGTAAAATCAGGAATTATGGTTCGATCGCTGTAAACGCGATCGATTTCTGCACGTATGAGCGTACAATGTCGATGAGTCGGAAGAAAGGACAACGAATACAGACAGGAAGCGAGAGTGTTCGTTGTGTGTCCTCGACGATGATCGTCACCTAGAGAAGCGAGTACGCACGCTCGTTCACGGAGACAGAAATATGAGGCGCGTCAGGACGTTCGTCGGAACAATCGACGCCGATGTTGTTGTCGTTAACGTACCTTCACAGACGAGTACAAAGAGAATAGAGTGAGAAAAGGGGAGAGATAAAGAGAGAGGGGGTGAGGGTGGGGGAGAGGTGGCGTCTAAGCCGCGGAGTACTACGGTTTAGGTTTGGGGTAGGGCGCGATAGTGGTATGGTTCCCGTTGACGTTCGAGTGCCAGGCTAATTGCCTTTGAGACTTGTGTAATTGTTCTTGAAATGGCGAAAAAGTGAACGAACAGGGCTGGTCCCTGGTGAAAAGAAGGGAAGAAAAGACGAAGGAACAGAGATAAAGGAAACCTCGAGTGTACTCCTAACACTTCTGCGAACAATTTCAGTTTCGAAGAATTCAGAATGTAGAACAATTCGGATTGTCGTAGTATCTAACGAAAATAGGGATGACTCTCGGTAAATTTGAATCTTCTTATCTTTTCTTATTTTCTTCCTTTCTTTTGTACGGGACTCCTGATCGTCGGAACGTTAGATCGGAAAGAAAAGATTGCTTGTCCGCGGCTTATCGACATAAGCATAACCCTCCCGTGCTCTGTTTCTCCTTATTCCGTCTGCCCTCGATGTCGTCGCACATTGCCATAAATACTATTTAAATTACCGAAATAATATAATTGCCTTTTTTTAATTGGTCGTTCACAGGATGCGTGAGTGTTTCACGTTAGCCGAGTCGTCGGTAAATTATGCGTGTACATAGAGGATAGCGGAGGGGATAGGCGAGAAGAGTGGAGACCAAGTGTCGTAGAAACTAGAATTCGGTCGTGTGTTGTGAAATAAAAGGTGGGTGTCTTTGAAAACTGCAGGAAAAAGCTACTCTCATCGGTTCGTCAGATTCGTTATTGCATTACTCACTGATCACAGTTTCAATTCGCGTATACAAGTTCGCGTATTTACGTACGTACTTTACCATTTTATCGTGTATTCTCTACAAGGGTCCGAAGTATCACGAAGGAGAGAAGCCTGGAATTGCCACGAAACAGCAACAAGGTCTCGTGCGTCGTAAAACTGCCTACGTAGATCGTAGCCGGTAAGATGATTCAAATTATTTCCAACGGCTTGCAAAGCAACAGACTACGAGAGGAACCTACCGCTTTAACGTCTGAAATATCATCGGGTGAAACGAAAGTAATTGTGTGTTCAT
Organism: Bombus affinis; assembly: GCF_024516045.1. Lineage (NCBI taxonomy): Eukaryota > Metazoa > Arthropoda > Insecta > Hymenoptera > Apidae > Bombus > Bombus affinis. Next base: position 1,103,220 of record NC_066348.1, read on the forward strand.
TCCATTGTTACTTTGGTTGCTTCGCTTAACCACTATTGGTTACCCAGGAAAGATCTGTATTTTTCATTATTTGTACAAAAGTATAAATTTGACATTAATTAATTGTATATAAGGAAAATTGAATTATATATAAGGAAAACAATATTGATATAATACACATATCCATTTTATATTATCATGTATCTATGTTTTTATATTTATTGCCTCATTAAACATTTCTGTAATGAAATATGTTAGATAGAAATTGTCACCCATTCTCGTATCTAGCAATAAAAACTGATGTTATCGTACAAGAGATACATTCGTATTATGAATATTTTATCGTCACGCATATGCATCGTAGCTTGTTTGAGTATTTCTCTTCGAAGCATGCCTTTTTAAACAATCATTTTTCACTATGCAGATTGTTCCATGATCATGCATAATAATACCCTTTTACTTATAAGAGGGTGGCAACGAGCCTAAAGTATATATTTGCTCGCAAAGCCGTTGCAGTTCTAGATAGATCGATATATTACTTTGAAGAAAGTCGAGGCGTTGCTAGTTTGATTATTGTAGTATAACCGAATTCTTAAAACTGTTATCAGATACCACGAGAGAGATACTTTGGTTGAAATTTCTGTTTGTATATATAATATATATATATATATATGTAATAATATGTATAATATATATATATATATATATATATATAATGGTATATATAATACCATTAAACAATATATATCAAAAACGAATTATACTTAAGTGCAAACTTAATGTAAAAGCGATTTAAAAATATTCCTTCTGTTCAGTTCAATCTCCGGTACAACATACAGTGCTTATCCTTGACATTCCAATCAGTTTCTATGCTATGAACTTTCGATACAGATGACTATCTGTCACAAATCGATCTTGAATAATTCATCCCGGCTCCGCAGTCAGGAACTGAGTACCTCTGAAATTACCGTCGTTCAGAGTTGCTTACAAAAACAGAGGGAAGCATAAGTGACTTTGATGGTGTTTCTGATTGTTTCGTATAGATTTACGATGAAAGTTTAATTCGGTCATAAACTTGAAAAATAAAACGATTACGTTAGAATAAGAAAGTATTATTAGAATCAGCTAAATTTCAACATTTTAAAATTCATCTTGGACTGTAGGCAGAATAACCAAGCTTGTTTATGTAATGAGACATATATATGTAATAACGAAAAAATATGTTCAGGTTCACGATGAAAAAATATTAAAATTAGGATAATGACTCGAGTGACTCTGTGGTAGGGTTGTTTGTGTCAGCGAGAAGGTAGCATACATATAAGAATTGTTATGAATCGTTTAATTGCCTTGTGAGAAAACCACGGAACGACGCGCCTTTTCTTCTCGAACTATTTAAACTTGGGTAATGTGGTAGAAGCAATAAGACGATAATATCATCCTCAGCGGCATTATATTGAACATTTCGTCAATTCAATGGCAAGGTAATCCCAACTCGTGAACACCGTTTAATATAGTTTAATATCTGATCGAAATCGAATTGCTCGCCGAGCAAGAACTCTCCGGATCCAGAGCAAATCTCTCCCGATTTCTCCTGCCTCGAGAAAAGTAATCGGACACGTACGATATCAAATCAACCTAGATTATGGAAACGATTGCCCAAAGTAATTGTGTCAAAAATGTTTGTTTAGTATCTCCGTCCGCCTAACAACTAACTTCATCGGGTGAAATTTCTGATATAGATAAAAATGTCATGTTTTTAATATTTTTCAAATCAAACAGTGCCTCGTTCAATCCAAAAATAAAATTGTTACAAAAAAGAACACTTCGTGATATTTCTTGTATAGTATAAAGATTATCATTGAGACTGGCACAGAAAGAAATCTAGCAATTATGTAATACCGACCGGATTGGAATGGCATGACCAGTTTTACGCCTTCTTTGTTTGTATCAAGCACAACGTATTCCGAAGACGGTATACTTGAATATGTATAAATGCCATCGACATCGTTTCTGTCGCTCGTGTTCTAGATCACCTTTAACGTCCCGGTGCCATAGCCTCTATTAACGTTGAATAACGTCAACTTGTGCTCGTTGGTGAAACAAGCAAATGACTTCAATTAAAACATTACTTTTATAGAATAACTATAGATAAAATTAAACGGCCTAAAAGAATCAATTAATGATCGATTCGCTAAGAGTTTGCGTTATTGTATTAAGAATTTATTAATAAATGTCAATTATTTCACAAACAGAATACTTTTGGTAATTGTAAAAGACAGAAAATCTACCATGCTTCATTTTGGTCAGTTTGGTATCTCAAAGTTAATGAAATATACATGTTAAATGTAGTTAAATCATCTTTTATCTAGAAATTTGTGTCTTTAGGTATACATACAATCTTTCGTTTAAATATATAATGATCTATATACGTGTACATTCTAATACAAAATTGGTGAAAGGAACGTTGCTACGCGATGCGAAGTAATCTTAAGATATAAACCTGTTTTAACAAAGCGGATTCTTTGGTATTTAGATTGTGATTGATAGCAAGTACAGAATGTATATTTTCGTTCAGGAAAAACGTTTACTCTGGCGAAAAATCTTTTTATATTACCATGAAGTACCACGCGTTCTAAAGTTAGTCGATGTTCTCAAATTCAAATCATAAGTCGCCTTCACAAAAATAGGTCGAATATAAGGGAGGATAACACCTATACGCGATCAAAAGCTGAACATTGTGTGCCGATGTTGAACTAACGGCCACCCATTCATCGACATTTCTCGTCCTTTCTTGACATTTTCAGACCTTCTAAGAATGTTATGGAAATCTCGGTTGCCTTTCTTGAAAAGCAGCTCTACTTATCCATTACAACCAGTATTCAACGAATCGTGTATTATAGGAAATTATTCAGTTCATTAATAGTTCGAAGTTTTGGAAGAGACAGTTATTTTCAAATCAACAAGAAACTCACGATCACGAGTTCAGTTCTTATATTTTATGATCCTATGTTTACATTTTTTCTTCTTATCTTTGCTTTATAGAATAAAGAAGCCTCGTTTGACGGAAGAAAACTGGAACAGTTTATATGTTGTAATATTATTTTTGTTTTCATGTACTTTTATTTCCCATGTGAAAAACATTTTCTCATATTTAAACTCTGAAGTTCCTTCCTTTTCCCAAGAAAATGAAACATTGAAATTCTTTCTTATCAGTCTTTTTCACTCGATTTCCTTCTCAATCCCAGTCCTTTCATACTTCCTGAAAAGCTGCGCATTCGCGGATTCATTCACATACTTTTTTTCGATTCGGTAAAGAGTGATTCCTGCAGAAATATTCTTATTCTTGCAAAAAAAAAAAAAAAAAAAACAAGTATCGAGCAATTAAATTTTTTTTTAAAGGGCTTAATATCTGTTACTGTCTTCATATTTATTACCTATCAACAGAAACAAGATCACAAATAAATGGTGAAATTAGTCATTCTATTTGACCTGCATATGTTCAAGTATACATGTACGGCCATACCGCTGAAAGGGTTAAACTTGACGTGAAAAATATGCGACCGCGGAACACGCTGGCAAAACCGCGTCACTGTCTGCAAACAGCACTGCTATACTATTTGTAACAAGGATCTATCTGCGAGCTCGGTGCATGTACCGAAGAGGTTTCTCCATTCTGACTCCAAATTGGCCATTATGTCAATTGTGCGGTTAAGAAGTATCACACGCGCAAAAAGAAATACGGACATATGGAAAGCGCGTAAACATCCCTTCTTTTTTTGTCGTTAACAAACGATTTACATATTACAAATGATAGAAGCTGTATGGCGATAAAGGTTCCACTGATAGACAAATCTACTACACGTTTTCAATTCTATTACCTCTCTGATACTAGAATTCTGTTTGTTTTCTAAAAGAAAATTATTTTACGATTATTTTTACTTTTCTAATCTCTTTTTTAAATCGACGTTTAATGTCACAAGTCACATGTACACGACAACGAAGATTGTATTAAACAGAGCTCTCTGTGTAATTTTCATTTCGTTAATTCCTAAAAAAGTACGTTTGCATAAACAACCGTGCTATAGTAATTACTCGAAATAAATAGAAATAACTTTGAGTTAGGAGACACGAAATTGTTACGTACTGCGAAATAGACTGAGCGCGAGATAATTCATGTATTACACATAGATTTGTATTTCTTTGACAATTTTATGAGCTTCTATGATTACTTACCGAGGCGTTTGCGCGTTAAATCTCTGCTCGCACTTACAGTCACTTGATGTTTTTCCGCATCAAGGCTTTCCAGGTGTTTAGAAAAAAGCATATGCAGCTCGTAACGAGATTCGTAATTGCACTCTCCTAGAAAGCTAGTGCGTGTATCCAATTTTCGTTAATAATTGCGCGAACGTCATAAAGTACATAACAAACAAAATTGCCGGAGATTCAGACAGAAATATCGTTCCATTGACAAAGCACTTTTGTTAAACCTCTGAAATTTTAACCAGATTTAATGCGATATAATTTAGGACATTTTATTGCTTTTTTAACCTTGATTTATTCTCTATTAGTTTAATTGTATTTAATCCAACAATTGTTCGTATCTCACTTTTTGAAAGCAGGTAGACAGAATTGAAACAACTAAAAGCTGTGTCTTTCTGGAAACATCAGATTCATAAATCTAGAGCTTGCGTATGTGCAGTGAATGAAATACTATCCGAAAGAGAAAGCTATTGAAACTATCAAACAAATGTTTCTACAAGCAAAGTTTTGAGTTATTTTTAACCAGCTGGTTAAATGTCTAGTTCCTATACCGTATATACTACCTGTATTCAGTCGTAAATGAAAAATCTAAATAAACGTATAACATTACAAGGAACTATTTTAACAATTCATAGAAAATTATTTGAAGCATTGAGAGCAATGGGATTAGTCTGCTCTAACATAACATTTCACATTTCAAAAACTTTAGTTAGCCTAGTGCTACATTTTGGTCGGAAACTTATTGGAACAATATGTATACTGAAAACTTGGTGAAAATTGACAGCTCGAAGTAATATTGGCAGATATGACTTCGTGGGATTTTTATACTTTTTACGAGACACTCGAGGGTAAAACGGGGGTTATATAACGAAAAAGGGACGAGAGGAAGGGAAAGTCCCAGGAGAAGCATTTGAGGAGGAACCATCCGATTCCGAGAAAATTCATGAACGTTGAGTTGACGACCCTAGTGAACGAAGAATATAAACAATACTATGAATATTGCAAACGGTGATACATATCTACCAAATATGTTCTTGTAAATATTATATGATTGCAAAGGAAATGACCAAATTGATAATCAAACTGTCACCGTTTACTACTTTCTCAAAAATCATATCAATCAAGTAATGATTCAACAGATTCAATATCTTTTAACACTTGTAAAACAATTTTATAATTATCACAATTAATATTCTTAATTGAGGCAATGAAATTTACATTACTATATCTTAGAGTTTTTCATACGCTACACTGGAAAGATTCAAAACATTTTATATATTCGTATAAATATTTAAATTTGTATTGTACATAAAAAAGTATTACAAGAACCTACCAATGTTCCTTCAAATTAGGGTTAATTAGGGAAAATTATTACCTAGTCGTGTATTTTTTAGCACTAGATAGAATTCCACATGGAATCTGAGTTTCAGACTGTATTATATAAAGTAGAGAGCATAGCCAGTGACGAAAATGGTTGCGTTCGCATTTGTACAAGTACACAAGAAAGAAAATGCGGTATCGCGGACGTGTTGACATACTCATCAAAACCGTGAAAGGGTCGGAGGCTTGCGGATAAGCAATCTACAGGGAGTGTGTATCCACAAAAGGATCCGGGACACGTCTACATGGTGATTTTGTAAGATTTGAAACAACCGTTTCGAAGCTCGAGGATTTTCCAGAACGAGCCCCAGGATCTTTTCTCGGAAAAAATAGTGCTCAGTAAATTCTTATAGTTTGCGAGAACTAGTCTTGTTACCAACTTTGAATCCCACTTGGACCAACGAAAACGAATAGAGCGAGGCGTCGAAAGTTGCTATTACGTCTTACGAACGGCAGATTACATTTCTAATTTTAGAAGACATCTCGTCACATAATAGTTTTCGTCCAGAAAATATATCTTCAGTGTCCAATTTTCAATATTTTTAGAAACCACACATGGATAATGTCTATAAGAAAACAGTTTTAGTCAGACTATGAAATCTACTTTCGTTAATTTTCAAAACATAAAAGTACTATTTTATACTTATTTCGAGTTGGAAAATAAGAGCGTAGTCGCACGGAAAGAAATCGCAGCAACTTTCTGGATCATCTGACAGAGCAGTACAAAGCCAAGTGCTCTTACATAAACAAGTGATAATTAAAGCGGTGTATCACGATACTTTCATTAAAATACGTATTATATCCTCACAAAGGGAAACTTTAGTGTTCTATACCGAGAATTTTAATGCACATAGACGCTATATTGTAATGAGAGGAGGTGGTGCTCTCCCTCTTGCAATTGTTCGTGACTCACTTCATTTCCTTATTCGCTCATCACTCTTTCTCTTTTCTTTTTTCTCACTTTCACAGTTTCTCACCACGAAAATTTAATAGAACAATGACTAACGAATCTCGCTATTTATGCCTCGATCTATTATTATATAACGCGTAATATAGACCCCTTTTCTTTCTACACACTGTTGGCAACGTTCGTACATTTGTGTAACGTATCTGGAAAATTCTTCTTCTGAAATACCATTTACAATCTTTAATTTGTACTGCTGTATGCACCAATACGACAAGTGGCTTTTGTTACATACATAATGCCACGTCTTACAGCTCAATGGTTGTCTCTGCATTTTTGGTTCGTAAATCGATTACTGCCACCGACCATCGTTTTCCTCCTTCAAACTTATGTATAAATGTAGTCATGGAAAGAACTCGTTTTGAGGACGCGAAATTAAATAATAGCATAGTGTATATAGTATATACTCTAAACAGTGAACAATAAATTTTTCTCTATATGGCAACAGTCAGAGGACTTTTTGAGTGCACCGCATAATCCTATATAAAATAACGAGAGATGCATTAACTTGTATAATAAGGTCGTTCGTTTTTCACAAGGAAGGCTTTTAAATTTAAATTGATAATAGAATCGCATTCATTTTTTGATATGGTTCGGAGAGGTAGGTACTCCACGAAGTTCACAGAAATATTAAAAAAGAATGCCATTGACAATTATTAAGAGATAGCAAATTAATTAATTGTTATCTAAGTAGATCTGGTATAAAAGTAACGATCCTTATCGCTCTTAAAGGAATTGAAACAAACTTATCATACAACCTAATGTGAACTTGTCTGCGTCGCGATGTTTTTTATTTGATACGTAGTTTATCGGAACATTTTTCAGATGAATATTTTACAGTTTCCCACATGTCAAATCAAATTCGAATACACGTTCGATAAACACGTCCGCCCTATTTTTCCGTGGCTGTATCGATCTCGTCACCACTATCGATGAAACACAGAGTTCCGATAGCAAACTAACGAGTTTATTTTTAACGTAGTTGAAGAAGAACCTGCAGAGCGGCCGTGTGCATGCACTGTACCGGTAAATTATAGCGACTCCCGATGACTCTTAATTGGTTGAAACAAGTCGGTTTTGCGGTCGATCGATCGAAGGATACGATAAAACGATTCGGCTTGGAGTTTCCTGAGTAAAAACAATCGAGTTGTATCTCGTTTTATTTCTTCTTTTTCAGGTCGTTTAGCATCGTAAAAATAGCAAATTTTTTATTCCGAAGAATGAAAAATAACAAAAGCCAAGTATGCAGACACGATGCAACGTGGCTCCTGCTCCGCTGCTTTCCTTTTAAAACTTTTCTGAAGCGTTGTACCCTTATTGTAGAAACTTCTCAACTTGCCATCAACAAAATCCGTTGTTCATTCGTTTCTTTTACAAGGATGAATTAAAGAATGAAATTGCAGAGTTACACTACCGAGAAATTGGTGCTTCCGATTCGGAGGAAATTGGAATATCTCGAAAGCTTCGCTTAAAAAACTTCTGCTATGAACAAGTATACTTTTTGCACGTTAAAAGGATGCAATCGAGTTTGGTGGTAAAGTAATTTCACGTGTCGGTATAAAAGCATTCGAATCTATCCATCTATGGCTGTTGTCCTCTATACAGAATTAAAAGTAGAACAATCCTATCAAATTGAAAACAAATTTGGCAACCAGATAAAATAAAATAAATAAAGTAAAAAAATTTCCTATTTTGAGTATAGTTTCCAATGCTGGTTACGTCGTACTATTATTTGTTAAATTCGAAACTACGAAAAAACAAAATTTTATTTATACAAAACTTTATAGTAGAAGCAGTTGAATATAGAGATCCAAGGAAGGCATTAAACTGTTTTTGTAGATATTGATCCATAAATTTGTACCGTTAAATTGAGTGCAGTTCGATTGACCATAACGCGAAGCGAAGATTTCTATTAAACTGCGGGAAGTTTTTTATTTCCATACGGCAGCTTATCGATTACCGTTCAGCTTTGTTATCTACATGTGAATGGACCCAGGAAATGGGAATAGCGATACACGCTTTCCTGTAAAATAACGTGCAACTTGTCGAGTATGCCAATTTCTACATTGTTTCTCTCTTTACTGGCACAAAGAAAGCTGTTTAATTACTTCAAAATCTTGGACAAATAATTTGTAAAATTTCCTGTATAACGAGAACACAGACAGATGGCAAAACACAGATATAAGTTACTAAATGTTCTATTCTCTAAGCTAGAGAAGTCTTTTAGACTAGAACTTATCGATCACAACAAATTTTTATCAAAATGCCCGCTAAAATATAACATTTAATTTGAAACGTAACTTTTTGGGTGTGAAACTTGGTTAAGAATCGTAGAAACAATGTTCTTCAAAAACATCACCAAAAGAAGAAAACGTAACGAATGCTTCAATTCGATATCTTTCTTATTTTTAGAAACTTCAATAAGATACTTTAGAAGTTCGTTTTAAATAGCTTAATGTATCGGAAAATAGAAGCATCACTTCCTGTGAAGTATTTAGCTGTGAATATCCAGCTGTGGTATGTCACTCAAAAGTCATAGTGGGTTTACGCTGGGTTAAAGGTCGAGAGTTAAGAAAGTTATCTGTTCATCCATTGAGTTAGGAAACCAGAAGCCAAAGTAGAGTATGTCTCCAATCCAACGAGTATGTCTTCAATGCTATCCGATGTGACTTCCCACGATAGACCATGTTAGTGCAACGGTGGACATATCCATGATATGTCTGTTTATAATATCTAATGCTTCACTGGAGCTACTGCTTGTGTTGTAAGCGGAGGAAATTCATGTGACAAGACCCAATGTCGACGATACGTGTACTGACTATCTATGACTATTCTAGGTCTGATATTAATACATAATTTTGTGATTTTTGTACACTCCCATAATACTAATTTACCAGAAGTTTACATATATAAAGGATTTGTCTAAAAGATCATTATTTATACGCATAGTTTATCATTTTGATTGTGTATTGGGGATCTTCTAAAAATATTAAAATATTTCGTATCAAATGATGTTATCGTAAAGTTGTTATCGTTATCCATCATCTACTTGAACGATACTGCTCTTTTATTTGACGTCATCGCTCAGTATCTCAGTCTTTTCGTATTTTTATACTTTTTCTTTTTCTTTCGATATCAAATATCGTCCACGTGTTAACAGATTTGATGGTATCTGGATTTAAGGCTACAGATATCTACATGTATATTGATTGCAGTTGCTGCGCGTCTGCGTGCGCCGGCCAATGCAGATCGCTGTCGCATCATTTCCTTTCCAGCTCAATCTATCTTTCGGGGGTTGGGCAATAGCTTTAAGAGTGAAAACCGGGGCTGTCGATCCTTCAGTATTTATGACTTTCCGCATTACGACCGTTCACTGTTTTGCTACAAGTCATTTTTATTCCAAACAGCTTGGTTCCGAAAATCTACAAATTGAAAAATCAATTACCGGCAACCATAAATCAACCGTGACCTTAGATCACAAAATTTGACGACTTTATTTACATGTCCCTAAAAATAATTTTAATATAAATCGCGACTGTAGTTAGTGGAACATCATATGTAAAAGACATTTTTGTTTAAAAAATTTTCTGAAATTTCTGCATTTTCTTCAAGGCATGATTTCATCCCCTAAAATCGCATTATGATCCTGAAAAAAAGTAGATTTGTGTTGCGGTTGACCTACTCTACTTGCACACAAAGTTTCGTACTTTTTTCAATTTCCGGGTTCCCTAACTTTCCTGTCAGATGCTAAATAATGATGCTGAGGCAATTACCGTGTATTTGCAACGAGGTAATAAGCAATGTGTTATCACTAGACTGCGGATGTTTTTCCGTTCAAATCTACATATATTTTTGTCAAAATGATTAAGAATATTTAACAATAATAAATAAAGATTTCACCTAGTGAATATTATAATGTGTAATTTCCTCTGATAACCTGATTTTCTGTAGCGTTCTAAGTATAAATTAACTGTAGCGCTTGAATTTATTGTACTTTTTCTGGTAATCCTATTTTCTCTTTGAAGCAGTTCTAGTTAGCAGTGGAGATTTACAAAGTGACAACAAAGACTTTGCTGCTAATTGTCTGAATTTTACATGAATCTGATACCCTGCAATTCAATAATTTAACTGTGGAGAATTAAATACCGCAAAATGGATACCGTTGAATTTAACGTCTCTAAATGTCTGTTATAATCGTATTAATTGCAGAGGTTATTTCAATATAAATGATTTCTACCCTAAGAAAATTAGGTTTGTGTCTCTCTATTGTTCCTTCCTGGGCCTTCAGAAAGCTGATGCTAATATCACTCATGTAGCTAGATTTATGAAAGTTCTCCTGTAAGAATAAAATAATGCATGTGTATATTATACAAAATTCTAGTCTTCAATCGATGAAATTGAAGTCAAACTTCAGGAGCATGTATTACTCACCTCAACAAGCAAAAAGGTCTTAATGAATGTGGGTCGAAATATCATTAGTTTCGCAGTTACAACAGTTTTTATCAGTAAAGTGTTACTTGCGTCTGACTATAACATATGTTCAGTTCGGTCCATTTTAACACACACTTTAGTGTGTTTCTTTGTGAAAGCACACACACGTTGGAAGATTCCTAACTGTTTTCTCTCATCTGCCGCCAGCAGTTTCCGATTCTTTGTCTCAATTCGCTTAACAAAATAAGTGGTTCACTGAACATTATACTTTTAAAATGGCCCCACAGATAAAAGTTTAGGAACTTGTACTATCGTTTATGAACCACAGGGCACCTACAAAGAAAGTAACCCAGCTATTAAGTTAGTTTAAAAATAGATCCATTGAAAATAAGCGTCGCTTGTTCGAAAAATAGCGTCAAAGTTCGCTATCCGAAAATATCTATAAATGACATCCTTTTTGTACGTTTTGAGGATTTTATATAAACCTACTTTATTGAAGCTTATGCTCAAAATTCGCAAGTTTTCCGTGATTTATGGGATGGCAGTGTAAATCTGCTGAACATAGCAGCTATGCCACGAGCCTGGCACGCCCAACCTACTTTTCACGAAGCTTAGTGCTCAAATGTTGTTTCTTACTTCTACAAAAGTGAGGAATGGTGCATAAACTATTTGTTGCCTACATTTCGAGAGATAAGGGTTGCGACAAATCAAATAACGTACGTTCTAGGAAGCACAGATATGCTGCTTCTGTTAACCGATTTAGTAAAACGAGTGGCCCAAACAGTTAATCGCCAAACTTATGCTATTATAGGGTCATAGTCGAAAATGTTTTATAACATCGAAACGAACGATTAAATTACGGAATTTCTTGTAACATTGCTTATCAGTAGTTCCTGTACGACTAGTCTCAGAGATTCATTAATATGGTCATATTCGATAGCTCCCTCGCAATAGGGATATTACTGTCCACTACTAGTCATTACAAGCTAGTATATAATAAGCTCCCAGTAGTACAACTACCAAAACCCATACACTACTTGGAATCGACAGTATATTATTGATCAACTAACTTGATCCAAGACAAGGGATATATCAAAATATCTATATATCTTACAAAAAATATATTATACATTTATTTGCGCTGTAAGATATTTTTTATTATAAAACTTTATTCATTCTTATTAATGAACAGCGTATATCGTATTCACAAATCAAGTTGTATGATACACGATCCTATAATGAATGTTGCCCACTAAATTAATCTTGGGTAATTGGTTTGATCGGATGAGCGATGAACTGGATTGATATAGAAGGTCCGATTTATCGACTATAAATTTCTCCATTCTGATGAGAATCCGAATGTGACTTACTAAATTATTCGAATCGATTTCTTGTGCGTGACTGGTTTCTTTTTGCGTTTTATTTCAGTGTTTGATTGTGACATTCCTTGGCATATTTTGTTAGTTTTCTTTCTCTTCTTTTCTTTTTGCCTCTTATTCTGCTGGTTCTCTTGCCTCTATTGCTCTTGATATCTCCTTAACATGCTTCAGATTCCCTCTCAATTTTCGTTTCTTGTCAAAAACGCAACCGTATGCCGCGTGTGCTGATAGACGAGAATCTGTATCTTTGTTCCTTTCATATATTACTAGATATTGGTTTGCCTTCGAGGATTCAATGCTCCAATGAATTCTCTTTCTTGGCTTTTACTTTCTTTGTACGATTTCTATATTATTGGTGTCTGAAGCATCTAACTCATTCAATAGGTACATCTTCGTCATTCGTTACTTTGCCATTAATTTTTATGCTTATGGAATTTCCTTCATGTCTATGATTATGCTGTTATGCATTCTTTTGTCGATTATCTGCAACCACCTGGTCTGAGAATATCTGCGATATGTCTATCGAACATAGAAGATATGAAAAATTCTGTGTCAGAAGTTTCATACAAATATTTGCTATATTGTCTCGTTATCTCTTTCCCCAGAAAACTCCTCAATTGTGAAGAATTGTTAAAATCATGTTCTACCATTTATTTCTACAATTAGCGTTTATGGATACAAAGTATTATTAACATTAAATGTGAAACGAAGTAACCTATGTAAGATTATCATTTAAATAGAACATTACGTGATACGTAAATGACGAGACGAAATTATATCCGAATACCTGACCCAACGTAAGGTACACAAAATTGTCATTTGAATAGAATATTACATAAAACGTGTTCAGTAACAATGTACAGTTCTAATAATTTAACAGTAATGGGACCATGAAAGTTTGTCTTATTAAGGTCTACCTACTGGCTTGAGCATCTTACTGTGTTCCTCTACTTTCCATCTACTGTTCTAATTTTACAATTTGTCGTCAGGAAATTCCCTAATATTTAGACAACCAAGATATGTACATGTATTCCCATGGAACGAAGAGACAGTGAATCGTGGAATACTTGATTTCCTTTGACACGTTTAAGCTTGTTTCTTTGGTTTACAGAGTTGCAACGTCCATTTGACGCTTTAATCCACTTCACGATTCTCTTGGGTAGAAAATAGAGAACGAAAGACAAGAACAGCTGGAAGACAGCGAGACTCAAAGAGGACAAATAAAATTTGCCGAGAAATGTACTTAACCGATTAGTACTAACGATACTAAATTTTCAAAGAATCCAAGAGCCACGAGCTGAGATTCTATCCCGAGAATGAAAATTGATAATATATGTGGCGAAACTAAAACCTAAAACTTGGAACAGTCAACTCCTTGCCCCATAATATCGACTCATACTCGCGACATAAAACTTCTACGACTTGAAAAGTACTCGTAGAAAATATCCTCGCCAACAAAATTTTCTTTGAAATTTTAATACGTCCGTTGTTTCTCAGATTATCACTTGTTTCTAAATAATTTACGATCGCGTTTGCTCAGCCATTCCCATTCATAAATTTTATACGCATCATTCTATAAAATCAATGTTATAAAGATACATGAAACGGCGTGGATACATTCACAAATTTTAAAAACTTGTTAAGCTTTAAAAACATCCTTGATTTCTTTACATTTACTTAGACTAAGACGACTGTCTTTGTGACTGAAACCAACGAAAGATTATGTCACTCGAGAATAGCGACTCGTCACGTTGATGGTAGCCAGACCGATAGGAAACAATGGGATTTCCTAACGGCTCTCTTCTCCACCGATTCGTCGATTTTCTTCTGTTCAACTATGGCGCAAACTGTGTCACTTTCCCTGCGTCCTTGTGTGCTGCTATAATACATACCAATGATACTCCCGGTATTATAAGCGCAGTAATACGGCCGTAGACGTGAATGTAATTGCCAATACGCGACGCTCTCAATGGTGACACGTTCATTGTTTACCGCTGTGATCCTTTTCTACGAATGATCGACGAACGATACGAAGCATCAAGCCAGACTTGAACAATGTTTCTTTGTTGCTTTTTCAAACAAAAGCTTTTAAGCATTTGTGTTTGCAAAGATTGATTGCTTTCTTATACTTTCTTCTCTGTTAAATGCATACATTTTTATTGTCTTTTAAGTAGATAAATATCTATAAGATGAATTATGAATTAAAAAATAGATGGTCCATCATATCTAAGAAATTTGGATTAATAGCGTCGAAGTAACTCGTCTTTACCGCCCAACAGGTTGAATAGACTCAGGATCATTAAAAAATATCTTGTACCATCTAAAAATTCGTGTTCACGACACTATTCGATCTACGATTTCTGTTATGGCGTAACGAAATTTTACACTAAATTTGGTTATATGATGTTTGTTCAATATTTGTTTCATTTTTATAAATTATATCAGACGTAGCTATATGTAAGACACGTAATTAATCTCTTAGGCAAGAGCTTAATCCAGTAAGTAGTCGAGGAAACGGGTGCAATTCAATTGACATAGATCGGTGTCGTCTTTACAGCGAGGTCTCCTGATGTGTGCGTTGTGTTAATTATGTCCTACATTTACTTCGCGTTACACGAGACCTCATCGTTGGTCCGTCGTTGCACGAAGGACCTCTGATACGCGACGTGTTAGCGTGCCATTAAATCCTGCTAGAGTAGCGTAATCGTTATACAGTAGACATACGTATTTATGATAGATCTTCTTCTATATCTAATGAATAACAAGTATTTGTAACAAATCTTTCCGATCTTTTTTTTTCTTTCTCATTCCCCAACTCTTTCGCAAGAACGAAACTGGTTGTTTATCGACCATTTTACCAACTAATATTTTTAACTGCTGCGTTGTGTGACGTATTCTAGTAGATCATGAGTTGTGCATGGCTAATATTTGCACGGCCATTGCTAACTAGAAGATCAGTAAATCGCAAACGTGACCATAATTTACGCGTTCAAGGCTCTTATTTATGAACAAACTGCGGATATTTATGCATTTATGACGATTTTGAATATGTGAAAATAAACAACGATCTGCAAAAATGGAAAAAAATCTGAAATAAAAATACCTATATTGCGATATTTTTTTTGGTAAAAAATAAAGTATATTTTACAATAACGCACACTTATCTAATAGATACAAAAAGAAGGTAATTCTCTGATGCCGCAGTTTATGACGCAAGCAGAAAATACACAGTTAACTGTCTGTCGGATTCTAATACCATTTTAAGATAGTCTAATTCTTAGGCAAGTCACGAGCTGCCCCGACTTCCTCCCTTCGCACGTGGAAAACGAAACTCTTTCAGCCGACGAATCAACTTGCCTTGAAGACTGCCTCTTTCTTAAAACTTTTTATTCGGATCGTGTATTGGCTACTCATTACGACATTATTTTACGTTTCTGTTCCTCTGCGGCTTTGCGCGTGCTTATGCTTTCAATGACGTTCTTTCTATATAAATACACTCATGGCAACTTCCTCTCTTTCTCTCTCGTTTACTTATTCATTTACATTGCTCCCTATTTACTCTCTAGGACACGTTTTCTATCTCTCTTCGTTTTTATGTTCCTTCTTTCTCCCTCGAGTATTTTCCAAAAGCTTTTACGACACAGGTTCGACAACGATAAAAATTCTATTATTAGTAATAATACAGAAGAAAATTAATAATTGGTAATAATAGTAGCACGCGTTATTCTTTGTTGTAGATTTCAAAATGGGTTGTTTCGGCAGCAAAGATAAGTTGAGCAAAGAGGATATGGATTTCCTTAAATCACATACAAAATACGATGAAGCAGCTATAAAAGAATGGTACAGAGGATTCAAAGTAAGTGTACATTTATTTCATATTAACGTTATAGATTTATTCTTTCTACGTTTATCATTATGTATTAACGATAACAATATCGTGTCCCTGTCTAAACTATACTTTAAATTGTTACGTTTATCAACATTCTATCAAGTATAATCTGTTATGCGCTCAAACTATTTACGAGCTATGAAAGTATCTATTGTTAAAAGTAAAAAACGAAGAAGAAAATATTAATAGAAACGTAAATCAATGAATCTTTGATCATTTATGCTATTGCGGCCATTATTGATCGCTAAATGAGACCTATAGAAAGAATATGAAATATCTTCAAAGTTCGCTCTCTTAAACGGTTTATCGGGTATAAATTCGATTCTTGAAAGATTCTCTTCTTGTCCATCGAGACAGCCCCTTGAGTATTTGCTCGAGTTTATTCAATCAGATAAAGATAAATAATCCGCATTAGTTTGGACTGAATAAGTTTTCATTGGCTTCTTCGAAAAGTGCATAGTCCTAGCCTTAATTGGACTTTAAACAAATTCTAACAATCCCGATCAAAATGTTCAATTCCTCGAAAAAGTTAATTGCTCGAAGTTTCTCGGATAGTTTAAACAGTTCAAGCAAAACCCATGCACGTCGTACGAACAAATTAAACTAAGCAAATTGTCCGTTACCGTTGGACATGTTTCAACTCATTCCATATACGTATACCTACCTATCTCGCGCAAACTTTCTTGCTCCTCAATTGCAGTACTTGAGTTTTCCAATCGAAAATTAAATAAACGAGTTTTAGTAGTTTACATGTTCGATCTCCTACTATTCTATCAGTAACGGGCAATTTCGTTCGAAAAGTGTAAAAGACTTTGGCCTCAGAGCTTTGTTGCATTCCCTCTCATTCTCTTCTCTTTCTCTCTTTTTCTCTCGTCCTGTAAATGCGTACGCGTACGCGTAACCACCAGAGAAAATCGGTTTTTCACACTCTATTTCCGTTTTTAGCAAAACCATCAACGTCGATATAACTGTAAAACATCGTCTAACTCAAACCATTTCACTGTTAGTATATAATCTCTTTACAAAGAGTGAGAAACACCATTTAGTGCAAACGAATTCTGTATTTTTAAGCGACGAATTTGATTGTACCATTAGATTTGACAGAAATCTATTTGGTTGAATAACCCTTACTAATTACGTTGGTTTTTCTTAGCGAATATTTTACCTATTTATATGCAGATCTACAAGAAAATTGATTTTGATTTATAAATTACCAAGTCGCAAAATATCTCTCGTACTAAGGAACCAGAAATACTTGACAGAAGATAGATACAAAGATTATTCTACAATTATACATGTACAGCTCACACGTGTATTCGTCATATATATATATATATATAATAGTAGAATCATTAAAAAGGACGATTAAAATGTTTTTTACACTAAGAGGATTTTAAAATAACTACATTGCTATGACATTTGCTTGCGTAACAAGTAACGCGTAAAGTGTTACTTAATTGCTCATCTCGACGTTAACTTCTAACTATATTACACGCAAACAATTTATGTATACATTACGGAACGAATTGCGTATATAAATAAATTTCTGTATTTTTTTAAGAAAATTTCTTAAAATTGGTTATTTGACTTTCTAAGTAAAATGAGAAAAAATTATATCCTTGCAATCAATATGATAGTTTTGGTTTTGAAATAAAATTGCATAAGCATAATTTTCCTAAATAAAGGTACAGTCAGACACACAAACACTTGTTTTTCTTTACGTTATAGCAAGATTGTCCAACTGGTAGATTAGCGCCAGCAAAATTTGTCGAAATGTACAAAATGTTCTTCCCATCTGGCAATGCGCAAGAATTCTGCGACCATGTTTTCCGTACATTCGATATGGACAAAAATGGCTACATCGATTTTAAGGTAAGATGAGATCTCCTCAAATTGATCTTTATTTTTACTATTATGTTCCTTCGCGAATGGAGAAATGCGTCTTTTGTCAAGAATAATACACGCAAGTATATATGCTAAGAATAGGACTTGAAAGCTTCTGGTACTGCAGTTATTCTGCATGATTAAACTTTCTCACTTTTTAAACCGTTTTGAACTATGAACGTTCCGTTTCTAAAGAAATATTTTAGTTTCGATACTTCGCTGACTAGCGTTTTTCTCAAAAGAATTACGCGATTTATTCTCATGCATAGAATGCAAAAGAATTTGCGTTTATAAGCGAGGCAAGTAAGTCATATTCTTATATAAAGTAGAAGATACAAAGCTGACGAATAGATTTGAGTAATGTTTATTGTACAATACAAAATTATCGTACACAAAATATTGTTACAAGATTCGGTTTCATCTCCATTCATATTACAGAATATTCTGATTATTCTTTCTGCTTAATCAACATCTGATACACCGATATTCTTAATTTTTTGCCACGATACACGTCGAATTTGATATTCCACACTGCGGCTCCCTTTATCTCTGAGATCGTTTAGGTGAAACTGAGGTCTCTGGATCGCCATTGCATCAGACACAGTCGTGGACAAAACCACGGACAAGTGACATTAACAGTCCTTACTACGTAGTAGGAGGCAACGACAATTCTCTACATCCACGAAATACCATACCAACCTCACATCCCTTATCCACATAGGTATGGCTTGCCTACCAATCTCTGAATATGCAAACACACTGAAAAATATGCAATACTCAACGAGCTCAGTAATTATTTTATAGGAAAGACATGTAAGAGGTGTACGACCAGTATTTTCGCGAAGACGATATATAACTGATATTTTAGAAATTAAATAAATTCTCTCATTTTTCTTGGAGATAATAATTCTCAGTTTCGCTTCGAACGGTGAAAGACTGAAAAAAAAGTATACGAGTTTTATTAAATTCAAAAGGGTATAGAGCTAAAAGTTGCGATCCTTAATATACGAAAAAGAAAAAAAGGTACATTTCAGTAAAATTCTAGTAGAATAAATGGTTACGAAATAACATCAACGACCTATCAACATTGCCGTCAAATACATCTGCAAATACAAAGGTCTTTAGAAAAGGCTACCTACGCCAGTGATACATAGTATAGAGAAGTAGCCGATGGCAGAAATTTGCCAGAGGGGCCAGCACGTCGATGGGGTCAATACGAGAAGTGGAGACACTTCGGAGGTCAGGAAGAGCAAAGAGCCGACTCGCCCTCGACTTCGTTCTTTAAAACCCTCGCCGTTTGTCTACCTCAGGCGTCAGATGACCTAGTTCAACTTTACTATATCTTCAACGGCGATACTCGAAATTCTCTGCGAACCTGACGTAGAAGCGTCAAGGTATCCAAAGATTAGCGCATCCACTTTCTTAATACTGTATTCTTCCTTAAAAAGCTGTTTTTTCTTTAACCTCATGAGCAGCTGTTCCATCTTTACTAGCTTCCGGGATATACCAGAAAATGTTTTTTCAACTTCTGACAGTGAAAGTAAACAGTTCTCAAAGTGAGATTATACGTCTCATGAGCGTTAATTGTAAAAAAATCTACTTTAATCGGTAGATGAACAGTGTCTTGAACAAGATCAAAGGATGGGGGATCGTTGCAGGGTCGAGCGACGTTCCTTACGCGAGTGAAACAAACATTTAACAAACTAAAAATATTGAATGGAGCGTTCTTTCGAGCCTCAGGAGAATTTATCGCACTTTACTATGTAATAATTTAGTTACCTTAGAAGCCAAGGATGGTGTCCAGAGCCTCGCTGAAATTGGACTGATATCTTGAGTCTACATTTATTTCTTGGAACTAAGAAACTATCGTCAGTAACTTTTCTGTTATCCACGAAGAGTTTCGAATTATTAACAGAACAGCAGCGAGGAAAAAGAAATACGTGCACATCAATTGTATTATGAATTTCAAATGTACAGCTGTGCATATTTTATTATAAATATAAATCGTGTAATATGAAGTGTTATGAAGTCTACATTATTACTCGCCGACAAGAAAATTAAATTGTGTTATTATACAGAAATAAAATGTCAATATCAGTGACTACACGGATATTACCGACCTTTTATTACAGAAATCGTAATGTTTTATTGCAGGAATTTCTATTGGCCATCGATGTAACGTCTAGCGGGACGCCAGAAGAAAAACTAAAGTGGGCTTTCCGGATGTATGACGTTGATGGAAATGGCGTCATTGATATTCAAGAAATGACTAAGATCGTTCAGGTATTATGTGTTTCACATTGATATATATTTCTGTTCTAACAGATAATAGCGAAATGTTTTATATCTTTTTCCTTTTGTTTTACACTGGTCGTACGTTTATAGCTTAGAGATAAGATAGGGTAAAAAGATTACGTCACTTCACGTTAAATCGTTTAGTTTTTATGTTGATATCAATGAATTTTTCAAGATGAAGTATGACACTGAGTAGATGCAAAGAGAGGTTAAAAAGAGAGATTCGCCGTCAGTTTGCCAATTTCAAATTTATTAAAAAAATAAAAAGCTTCGAATTTTCCAATTATTGCCTATTTTTATGATAACGGGCTCTACTTACGAACTTTCATCTCGAAAACGAAACAAAAATTGAACAGATTATATTTTTCTATTTCTAGGCAATATACGACATGCTCGGTGCATGCTCGAGCAGCAGACCAGCAGACAGTGCAGAAGATAGAGCGAAAAATATATTTGCAAAAATGGATGAAAATAATGACGGTCAACTTACCGAGGAGGAATTTTTGAAAGGTTGCCTTCAAGACGAAGAGCTTTCAAAAATGCTGGCCCCTTAATTCCCGTGTTTTGTTTCGGGATCGATTATTAATAGTACACTGTTGTCAAAAAACATTCGTAAAATACCAACCGACCGAGCAACAGCGATGAAAGCAATTTCAGATACATCTGTCTTTCATACGAAACGTATTTGTTGTAGAATTATACATACATATACAGATGCACGTATTCGTACGCGCCCGTACACATGCATACACGCACAAATACACGGACACGCGCGTGCGCGCGGATATATTGCAGCATTACAATGGTTAATACGAAAACTTGATAGAACGCCTTTAATTCCCAGAATTGCAATTGGCAAAGAACAATAACTAAAGAATCGTTGTCTTTCTACGTCCTAATTTCGAGTCGAGTTAACGGAATCGAATAATTTCTCGAAAGAAATTCGTCGACGGATTACTTTTTAAGGAATCGAATTTAAGTGCTGTGAACGCGAGAGAAGTCTACCCTTGATCTGAATTTACAACCGGTGATACGAAGGAACTCATACATTGACTACTTGGAAAGTATCCAGCATTAGACATCCAAAAAATACACCCAATTTCTCAACAAAAAAAAACAAAAAAAAAAAACAAAAAAAAAAACACTTAGACTGTGAAGAGGACAACATCGGCAAGCAACGCTTTGCAATCATGACCATTTTAACATTTTATATAGTTGCAATTTCGTTGTTGGATGTAAACACAAAAGAAATATTTCAATGAGATTGCATTGAGGAGTTTAAACTGATGCTTCCGCGGCAAGTACCTTAAGATTGACGTTTAAGGTGAACGTTAATTACTAGACGTAATTTGACAGGATTTTTCAATGTTTCGTGATCGAACGGTTCAGACAGTTGCTCTCCCTTTATAATTTGAACAACGACGACAAAGTGCTAGGACATTTCGTGAGTGATGGTAACACAACGAATTGCAAGAGAGTACTGTCGAATAGGTAGAACAAATTTTCAATCGAGGAATGCAGTTTTATATTGCACGATATACTTCAAATGGTACATTTCACACCCAAAAAGGTATGTCATATTAACTAGTCAATAGTTAACTGATTAACATTTTCATTGAAATTTCTCTCGATCTATCTGTATAGAGTGTCTGGCAATGAAGAAAATATTTTCCAGGGTGATCGTACGTTATAAAATACTATGAAACTTAGAAATAAACAAATTGTATTTATATTTGCCGAATTACTAGGCTTCAAACATTATTTCGTTGGATATTCAAACTTCTATAATCAAGCAATATCGTTTGATTGTGATTGTGTTTCTGTTTTTAATTGCATTTTATTTGACAATATAAAATCATTCCTTCAAATTCTTCCTTTCAATCCTTTTTGTCAAACATTCTATACTTTTCAAAGATTTCACTGATTTGTCTTATACCAGTTTAAATACCGTAGGTACTGAACTTATTTTTTATTCATTCTACTAAAGATACATGCTACGCTATTTAAAATTTTCGTGAGTGTCACTGTATAATTTCTCATATACGTATTATAGTGAGTGTATAAAATATACGCGCGTCGTCTAAAACTAGAAGATAAATACAAAACATTTAAGTTGGCAATGTATATGCGTGCAATATAACATGTCTACAAAGAATACTTAGTGTTATTGTGTAATATGTATCAAGCACTACGTTCCTTAAAATTAGGGTAGTAATGGAATATATTCGACAGATAAAATCTATAGTTTAAAGGAGATTAAGGAACTTCATGTTGAATAAAAAATATGTCAACGATGTTGTCCCTTTAAATTTACTTGCAATAATTTAAGATGAAGGCATATAGATAATAATACATTAATCAGCTGGTAATAAGGAGATATGTTGTGAAAATTATAAAGTTTGTAACTCGTTAACTTCTTTCTGGTAAGGAAATATGGAAGCAAGGTAACCAGCTCTGAAATTTATACTACAACTGCTTACCAGCACGCATGCAATTTTCTGCTTTTTTTTCATTTCTAGGATCACGCGTAATAAGATAAAAATGCACGAGACGATTTTTCTCGAATCGGCAGCCAATCCGACTCTTACATTCAGTTATTTATTGGCACGAAAATATAAATGATTTATAAATTTTATTTTCAATTTAATTTTTTAATGAATTTACACACGTTGGCCGGGTCCGCAACTGAATCCCATAAAATTACCTTGTGCATTTTTAGCTTAATTCCGCTTATCCTTTTATGCATCCATGTGATTTTTCAGTTTCGTAATAAACTTCGATTTTATGCTTAATGTAGCTCAATGGAAATCAAAAGTATACCCATAAGCAGATTAATAATTTTATACAAAATCTTCCGCTCGACAAAATTAACTGTACAATTTTTTACAAGATTTATTTCTTTTATTTGTAAACGAAATAAGAAAGCAGAAAGCAATTCGAACGAAAAGTATGGCGTTAATGAACTTTATCCATGGTATTTCATTCTTATTTCGATTCCTTATTTTTTTCTTCTTTTTTTTTACATCAGAGTTATCTGTGATTTTTAAAGCCTATAGATCATTCATTACTACTTAGATAGATGAAATAAAAAAATAATTTTTGTTCTTGGAAGAAAGGTTGCCGACACAATACTTGAGATTTTACGAATTTATATAAATCACGGGTAAAATATCGTTTCATTAGGATTTGCTCGGAAGGTTTGTAAGCAGGAAGTAAGTAGGTATCTATGTACTAATATGCAGTTCGTGCAATTGATGTAAACAAAAATCGCTCGCGTTATCCGTATAGTTACATATATATTATGTATTGTATAGTAGATTAAGTACATATCATTGCCTCTTAAACGAAAATCGATCTGACGAAGTTTTCTTCGTGTTTTTACAACTTCGTGCTTCGATCATGCATACTACGATTTCAGTCAATTTTAAACGTGAACAAATTTTGTTCGTTAATACG
Organism: Bombus affinis; assembly: GCF_024516045.1. Taxonomy (NCBI): domain Eukaryota; kingdom Metazoa; phylum Arthropoda; class Insecta; order Hymenoptera; family Apidae; genus Bombus; species Bombus affinis. Next base: position 1,127,137 of record NC_066348.1, read on the forward strand.
ATATTGGAGAAAAGATGCGACCTCACTCGCGCGCGCGCACACACTCCCAAAATCTTTAAATACGTAATTATACAGAGTGAATATATTATTCATTCACGGTATGATAAAAAAAAGAATGATCTTTATTCATTCGTTGCAATTTATATAATCAGTGACATTCGTTCATTTAAATATATCGGCACAATATTGATTTTTTTTTAAATGTCCTCAAATGGTGGCATTGACCATAAATAAACGTGATTTTGTATCGCATTATTTCATTTTGTTTCATACAAATTATAGTCGACTAATTATATAACTAATTGTTTAAAATGATAAGACAGAAAAAAATGAATAGAAATAGGAAACTATCGTATTATTATTAATTTATAGACATATTACAAGTATATGCATACATGTATGTTGAGATACTTTTCACGTTCTGTGTCCCTATTCGTGATCTTTCGCTTTGTCCCCAATAAATTGAAGGATAATGCGTAACAAAGCATCGCAATTCTCCTTAAATCGAAAGTGCAGCATTGACAATCGAAATAACAAGTTTCTTTATTGAAAGAGTCAATGGATATAGACGAAAAATTTTATAAAGCTTAAGAACAAACCCAAAGTGCATTATATATTACAAACACGTTGTTACATCTCAGTTTCCACCTTTGATTTTTGCAGCGTTCAATAATTAAAAATTAATTGCTCTCATAAAAGAATATATTAATAAAACCATCTAACTCTACGAGTAATCTGTTTTCTTCGTAAAGAAGTTATCTGTATTTTTTCATTTTTTCATGTTTTCTTGTACATACTGACATACGAAATACATTTTATAAGCCCACGTTTTATTAAAAATCTTTGAATCTTGTCAATCGATTTAACGATTTTAATACGTACGAAAGGGCCGTAACTCACCGGATAGTAAAAATATCACATTCAGTACGTACTCACATTTTATCTCCAATAAGTATTTTACTGAATTAATCTTAAATTACAAAAGTTCAGTATATTTAACAATCCCAATAATTTCGTAATATGTGTCAAAGTTATTAAAACGACAATTACTGTTACATCAACGTAATATACGCAGTAACAACTCAATGAACAATGCTTAATCACTTTGATGGAATATTCTACCGTTAATATATACCCGATAGAGGGATATTTTATGAAATCTACTGTGAAAACTATCCGAAAGTATAATCAATTGAAACTACGAATCTTACAAGCTAAACATGAGAAATTCAAATGCAAGCGAAAAATTGAATTACCTACGCTATTTCACAAATCTATACTATTTTATATTTTTCTACGCCATCCATTCTATCCTCCCTATACATTCAATCACACTTCCAACCTATTAAAAGGCACGCTTCTGTCTTTTTTTTTTTTTTTTTTTTTTTACTAATAATTATCACTAGAATGCGGATTTCTATGCATTTGTGGGAAATTTAAAGGTGCAAGAAATGCACAGAATGCGCATGACAGGCAAAAATATATAAAATATTCAAGATACAGTATTCTTCCATACAATTATAATATTTCGTAAGGGAAACAAAGCTTAGCTCCCACTCTTTAGTTGTATTCTTAAAAACATGGATTTTCATAAATATCAACAGTCTAATCACTCTTTCTACAACTTTTTGATAAATTATGCATTACAGCTATAAAACAAAACATTATAATTCAAATATACTCTATGTATTGCGCGATAAAGAGATTCGTGACAGTCCTCGAATGACACGGTAGACATTTTTTATTTTCAGGCCTTCTTCGAAAGTTAGGATCACACGGATCCTTTCAGAAGAAATGTGGTTTAGACCAGTTTTGCTTTCAATGTATGAAATATCATTGTTGCTTTTAGGGGTGCGATAAAAGTGTCTTATGTGAAATGATTGCATTCAAAAAGGGACATATTACGATATATAGAACGTATTCCTCTTCTTTTTTAAGTCTTTTAAATATATTTTAGGATAGGCAGCTTCTTTTGTCATATAATCTATTTTTTTACAATATTATTGACGATATTATGACAAAATTTAGCAATGTATTTATGCTTATATCTTTACATTTTGTATAAATACTTTCATGTAATTTATGTATTCTACGAGACTAATCTCCCATATATCTATTAATAAAGATACATTGATACCAATATATGGATATGGGTATGAATATGGATATAGGGATGAATATATGATGATTATTGTAACATGTAAACCCTTACGAAAGTCGAACTCGTTTGTTCGTTGTGCTGCTCGTGTAATAATCCGTAAGCTGTTGAAACATTCAAGCGAGAATTTCAATTCGAATTATACTTTCAAGTAAATGATTAATTTATTTAAAGAATAACCAATAAAATCCTGTTGTCATAATAATACACGAAATATATTTCGTGACTTTCAATTGCTTTGTATGTAAAAAAATTTTCAAAACTCTACTCACAAATTTTATATTCTTATTTCAAAAATTCTTCTAATTGAATAAACATTTTAATGATTTTCATTGGATCGAGTTACACGTAATACTTGTTAAAACTTTCCAAACGATGTAAATGAAATTTTTTAAATTTCATAAAACAAAATAAACTTCGCTTTCACGTTATTATCATAAATTAATGAATAATTAAAATTAATTCAAAATTCACGATACAATGATTTACATTACACAATTTATTATGATAACATTAATTTCAGAATTTCATTGTATATTTCATTCCGAACGCAATGGTACACGTATCATCAATGATGGTATATGGTTTGAAATTAAATGTAAAAATGGTATGAAGATACAAAAGAAAATATCGTTATTACATTCATGCTTATTTCTTTTATTTATAAAAATTGTTCTTTTTTTTGAAATTATATTATCACAAACGGATTTATGTAAATTACATTATTCAAAGTAGATCCGTATATTGCTCGAAAATTTGTTTAATTCTCACAGAATTATATTTGCTAAAAACATAATTATATATGTATATATTTGTGACAGAGAGAATATACTGCCGATTATTATTTCTGATTTTACATACTTCGACGTCGTTTCGACAATTTATTTAGTATATAGGCTCTTTAGGACCAGTAGTCTTCGATATATTTGAAGAATATATAGCCTTTGTAGAAATCTAAGATTAATAGATTGTAATAATGAACATAATTTGAACAGATACTTCAAAATATCTTCTCTACTATTCTTTCTCTACTTCTTCTCATTTGATGCTAATGCTGACGTTGTATAATGCTGCTTCTGCATCTACTTTCCATTTTTATGCTGACTATTAAATATGAACTTGATACTAAAGAAACAATATATATAAACTCTTCTATCATATTATGTAAATGAATTCCTTGTTGTTCCCTCAAAATCTTAAAATTCATACTTCGAATCTTTAAAGATGTCATTAATTTACCATCAAACCAATGAGTAGATTTCAAAATATAATCATAATAAAATTATTAGTTTGATGTTGTATAAATAAAATTGTTTAGAATCAATGTTTTCGAAATTCACCAGACTATGTAATTAACAACCAAAGGCTTTTAACAACTTAATCTCAATATAAGTTAATTAAGTTAAGAAAAATTCTTTTCTTAGAAAAAAGCAAGATCTGTAAAGAGATTTATTCGATAACTTATTAAATTTTTGTATACTTTGCTGGTGTCCAATCATATTAAATAGAACATTAAATTAAAAATGTAATAAATTATATGTAATAGCGTCATAAAGTATGTGATAGTTATGTGTTACATTTATTTTCCAAGAGCAAGAAAAAGACTAAAAAATAAATAAATATATTTCGGTGGAAAGATTTATGAAATGTATAATAACAAGTAAGAGGTAGTTCAATGTGCAATTGAACGATAATTATATTCGTATCGTTTAGTATAAGGTTATTAAATAAGATTGTAAATTTATTTGAAATCACAATCAACGATTTGACAAAATCTTATGACTGTATATTTTATGGCCTTGTTATCTTATAAATTGAAAGGTTTGAGGTATACGTACTTCTTCCAAAAACCAGCATGTTTACACAGTTTTATTATAGATTATTTTGTAGTCTTTAGATTTTCGAATCTCTGTGTCTCTTCAGAAACGTGTAATTAAAAATTGTATATGCATTCGTTATACTCATTAAATAATGTAAAATGTGTGAAAGGAAACGAGATATATATATATATATATATATATATATATATATATATTTGCTAACGTAGTAACATTGATTTTGCTGATATTAAAATTCTTATGTAATCTAGTTAATACGCGCCACAGTACTGTATGAATTTTGTACATACAGTATATTTCAAGAAGGGTGCGAAATAACGTCCTTTAAGAAAAGTTTCACCGACTTTTATCTGTAGTTATTTAATATACATATGTATGCGTTCTTTTAACGAGAATCTTGCATAGGGCACAAACATGTTCGATTTTCAAGAACACTGTATACAAGGTCTAAGAAATTCATTAAGTTGGTTTTTTGCCTAATGATTAAAAATCTTAAAATAACATGTTAAAAGGAAGGAAAATAATGATTCAAAATAATTTAAAGAACTATAAAAATGATATATATATATGTTCTTTAGAAATAACCTATTATTTGAATAAACCGAATTTTGCTATTATGTATTTTATTCCAATCATTAAATTACAAATTTAGTATTATGAATTAATGTATGTTACAATTAATGCGTTACATTTACCAAAAAAGTTATGAGACAAAAAGGCAGCTGCTACACTTGTTATGTATGTGCGTGTGTGTATATATATACATATACATACTATATATAACATTTCTTAATGTACATTTAAATTTTTCCATAAGGAAAAAAAATAATTTTTTTTCAAATCCATTTGATCTAATCGTAGATCTTACTATAACAATGTAGCTAAACGCAATTAATTCCGCGATTTTAAAGAAAACTGGGACGGGTCACATATTGTGGAAAATGAAATCTACCATATTTTTGTAACAGTCTATAAAATAGTTTCAAGAATATTTTTATTTTATCGCACATTCATTTCATGCAATAAACTGTTTTATCGTTAACAAATATCATCCAACATAAAATACATGGAAGAAATTTCTGTAAACAGATAATTTTGCAACAAGTACCTGAATTTCAGTATTCGATTTTGGTATTATATCAGACCAATCAACCCATTTTTCTTTGAAATCTCAATAGAAATTCGAAAAGAATGTCTTGCATCTTGTTACATACATAAAAGTTTGTTCTAAATCATATTTGTCATCGCTTCTGCGTACTTTTATAATCTGTTAGAGTCGCCGTATAATCTTTGGATCACAAAATAAGAAAATTCGTAGTTCAAATTACGTATTACGTACGTAATATGTAATTACATATAAGATGCAATTAATAAAATTAATCAAACGATGACCGATGGTTTCTATTCATAACTTACTAAAATAAAGTATTAAAACTATTATTCAGTTTCAGAGCAGCAAGAAATATTCGTGATCCAATGATTAATCGTACTTATAAGATCGGTAGTTCACTTCTAAAACACGCATCTTGAAATTGACATTCATTATGCTGCAAATTAAAGCGTACTATTACATTTATTTTGTGACATTTTAGTAGTATGAATTATTTCTGAGATACGAGTATATCGATTAATTAATTGATATTAATAAACGTGCGTATTTCATGATACAGGTATATGTAATGCGTCAGTATGAACATTATACGATGGGTCGACATAAAAATAGATAGAGGAGAATGTGTTTTACAAGAATTACTTAACGCCATCCATACATTTGCTTAAAATTATGTAGATTATCGGTGGTAAGAATTTTACAGAACATTGTCAACCGCAACGGATAATATTATGAATCTAAATATCATTAACATACATTATTAATCGTGTCTGATGACCATTTTTGATTCTCGGTTACTTTTAAGTGTTGAGAACCAAATGAGAATAATAGAACTTGCTAGAGACAAAATGATATTAATTTAAAATACGACTCAGTCACATAATTTTTGTCCTTCACAGAGAAAATTTTAAATAACGTACAAATTGTAATCATAGGACTACAAGCTACTCATGGATAATTTATTATTTTATTATTAATCGAGTCTCCCTTTAAATTGAAACTAAATGAATGTCTTTTTTAGATTTTAATTCTTTTTCTTTAAATAATCTAAAATACAATATAAAATATTGTGTATACAAAGAAATGCTTTCAGACTTGAACAGACACCGACATAATTCCAGAAACATGTTTTTTAAATTTTACACCTTTAATTCACGTTCGTAATACACGTGAATGGTCTAATAAGATCTAATATATATATGTACTTATTACGTCAGCACGATACTTATTAATATTTCGTTTAAACAATTAAACATAATTTGTTCGTAAATAGTATGCATCGCGAAAAAAAACGAAAAATATCGACATTACTCATCATTACTAATAATATTATAATAATAAATCACAGTATGCTATAAATGTATTATCATTCTTATTGTTGTTGTTGTTGTTATTGTTGTTGTTGTAATCATTGTTGTTGATGTTATTATTACTATCATCATTATTATTGTTGTTGTTGTTATTATTATTGTTATTGTTATTGTTACTATCATCATCATTGTTATTATTATCGTGGTTGTTGTTATTGTTATCATTATCATCATTATTATTGTTATACTATCATCGACGTTCTTTTATCAAAATTGCTGTTTCTTCTATATTTCTTTTTATCATTACTAGAGCCACATTAACATTTTGTTTGTTTTGTAACAATGGTGTGGATGTGTATGACTTTATAGGTGCAAATATAATGTTAACAGTTCGGTTTTTGTGGTGTATGGTGGATCTATACTACCGTTCAGAAGTATAAAAGACAAAAATTACTGCGGTTAATTAAAAATCATTTAGTCAGAAATCAGCAGGTGTGCGGGTACTTTTGAACGATAGTGCATAAAGAAGTGCACGTTGCATAGCTGTTTCATCTCGCCGCCTCGTCAAGTCGATAAAGGATTGAAACAATATCAGCGAGTCCATCATCTACTCCGTAGTCATATATCTTCCTCCTTTCTCCTCTTCCATCTCTCTTTGAATATGATTCATGAATGTACACATGTTTTCTATGGCCAATGAAGAAAACCGCAAAAGCCTGGTTTCCACTGAGATCATGTAATTCGACAATTTTTTAAACAAATAGGTACAAACACTTATGTACTCTTTCTTGTTTACAGGCGTGCCTGGTGGAAACTACCAGCCACGAAGTGCCTGTTTTAAACGGCACCAGTAGAATAGTAGACTAGTTAGTGCTTAATTATCCACTAATTGAATTCTGAGACCCCTCGACGGAATTTTAAAAGGGGACTTCGAATAACCATGGGAAAACAAAACAGCAAACTGAAGCCAGAAGTACTAGAAGACCTCAAACAAAATACGGAATTCTCAGGTAGATTTTCATCAATTTTGTTCATATATGTATTTCATTTAACATTCAATTCGATAATAAATAATTCGAAATTCAGTTAACTAATATTTTTTTCACTTTAATCCTATCTAACAGCTAAAAACAAACTCAATAAATCTAAAACTTCTAACAAAGAACTAGGGGGAGTCGGGATTTAACTTTTTAATTTTTATTTGCACATCTCATCGTCAGGCAGATTCATTCAACGTAATACCAACTCAATGAGAAAATGTATGTCTTTTTAAAGATGCTGAAATCCAAGAATGGTACAAAGGCTTCTTGAAGGATTGTCCGAGTGGGCACCTCAGCGTAGAAGAATTTAAAAAAATATATGGAAATTTCTTCCCGTACGGTGATGCCTCTAAGGTAAATTAAATTATTGATTTATAAAATTTATTGAAAGTATACACGTATTAATTAAATAAAATTAATTCATCTGACAAACGATAGAACTTATAATTTTTACAATTTTTCAAAGTATTAATTACTATCAAGCAATCATCTTAACTAATTTTCAAAATGACTGGTTCCAATTTTCTTCTTCTTTTATTACTAAAATTACTAAAGGCACGACTTTCATTAACATTGAAATATGCTTATTTATATACATTGTATCGTAATTATAACTATTTATATACAGTGTATTGTTCTTGTACTGATAAGGAAATTTGAGATTGTTCCATCATATTATTCACAAATATGTTACGCGTAGTTTGCAGAACATGTATTCAGAACATTCGACGCGAATGGGGATGGAACAATCGACTTTCGAGAATTTCTATGCGCTCTCAGCGTAACATCTCGTGGTAAACTGGAACAGAAATTAAAGTGGGCCTTCAGCATGTACGATCTGGATGGTAATGGTTATATTTCGCGGCAAGAAATGCTGGAAATTGTAACGGTAAGGATGAAACGATTACGAGGAAAGAAAGCTCAATTTTGATAATTTTGCGATACTGGGCTATGAAGATCTCAAATATCCGATTAATGTATCCATTATGATCGGAAAACGATTTACCAAACAGTAAAAAACAAGATCACAAATATCTTAATTCATTTTAATGCAATCTAATGTCTAGTTAATAGTGGCTTGAAAAATGGCAAAAGAATATAATAATAATAGATTCTTTTTCTCAGCCTCCAGGCCATGAAAAGGGACCCGGTTTACAATTAACTCTTAAATTCAAACAAATACTCGTATTTAAATTATATCTAAATACTCATATAAAAATACTGCTCTACTTATCAGGCAATCTATAAAATGGTGGGGTCCGTAATGAAAATGCCGGAAGATGAATCTACGCCAGAAAAAAGAACCGACAAGATATTCCGACAGATGGATAAAAACAAGGATGGCAAATTATCGCTCGACGAGTTCATAGAAGGGGCAAAAAGTGATCCGTCTATCGTGCGACTGTTGCAGTGCGATCCTAGTGCACAAGCTCAGTGAGGCCCTGGGCTATTACGCAAGTATTACTGTGTCATCTATATAACAAGGTCGGGACCCGGTCCGATAATGTCCACTAGAAATAAAGCAAATAGAAAAGTTACGTTCATAAAGAAATATCCTGGATCTGAAGGATTCACTTGGAAATCTATCAAAGCATTATTGTTATAATTTAATTCTCTTTATTTAGAAAGATATTTACTTACAAAAATTAATTAATGATAAACCAGAAGAATTCTATTCCTCTCAGAAATTATTATAGTTAATTTTATTTTCTTATGAATCGTAATAAATGGTATAGAAAACATTTGATAGGTTTTCACGTGATATATCTTTACGTAATTATTTACTAAAAAATATAAGTGGTAGAAATAAGAGACATTTGTAAATTGGACCGGAACCCGAATAAGTCCAGGGCCTCCGGGCCCATGGCGCTTGCGCATACCGCAAGCTAGTCTACAAGACTAGTCCAGTCGCTCCGTCTCGTAAACGGATCGGTTTTAACACAACAAGTTTCATATATTTCGATAGTACTATGCTGCGTAGGGACGAATGACTTGTGAAGCTATCGAGAGATCGCGAGAATTTTGATTCGTAATAATTCTAAACAAACATAGAAATATAGAATATAAAACATGAAATACCACATATTTCTACGTACGTAGACGTTATGTAGACGGACATACTACATATGTTACCTGGATCTTGTGGTTGCTTTTTTTTGATAATTCTAACTATATGTTCCTTTTCGTTTTTGTTATTCGATCACGCTAGTTAGAAAATTATTTAATCTTATATTATTTTTTCTATTTTTTCGATGCTCGCAATCTTACGGAACACTCATAAAAACTGATTTTTACAAAAGCTCGATGTTGTTGAACAATATTTTTTACGATATAATTGCCTTTAAATACTGTTGACCTTCTTTTAACGAGATGATTATATATTAGCTACATATTATGATATATTATTACGTATATTAACGTTATCATATGTTCGCGACCTTCAGTTAAAATTAAACATTATAAATAATGCCCCTCGTCGACACGTTCTCGAGTAATCGTTTTTAGCACAAGTCCCCGTCATACGCAGCTTAAGGGTAAATTAATCTTTAAATGCGTTACATGATTTTTGTAAGCTATTTGCAAAAGCATATTTTATATTAAAAGATAGTAAACGTTTATAATTTTAGCAAAACGCTTTTGATTTTTCAGTACACGCTGTTGTAAAACTGTTAATTACCGAAAAGACTTATTTACGTGGTATCGTACTATATTAGCAACGAATTTAAGCAATTAATGGTCATCGAAATAACAAAGGTCATTGGAAAAGGGTATAAAGCGAAAAGTCTCTTGTTCAACGAAATATCATGCTTTTAGAATGCATGTGTAATATGAAGTTTTGTTCTTCTTTATAGATACGTAACATTTGCTCAAATAGCCATTATGTTTCATTTTATTAATAAATAGCAAAAATGTATAATAAAAGACTGTGAAAATATTGGTATGTTAAGGTTAATTGAAATATAATACAATTAAATATTTTTGTAGCTTTAAACACATATTTTTTTCTATTCTAATATTCTACATTAATTTAAATAATTACTTAAAATTTCCGTAAAATTAGATTGTTCCAAGAGCTACACCCCCGTGACCTTTGTTACAATTGCTTTATTAATACACGTTAATTTTGATAGAATAAATTCAGCTAGAAGAATAGAGTAAAATTAATCGTCTTCTCGTAAAAGAAGGAAAAAGTGTAAAATATCATTGCCTATTCAAGTAACTGAATTCATGACGATTTTCAGTTGCTTTTGAGCTACTGAAAACCTACCAAGATTTCGAGCCGAATGGAAGATTTGGACAAAAAGAAATGATGGAAAAAGAAGCAAATGACGCAGAAATGACAAAGAAAATAAAATGAAAAATGGGAAGCCGAAAGAATCACGCTCACGCGCATAAACTGTTTTAGAGATTTATTTTTACGAGTGCGTATGTCGCGTGTACGTGTGCGAACATGCTATGTGTGCGACTAAGTATTTTAATGTGCATTTGCGCGTATGCATACGAATAGAGAAGAAGAAGCAGCGAATAGTACAGAGTAGCAAAGAATATGAAAGGAATAATGAGATACAAAACTTTATATAAGGACTACAACAAACCTAGACTTAAAAACAGATGCAAAAAAGAAATAGCGAATAATATAAAATCTCCCATTAGCTATTGTTCAATTAGAATCAATTATTTTATCACACATTACATATATGTATACGCGACATTGTAACTCTGTTCATTTTTTATCGGTGATACGACATAACAATTTACTGATTCTTTAATTATAATATGATCGATTTATAACAGAATTTTCATTAATTGCGCAGAAGAAGATATACATTTGTAAATTTTCATTTATATTTCGACAAATCTTGAAAGATTCATCGTTGTTCTTTATACGTTATTATTTTTCCCGATATATGAAGATATGATAACCGTTATTTTTGTAATTTTTCTGCCCTGCTTGGTATCACTGAAGGAAATGACCAATACACATATGTTATGATTTTGCACTTGGTCGTTACACTAGCAGTATTGTTTTACAGAAGAGCAACATATTATAAAGATACAAATATGTACATATATACACCCCACATATATATATATATATATATATATATATATATATATATATATATATATATATATATATATGTATATATATATATATATTTGTATCAACACATATGTATACCTATTATACTTTCTAAGATGTACATTCTTTCATCTTGTGCTCATTAATAATTAAGGATAAAGACTACATAGTTATATCTTTTATCCACATAGTCACTGTATAAATTAAATAACCTCATTAAAATTAATATATAAGATTCTAAAATAAATCTTGAATTTTTCTCGCTATTCAATAGGACATAAATAGCAACACGAAAGGAAAAAATTAGTAATTATAAAAAAAAATGATGACTTTGCCTTCTGAAATATACAAAAAGAAAGAGAAGGGAAAATGAAGAAAATTCTATTTAGATAAAGTAGAATCGATATTTTACATTCAGTACTAGTTGACACACAAAATGTAATTATTGTATCTTAAAACAGGAGAAGCAATAAGCAAGAAAAAAAATAAATAAATCGCGACTAAATTAGCACGATTTTAAAATCGATAATGTCGTGTAATTTTTATAATTTCACAGTCGCCCAGTATTTAACAATTTTCTAACAGTTTTTTTATGAAACAAACACGTAAGATGGATATTAAGTCGTGTCAATTCGTTAAAACACGAGTAGTATTAGTCGGTTAATATAATTCATGAATTGAAAAATAGAAGGAAGAAACATTTTGCGATGAATTAAAAGCTATTGAATTGTATGTAATTAAAAAGTTATCTAAACGTACCGTTGTATATATTAATTCTTTCTTCTCATTACGTATTCTTCCTTTAATTTATTCCAAAAAATTTTGTTTTCTATCTTATACTTTATAACGATTTTAATTTATTGTTAAAATCATTTTCAACTTATATTATTTTATATGTGACTAGATAATATTAAATTTATATAGAAAAATGATTTTTTGTTAATTTATTTTTAACTTAAAAGATAGTTTCATTAATTGCAATGTAGTATTAGCAAAAATTTGAATACAACATTTTGTCTATTCAATATCTATTAAATTGCTTAAATCATTTTTAGAAAATTTTAAAAATGAGCCATTAAATAATCAATTAAATGACATAACAACAGGTATATGCACAAAATAATTTCAACAATGTAAGATGAATGTATTTAAATACGCAAATATCAGGAATGTGACAAGTGTATATAAATATATTTAATTGTATTGTAAACATGAAAGTTTTAAATTGTGACAGATGCAACAAAAGCAATTTATTTGAAATCTACTATTCTTTCCATGATTATTATATATGTATGTATATAAATACATTTTGTTTCTGTCAATAGCACTTATAAAATGTTTTCAAGTATTATACATTCAAACTGAAAAAAATGGAATAATTTGTAATTAAAACACAAAAGTTGATTTATTTGCTGCAAAATTTTCATTCTTATATATTTAATATGTAATCATAGTAGTAAAGAAAAAGTTATAATAACTTCATTTACATTTAAATTTTATAAATTTTCGAAAGATAAAATATTCTTGAAACCTTTAATGGTACAACTATTTCATTAAATTTATTTCTTATGTTGAAATTCTATATTTTATTGCTAATGACATTTTACATAGTTAATTTATTAAAATGACAAGTATCAGAATGTATTTTTAAAAAGGAAGAAAGAATAAAACATTAAAAGTATACCTTCTATAAGAAAATGTATGCTTAATGATGAAGGATGAAGGAGGAAAAAATAAAGGAAAAAATAATACTGTGAAATGAATATGAAATATAAGTTCAAAATTCTGCAATTAAGAATGTAAATTTCAACATTCAAGAATTCTCATAAAGTAGTTATATGTACTTCATTTTTTTAGACATTAGATACAATATATATATTAAATAATATAAATTTTGTTCAAATTTATTTAAAAAAAGATATCAGTGATGGCAGAAAAGTTATAGCCATTAAGGGTTCCTTTGATATTCTAAAGAAAACTATATCTTACGAAAGAATATTTGTAAACTTCGTTAAATTTATTGCTAAAAATTTACTATACTGCTATACCATGCTGATTTATTATAACCCAAGTCAATTGAAAAATCACATGTTACATACTATTGTTCAAATATATGTTATATATTGTTATCGAAAATAACATTTTTATGAATTTCTATGCTGGAATAAGGATTGCAACTAGTAAAATAATATTGAAATAGCATTTACTGCTCGTGTTTGTCGTGATATTTCTTCCTAAACTATATAATTTCTTTCTAAAGATAAGATGTATAAAATTCGAATCCAATTACTGAGTGATGATTTTATCTCCTTCCAATAACACTTCATGATTTAATCGTTAAGAAAAAATAAAATTTATGCCAGAACTATATAGTAACCTTAACACTTTTTCTCTCTATCTTTTAGCATGAAAAGAAATACCTAACACTTTTCTTTCTGTGGGTTTAATAAATGTCAACATTTGTTGCATATTAAAATTTATCTATACTATATTATGATTTTTGCCTAATATTTTAATATTCCTAATAAATTAGAGATTGTTCTTTAGAATGTCAACAGTATAACAGATTACTAATATTTCTTGTACCAGAACCTATCACAGAAACTTTAATAATACTTCTAACATAGTTGGTCTTATTAATAACTCATGCCTTGAAAATTTTCTGCACTTATAAAAGTCTTCTGATACCCATCTTAATAATGATTACAATGGAGTCGTATAGTTTCACAATTAAATAATGTTATACATGCAATATATACATTATCCAAGACAGTATTGTTTTAATTCATAAAAATCTCATTCTTTTCTTTGTTACTATATCGTCATTATTCTTTATATAACAAATTATTTATGCCCATATTTGAGTAAAATAATTCTGTACTCACAAAAGTGATATTTTTATAGCAAAAGATAAGAATACCTACTGTGTATGTTTAATAAAGAATATAAAACAATAAGTGTGTTAATATGTAAGGAAATATGAAAATTTAAAAATAATCATATAAATAATTTTTTAAGTCATTTATTGTTGCACAAGTATTTGTTCCATTCATAAATGGATAATAATTAAAATTCATAAACAAACTATACGGCTCAAATTTTAACAAACAAAGAAGGTAATAAATGAAATCCTTCAAGTACACACCAAAGATTGTAATCCTCTACCGGTGTTTCTCTCATACATTAAAAATAGATGTTCTCCTATTGATATTAATATTGTATCTTTCTTCTTTTACCAATTACTTGTTCATGGTAACTCTGTAATCTTTTGTAATTCTTGATGTCTTCAAAAGTTGAGTATTTTTAAAATCTTTCATCTGTTTCTCTTATGTAGAATTTCACTTGATTGTCTATGGCTCAATATTTTTTATCACTAGGAATTATTAACAGATTTCGTTTAAGTCTATATATTTATTGGTGCTGAGTGTGTATGTGAAGTACAAAATGTATATTATTAATTTTATGTTCATCATTATTACTAAAATCGTTTTGTCAAACTTTTGCTTAACCACTTCTGTGTCAATATCTTTTTAAAGAAATCTATGTAAACCATTGATTATTAAATACAAGCAAAAATTTATTTAAAAAATGTCATGTTAAAAGTAATAAAATAATTAATAATTCCTGATCAGATACTGAAATGGCTCATGCAAAAGTAAAATATTACAATTTTATATTGTGGTATCCCCAATTATAACAAATAATTAATTAGTTAATTCAGTATATAGTTAATTTACAATCTGTGTAACAGTATAATATAAGATACTAATATTGTACAAAGCAAAAGAATTAAAAATCAAAGCACAATTCATCATTTTATTGTTATATTGAGACTAGAACACCGGTAAAATATTTGCGTACAATATTGGTTGTAAGACATGAAATATTAATTTGCTTTATGCCTTAGACATATTTACTATAAATTAAAATAATAGTTTGTCATAAGTAATGGTTATTAATAGTGATTTATTATTATATATAAGGATAAAATAATTTGTGTATCAATTAATTATTACATTAAAGTGTTGATATTATACTCGTTCAACCTGAGTTTTAATATATCCTAAAACATTTCTAAGTCACATTTCGTGACGTTTTTCCATTTTTATAAAATGTATTTTTAAAATGTCATTATATTATATACAGTCATAAAATGAACAAAATTTATTATGTAAATTATAAAATTGTATATTTTTATTTTATACAGGAGCATAATTTACTATTTAATAATATTAAAAGAAAAATATTCCAGAACTTGAAGTCACTGCATCATATATAAAGGTATTATGAACTGGTTTATATTGATTTGTAACAAATTTTATAACTTCTTGAGCTGCAAGGCCACCTAAAAATGCTGATACTGAATGCAACTCCGCTCCGCCAAATCGACAAAATTCATGAACATAATCATCTTTTACCAATGGTCCACATCCCCATTCATTCAGTAACTTTGTTATGCATGCCTAAACAAAAAGGACAATTATATAATAATATTCATATTTTTTCCTATTAAAATAATTATTTTATATGAAACATACCTTAAGCTTAACTATATCAGGTTCTACTTGATCATCAAATTCTCCAGGATATGAATTATATTCTGTTTGAAATTTTTCAACTCCCCTAAGAACAACATAATAAATCATCATACTCTCGGGATTTTCTAAACATTGCACTGAAAAGAGTAGAAAATTATTAATTACTAAATTATGTCACTCACAGGATGTTTAATATTTTTAAAACTGTACAATTATTTTTAATCATTCTGCTTCCAAATTTTATAAGTTGTTATATAGTACCTATATTGCTTGCATCAAAAATTTTAGAATCATATTCATCTGCGATACACGTTCCCCTTTGGACGTGTATGTTCAAAGCATGTCTGCAGAACAACTTGACATCCCTTTCAGAAATGGAATCTGAAGATTTTCCTAATTGTCGTAACAATTGCAATGTACGTCGCCATACTGCTTCTGCATCAACTATCGCTTGTTTGTGATATCTATAATAAATAAATTTATCTAAATATACTAGAAAAACGATATCTTTATAATAAATGTCTTATAATAAAGAATCTCACATTTGCTGAAATGTTATATATTTTTCCGTATCTGCTGTCATATCTGGCAAAGTACCTTTTAATGGTAGTAATCCACCTCCCTCATTTTCAACAAAATCTTTTATTGCTTTAGCTATAATCCAAAATGAACTACTCTAAAAGTATATTAAATTAGTTTAAAGTAATATTATTCACTTGCATGATAATACTTTTTTGTTATACCTTAGCTGTTAAATTGATGCATTTATCATCATTAAGAATATTCATTACATTCTCAGGGATTTCAGTACATCCTATACATGTATTAACAGCTTTAATAGCTTCTTCAAAATTTTCTTCACTATTTGCAGTATCATTCTCATCTCTTCTCATTCCTTCTTTTATCATTTCTTTTAATTGGCTTTTTTCTTTGTAAGTTTTTGGTAATTCCCCATTATTTAGAATCCAATTTTCTAAAAATTTGTACAATATAACTAAGTATGGTATATGAGAGTGATCTTTAAAACTCAGTTCATCTAAATTTATGGAATCAAGATGCTTCTTTAATGTCTCAAATGGTTTATCTAAACGCAAATCTGGAGTTTCATTGTCTGGATGTGTTTCTATGACTGTATGTTCCTTTATTTGAATCCTCATATATGCAATAAATCCTATACTTCTACACACTATTAAAGGTATGTTTAATTCCCAAAGCCTTTGTGACAGAAGAATTAAAGATCTGAAAATTTTTTCTTTTAAAATATATAATTTAAAATAAGTCAAGTCTCTGCAATAATTTATTATTTATAATGATTCTTACTTTTCAACTAATGAAGTAGCTACAACAACAGTAAAATTGTTGAAAAAGTCAGGACTGTTGCATAAAATTTCTTCAGGTTCCTCATCTATATAATCACCTCTAACATCAGAATTTAATTCTAACAACATTTGTGTTGCAACCTGTGCTCTTGATTTCCCAATACAGTCTGCTTCTAGAAAGAAACTATTTAAAAATACACATTAAATAAATTTAAAATATTTTGATACAACTCTTTTATGTATAATTATTAACATCTCTGCATACATACTTTGCCCCAATATCTTCATTAGTAACCTTTTTTCCATCTACAATTGTAAATGCTCCAATGCCTGGTAAGACTAAGGATTTTAAAATTTCCGTACCAAGGCCTGTAGCATTTATGACACAAACATGTGCACTTTCTAACGCAGTTTGACCATGATCACCCCATAACCTATATGTTGATATTATTAATATATTAATATTATAACTAAATTAATTAACTTATTACAAAATTTAATTATTTGTCAGGCTGATTAAAGAAAATTATTTTATTATAAATATACAATTACTTCCAATTACCTTTCTGATCCTGAAATAGGATAGGTTTTATATATCTATAATATATAAAATATATACCTTAATGTATATGTATAAAATCTATACCTTAATTGTCTATCATATTTTCTGTTTCTTTCAGATTGTTCTGGTGATTTCGGTGCTGGTGATGCCATAAGGATAGACTAATAAAAACGAAATAATAACACAACACTTTAGTTCAGATGGATTACACTTCTGATCAAACTATCAAACTGACATACACAAAACAACCATAAGCGCAAATTTACTTATAAACTTTCACAAATCGTCATGAATAAAGTAGTTTCATAGATAGAACATCATAAGAAAAAAAAGTAACCCTTTACAACCTGAAAAGTTCAGTTTTAAATTTTATTGTACGATTTATTGAAATAAATAGTAATTAACCTCCACACATATATTATTACAGTTGTAATACTGAGTTATTGCAGATAAAATAATCATATATATCACATTGATTAAATTGATGTATATGTATGTGTTTGGTACATATAATTTATACTCCTGACAAATATAAACAATATTGTATGTAACTTATATTTTGTCATAAACCTCATTTATTATGTTGCGGGTTGATCATACATCGTACACCATGCTTTTGAATAAAAAGTTTAAAGTTATTTTTATTGCACTATGAAAATTTTCATTTTTTTACAGAAATGGTAGGTAATTAAAATATTGAAATGCAATCAAAAACATATCTTCAATTAACTTTGGCAATAATTAAACCACATGTTGTTAAATCTCCTTTTGTGCTTCAGGTAAGAGGATATAACTTAAATTTAATGCAAATTTGAGACATATATACAAATGTATACTTTTAAATGGCAGCAAAATAGGGTTGGTGGAACAGTTTATTTCCATTTCTGAATAAGATTATGGTAATATTTAAATATTATTATAATTTCAGAAAATTCGAGATTCAATAATTGACAATAACTTAAAAATTGTCAGATCACGTAGGACAATAATTACTCAAAAAGAAGCAGTGTTATTTTATGAAGAACACAAAGAAAAGTTCTTTTACAATCGTCTTCTGACATTTATGTGTAGTGGCCCATCAGATATTTATATTTTAACAGATCACAATGCTATTGCTAAGTGGAGACAATTAATGGGTCCTACAAAAGTTTATCAGGCACAATATACTGCCCGTGATACAATTCGAGGAATGTATGGTCTATCAGATACAAGAAATGCAACGCATGGTTCTGGTATACTCTTCATTTTATAAATACCCATCTATGTTATTTGTGTATAATATAAAAAAGTGTTCTTTTAGATTCAGTTGCATCTGCAGAGAGAGAAATAAGAATATTCTTTAGTGATTTTAATTTTAAGAAATGGTACGAACATGATGAAAAATATTATAATTTAGGTCAAATTCATTTTGATCCAGTAGCTTTTGTACATACTATTAACACGAGTTTCCCTAATAAAGAACAAGTTACAAAGTAAATATTGTAAATAAAGTATTACTAAATATTTAATAATACAGAATTTTACAAAAGTTGTGTATATTATATACAGTTACTAAATATAAATATACATACATATATATGTATATCTATGTAGATGATGTATAATAATTCAGCACCTGACACAGAAATACCTTCAATATTTAGGAACAATAAAATAAGTTGATATAAATGTATATTTTGTAATCTTATTTTGGTTTGCTCTTTACTTGAGATTTAATAGAAGTACCCTTTATTTTTATACGAACTTATCAAGGATTAATCTTAATTTTCTCATATTACCTTTTTATATTTAATTATGTATTATCATTAATAAATAACATTTGAAGTTATGAGACATTAAACTTAGTTTCTAAATATACAAATAAAATCGATATACTTTCTTTTTAGCGATATTGATCAAAAGGTTTCTTCTTGTTCTTTGGTTAAATATGTAGTTAGTTGAATAATCAAGTATACGAGTATTTCAATTGAAAAAAGAAAACTGTTATATGTATATGAACTTATTTCATCACTTTCGAGTGCTGCTAAAAAGCATTTCTTAACTATCTTTTTAATTCTTTATGAAACTTCATCAGTTTTTGAGAGAAGCTTTTGGGATATTAATGTTTGATTTGATGAACTTTACAAATTGGTAAAGCTCCATTGAAAAATAAGGGAAAATAATTCCTGTTTCTTATACATTAAATTATATAACTGTATATAAAAAATAATAATTTAAGCATTCATTTTTACATAAACTTTTGGTCTTGAGAAAACTTTTATCCCTTCTTCTAATTTGTTCAGTTGTTTCTCTATTTCAATTTTTCGTCGCTGCGCCCTAAGGGTATCCACTTTTATAGGCATCATATTTAATTCAGTTACATAATCTTGGTAATCTAGAATAGTAATATTAATTTAAATAAACCACGATTTTACTTTAAAAAAAACTTAATTTTTAAATCACGTACTCTTTTTTAACATTTGCAATGTCTCCTTACGCTCATTATCAGGTAATGGAACATGTCCATTTGGACAGTTAGGATCCAATTCTTCTACTTTAGCTCTCTGTACCCTTTCTTGAATTTCCTTTCTGTTCTTAATATATCTAATCAAATAGTTTTTCAACAAAAAAGTTTTAGTCAGAAGATTTAAAATATAAGAAATAAAATTAAAAATGGTATGTACAAATTATAGATCACTGATATAATAATTGTTATTTGTAGTAAAAAATATAAGAAAAAAATCAAATCAATGAATAATAATAAATATATGTATAATACATATTTACATACTTTGGAACTACACCCATGCGATAATTTGTAGGAAGATTGTTATTATTACTATTATTATTGATGTTGTTATTCATTTGGGTTGCTATCTTGTTAGTTGCAGTGGTATGTTCTTTGTTTAATTTAATAAAATTTACTTCTTCTTTAGATAATACAAATTTGGAACTTTTTGTATCATTTTTAGCTTGTGTATTTTTTTCAACAACTCGAATATCTCCTTGATCTAAAGGTGAATTTGTTATACTTCTTGAAGATACATTAATTTCTTCATTTGTATTATCTTTATTTATTGATTCATAACGATTTAAATATTTTTTTGAAGGGTACCTACACAGAGAAATTATTATTAGCAAACTTTAGACTACTATAATAACAATAATAATGATAATGACCTGTACACAAAAATAGAAAATAAAATAACTCTGAATAAAATATACAAATATACATACTTAACTATTCCTTCAGAAAATAGATCATCAATTTCCTGTGTGTCCAATGTCTGAATACCTTGATTTCTAACTTTAATTTGAACCTTTATATTATTGTCAGTATCTCCGATTGATTTATATGAGAAATTAGGATTTGATGAAATATTCTCATGTAATTTCTGCGTACATTTATGTAATCCTTTATTTTCCTTTTTTCTTTCTTTAATTAACAAATTATTACTTGTTGAATGTATTGTCTTTTTCATAAAAATATTATCTTTGTCTAATGTTGAGGCACTTATTTTCTTACACAATTCTTGATGCTGATCTAATTTACTATTTACACTTGTATTCGCATTATCATGTTTTTTTGTTTGAAGATTTGTATTAACTTTTGGTAAAACATTATTATTTTGATTATTACTATAATTATTATTATTAATTGTTCTACGGTTGGATATTTGTGATTTTTGTACATCTTTTGTTCCTTTATTAATATGTAAGTGATCTATACGACGAAGATTTTTGACATTTTCATGTATGAAATTTTTTCCTTTTACTGATTCTAAAAAAGAAAATATTAATTACTAAATAATTTGCAATAAAAATGTAGATAACAATCATTACAAATAATAGTAAATATAAAGTTACTATTTTAATATTAATAAATAATTTTGTAAAAGACATACTTGAATCAGGAAAAATGCCTTTTAGCGTTGTCATGTCCAATTGTTATTTAATAACACTGCCTAAAAGTGATATTTTTTCTTTCTTCGTTAATCCATAAAATAAACAATTATGATTGTAATATTTATAACTGAATAATTTTTAATGCATAATTTCCTTTACTATTAGCGTTACTAAATAAACAATGTTGTTTATAACTCGAAATATACAATATATAAAAATGATTAGAAAAACAGTATAGCCAACACAATTATTAAATTTATTCTGCTGGGAATTTGTATAAGGTATTGAAAATCATTTTTGTATCCATTTTATGAAAATATACAAAATAATTCTTAGAAGAAAGCCTAATTGTGATCATTTTAAATGAACAAAAAAGAAATTGTATAAAAATGATGTTTACCTAATTAATGAGATTATTATTCAGTAATATAATTTTATTAAAACGGATCAGAACATTCAAAAAGCACATTTGCTTTTTTTTTATGAGATTACACAATGCTTTTACACGAATTGATTTCTTAAATAATTTTGTCATAATTATAACATATGTATTTATAATATGATACACATTGCAATCATTTTTTATAGGCTATCCAACGTGTTGAGTTGATTGAAGTAAATAAAACAACGTGATCAGGATCCAGATAAAACAGGATTGCTTCACAATCTTGAGATATTATAAAATAGAAATACTCCGAAATAGCTTTTGAAGAATGTCTTCCTTCGATGAAAACTACAACTTTGCATACTGAAGGAAAATATAAACTATAAAATAGGAAATATAAAATTACATTCTCGAATGTTAAATTTCTAAGTAGAGGAACCGGACATATTCGTCAAACTAATTTCAGAAAATATATTTCTTAACCTTTAACCAAATATATCAAATTAGGAAGCATAGATAAATCTTTTCTACACTAACGAATACAAATCTGTTCTTGAAAATCATAATTTGTTAGGGACTATAGACTAGCCCACGATCGTTGCATATGACTGCACCGGCCAATAACTAGAGCTTCATATACCTTGTGACCAATATCTTTTCCCCTAATAATTTAATTCATTAAATTGACTACAATACATTTGCTGCATCTTTAAATAAATTTTAATGGAATAAAATCTTGTATATATATTATATTCAAGTTAAAAGTATTATTGTATATAATAAAAAAAATATTAGTGGAAGATATATTATTCAGATCACTTTTTATTATAATTTTTTAGATAACAAAATTTTATTATTTCGTATTGTTTTAGTTACTGCGTTAATAAAAATATTTATATATTAAAATAAAATTAAAAATGAAGCTACCTTTAAAGTAGTACAATTTATTATTTTTTATACTCATCTTTACTCGAAAATACGATTAGAAACAATAATACCAGATTATATCAGTAATTATGATGAAACTTATATATGCAAAATATATATGTATTTTAAACTATATACTTTCTGTGACTTATTGTATATTATATATTTTTATATAAATAATTGATTACGAAATGATTAATCAAATATGTTATCAATTTTTAAAAATTGTTATTTGAAAGAGAATTATGTAAAAAACAAAATTAACTTTAGGATATAAACGACACATGATCATGTATTTAGAGTTAGACTTGCGAAAATACCAGTGTAGCTTCTTTATTTAAATTGATTTTAACATTTTAACAATTATTAAATAATATGAATGAAGTATAAATAATAACACGTGTTTAAAGTGAACGCTTTGATTTAAAAAAGGACTTTAAAAAGTACACGGTATCCTTTCACTTATTTTCTATATTTTATCATTTAAAATTTCCATTTCCCTGATGTACTCTTACATCGATTTTTACATTATTATGTCATCTTTAAATAACTAAGTTATAAAATCTCTTTTTTAAATAGATATAATACAAATTGTAATTGTTTAATCATATAAAATAACATTGTTTGGTACGTTAAGTTTTGGTCGTCTTTTGGAACAGCGCCTATACTAAGTGACTTTAGCCGTTTGGAGATGGATAGTTTACCGTGTAGACATCAATTTACGGTACAGGCTTGAGACAAAGCGTAGGGTAAAAATAATATTTTTTCTGCAAGATCAATTATTTAATTGCCAATTGGACAATAAAATAACAAAATAGTGCGTTTGACAATTAATTAATTTCAGTCATTTATCGACAGTGGTGTTAATTCATAGCTGTAATCTTGACAGACGTTTTATACTTGTGAAAATTTCTGTTGCCGACGCAATTTTGTATTTTTATTACAATTTTATTGCAGGTAAATCATGAAAACAATTTCTGACTTAAGGTTATTCTTAGAATTTCTTTTATTTTCAAGTATTTTATGAAACACTTCTATTATTTTCGAAAAATGGGATTGTATGTCAAACCATCGTCTTTTGTTGCGTTAGCCAATTACACAGAAAATGTTTTCCCGCCATATTAGTAAAACTTGCTTCGGGTATGAAATTTTTAATAAATATTAGTTTTAACATTTAATAGAAATGAAAACTTTTATGTCACGTTTCGAATATACTTATACTATCTTCCCGTTACGATTATTTAATTTTATTTTTATATTATATTTATACTTACTAATCCAAATTTAATTCAATTGTACTCTAAATTTTGAACAAATGATCTATACAAATTTATATTAAAATTAGTTGAAATAAAATTTTATTTATTTTAAAAGGATAATTTTATTATTATTTTACAATTATATCTCAATAATATCCTGTCTATTTAATATGTCAATAATACTAATAATGGAGCGTTATAATATAACATAACTTGTAGTATGGTTATAGAAAAATTTTCTGCTTAATAAACAACTACGAATAAAGAATGCTATACTTGAAATATTTTTTCATACATGGAGAATGTTATTAATAATTAAAATTAAAGCTCTGTAATAAATAATTTATATATAGATTTGTAAAAGAAAAAATGATGATATTGTAAATATTAATCTGAATAATTAGTTATCAATTTCAAATGTAATTTAAGTATTTAATGGATACATAATTGTAATATTAATATTAAGAGAAAAACATTCTTAGAAGCTATGTATTACGAGCAAGTATTTCTTCTCGTAATAAAACAATGCTTTGTAATATACCTAAACATTATAGTTTATATACCTTGAAAGAAAGAATTATTTGATCACCTTCACATATTAACAATTATAATAATAGTTAGATATGAATAAATAATATTTAGATATAATATGTAATTTGACATCAATTGAAATTGTCATAGTCTATTATATATATTGCATTGAAATTTTATAGTTACATAAAAAGACTTTTTGCAAACATGAGTAATACAGTAGAAAATGGAAGTGGTGATAATGCATCAAAGAAAAAAACTATTGAAGGTATATATCAAAAAAAGTCTCAGTTGGAACATATTTTACTACGTCCTGATACTTATATTGGTTCTGTTGAACCAATGACGGAAATGATGTGGATTTATGATAAAGAAAAAGAATCAATGGTACAAAAAGAAATAAAATATGTTCCGGGATTGTACAAAATATTTGATGAAATATTAGTAAATGCAGCAGATAATAAACAGAGGGATCCTAAAATGGATACAATTAAAATTGAAATTGATCCGTAAGAACTATTTAATATCTATTAAGAAATGGATAATGTATAATAATAATTATATGAATTATAAAATGAACAATAAATGATAAAATTAATGAATAATAAATTTTATTTGTAGAAAAAATAATGTTATATCTGTATGGAATAATGGTAAAGGCATTCCAGTGGTAATTCATAAAGAGGAAAATATGTATGTTCCTACAATGATATTTGGCCATTTGTTAACATCATCTAATTATGATGATGAAGAAGAAAAAGTAACAGGTGGTAGAAATGGCTATGGTGCCAAATTGTGTAATATTTTTAGCCACCGCTTTACTGTGGAAACTGCGTCTAAAGAATACAAAAAATGTTTAAAACAAGTAATTATCTTATAAAAACATTTGAAATATTTGTTTTATAGTAATATGTGTCTGTAATTATTTAAAATAAATATTTATAGACGTGGAATAATAATATGGGAAGTGCAAGTGAGCCTAGGATCAAAGACTTTTCTGGCGAAGATTTTACAAAAGTCATATTTTCACCAGATCTATCAAAATTTAAAATGCAGTCTTTGGATGATGACATAGTTGCTCTAATGTCTAGAAGAGCTTATGATATAGCAGCTTCAACTAGAGGTGTTAAAGTCTATCTTAATGGTACTAAGATTCCTGTCAAGAATTTCAAGGACTATGTTGATTTCTATATCAAGGGTAGAGAAGATGAAGGTGGTAATCCTTTAAAAGTTGTATATGAAAGTTGTGGAGCTCGTTGGGAAGTAGCCGTTGCTTTATCTGACAAGGGTTACCAGCAAATGTCTTTTGTAAACAGTATTGCAACAACAAAGGTAATAGATATGATGAAATAGAATAGATGAAATTAATGTTTATGTATAAAAAAATTGAACAAACTCTTTTGCAAACAGGGTGGCCGACATACAGATCATGTCACAGATTTAATAGTGAAACAATTAACAGAAACATTAAAAAGGAAAAATAAGGCTGGAGTAGCAATTAAACCATTCCAAATAAAAAATCATTTGTGGATTTTTGTTAATTGTCTTATTAATAATCCCACATTTGATTCACAAACTAAAGAGAATATGACATTGCAACCTAAAAGTTTTGGATCAAAGTGCACACTTAGTGAAAAATTTATTACAGCTGTAATTATTAAAATGCAATTTTATTATTAATATAATACTTGTCTATATATGTATTAAATTTTAATTTATACTTAGGTAACGAAAATCGGAATTGTAGAAGCAGTTTTGACATGGGCGAAATTTAAAGCCGATAGTCAGTTACAAAAATTGGGCCCCAAGTCAAAACAAAGAAAATTGCAAGGTAAATTTCGTATATATTCATATGATACAAATAATTTTAGTTATTTATATAATCTTTTATTTCAGGTATACCAAAATTGGAAGATGCTAATGATGCTGGAACTAACAAATCATTAGAATGTACACTTATATTAACTGAGGGAGATTCAGCCAAAACCATGGCTGTATCTGGACTTGCGGCGATAGGTAGAGATAAATATGGTATATTTCCTTTAAGAGGTAAATAATACAAACGTCATGTAAATGAAAATTACTTAAATTATATATAATACTATTTATAAATGTTTTCAACTTTAGGTAAAATTTTGAACGTAAGAGAAGCAACACATAAGCAGATTTTGGAAAATGCAGAAATTAATAATTTAATAAAAATTCTTGGACTCCAGTATAAAAAGAAATATGAAACTCGAGAAGATTTAAAAACATTACGTTATGGAAAAATGATGATAATGACTGATCAAGATCAGGTTAATTTTCTATTAAATTTTGCATTTCCATGTGCATATTTTAATTGCGTAATAACATAATTATGTTAAATGTATTTATTAGGATGGTTCTCATATCAAAGGCTTACTAATTAATTTTATTCATCATAATTGGCCGTCATTATTGAAATTAAATTTCGTAGAGGAATTTATTACACCTATTGTTAAAGCTTCAAAAGGAAATCAAATATTAAGCTTCTTTTCAATGCCAGAATTCCAGAAATGGAAGTCAGAAACGGAAAATTTTCATACCTACAAAATTAAGTACTACAAAGGTTTGTGTTTCTATTATTTTACAAATTTTGTTGTTTTTTTGTTTGGGATGCATAAAAAGATCTGTTACTTATAGGTTTGGGTACTTCCACTGCTAAGGAAGCAAAAGAATATTTTGAAAATATGACTAGACATAGAATTCGATTTAGATATGATGGAGATCAAGATGATCAGAACATCATCATGGCTTTCAGTAAGAAATGTGTTGATCAACGTAAAGATTGGTTAATGAACCATATGGATGAAACAAAGAGAAGAAAGGAAATTGGTCTTGGAGAACGCTTTCTGTACGAAAAGGATACACGGACTGTGTCCTTTTCTGACTTCATTAATGTAGAATTGGTTTTATACAGTAACTATGACAATGTTCGGTCTATACCAAATATGATCGATGGTTTTAAACCTGGACAAAGGAAAGTATTATATACATGTTTAAAACGTAATGACAAGCGTGAAGTAAAAGTTGCACAATTAGCTGGTTCTGTAGCTGAACATTCAGCATATCATCATGGCGAAGTTTCTCTTATGTCAACCATCATTAATCTCGCACAAAATTTCGTAGGAAGTAATAATATAAATTTACTACAACCAATTGGTCAATTTGGTACGAGACTCGCCGGAGGAAAGGATGCAGCGAGTCCTCGTTACATTTTCACAATGCTCAGGTATACATGAAATTGCATATACAGAATGTCTGTTTTATCTGAACAAAGTAGAGTATCTCATGAAGAACTAAAGTATCAAAGAAATGTTTTTGTAAATGATATTTGGCATAATTAAGGACATATAATATAAATTGTTTTTTCTCTAAAATAAACAATCTCTCTTAAAGCATTTTTTAAATACTTTCAGTTATTTATTACCTCATCAAAATGAAACAGATATTTTGTACAAGAAACAGTCTATATATATGTAATCTTCTCTGTTATTCACAGTCCATTAGCAAGATATATATTTCACAAACATGATGATCCTTTATTAAAACATGAATATGATGATAATCAAAAAATTGAACCTGTCTTTTATGTACCAACTATACCAATGGTATTAGTAAATGGTGCTGATGGTATTGGTACTGGATGGATGACAAAGATACCAAATTATAATCCTAGAGAAATAATTGAAAATTTATATAGAATGATGGATGGTGCTGACCCAAAACCAATGGTAATATTTTTTTAAAATAGTTTTTTAATATTCATTGTACATGTATCTTACCATATTTTATCACATTTTCTACAGGTACCATATTATAAAAACTTTAAAGGGGTCATAGAAAGTTGTGGAGATTATAGATATGTTATTAATGGAGAAATCTCAGTGATAGCACCAGATAAAGTTGAAATTACTGAACTACCAGTTGGGACTTGGACTCAAACATATAAAGAAACAGTATTGGAACCAATGTTACATGGAACTGAGAAAATCCCAGCTATGATTAGGTAAATATAATTGTTATTTTAGTATCAGTGCTAAAGATGAATGATAAAAAGATATTTATTACTTGTTTTCCCCTACATTATTATAGTGATTACAAGGAATATAATACAGATACAGCAGTACACTTTATAATAATGATAAATCGTGATAAGTTAGTAGAACTAGAAAGAGATGGTCTTCATAAAGCATTTAAATTGCAAACAACAACAACAGTTACATCTATGGTAAAAGGCAAATAATATATTTAAGGTATTTAAAACTCAAACTCATTTATAATAAATTCATTTTTACAGTGTGCTTTTGACGAGAATCTATGTCTACAAAAATATGATAGTGTTCTTCAGATTTTAAAAGGTTTTTATAAAGTAAGGTTAGAAACGTATCATAAAAGAAAAGAATATTTGGAAGGTATATTACAAGCAGAGGCATCTAAGCTTTCAAATCAAGCACGATTCATTCTAGAAAAGTGTGATGGTACTATAGTAATAGAAAATAAAAAAAGGAAAGATATGATTGCTGAATTAATTAGGCGAGAATATGAATCTGATCCAGTCTTGGCCTGGAAGTTATCACAAAACAGGGAAGAAGTTTTAGTAAGTATTGTGTCTTTATTTTAAAACAACATATTTGAAATGTATTAAAATGTAATTGTTATGCTACATTAGGAAGCTCAAGTAAGTAATAAAAAGAAACTTATGTAAACAAAAACATTTATTACAACCATAATTTTTATTTTACTCTAAATATTTAATATGCAAATTTCTGTAACATATTGATAGGAAGAAGTAGCAGAAAATGTCGATGAAGAATCAGCTACATCATCTACAGCTATTGGAAAAGAGAACTTCGATTATTTACTAGGAATGACATTGTGGTGTTTAACGAAGGAAAAGAAAGATGAACTATTACGTCAAAAAGACGATAAATTAGCGGAATTGAAAAGGTTACAAGCTCGTACACCTATTTCTTTATGGAAAGAGGATTTAGATAACTTGTTAAATGAATTGAATAGAGTAAGCGTAACTTCTTTTTATTTTTAATAAGATAATATTTAGTTTTTCTCATATATACTATATTTTACTATAGTTAGAAGAAAAAGAACGAAAAGAAGAGCAGAAGTCTAAACAATGTATTAAAAAACCACCCTCAAAGTATTACACTTCTGATGATATTCGTCGAATAGTACCCATAATTGATACTGAATTAAAAAGAAAGATTGAAAAAGCAGAAATTGTATCTAAGGATAAAAAGGAGGGCATAAAGAAACATCAAAGGGTAAATGGAGTACACATTATTAAGTCTTCTTTTTTTAATAAAATCGCTTCTATATTTTTTGTGGAAATATAATATAACGTTTTATGTAACGTAATAGGTAAAAAAAGAACCAATAGAAGATAAAGATGAATTTGACATGTTGATTGAATCAAATGCCAAACCTATAGATGATAGATTGGGCAATTCTCCAGAAAAAATAGAAAAAAGAGCTGGTGGCAAAAAAAGTATATATGCTCATAGTTATAACAAAATAAAAAATTCTATGAAATTTATTAATAATAACCATTTACTATATTGATTAGGATTGAAACAAACAACATTACAATTTAAATCCAAAGCGAAAAAAGAAAAAGACGACAAGAAGAAAGATAAAGATTCTGATAGTAATGATGATATTGATTTTGGCAGTATTTCTCCTCCTCCAGCACCTCGTACATCTCGTAGAGCAGCAGCAGGTATTAATTTCCATTTGATATGTGTCAAATTTATGTGTATTTTTAATATGCTAATATTTACGAAGTTTGTTTTCGACATTACAGCTAAAAAGAATTACAACTATAGTAGTGCAGAATCTTCTTCTAGTGATGAAATACTCAGTATTTCTTCAGACATGGAGCAGTGAGTACTTTATTTATAATTATATAACGTTATATATACATACATAAGCAATATATTCTCATTAAATTTATTTTTTAGTAAAACAAAACCTACTACAGCTGTCATTAATAGCGATTCTGATGATATTCTCAAAATACATAAGAAACGTAAGTAAATGTTACTGTTATGGACTATTAGTTTAACATATTAATTATATTGTTATATTGATACGCTAATTTCATATAAAAATTATAATAATTATAATTATATCTCTGTACAAATAACAGCTAGTTCGGAAGAACTTTTTGATTCATTAGTTGGTAGTACTCCAGAAAAACAATCAACAAAAGCTCCTGCAGCATCTAGCGAAGAATCATCTTCAATATTCTCACCTCCGATGAAAGGTAAAGTATTCAATACCTTATTAATTGCGAAATATTACATTTGGTGTTGTTTGTATTGGTATCGGTATTGGTTTGTCTTTACAAAATATTTTATACAATGTCATTAATTTATATCTTCACTAATATTATACCTATCAATGTCACTAATATTATGCCTCATTATTTATGTTTTAGCTCCCGCTAAAAAGAAAACTGAAAATGGTGGAAAGGCAATGAAAAGGCAATTAAAGAAAAAAGTTGTTTCTTCTGATTCAGACTCGGAGGAAGTTATGTTTTCAAATAAACAAACTCCCGTAAGTAACAATGCAATTGATAAATAACAAAATAAAAACTATTAATAAAAATTTATGACATATCACCAAAAAATAATGCAAAAAGACATTTATCAATATTTTAAATTCATTTGCTATTTAATTGCACAAAAATTATTTAATTATACAGGTAAAGAAAAGAAAGAAGAAGTCTGAGTCGGAGGAAGAAAGTATTCTTAGTGCAGTAGATAATTCTCCGGTACCACCTCGAAAAACTGCCGGCCGTGCTCGTAAACCTATTTCATACGCTGTTTCGGATGATGATGAGGATGATTCCAACTGATCGATTTTGTACAATATTTTAAAGGCATAAACAAATAAACACGATCTTAATCACGATCTGTATGATCATATTTGATATAAATTTTAACAAATTTTGCCTTAATTAAGATCAAGGCAATACAATAATTTTATATGATATTGTACATACATATACTAGAATATATAAATTAGAATATTTTAAGAAAATTACATTTTACAGTGATAATTAAATAATATATGCATAGTGTGCAATGCGATAATACATTTGAGTCATGATTGACTGTATAACATTTGAGTATCTAAATATTTAAATAATATTCAATTTTAAAACATCTATACTATCTCTGTATGTTAATTTTCTGGAGAAAGATATTTAAATACTCATTGTTTTGTAAAAAAAAATTAATAAAATATTTTTGCACATGTTAGAATATCAGCTCATTGAAAATGGAATAATGTGTGATTTGTTGCAAAACTCAGTATCAGTTAAGAGAAACTTTTGTTATTGTAATAATAATGTATATATATAGAATGAAAAATTTAATTCATCTTCATGAAACACTTATTCACGCATTAACTATAACACATATTAACTACTGATCGCATACCTTCTATTAATAGTATTGGTATTGAATGAAAAATATAATTGATGTTCTGTGTATGCTTAATAACTACAAATGTAGAGATTCACAAACATATGACAGTAATGAAATTTTTGTATTTATAATACGGATAAACTATTAATTTAAACATTAAGACTCATTATATTAATTAACTTAAATTTGTTTTTATTTATTTTTTCTTTTTGTATGTTGGATTAATTTTGGAGCAAAACACATTTTTACAGACATCTAGCTGTGACATATCATTAATAAATAATGTACTTACCATAATATATGAAGGTAATTGTATTAATTAGCACATTCGTACGATTAATTATCTATATTCTGTGAACAAATTTTAATAAAGATAAATAATCTAATTAATCAAATAATACATAAAGAAAGAATATTAAGTCTCCTTTACAATATTTAAATATTGTTAAAAATAACTTTGAATATTAAAGTTATTTTA
This sequence comes from Bombus affinis, assembly GCF_024516045.1. Lineage (NCBI taxonomy): Eukaryota > Metazoa > Arthropoda > Insecta > Hymenoptera > Apidae > Bombus > Bombus affinis. The sequence goes on from NC_066348.1 coordinate 1,160,034, forward strand.
ATTTTTTTCTTAATACGGATATTATTCGTTTGTTCTACTATACCACTACATTTGTTCTCAATAAAAGAGAGCATAAAATAGTGAAACTATATTATATAAAAACTACTCGCTTCTTTTTTTAGAAATAATGTGATGTGCAGCTAATAATTTTAGCTGCACTACCTTTAAATTTTATAGGTGCCAAAGCATTTTAATATGTTGAATTATTAATATCTAATAATTTACTGTACGGGATGAAATAAAATTGATTTAAAAATTCCAAATGAAAACTTACATTAAAAAACAGACAGTTTTTATTTAAAATATTTTCCATTGGAACTATTTTTTTCAAAAATTCTAAGCGCACGTTTCAGACACATGAAACAGAAATGGATACATCATTGAACACAAAAATTTCAAAATAAATGAGTGGGTCAAAACAAGTTCATGCAATCTCCTAAGTTTTTACTAGTTGATTTTCTTTATAAAGATATAGGTATAAAAATAAAATTAATGTTTAAAGAATCAAAAGGGTCGATAGGCAGTGAAAAATACGAGGAACATATAAATGGCATAACTCTTGAAATATTGTTTTGTTTCAAAAATCAAATTGTCTTGAACTAAATAAATTTGTATGCTATAGTCAATATGCTAATAGTCAATAAAATTACAGATTATGAAAGTGATATGTTTTTTTCAGGTATATATAAATATCATCACAAGATATCAAATCAACCAAATGAATAACTTTTGAGTTTTTTGAACTGTATAATTGAAAAATATGGTTTTGAAAACAGTGTATTATAAGTAACTGTTCAGAATGGAATTATGTAATAATTGTATTATGTATTGTACTTTATAAACATTTATAGTTTTCTTAATTTTGCCAATTTTGTAACAAATCTTTCAATACATTATACTACAGGCTTAAAACTATTCATGAAAAAAAGGAATTTGATTTCATGATTCTTTAAAATTCGATAGACCCCATAAAAGCCCTTGAGACTAGAATGATTAAAATCTTCCAGTAGATCATCCAGTATGTGTATGTATATACTTCTTGAAATTTATAGAATTTACTCAATAACGTAACATAATTTTATACTATAATTAGAGTTAAGTATAAGTAAAAAGTTATGTTTTGTTGTTTATATACAAATATTTTAATCAAATTCAATGGAAATAATATTTTATATTATGTCCCTATCCAAAAATTTACCTAATGAAAGAAAATAATTTTATATCCACACATATGTATTGTAGGAGAAATATACACTGTTATATGTGATTCATATTTAATTAATAAGTTTACTAACTTTAAATTATACACAAATACGTAAATTTATTGCTATAACGTTTCATACAGCATCCTCGACGCAATTCCTGTTGTTTATGAGGAAGATCGTGACTATACTGACACGCAAGGGCGATAAAAAAAACTTTGTTTATTAAAGAATTATTTAAATTCCTCTTTTTTTAAAATGCATAATAATACTCCAAACTCTAGCATGCATATAGTTATAAAAGCACATAGAGCAGGAAATATTATTATGTAATGCTTTTCTTTTCGAGTTGACCCGTAGTTTTTAAAGAATATATCTGATCAGGCAATATCTGAATATTTGTGCAATGAATTTTCTATGAAAAAAATCTTATTCCTTGAATAAAAATTTGTTTTCGATATATGCATTTAATAGTTTTATTAACGATGCATTTTCAAGGAGTCTTCACTATATACAAATGCAAAATTGCTTCTATCGCAAAACATATAAACACTGCTTGGTGCAGATTTGTTTCATTTTTTATCATTACAAATAATCCCAAATGAGATTTCATAGAATAAATGCTCGTTAAATGATTTTTTTTTCGTTCTTTCATCAGTTTGACGTCTTATTAAATGATTTGATCTTTTCCTGGTAGCAATTTGTTGTGGTAGCAGAACGATATCCCTGTTTTTTAAAAGAAGTGTTTTTCGTAAATTTTACTGGCCAAAGTATACGCTATTTTTTGCCCAAGAATAGTATGCACCAATTGTCATTTTAAACTACAATAAATATAATAGAATATAATAAAACTAATCGCGATTATTTTAACCATTATGTTCAAGCAAAATTTCTGAACTAGGGAATTTTTGCTCGATTACAGTTAATTTTTTAATTATATAAAAACGATGATTGCATAAATATACCGAAAAATTGAAAATTTTTAAATTTGACAATTATGCATACCCGTCCTCGGAGAAAAAGTAAATGAATTTATTCATTTTCTGACTAGTTTGTCTTCGAACTTAGTTTACAAAAAGCACTTCCTCGTAGAGGAATTTTAAAAGTATACGCTTTCCTGTTTAATAAATTTGAAAACCGCAAGAGAAATAGGAGAGGGAAGCAGGAACGGTTGGCTTTTAGAATAGAAGCGATGGATCTAGTAGTAGACTCTGTTCAGACTTGTAATGTATTCTCCTCTGACCATTCTTTGCCAATCACGTTGGTATTGATTTATCAACCAATACCGTGCCCACATTGTACCAACAACTTACAACATTTTAACAACTTTCTAGTACTCCCAAAAGCTGCAGGTTGTCGACAGACGCGACTATAATACAAAGCAAGGGCACTTGATAAAATAACTTAATCTTCTATTTCATAATTATCTATATATAACGTACATATATAAAACAAATTATGAATAAAGAAATAGCAACCAGGTCGGTACAGTATCATGAATCTTACTTTAAAAATTTTTAATGCCTGATTATAAGAATTGTTATATATCACGAAATGTAAGATCATAATTATCGCGCCGAAGTCCACTCTAGAAAAAAATGAATCACTCTATTAGAAAATCATGGATTAAAAATGTACATGTGCATGGAGCATATAAACCGTGGACTGCGATTCTGTATGTTCTTTTTTATTTGGGAGCATCGCGATTCTTTTACTTTCTTTGCATTCGAACCTTAGACCAATCAATCCGGTGTAGATAAGCCCACTCATTTCAGAATAGGAACAACCAACCAAATCTCCTCGTGTGTGTATGTTAATCGTTATTAGTCATGATATAAGTAATAATGTTAATATTTGAATAAAGTAACATGATGTGCAGTCAAATATTCATGGAATACTTGGCTGCACGGAGGTCATGCGAGGATCCACCACAGTTGTCTTTCCACTGTCAATGCTGTCCTGTTCTTTACACCATATATATATATTATATCGGATTTATTAGTATATATATATATATAGTATAAATATATACACGCACACTAGTTTTAACAATCTTTCGTCACACTCATTCATCCATACGTAACTTCAGAAGAGAGGAACGTCTCCGTAAAGGCAAAGTCCCTCTACACTGCTTTGACGCGCTTTGCCTCGGATATTTTATCTTCCATTGCTCTCTTTATTTTCACCGAGTAATTTTCACTTGTAACGATTTCCGTCGCTATACTCCTTTGTTTCCTTTTCTTCGTAATTTGAACTTCACTTTAATTCACAATGACTTATCACATGTTTATCTGTTTCTCTCATTTCTTTTTAAACACTATTATCAAGTCAGCCCACTGTTTGATACAAGGAACGATAATACAATTGAATATTTACGAACACAACATTTTTGTCATGCTGAATAATGTAGCTTGTATTGTAGAAAGACGCAAGCTTCTGGACTTGCGGCGACCAGTCTCGCATCTCTCTTGCAATGTCCTATGTAGTTGGCCTGTAAGTATAGTTGTAAAGGTGTGGTGGAAGTGGTAGTGATGGCGGTAGTGGTAGTGGAGTGGTAGTGGTAGTGGTAATCGTGGCATTGGTGATGGTGATATTATCCGGTTTTTAGTATTTACAATTCGTTATAGCAACCGCTATGTTCCTAAGATGAGATGGTGTGCAATTCAATGTTCAAGATTTGGCATGTATTAGTATATCGAAGATTTTGTCTTTAGTTTTTTTCCACTACGAACTGCTTGACGCGTTCATACCACTAAACATGCCAATACTAAATGAGGTTTGTTGCTGCTGCTGAATCTGTTGTTGTTGTTGCTGTTGTTGCTGATTATTCGCTTGACGGCCATGTTTTGGCACTGGAGGTTGTAGATATTCATGTCTAGCTAATGTCAACACATCTATGCGCTCTTCTTTCCTATATGCTAGGCAACTTCTTATGAAACTCTGTGAAAGTAAAAATATTTACAAATAAATTTAGGATTTTATTTTCATATTGACAATTAATTAAATTTTTCTAATTCATATGAATTGATACTAAAATGGGGTACCTTTGCTTCGTTGCTAACAGTTGGTTTATTTGCAAATTGAACTTCAGTGGCTTTCAAAATTGTATTCTCTTCTAAAATTGTAGCTTGAGATTGATTATGCCCAAATGGCTAAAAACAGATTTTAGAATGTAAATCTTCAATGTCAATCTAATAGCAAATCAATGTTATACAGTTATTATACAGTTACTATACTTATACCTTTTTGCCATATAGACATTGATAAAATATAACTCCTACACTCCAAACATCAACTTTCGATGATATTTTTGGAGGATTTTTACCAATAACAAAACACTCTGGTGGGAGATACCTTTACAAAATATGCATATTACTAATCAAGTTTAACATAGAAAAATATAAAAATGTTTCTAATGTCATAAAGTATGTCTCTAAAATGAGGAAGTACATACCAATAGGTACCAGCTCCTTGAGATGTTAAATCCATTCCATGGTCTGGATTATAATTTTCCTCATCCATTACTTTACTTAACCCGAAATCCGTTATCTTTATTTCTCCACAAACATTACCTTCAGTTAATAATATATTACCTGCAAAATTACAACAATAATAGTATATAATTAAAAATTTTGCTTTATATAATAAAAGTAAAATTAAATTTTATATAATAAAAATAACAAGTTATATACAATAGAAATTTACCAGGCTTTAAATCATAATGTATGACTGGGGGTTTTATTTCATTGAGGTACTTTAATGCAGATACAACTTGCATAACAATAGATCTTGCTTCTCTTTCAGGTATAGTCTTATGCTGAAAATATTTAATAAAATATTTAATTAAGTAATACATAATAAATGTTATGTGAAAAATATGTTAATACACACACCTGCTTAAGATAAAAATCTAAATCATGGCCATCACAATATTCCAAGACAGTACAAAAAGAATTGGCGTCAATTTCAAATACATCATACAATTTCACAACACGAGGATGATCAAGAGCTTTATGTATATTGTATTCTCGTAACGCATGCCTGCATAAAGAATAAAAAAATATATACATACATACATACATACATATAAATATAAATATATATATATATATATATATATATATATATGTAAAACAATGTAAAAATATATCCTTATATGAAACTAATTAATGTCACCTATGTATAATTAAAACTAGTATTATTTTAAATATGTATTTTGTTGCAAAACTGTAATTACTTTTATTTTATTAATTAATTAAACTGCTTAATTCCAAAATAAAAAATTTCATTATAAAAGTACTTACTTAATATAATTAGCTTTCTTATCTTCTTTCCAGTCTTTATTTAATTGATGCACTTTACAGGCGACATATCGTTGCTCTTTTAAGTCAAATGCCTGTAAAAAGCGAAATACTTAAAAAATAATTAATTAATTGTTTACTAAAACAAATGTTATTTTGAAATTAATAATTTCGTTTCTATACCTTATGCACTTCGCTGAAGCCACCTTTTCCTAACAACATTAATAAAAGGTAACGTTCATTCAATACAGGATGAGAATTGAATCTCGATTGGTCCTCGTTGTGAATACGTTTCAGTTCCCTAATGTGCAAGTTTCGTTCTCTTTCGAGTTTTTCCATTTCTAATTGCAGATCAGCGTCTTCTTTTTTCAACGCACTTTGTCTTAACTAAAAAGACAATATATATATGAGATTACGTCAAAACTACGTTTATTGCAAATAACAATCTAAAAAATTTACTACCTTGAGTATTTCATCAGCTTCATAATACTCTTGCCACGTATAAGATCCAGGTACTGCATCTGGCTTTAAGAATGTAGCTTCTGTGCCATTATGCAAAGAAGGTTGAGGCTGACTACGTTTCCTACCAGTTTCACTGTTCGATGGCCTTTTTTTGAGTAGTAGCTTTTTTTGTTTATCAATTTCTTCTCGTTCAGTTGCGATTTCTTCTTGCCGTCGAGCTAATTCTTGAAACGCATAACCATCCGTCCAATTTTCTTGAAACGTTGCACCCACCCTTTGAGTTACAAATTGACCCAACCTCAGTCTATTTTGCATACACTTTTGCCTAGCCTCCTTTTTTTCTATGTTTGATTTTTCTTTTAATAGCTTCTTTACAACATCTATACACTTATTTATATGAGATTTGTGCTGTTCAATTAATTTTTGTTGATTAGCCATTTGATGCCTAAGTTCATCAGTTGTCTGAAAAAGAAAATATGTACTATTAATTATATGAAAATTCAAATACAAAGATATCTTATTATAATAATAAATAATAATAAAAACATTTAAAAATATTTTGCTTTTTATGTATTTTTCTTTTTGGAAAGAGAAAGAGAATTAGATGCATTCCCTATACTGTTTCTACTACTAATGTATAATTTTACACTCATAGCACATTTCAGAATTTATTTTACTTACTCTATTTAATTCATCAATTTTGTTGTTACGTAATTCTAAGTCTGAAGAGGCTTGAGTTTCAAATTCTTGTATCCTCTGGCAAGTAAGTTCTGTCTGAAATATAAATAACACATTTTATAATAAATACAAACAAACTACTGTAACATCTGATACATTTGTCAACATAGTTCATAAATACCAGATACCTTGTTGCACCCAAATGGATGTAACATGCAGTTTCAGTTTTAGTGCAATTTTTGATAATTTCATTTAGAAAAATGATCAAAGTTCCATCTTTGATAGAAATTTGTGATAAAGTTAGTTCTACACGTTATTTAATTTAATAGGCCAGCCCTCTTGCTATTAAAAGTAAAACTACAGAGCAAAACCCAAACATATAGATAGAACAGAACTACCACACAGGCAGCAAGGAAAACACCAAAAATGTATGCATGATTTAAGGTATGCATGTAAAAAATTGTAGGACACTGTATATTTTATACATATTTTTTTCTATAATAATTAATACATTGTACACTATAAAACAATTTTTTTTTAATTTTATCACTTTTGAAATATAAGACTATAGCCAAATACCAAGTCAAATACGGCAAACATGCACACCTATTTTTAATTTAGAAATCGAAATAAATGGAAATAAACAATTTTAATGACTTAAAAGCAAAACAAAATTTATTAAATAAGGAGTGACATTACAAGGTAGCCTGCACTCCTATGATAACAAATGGATACAGCGCTACAGTCCAGTCAGAAGTTAGCTGCAAATTTACTACAAACATCTGACAAGAAATGCCCATTACGAAACTAATTTTAGGAAATTAAGGTATATAAAAATCTATAAAATATACTCTTATACCAAGTTGCAATAAGAGATAATAAGAAAAATGTAAAACGTGAAATAAAAGGAGTAAATAATATTTGTAAATAAGATATCTTCTAATGAAAAGAAATGATATTACAAAGGAATGCAATTATTTTTTGAGAGATAAATAAATTAATTTTGAATATTTGTATGCTCTAGATACATAAAATTTCTTACATAGTTATTACTCCTAAATTATGGTTAAGTATTTGCTACATAGACACACAAGATCAAATTTTTAGTTTAAATTATATAACTTTTTTACCATTTATGAAGAAATTTTAAAAATTTGGACATAAAATTATACTATTTATAGCCAAGATTTTTATGGGTCGTTTCTTATAAAATGCTTGCAGGAATTACCGAATTTTGCTTACATTTGGGGTGTTAGTCTTCGCTTGCCTGACCTGGCTTGTCCTACTGAGGTTGGTAGGCCTTACCTGCACCTGCTTGCTGACCATCGAGCCTGCAGGTTGTGTTGAGGCTGGTGGAGGAGGAGGTGGAGGTTGAGGATGAGGTCTTGGCGGCTGCATCAGTGAAGAAAATTCTGCCACTGAAGAATTGGGTGTTGTTACTTGTGGTGAAAGGAGTTGTTGAGGCGATGGTGGATACTGTTGAAAAATAATTACACAAAATATCAGAAAGGATGTAAAGGAAAAAGTTACAGAGTCATAATTATATTATGGAAATGAAAAATTTTATATTAGAAATGATATAAGTAGTGTATGTCTATTTATCTATATATGTATACTTTTTATATTTACCATAGGATATCCCTGTTGAGGTGAAGGACTTTTAGCACCCCCATGCCGAATGGGGCTATTACCCAAGTGATGCTTTGGAAAATACTCATTTATTTTTTTATTTTCAAGAGCAGCAACAGATCTAGACCCCTTGCTTCCTATAGGTCCCCCAGTAATTCCCCCACCTCCATCATCAGCTTTACGTTTCCTTTTCCTTTCTGAAGGAGTTCTTGGTACCTTTTCTGGAGTATTTGGATCTACCTCCTTATCACTATGTGATGAGCCTAGTTATTGCAAAATAATCAAGTTTATAAAATGTTTTTGCTATTTTTAACTTATTTATTAGGTGGAAGTTCGTCTTTATCATTAAATGAAATAAAAATATACTGACTTACCAGTGCTCATGTTCGAGTCTTGACTATGAACTGACTGACCAGAGTTTACAGTTGATTGAGGTGCCATCTGAATTTGTGACCCAGCAGACATCTAAAATGAAAAAAAGAGAAAAAAATATTGATATAAAATAATAGCCGAAATATTCTTATTTACAGATACTTCAACAAAATAGAAAAACGACCATTATGATAGTAAATTAAAATAATGGTTATTAAAATATTACCATACAGAGTAAAAGTTATTATTTAATACAATTATTTATATCGCAAAATTTAATATAAGCCTCCTAGAAGAAACAACATGGAGAAAAATATCGCAACGCGAATCAAGATTCGTTACTTTCAGTAGAGGTTACACTTCGAAAATCATACCGGCGTACAAAATACTAGATAATAAAAATCGCATGTTATTAAGACACGATTTATTATACAGAAGGAAACTTAGGATAGAGAAAGACTAATAAGAAAAAAGAAAAACAAAGGATGTGCAAAGGAGAAAGAAGTAGGTTCAATGGGAAATGAAAAGAGAAAGAAGAGAATGAAAAAGACAGTACAGGAGAGAAAGAGAGAGAAGTGACACCTTCCAGGATAGCCTATGGTGGAGCCCCATAGTCGTATTTGCTATTTGAGCTAATAGACAGTATGTCAACCATAGGCACGGTTTCGCGCACAATTTGTATGTAAATGACAATAGTACAGTATGAACAAAATGTCCAATATATGTTTAGAGCTAGAGGAATCACGACAAAATGGAGGACCCTAACAGAGGGGAACGACGGAAGGGCAGGGAGTTACAGAGCTATAGAAGAGGTAAGAGGAAAGGCGATGGAAAATGGAGAGGGGGTGGAAGTAGAGAAACAGAGAGAATGGGAGATACAGAAGGGGGGTAGGAGGTAAGAACTCGATGGCAGAGGAGTGGTTAGATTGGGAACCACGGACGCGCTCCGCAAGGGGGCAGTTTTACTCACTGTTTCACATCCGAACTCTGGTCAAGTCGGATAGTTAACTGGCTTTCCTATCGTACATACTTTTCTGCATACGCACCAAATGTAGCCGCTAGGCAAACTGCCTTCAATGAACAACAACGATAACCGCGACGACACATACGTCATCCGATTTGTGACGTCGATTCTTCGATAAATTACGCACTCTTATTATTATCATCGGCGGCGTGTCAGCCACGTTTACTCCGCGCGCGGTTAAGAACCCGGATTAATGGTAAGTTCTCATGGACGCGGTCACGCGTTTGCGCGTTTGCCAGGCGGAACGCACACGTTCGAATTCCACGCTCTGTCACTGATGTGCACACGTTATTATAATTAAAAGTATCGCTGCCACAAGGCATTGTAAATATAGATGAATCGTTTATAAGGTTACACTTCTGTCATCTTCATTTTATTTGCCAATATTAGAAGTATTTCTTTCATACTTCAAAATTTCAGATTTACTCAAATTCATATCGTTCATTAATCATTAAATGTGTACGCATTTGATATATAATATATTAGTACGATAATCGTAAATATAAGCAAGAGCATGTAAACTTGAGTATCACGAAATTGCGATATATTTATTGAATAAACGAAACACTCGCATTCTACTTATATACGTATGTTTTCATCTTATTGAAAATGTAATGCTTTACTATCTTCATATGAGATTTTTTAAATTTTATCAAAGTAAAGAAAAAGAGCCAAATAAAGCATATAAACAAAGCAACAATAATAATATCCTTGAATACTTAAATTAGTTGAAATATATTAAAACTGTATATACTTAAAAACGTATTGTATTAATAATTAATAAAAATCAAGATATAAATAATAAAAAGATAAAAGCGCAATTTTTATGAAAATATCACTTGTCTTCGAACTATTAGAAATTAAAACTTATGTTCCAATTTTATTTAAATGTCTAAAATCGTATTGAATTTTAGGGAAACAAGTGTAGAGAGATATGTACAATCGTAGTATATGAATAAATATAATTTCCTCCATGAGATTATCGAGTAACAAGATTGTTTGAAAATAACAGCGGACGTGTGAAGCTTTAACGTAATACTCATGGTATACACTCATCCACTCATCCTTGCTTCATCACAAATACTACGAAGTAGAAGAAGATGAAAAATCAAAATTCGATTTAAATTACAGTCACACATAGGTTACAAATACCGAAACCTATGCCTATTGCAATGCAGAAAACTTATGTGTATCTAAATTAGGATAACGATGAATTACGAAGGTAAGGATTTTATGGCTTACGGGTGATTCGTTTCACTTTCTTGCACTTTACTGAACATGCCAGCAATCCAACAAAAGATAGGAAACTTCCTTATCGATGGATCAATGTCTGTGCCCGGAACTGGGCTAGAGGGCCGGGGAATCGTTTCTCCGGCAGCGATTTGCCTTTAAGTTAGCTTTGCTATGTGCGCTTGCGTTAGTGTGCGTAAGCAAGGAGGTTACATGGGAAGTAGTAACATATACGAACCCAGTGAATCGGGACATGCGGATTTTACAGTACACTCCTCTATGCCTCACGACTTGACCCTTCTATGAGCATAATCACCAAGTCGTATCGAACGATCCAAACGCCACACGTAAGCTATCCTTTGAACACTCACGAAGTTGGTTCACTTCGTATCTTCTTCAACTATGCAGTTCCTCTTGTAAAAGCGGCGTGCAGTTAGCGCGCCGGGTAAACAGCAACAGCACCAGCAGCAGCACCAAGTGCCGTCAATGGCCACGATAAACGGCATTACGCGTACGTTTCACGGGCCACAAGCGAGCCAAAAACCCCAGCGTAGTCTCGCCTAATCGAAACGGAACTGGAACTGTCCGACCACCGTACTGTTCGCATACTACTACCTAGCGGAGGTTTCTCTTTCTCTCTTTCTTGGCTGCTCTCGCACTCCCGCTTTCCTTGCCTCTCTTCTCCTCTCCTATGTACGGCAAATGAGCAACGCGCGAGATTCCGAGATGCGGCAAAAGGTGCAACCTCCACCTCCCCGCGACGGCGCTACTGCCCAACGATCACAACAGACAGGGAAGAGAGAAAGAGAGAAATTGCCGGAGTGCGAGAGGGAAACCAAGTGAGATCGAGAGACCTGCGAGAGGAAGCAGAGGAGAGGAGAGGAGGAGGAGAAGGAGGAGGAGGAGAGGGCAAGCAGAAGTTGGCGAGCTTGGTGGAAAGGGACAGAGGACAAGTTAGAAAGAGAGCTAACTGAGTGACGGAGAGGTTTTGTAGGGGTAGGGTCAGGAGAGGTAAAGGGGAGGAAAAGGGAGTCGGAGGGAGGCATATGAGACATTCCTTCAGTGAACGGGTCGACCGAGTGTGAGTGCAAGCGAGCCGGTAAAATCGATGTGGCGAAGTGTAGCTGTGCCACTACGGCGTGCAAAGGGTGTGCTGTACCCTATACGTGATCAGTAATTTGCCTTGTGACGTTGTGTCGTACAGTCAAATACATTATAGTATTAGGTGTTCAATTTTATGTATCGACCAAATCAGATACGTCTATGTAATAAATATCCACTATGTATCTAAGAAATATAGAACAAAATGTTTTTTTCGAAGTAATATACGCATATGTTCATTTTTTAATGTCGCTAACATGAATCAAAAGTAGGTATTAAACTGTATATATTACGGCGGCGTAGTACTCTTTTATATATAACAATATGCCTGTGCATAAATACATATTATTTATTACTTCTTCCTCATTTTCATTCTTCGCTTATTTAATTATTATATTATTGTTCTTATAATAGATATAGGATTTTAAAAATTATGTCAAGAAATTTTTTTACATGTGTCATTATATTATGATAACGTATTTGAAAAATTCTTCCGACGGCATATAAATCTCTCAATAAAATTTCGGTATCGTAATAATGAAATGTCGAAATTCTCAATGTTGGCAAAAGTACATACCTAATGCGTATATATAAACCTGTCGAAGCACGCTTGAAGTTAGCTGCAACATTGTTTTATTTCGTAGAATCTTGTCTGACTTGCATAGTCGTATTAAGTATCGTGTATTGAGAGTGGCACCTGCCTCGGAATCAGAAGAACAGAGCGCCCTCGCAGTGATTCTACTAGTTACGCTCCTGAAATACGCCGTGCCGACGTGTGTTTCAGCCAGTGCGAGGGCGTATTAGCGAGATGTAGACCTAGTGGTGGGGATTGAAAGAACGAAGCGTACGTATGAGATGACGGCTCGACGAACGAACATAACTGGTCAGACCGGCGGCCTGGCAAGAACGCATAATAGGTTTAGGTTGAATCACGAAGTGTTTCTTGCTATGTAATCGCGTTTTTACAGTGTATAGTGCGGTTCTATACTATTTATCATAGTGTTTAGTTTTCATTTTATTCTCACGATCGTTTACTAATTGCTCACATCTGGATACATTATCAATACAATTTGTCGATTAAAAATTGTTGTGATGTCTTATTTGTGTGTTCATAGCTAGAAGAATGTTTTTGAGCGATTTTATATTCGCATATCTGTGATTACTATGATACATTTCTTTTTTGTAATTTAATATGTTATTGTTATTTCGTTATACACAATTTGATATTGTGCGCACTTGATATCGTGATTTGAGATTATATCACTTTTGTTATTGTTATCACTTTTATTACAATTGCGAACTTTGATAAAATTACGAAATATCGAAGTGTGGAAACCATTACTAAAATAGTGTCAGCGTTTATGCGTGTCTTCTGTTTTCTGACAGCACAGTTGAACAAGACGACGAAATAGAAGTATGTACCTCATACTATCGATGCGATACTCAGACAAGGAGCAACGTTGCAATATTTCGGATACTGTGACAACATCGCATCAACTCAGTGTTTCCATTTCTCGATGTATGTACTGAATAGTTCTAGCATATTTACTTAACGTACAGTTCGTTCTCAAAAATTCGCTTTCTCGAAATAGAATTTGTGTTAAAGAATATTCACCACGTGTTCCATATTAGATTTAAGCATACGTGATTCTTTGTAATAATCAGATTTGTAATAAAAACTATTAAACTCAAGAAATTCATAAATTAATGTAGTTTAACAAGAATATTTCGATAATAAAATAATATAGTATATCTTTAAAAGATGTTTCGATTATTTTATCACATAGCTAATTGCATAACTAATCTAACATTTGGTTAAAAGATTAGTATAAATATAGCACGTACGATTAGCATAATGAATAAGGGAATTTCTAGATATTCGAAAAAATATTTTGATTTCTAAGTAGTATCGATACCTTACAAATAAAATAAATGTCTTGATAAAATGTCATAATATTTCTGGATATTATGAACATCCTCTTTGATATTAAATTTTAACAATTTAGGAAGTACACGTGACATATATAGACATCTTGGCATAAATATAAGCATGAAAAATAGGAAAGAGCTCAAGAGCACATTAACGTAAAAAAATAAAGTGAAGGTAGATACACGTTTAGCTCCTAGACCTTGCAATGCCATTCGATTGTAGAAAACAGTGGCGACAACAGCCAGCAATGTTCGACGTGACGGCAACACAGCAATGACTACCCCCACTCTTTCATGGAAGGAACCACTGTTTTCCCCTCCATGTGTTGCCTTAGCCCCCTCCAATGAACTCCCAATAGGTCGCACGCTCATTAGCCCAGTCGCGCACGATTCTCCCTCTCTGCCCCGTGTAGTCGCATGTCTCTGGCCGATCAGCTGGTCGGCCACGCGGCGTTGCCTCGTTGCCTTGGCTTGCGCTTTGCTCACTGTTCACAGCCACGCGGTTTTCTGTGTACACCGTTTCAGGAAAAGCTAGGTATGTTCCGGTGCCCCGTGTAAACGGCGTGTGCGCATTGCACACTACGAGTTCTCATCATTTTGCTCGGGTTAAAATATCCTCTTAAATATAGCGCAATCGTTACCGAATATTTTTATTAATTTTACATTTTCAACATGCTTATTTGTTTATTTATTTAATTCTTAAAATATTTTCATAACCGCGTTTAAATGCTATTTGTTACCTTCCCGGTGGTGTACTATTCAATGTATTATTTTAAATGATAATTAACGATAGCTAGATACTTTAACATAATTTTGAAATTTCTTGCTTTATAATACATTTTATATCAATTATATTATATATAAATTATATTAAATACATTATATATAAATTTTGATGTTATAATAAATCAAAGTTGTTAAGAGTTATTGATACAATGATACAACCAATTTTTAATCTAGATTGGGTTTAAAGTCTTGCCACGTATATTCCAGACTTTAACTAACTTTTACTTATTCCGCTGTTTGCAATATCTTTCATACATTTTAACTCTTTCGAAACCATTGAGACTATTTCCAAGTTGCAAGATAATTTTTTGAAAGACTGATACCACGCATTTTTCTGAAATTACGCAGTCCTATCGCAACATAGAATTCGATTAATAAATGGGATTATGCATTGCATGTAATGAGTAATAGTATTTTCATTAAATATATCACGAGAATATAGATTACATAATGTATCTACGAAAACGAGGGAAGCGTGAAACTGTCATAACACACACACAACGCGCGCACGCGTTGATAAATAATAGGTTATAAAAATAAGTAGCGTTCTCTTCCTAAATCTAAATTACTGAAAGCCAAAGTAAAACAATTAAATATTTGAAAGTATTGATTATTTGTAAAAATAATAGCTACATAATCTCATGGAAAGTGTGATAATCAATCTCGCAGATTATTAAATAATAATTTAAAAAATATTTAATTTAATGATAGCAAACATGATGAGTCTAAAATGACTCAAAAAACGTAGCGTGTTCAAATAAGGTTCAAAATGACTGATAATTCTTATATTTTTAATGATTTTCCAATAATTTTTCGAAACTATGTATCTTTTCGTAACTTTTCTGTAAATATTCGCAAGTGATACTCATAAATGAGTTGTATATAAGGGCAAGTAAAAAAACTAGATAGACAATTGATGGAAATGATTATTAACGTAATTCAATGAGAATATCTGTAGTCTTACATATTTAAATTTAATTCATAATATTTTCAAGTAATGAGTAGATAATGAGTCTTAAAAAATATATTCTGTCATGGCGTATATGTAATGAAACCTTAACATTCAATAAATTTTGCAAATTGTTAATTGGATTCAAATCCAAATTTTGTGTTGCCAATTCAATTAATTTGATATTTAAATCACGAAAAAATTTTTCTTGGAATGCTTTTTTGTACTTGGAATCATTTTCTTATGAAACGAATTCTTCGTTAACCTGTCAACCGGTAAAGTCGAGTTAGTTCGTTACTTAAATTTTCAATCTCTTGGATACAATAATTTTTTTACTTATGAATGTTACATTTTTTAGTGCGTTGTTTTATTTCTGCTGAAAATAAATTATATCATATTTATATTTGGAAGAATTGACTTACTGAGTTAGATTGATTTGTTTTTAAGTTAACTGTTAATTTTATGATTATAGAAATTTCTGATTAGAAGATAATCTGGTTATCAGGTTAAGATCCACTTTCAATAGTTTTCTCTAAATTTTCATTTATTAGTTACGATATATTTATCTATATTTATAATTTTATCTGTAAGTATTAATATAGACTTGAACATAAATTCCGAAGTTCATGATTTAAATATATACATATACACACTATGTTTATTATACATTAAAAATTATTGTGCAGTAATAAAATTATTGTTATATATACATACATGTATACAGATATATATTGGAATTATATATATATATATATAATTATATATATGGAATTAAAAAAAGTATCTTCGATAAAAGATCAACGTGTACTTTGATATATCACATTATTTTCTTTTTTTAATATCGATGATAAAAGAATGATATTTTATCAATTTTTTAAGTATAATTACTGTGATAACTTTATATAAAACTGGCGTAAAATTTTATTAGTGACTTATACAGTATGATTTATTTGTTATATTATGTATGATATTTAAAATAAAACTTAGGGTGGGGCTCAAATATATGAACCTTAACCAAATACTAAACTAGGAAGATCAGTAACGATCGAATGCTCTAGTTCTTCTACGTGGCACTAGATGGTTGTTGGTAGCGACCTCTTTATTACGGTCAAAATCTGTTTCCTTGGCGATTAATAATTTTGAACAAAATGTTATAGATTGGAATAAAGTTATATTTTAAAGATCTTTCTTCTATTTTCTTACTCGATTAATACAGTTAAAGTACACATTACCGAAGTGATAGTGGAGAGAAGTGTTTTGATATGCTATTTAATATAGAAAAATTATCCGTTATTATCGGTAAATATACAGGAAATCTCTCAGAAATTACAGAACTTATAAACGTTCATAGGGAATTCACTAGAAAGTCACAACGATGTGGTAACTCTGAAAATTCTGTGAACACTAAATAACTAATGTACCGAATAAGTTTTTAGAACTTTATGTGCAAGGCACTTCTCTTCGAATTTCTTTAACATTTGTTAAAAATTTTTATACGTATAAAAAATGGACGCATTTTCAGAAAATAATTGCAAGTGAAGAAATTTGATCAGAAAGGAACTAAATGATTGTATTCAAAAATTGTGTTTTAAATTACTTAACTATAGAATATGTATAACAGATGTATGCTGCTATTTTCCTATCTTCTTTCAACTAAAGTAATTAATGGTATAATATGAAGAGGACTAATTCCAAAAAGAATAAGACAACAATTTATAATGAAATTATAATAAATAAAACTTATAAATACTTATGCATATGAATAATTATTTAAATATGTATTTAAATGCTAGAAAAATGAAACAAGTGACTATGTAGACAAGAATAAGACGTATAAAAGAAACAAATAGATAAAATTAGGAGTTAACAATAGGAAGGCAAACGAATAAGTAATGATGGAAGAAAAAGGAAATATGTACATACATGCCTATGTCTATTTTTCTTGTATGCACAGATATCAACGTATCAACAGTCGGCGAAAGGTGACCAATGTGACGTTAGATGCGGATGGTAATGTAGATTGCGGGTTGAATTTTAGGTGTCGCCCCCTTTTCCGTGTTGTATCATAGATGAGGTATAAAATAAATCTGACATTCTGTGTATTTTTGTGTCACTCGGTTTGGGTCTTCGCGAGTACTCTTATCACTTTCATGTCGTTACCAACATTACCGATTTAACATCAAATAAGATTAGAACACTTATAATGATATAAAGTTAAAATTAACTATAGTGAATCACGTGTTTTCAAAATAAAATTTGGAGCATATCACCGTATTTCTTCAATATCTTACTAAGCTTCATCAACAGCAAAAGGTCATGAACTGTTATACCAAAAATTAATAAATTATATACCTGAATTTTATTAACTACAAATCTCTTATTAAAATTACAAAATCCCAAATATCCGTTTTTAAAATAGATGACCAAAGTGAATACTTTTATACGAATCTTTTCTTTAAATCCTAATAGATGATTTTTTGTAAAAAAATAGAGAAAATATAATACTACATTTTTTGGGAATCAAGTTGCGCACATTTCAAATGAATCTGAGCATAAACTATCTATTTATTGTTAATATCAAAATCAAAGTAGATATTTTTCACTTCTACAAATTTTATCGCACCTACCGTATATATCCAGTATTTGACCAAGCAAAAGTTAGTATGGTTTAATAAAAAGCATGTTCAAGTAATTCAGAGCTAAATCCTTTTTTCCAGATTTATTCACACATAAAAGTCTACTTTGGTAGTGAGAAAGCGAGTGATATTGTAGACCTTTAGGCCTTTCATATTTCTTTAGCAATTATTTAATAAAGATCTGAATCTATGTTTGTATAACATTTTTTCTTATTTATATCCATAAAATACTGACAATGTTTGGCTAAAGAAACTTAAAACAGCCTGTATATAATTTAAGTAAAAAATTCTTATTACAAATTTTAAATCTTTATGATATTTACTTGATTGAATTGAAGAAAGGGGAACTTAAAATTTTGTAATTTTATTAAGGGGTGTTTATGCTATAAAAGTTACATATATCTTTTGATTGCTAAGGTATGTGTGGTAAGGCTACTTGAGTGCATTTACAATACACAGTATATAGGTTGAAATACATAAAGTGTGATAAGCCACTTTCTTCGAAACCGTTGCGCATATCGATTTTTAAATTAAATGAACTAGGATAATTATTTTGTACGCAATAAATTTTGTAGTCTCCTGGACTTGAATTTTAAAGGTTCGATAAGTATTTATAATATGATAAATTGGAATAATCTGATTATTAACGATGTGAAGTTCAATTTAAAGTTTAAAGTTTTAATATCAGATGCATACGAGAACCAGTAAATATGAGATAGTAATTCGTGAAGGATACATTACGATAGCAGTTTTGCAGAGTAGATCAGTATGTAAACACAATAGTCATCGAGAAGAAAACTGAAATATCACTGATACAAGACAGGACGAAGTTACAAGCTTATGAAACTCGAAAAGGTTCTAGGATCGTTGAACACAGTTCTATCTATACGTGTTTGGTTCTCAAGGTTGGTAGGTAGGTATGTATAAACCTTCCATGCAATGTGCGTAGTACCTACTTACTATCGAAAGGATCAATACGGGGGACATGCACCAGCAACTTGCTTGTTTTCATGAATCTCCCTCGCTAAGACTGTTGGTTACGAGTCAATCTAATCCATTATACTTTTACTATGAAAAAGATACCTTCTTGCTTTAATTTTTGATAAGTCGTATGATGACGAACTATTATATGACCTTCATATTTTATATTAACCTAACCTAATTTCCTCTTTTAAATTGTTATTATACATTTCCGCAATTTTTAATTTTTTAATGAATTTTATCCAATTACATCGATCTAATACATTATCACGTAGCGCAATTATTTTATGTACATAAGTGTTATTTGAATGGGTTAAAATCTAATTTGAGATTGTCAAATTATTTACATATTTTATGAGTTTTCTGAGCGTTACAAATATATAATGCACCTTGCATTTGTAAATATAACCATTTATTGTAACTGAAATTATAAAATTACAAAACTAATAAACTCAGTCAGAACAAAATATAGGCTAACGAATTTATTTTCAAAAAGAAGAGATACACGAAAGGATATACTCAGAGATGATTCGCGTATCCTTTAACCTCTCTGATCTCCGGCATCCTATGATCGGTCTAGTTCGGGATAACTCGTGTACATTCGTAAGCCTTGACCGTTCGGGAACATGTCGAATTTTATAAATGAAGTATTCTTATAGTTATAAATTATGGTAGTAATAATATTAGGGTCATACAGAAGTTAATGAAACACACGGAATTCGAGAATTTAATTTTTTTCTTTTTCGAGAAGATTAAAGAAAAACCATTAAATATGTACACTACTTCTTACATCCGTAAAAATTACTCTAAAATTTTCAATTTTTGCACAGTTATGAAATACAAGATATGACATAACAAGATCTAATTAAAAATATACGAAATCAAGTAGTCAAGTATATGTTGAATGTCACCATGTTCTTGGACATCGTGTCTTTCTAGATTGTTGTTCTCGCGACCGTTACCTTATCAAGGGATGATACTACCCTTGTGTGATCACGTCTGCCGGGCACGTGGCAATAAATCAGAACGAATGATTATGATATGAGCGAATGTGGGATTGAAATTGCGTGTCACATGTCCCTGGTTGATGATCGAACAGCTTTATCCGAAGGAACTGTTAGATCATCCTGAAAATTTCCACGACATTTTCGTATCTAGTTTTAATGGCACATAAATACCTATTTCAAGCATATCAACATAGACATAATTTAAAGGTTGGTATCTTTTGAAATAATTGCCTGAACGATTACTAAAAAACAAAAGGTAACAATAGAAAGAAATTTATTCTTTTCGAACAACATTGTAATAAAACGATCAATTTTCCACTAGAATAAAATCCTCCGTGAGTCTCTTGTTGCAAAAATCAAAACAATCGCTGCCTGTCTGAATCCTTATCATCATATCACTTTCATACTTTACATTTTATTTCTATATACAAGGTGATCCACGAATTGGCTGACTTTTTTAAATGTCACTACGTAACTTTGACTTCATACCGTTGTGGTGGACGTTAAAACGCGTTCAACGACCTGTTACTATGACTGTAAAGTGATACTGAATGAATGTCGATTTCATCAAAGGACAGTTATCGTTAAAAATTATTTTATTTCCATCAAATTACACGTTTCAACATGATGAGCTTCAACACGAAAAATATTAATTGTATGCATATTACAAAAGGAGCATAAACAACAGCCTACAGAAATAGACATGCCTTATTTAGTATGATATTAAATGTTTAGAGAACGTTGGTTGAGCACTTACGGACCTATTTCTTGACCACCTTTATCCCCGATTTGTTCCCATTAAATCTTTTTCTATAGAATCAGCTACAGTCGATGGTCTACGCTATTGCAATTTGTAACATTGATTATCTAAAGCACCGAATCCGAACAGCATGTCAAGACATTCGTTATGACAGCATTGTAGGAGCAATCAATAAAAATTTACTGCATCTTTCGGAATCATGTTTACAAGATTATGAGCTATAGTTAGAGCATTTATTATAATAGGACGCACAAACGTACTGCAACACTAAAGAAGGTGCGTTTATTTCTGTACGTTGTTCATGTTCCTTTCGTAAGAGTCCTTCTGTGTCTATGACTAACATTTTTCTGGTTGAAGGTTAACCATTTTGAAATGTGTAATTTGTTTGAAATAAAATTACTTTTAACGATAACATCCCCGTTGATGAAACCGATATTTCAAGATTCCGGGTAATTTCAAGGTCATAGTATAGTAGGTCGTCTTAACATCAGCTACAACAGTATAAAGTAAAAAATACGTAGTGTCATTTAAGAAAGACAAGGTGGCTTTGACCTTTTATCGAAAAAATAATTTTTTGGAAATGTCTTATATTGAAATTTGTAGTCGATTGAAAATTGATTAGCTTTTATTTAAAATATTTCTTTGTAGGACCATTGGAAGTGCCTGAAAAATCGTGGCGACCGATTCGAAGATCGTTCTGTATATAATGCCCATAATGTATATATAAATTGATCACGTGCGAATATCTTTAAGAAAACAGAAAATTTTCTTGGATACAAAGTTCATGTCTAATATGTAGCATTATAAACTAGATATTTATAAGATACGTGTGGTACTTTATAAATATCATATAATATCGAATAAATCCTATCACCACAACTGTAATTCCGAGTGCAAAGGGTTAAGAAAATACTTCATCAAACTATGCTCATCATTAATGATGAGCATCGTATAAACACTTGTTCAGTAATTTATTGTCACTTTATCCCCTGACCTGATCTTAACGTCTAGTTTGGTAAACATGAAATCAGTTATGGATCTGCAACCATACTATGAATCACAAAATGTTAATATGAATTAAAAGAGATATTCACAAAGATAACTTATAATATATAATATACTTGATAATCTATTTGTGAATGAAATTGCAGGAGAAGATTAGAAACGGCAAAATCTATGCGTAAATTTCATTAACAGGTAGTAAACAAGAAAATATTAGTCTTGATAATACGTTGATAACTGCAGCAAGGAAGGTTCGAAACTATCGATAGCTGCGTTTCAAGTAACATCCGCCGGAGGCGAGCAGTGTCGTTAATGGTAGGTAGGAAGTAGAATTGCGAGAGAAGGGGAGAAGCAGAAGGAACGGACGTGCATATTCGGCTTCTGTAGGGAGCATAATACAACCCGATACGATTTAATACGATCCGTCATGATTCGGCACAGTTGTCACAGCTCTACCGAATGATATGAGGCGTTGTATAGGAATAAATTGACCGCTTATTTGTTCATTAATATTATCTTAAAATATTAGTTAAGGGGGACAATCGTTTGAAATTAGAATAAAGAAAGAAAGAAAGATTCGTATACTTAGTAGTTGCGAAGATAAGAATTCTTATTTGAAGGTAGTTTCGGTAAAATTTGACAAAAGGCGGCAAGTTTGAAGATCTGTATCTTATCTAACAATTCCGATATCAGCAAAATAATGACAAACTCCCTATTTTCATATGAATTACAATATACACGTGAATAAAATTCAATTGGATAAAATTTGGATTTAGTTTCGATAAGATTCCGTACATCGAGTAGAAAAACGATCAATTTGACGTGGAATGGTTCATACACCTTTACAATTATTTATAAAACTTTAACATTTAACAAGTATCTGATAAACTATTTATCGTCTAAATTGCAAATTCTCAATGTTTTTATAAATGTTAAATTTACACGTAAGAGTTTCCCTATTATTGCCATAATCGCGCCTTTTTAGCTTCCGGCTAGTTTCAAAGATTTACAAGCTTTTCTTTATATGGAATAGTATATCTCTTCTTTATCTTCTCTAGTGTCTTTTAATTTTAATACAAATTAAAACGACCTTTGGCGGTATTATTACGGTTAGACATTCGTACACAGTTTAGGTCTCCTCACGCGTCACTGTTATAAGATAAAAGGAGGTCAGAAATAGGTTAATAGTTCAAAAGTACAAGCCAAATATGTTGGCCGGTCAAGGTCATTTCTCTATCGTCGATTCACCATATCAACGAATCTGATCTAACAAAACTTACAAGCGTGGTAGTTTGACGGACGAATTACAGAAGTGACTTCAATTTTTCTTCTTACGGCAATATACTTTCTTCTATTTTATACGTTACGAGGCTCTTCATTTGTTAGTCTGTTTTTACTTACACTGTTTTTACTTATAGTGTATGCTTCGTCTTTATATTTACGATGAAAATAAAACTTAAAAAAAGCTGGGAGAAAAATGTCTTTGGCCAGTCTTTACATCAATACAATGCAGTGCAACGTGAACTGCAGAATTTATAAATAACCCTGATATATACACCTGACTATGTATTACAATTAGAGTTCAAAAATACATAATGTAAAATGGCCTGGCAATAGTATATAAGTGTAAAGCTCTATAAGTGAATTTCACAAATTACAAGTTATCTGATTGCTCTATTCGATGTGAGATAGCAAAATTGTACAATAGAAATTGATAGTATAATCTACAACTTGTCATTTGTCATTTGCTATTATGTGAGAGGGTTCTGAGTATCTACATGATTAATGTCCATTCAAGCTAAATAATGCATTTATTATGTTATAATGTGATCTGATTATGTGTTATAACGTAATGCTACTAACTAAAATTTCGTTCAAATAAATGGATTCATAAAGATAAATGCGGTTTTACCGTATTTACAACCTAATTCAACGACATTAAACCATCGAACGAGCGACCAACATAACGTGATCCTTTTTCTGAAAATGAATCGCTATAGTGAAACAACCACTATTATTTTTTCTAAGATAGAATTCATCGGCTGCCTAATGAAAGGAATGAATGTATAGAAAATGAAGAAAACTGTTTCGAAATTTGAGACCTACTTTATTTTTTCTCTAAATAAGCCTAAAGCTTAGTGTAAAAAGGGTAGCGAATTAATTTGTACTCTAATATACTAATCTCCACATAATACACGATATCGTGCTCCAAGAGGCAGATTAGGGTTACATCGGATATTGCGACTCGAGACATCCGTGAAAGTCATCCATGCAACCATCGTCACATAGCCTAGGAATACAAGGCGGATCAGAAGGGAAACTGGCCCTTGCAAACTCTCGAAGTTTCGCAAATGTTCGACTGCACGATATAATGCAAGCTTGGTAACAGGGTGGTACATCTGAGACGGAGAATCTCATATCAAACAGCGAATTGTGAACGTTTGCAAAAATATACATAGGAATAAATCTTCACTTTACATTTCACTGTAATTGATGTATGTTTCATTAAAAACAATTCGTTAAATATGTATTTTTTGCTATTCATTTTTATTTCACTGTTGCGATAATAGATTGTAATATAGTTAAACTTTCGATTAGAAAAATATATTTTACGAAAGAAATTCGGTGGAAGATCGTGTTTTTTACAGATTTACATAGGACAATCTGCAGTTTGCCAATACTTTTATTCGTCACTGTATTCGTTCGCAAAAACAGTCGCTGTGACCTAAAAGCGGATTCGTCTGCTCAGAATATGTAATAAGTTTGCTATGACCTAATGGTGAATATATGCTCTCAGTAATTATCACTTCGATTTTAAAGACACACAAATTTTTCCATCTCATATAATGTCGAAAGACATCATTATCGTTATATTGAAATGATCTGTAATCCACTTTAATCGACTTATAATATTTGCTAAACATGCGAAAGGAATGAACAGAAAGGGAAACAATGCAGAAGAAAGCAAGGGAAAAGAGAAAGAAAAAGTACAAGCGAAAAATAGCTTACCCGTGCTCCGAGAAAGCGGGCCTCCAATAACTCCTGCTTCCTTGGGTCCAGGGTGGCCTGAAAGTGCTCCATCTTGACGCCAGCGCCTGAAAAAACACATTGTGGTTATTAAATCAAACTGTATCAACTTGATGAGAATTCTTAAAGAGAATTGTTTAAAGAAAATCTACGGATTAAAAGCAAATTTCGTGGTTCGATACTAAATTAAAGTTTCGGTAAAAATAACATTCGCAATAAAGAAAGTAACACATTTTAAGCATGTAACAATTGGCAGGACAGACAATGGAAAGGAAATAACATGTACAAATACAGTAATTCATAAAAATATTTGAACACTTAGAGTTAGTAGAACTTTTAAGAATATGTTATGATATTACATACATAACATATTGTATTAAGTAAAAACCATTACCATTATAGCGGTGATAATGAGTCATACTTCATTACAGCGCTAATTAAATTTCAAAAAGCTTTACATAGCACGCATAATATGCTATTCATAAAAGATTTCCATAAGTATCCAAATACTTTTGCGAATCAGTGATAATGAGCGCCAATTTTGTTAAACTCTGATATAAAAGACAATTTAAACAAATATTTGATGTCTACTTCCTCCTTTTTTTCTTTTTCTCCTTCCTTTCCCTTTCTCAAAAAAAGAGAAAAAGAGAAAGAAGAAAAAGAAAGACAGAAGAATGCTATATATGGAAACATTTTGTATCGTTGAACAATCTTCGGTTTTGCTTCGTTTTTACCCTCGTTCAAAAAGCAAATATTTTCTATGTTGATTATGTCGTATTTATTTAATAAACTAGATGGACATTTGTCTCTAGTTCGTTGAGTTTGCCTATTTTCCTAATATGTTCCCTGATTTATGAAATAATAGAAAAAAAATAATTTGATACACATCTTCATTCATTAACGCAAAGTCTTTAATATAAGGAAATTGTATCTTATTGTTAGTTACCTGAAATATTTGAAATAAATGATGAAATATTTTTTTTTAGATTTATAATTAGAAATTTTTAAAGTTGAAAAATATTACAATTTTTTAACGTAAAATTGTTCTTTTCCTATAATAAATTTAAATGGATGTAATAGTTATTCGGTTATCTTTTCTTACGATATCCAAAAAAGAATAGAAATAAATCTTTAGGAAATATTGAGTAATATTTTGAATATTCATATCTTATCTCGGGTTGCTCGCGTGTTAAAAATATTTGGAAAGTGTAACAGCGT
Organism: Bombus affinis; assembly: GCF_024516045.1. NCBI lineage: Eukaryota > Metazoa > Arthropoda > Insecta > Hymenoptera > Apidae > Bombus > Bombus affinis. The sequence goes on from NC_066348.1 coordinate 1,186,328, forward strand.
TGTTCTAGAGTTAACATCAAAGCAGTAAAGTATTTAACTACTTTTTTCACTTTCGACACAATATGGCACCAGATCCATTTTCATGACTCTATCGCCTACCTTACTCGCCACTTCACCACCCGTCAGCCGCGGACCTACTATCCTTACTCTTAGCCTTAACCTTAGTCCTTCTCAAGAAACACAATTCCTATAATTTTTACCAATTAATTTACTACCAAATTCCGCCATTTTCGCACATCTCCTTTCCAATTAAAATAAACAAATCTTAAGGGCACAAAAGGTTCAATAGATAACACACATATTCAATTATTCATCGTTTAGTTAATACAACCTGTGTATTCGCAATTACTATTTTAAGGTTAAGATTTTGAGGAGTCAAAAATTATAAGTAGATTTTTAATTACGTGATTAATTAGCAACTTAAACCTTCCTGTTGTTCAAAGGTTTGTTATATTTTTATTAAATATAATAATTTCATACTTGTACATACTTTTCTCCCAATAGTATTAAAGTAAATTAAATATATTTTTCAGATGGCGCTGCTACTTAATACAGAAATAAGAACTTTATTAACCTTTCTCAAATCAGAGTGCAACCGTGAAGGAATTAGTCTGATATACTATTTGTAATATCGGTAGCATAACACAGTTTTGTAACTAGGCAAATCTCATTAATAACGAATTAAAGACTCAATGCGATATTTACTGATTTGATTTTTATTAGATAAATGTCTCCAAGTTGGTAATAAGCTAATAACGGTAGAAATCAGTCGGGGGGTGATGCAGATGATAAAGGAAATATACGAGAAAACAACAAATAATTACGAACAATACGAATGTATGTTGAACAAAAATCTTTGTTACAGATGACACACAGTACTGTGCCATTAATCCGCTGGTGTTGATTTTATTCTTAGAACATTCGGAAAGAGATTGGCTGAGAAACAACGAAGATGGGACTGGACATTCATTTGACTGTGAAATTTGTGATCGACGTTTTAGCAATTGTCGATTAAGATATCAAGAAAATCTTCAAATCGTAAAAAAGTTACTTCAAGGAAAATTAGCTCGGCGTAAGTACAGATTGTTATATGTTAACAGTATAGGAGAAACGGACCTATTGTTAGAAGTAGCAGAGTGTTCTAAATACGTAAGTATTTGGTTCTTTTCAGATGGCTCTTTTTCATTACCTGGAAAAGGAGAATATATCTCTTGGACGTGTTCATCAGCCCGATGTTACTTCATAGAATCGAGATGTGGCGACAGTAAAAAAAAGGACGAAATGGCGATAGGATTGTATAGAAATATTCCAGATTACACGTGGAGATTGGAATCAAGCATAGCGAGAATAGGCATACAGACCAAACAGAGAACCGATAAGTATGCATACTGATCATAGTTAAAATGAAAGAAAACAATGATTTAGGATTTGGCTAAAAGAAGATTTGAGGGTACAAAATGGCAAATCTTTAGAATGGGAAACAGAGTCTATTAAAGCTTTAGAAGTAGGAATAAAGCTACCGCCATCTGATCAGGAATATGACATCCTGGAGAATAATGAAAACTAAAAAATGTAATGGAAAATATATACGAATATATAAAAAGACGTTTAGATTGTGATTAGACTACGGATATTTATGCAAAACATTCTTATAGATACAAATAAAAAATTGCGATTTGAATAGAAGAGTAGTGTCTTGTTCTTCAAATATAGTAATCTTATATATTATATTTTTGCATATCTACACTTGTCATAAATGCATATACATCTGCATTTTAGTGATAACGAAACGTTTAAGCGTCATAAGTTTTTGAGGAAATGAAATATCGTGTGAAGTATTCAGTATTCGATAACTTTATCTTACTACTTTTATTCGCAGAATAACTTAAGAAATCAATTCATGGAAAAAATTTTCCAATTTACAAAAAATAGTGCAATTAACATTTTGAGAAAAAGATTCTACTACACGATTATAGAGCTCGTCAAACAGCACGAAATTTTCTGTTAAGATTTTTTCTAACTTCATTTAGAGGAGGGATAATATAATTTGGCTGAAATGTTAGAATTCAAAAGCATTATGTGTTATGCATTATTCCCAAAATATATCATTCGACGAAATCATACATTTCAGTTTCGTCGTTGTTATTAAAATAGTATAAATTATGTCACGCATTATGTGTGAATATGTGTATGTATACATATGTATATTTAACAAAATTTCAAACGGCATTATACTTTATTTTTTGCTCCAAGTACAGCGCATAAGGCGCATTTTTCCTGGGATGAATAAAAGATTGCATAAATTGTATTATAATATCTTGTAACTTGGATGGTAAGGTCGGAATATTCGCCTAAATATTCGATATATAAAGTAATTATGTCAAAATATTTATCTATAACTCTTCATAAAATACAGAATGTTACATATAAAAATATGCCTCTTCTTGCCATTTTTTTACATATAATAGGAATTGTAGGTATATTCGTTAACTGTTACCAAATACATACATAAACATACATATAAGACTGAAATACTATTCAATATTTTCATTGAATGCAATTATACTTTTGAAAACGTTAAATGACTTCATACAAATATAGTATGTCTATACAAAAATTAGTGTACATTGTTTCAAATGATAATAAACAATTTAAAGAGCAATAGACAGCAATAAAACATTTCTTTTACTTTATTAAAAATTTATTTTTTTCAGTCATTTAAAAAAGATCCGTCTGTCCACTTTTATTAAATTTAATTATGCAATCTTATGCTCAAAATGAATACTTTTATTTGTGCATTCAATTTGAATATTTAATTTGACTTTAAGTTTTTAACAAATCTTAACTGAGACCTTTAACATCATATCTCAGTTAATAACAGAAAAAAAATTTGAAACATTCTCATATTATATAATCAAACCAACAATTACAATTAACAATTGTTGCATTAGCATAATAAAGCAAAAATTTCTTGTATAATATTTTTGATTATTTGGTTTCATCATGCTTGACATAAATATAACACTTGTTGGAAATAAATGAAGAGCATTGGTATAAACTTAGACTAATTTTTACGAGCAAAAGATTGTATAATTATATTTATGTCATATATAAAGTTTACTGTTAATGTCATTTATGATCATAAACATGCCACATTAATTTCATCTACATATATATATGGATCATGACAGTATCAAACATGATATAACATTAATAATATTAATTTTTAATTTATCAATATCTAATATAACATTTTTATATTGTGAGCAAATATAGTATATTACATAAAAGAATAAGACTTGCCATGCTTTATAGGTTATTAAAACATATTTATAGCAAATTGTTAACCTACTAGTTATATTGTAGTATAATAAAATAACAGTGAGGCTCACAGTATATTACATTCTATGCACAATACTTTATTTTATTTATTAAATTAAAGAAAGTGTAAATTGCAAAAGTATATTTATTATCTCCTGCTTTCCAAAAGCAGTATTCTGCAGAATCCTGATTACCACTGACATTTTAATGATAAAATGTAAAATTATAATAAATAAAATGTGTAATTTTATAATTTACTTGTAATCATATTTCTTTGTCATTTTCTTGTTACTGGAATATAATATAATAATAGGTGTTTCAATTTCAGTATGCTAGTAACTTCATGCAATATAGTAGGGTGCTCGTCTAACTTGGATTAAAAAATGTGTACTCACATAATATAAAATTTATAAAACTTACCACCACCAGAATTCCAACAGTTATCAGTCATCCCTGTTTATCCATCTGTAAAGTTGGCACTACATTATTACACTGACATCCAATTTGTTCTATTATATCACATCACAAATATATTTGTCAGGTATATGCACTTTCGATGCACTTTTATCTGTCTTGCAATCTTTAAATAAACTCCTAGCTTCGTTGAATCTTCTTACACCAATGAGAGCAAATATTACATTAATAATTTCACAACACTATCAGCACACAATATCAAATACATTAAAATAATTGTAGATTTCCATATTCAATAAAATTTCTGTGACTTATCTCTTTAAATATAATATATTTGTAAAAACTATTCTATATAACGCTTAAGTAAATGTACCAATAATTAAATGTAATGTATCGATATATAATTACTGAATTCAACAATTTTCATTTATTTCATTTTTAATAAAAACTATATTTGGGAAAAGAATGGTAAAACTTTTAATATTATTTAATATTAATTGTATATCATATCCCTTTTGTGTTTCAATCAGATACTCTAATGCATTATCTTATATATACATAATATTATTGAATTTTATTAAATAAATTTAACTGAAAGATGAATTATTTTCAAGGTATAGACAGAGCGTTGGTATCAGATGCACAGCAAAATATTGTTAGTTAAAAATTGGAATCACTACAAAAAGAATTTAATAACAATAATTATCTAAAACATTAGAGATTTTTAGGTAAATTAATTTCCCAATTTTATGATAATATTTTAAGTGTAAATTTCATACAAAAATTTAGTATAAACATATGTACCTGTATAGAACCTGTATAGAATACTATATCATTCCAAAAATCTAAAATCACAATTTAAATATAATATTTTAAATAAAACAACTCATATTTTTCTTTTTCTACAGTGATAAATTTCTTGAATAATAATCTATATTGCTATATAATAGTAACAGTTAGAAAAATGACTGCCATATTAACCCTAAGTATATGTTAGGCAAACAAGAACACATCTGAATGAGGGATGATTGGTCAAACGGCGTAATAAAATATAAAATAATTCATCAAAATTTCATCGTAATTATATTTTGAAATGATCGAAATTCACGTAGATAAGAGTCTTCATTAAATATTAAGGAGAGGTTATGAAACCTTGTAAATAAAAGAAATTCAGGGCAAAAGCAGTACGATATTACAGAATGACTACAAATTTGTACAAGTTAAGAGAGAATCGAATCAGTCGAAACAAGATATTGAACCTGTTGTGCGGCGAAATCCTGTATCATAGCCATAACAGTTAGCTTAAAACTTGACATGAAGTATAAAGAAGTACGAAGTATTTTTGTCGCGCGATCAAATCAGTGAGCCACCCCTCGCATTTTTTCAGCAACGCATTGAGAATATTCGTTTGACAATTTTAGTATGTTACCATATATGATCGACAGAAATTCATTATCATAACAAATTCATGAGATAGTATTTAATGAGCTAAAAGATTTCAAAGGAGTAGGTTACTTGGAAACTAGACTTGACATCATGACGATTCTTACGAAAGCACAGAAATGATCGTGATACATGTTTATGAACGATTTGTTCATAAATGTACCACAGGGTATCTCTGTATTGTCTGTATTACACTGTTTCCTCTCCACCCCTCCCTACCCTTATTCTTTCGATCGCTACTTCCTTAGATAATTCTATCTTTTTTGTACTGACCAACAAGGTTACATGCTCATCGATGTGAAACAGTGTATGAGTCGTGTTCATGAATTTTAGTGGTCAGTTAACAAATGCTCTGTCTTTTAACGTACCTTGTAAAACATAATAAAACACCGTTTCTTCCTCCTACTTAGTTTTTGTTTCTTTCCTTTTTGCTCTAACTAACTACCTCTTTCTTTCTCTTTCACGGCATAGCGCATTTTGCTTATCGAAAGAAAGGGGAAAACTCATCTGGAAAATGGCTGCCACCAGCCAGTTACCGATTTATCCCTTTCTTGCATAGCTAGTTTTAATGTGGATAGTAATAAGTAAGAAAACATAAACGTTGCGAATACTCTTTGGAACTAACACGGCAGATCGTTGTTATGATCAGAACACCGATTACGCGACAGCACAAACGTATATTCTAGACGCCGGCACATACACGTAATAATCGCACTACTTGCTACTCCGAGAGAGTATACGTACTAGTTTTTTCCTCCAGAAATCTTACGGCAAGTTTATCTTTTGTCACTTATATATACGGAAACAACGCGCCACTTGTTAACACGATGATTTATCACAAAAAAGTCACTGCAGCGAACAATAACCATCAGCGTCTTAAAATCACTCCAATTTTCTTTTGCACGTATTTCAACGACAGTGACGTCGCTTCACCATGGCACTCGCACGAGTTTCTCTGTCTCACTCGCATCAATAGTCTCTTTCGCCACCTTACGACTTCGGGTATTATCGGTGAACTACGATGTTTATTCGGCACATCGGCTGACCAGTCACTGTTCACACTCAGATCGTCTCTGCTCTCTTCGTTACCTATTACATAGCTACTTTCGGATAGTAGGCACTGCTGTCGCTAACTAGTCTTCTAATTAATGAAAATATACGTAAAAAATTATTTCGAACGACCATAATCTACCTTCCATTTAATTTATTATTTTGTTCAAGAAAGTTATTCGTTTATCTCTGAATAGGAAAAATTGTCCAATCTCTTTTACGGAATTCACATCATACTCATTAATCTATTGTACTTAAGCACATGCAATACAATATATATGTATATGAATGCCTATGCATGCGCTGCCGTATTATGTTCATAAAAGAACGATATGTGTATTTGATCTTTTACAATGAAATTGTATCAATTATGTATATATACATATATACAGATTCATTCTCATTTCAAATTACCATTTATGTCCTAGTATCATGATTTATAGTATTATTATACTGTGGCGTATTAGTCTTTTTCATATCGAAGATTTATTCTTTGATACAAGAAATTCTACATTTTAACATAGATACACACGAAAATATACATTAGAAATATACATAAGATCATAACCACAACATTAAGATTCGTAAAAACTTCGATGAATATAAATAATTGTATTTCTTTATGAACTCAATTCACATTTTTATTTAAAATTCTACAGAATTGTCTGTAAAACATGATTCATACATAAGAATATAAATATAAATAAACTACATCTAGTGTAAAGGTGAAACGATAACAAGATAGCCTTTATCAATGTGAATTATTTAATTATACTTAATTTTATTTTTTCGTAAGGGTATAACAAATTGTATAATTAAGTCTTTGAACCTGCAGTTCGCTTAAAATGTTACTTAGATCGATATTTCTTTTTATAGATGTTGATGTTCCCTTTCTATTAATTATTGTTTTAAAAATAATTTCACATGTAACTATATACTCTGAATGCATGTGTAGTTCTTAATAGCGTTTGATAACTTCGCATATTCTTTTAAAGTTTTATAAAATAAAATAAATTTGATTACATGCATTTGTTAATCACGAGGAAATGCAAGTTTAATAATAGACTGATTGAATTCAATATATTTCAAATTATTTTTAGAAGATTATCATCTATTAATTATGAGTAATTCTGCATGCTGATCAACTCCAGTCTGATTTGAACTTCAACTTTATCTTTTTATAGCCGAAAATGTCTCAAAAAATTTGAAAGTATAGTTTGTTATTTTTAAGTGATATTTTTTTTATTATGTATTTTTAAATAGAGTTCGAATAAATACAATGGTCCTATTTTATTAGTATTCATTTAGAATTTAATTAGAACTTTACCTTATCTCGACTGTCTATTGTTACGTACGATTATTATAAGGAGAAATCATAATGTAATGAAGGATGGATTTTTTTAATCTACGAACAGAATAAAGGCGCAATAAAAGATATGTATGTATGAAAATTCTGGCTATGTAAGAAAATTCTGAATGAAATCAAGAAAGTTGTTCGTAAACTAGCACGACATTAAATTCGTTTCATTACTTTATATTATTATGAGAAAAGTAGCGAGTTAAATAAATAGAACATATGTTTACATGAAATTTTTAAATTATTTTCATGTTTAATTTATTTCCGAAGTTATTTCCATACATACCGTATATAAGGTATCCTGAACGATTGGGATAAATTTGGTATAGAGTATTTAAAAGAGTAAATGAACTCATTTTTGAAAATGTTTTATTAACGAAATATTTAAAAAATTGAACATTTATTGTATCAATTAAGTAAAATTGTACAATTTTATAACTTTCGAGTTTTTGACTTGTAAACTAATAATCATTGTTAATTATTACTCAATTATTACACACATGATTTTTCAAGTCATTACGTTTAAGCTACAACAGATGTTCAAAAATTTCTTCTTCTGCAACAATGCAATGTAAACTTTCACTTATCAAACTATTTGTTGTATATATTTCTAGCGTACTAAGGCCTGTTATAAATGGATTTGGAATATATTACTACAACTTTTTCTTAACCTCGTACCATCAACTATTTTATGTCGTTTTATAGATAAACATTACAGAGTATTAAATCTAGTAACAGTACCCTATCAGGTAAATTAATGTTCAGAAAATTTATCATTAAGTAAGATCATATATATGCATTTTTTTCTACTAAGAATTTTCTATGAATTGAATTGCTAGTATTGACTATGTTTGAACGTTTCATGATTGATCAGTTGTAAAATATTAACTCTTGCCTGGATTAATCGAAAGATGATATTTAATGGCTTATTATCGGGCTATTTTTCAAACGAATTATTACTCATTTACTCATATATATTTTATCTTTTATAAATGATTTGTTGATAAATTTCTAAATATAAAAAGATGAAATTTCACCTAAAAAGCTGTAAATCAGGAAATTATTTACAATTTTCGGGCGACAAAAGAATTTAACATGGTGAAAATGTTAACAAGAAGTACTTAAAGTTGAAGATGTTATCTTTCTAATTAAATAAAAAAATATTTCTTCCGTTTGCTCTTAAAATATAAGAAATTCAAGGATATATTTACGTGATATTTTATATCCACAATTTTTTGGATCGAATTAATCGAATAAAACGCCAGGGCAACGTTCGATATCAGACATCTGGTTTATATAATAATTTTTCGTACAGTACACAATTTATCAGCCATTTGAGGTAAATATTACAAATTAACAAACTTTATACTTTCTCACTCATTCTTCCTAACATTTATACAGTACATCATTTTTAATTAATATCAAATAATATGTATGTAATCTCTTCTTAGCTTTAATATTAATGAAGATTTCAATGAATTAAAATTTGTATAAAGAACAAAAAATAAAATAATAAATATATGGCACATATAATACATCAAGAAAATAAGATGTAACTAAATATTAGATTAAATAAAATGCAAATACTATCACATCTGGGGAACCCTGTTTTATGAATAAATAACTAAATAAAAATTAACGAAGTTTTTACTTTACACATTATAGATATCTATGTATATACACAAACAAAACGTCATCATTTATAATTGGTGTAAAATACAATAGATTTTACATACACTCATATATGCGGTGACTAGTACAATACAGTTTTATAGTGTGAAAACCAAATACATACATACAAAAAAGATTTCTTACACTAATAAATTTCGCATAACTCACCTTTTTACAAATTTTAAACCTTGTGCCAGGAAATTTGGCACGTATACATAAATAAAAGTAATTATTATTGTGTATCATATTTCTGTGTTAATGCGAAATTCTGATAATTACAGACAAAATCTCACAATTGTCAATTTACTTATCGTTATAACCAATTTGCGTACATACATCCATCATCAATAACTTCTTGCAACTTCTGTAACAAAATTGTAATGGATATTTATAATTATATGAAGTTTACTAATAGGCAATGCAGTTTTACTTAAATATTTTATATCTTGCTATTACTATTTAAACTTAATTGGCAAATATTTCTAATTGCAAAAAATTATTTTAAACGCTTGAATTAATTTGTTAAAATATTGTGGTATAATTAGTTAATGAAACAAATTTCTAATGAATTTCCTATCTTACTTAAATACATACATTGTTGACTGCTTATCTATTAATCTAACATAATGTAAATATTCTATATATTTATTATAAGCGTGGAATTTAGGTTCTTTATATTCCGTATATAATTTATACAGATACAGCAGTATATTATAAATAATACATTACTGTTTTTGGTTTCGAGATTATAAAAATCATTAAATTGTTTAAACATTTTTGCATAGAAAAAGATTACGTCTATTACACATATCTTGGTTTCTCTAGTTTAATAAGATGTATAAGATTAACGCGCGTTTTATATTTTGTAGAGAATTTCTAACATTTTATACTTAAAATTAAATAAAACATTTTACATTTTAAAACAAAGATGGTAATCTGCGTAAAAAGTATAAAATATATGTACAGAGCACCTTATTTTAATTTCTTCATGTTATTATCTCTGAAGCTAATTACTATTAAATAAAATGTGGTCTGCCTTTCGAAAAAAAAAAAAGAAGAAAAATATAATGTGTATTGAAATATTCTAAAATAATGTCATAATTATAATATTATTGAAATAGTATCGGTTTCAATCGGATATTTAAATACTTTCTTCCATTTTGTCTCTCTCTCTCTCTCTCTCTCTCTTTCTTATATATTACTACACACGCATACACACACGAAATAAAGGTCCAGGTACTTGTCAATAAAATATATCTTACCGCATGAATAAAAATAAATATTGTTGCAAAATAATTTATATTTATTTAATAAGGTCACTATTACTCGATTAGGAAGATCACAACAATCATGAGAAGAAAATAATTAACGAGTTAATAAAACGAAATATTAACATAAAAATATACATTATACCTTTCTTCAGCACATTTATCACATTGATACATTCTATTATTCAAAATTTTATTACAAGTACTTATACTATGTGGTTTCTGATTTATACTTTTTCTTACATAATCTATTTCTGAGAAGTAGCTAACTTCTCTGTTTTACATACATGCTATTTGCATAGTATGAATAAATTACTTTTATTCTACCATATTTATTTAGAGATAGTAGATGTACCATCACTCTTGTAGGAGTCGAGAAAAAATGAGAGTCCTGACAGCAAAAATCGAACCCGCCTCATTCGTACTTTGTCGGCTAGCCAACTGCAACCTATACAACTCCGCTAAGGCACCCTCGATGATTCCTCATGTTACTCCTGTCTATTAGATATGGAGGCTCCGATCTCATACTTTTTCATCTAGCAAAGGGTCATCCCGAAGTGAATTACAAAATTCTTACATGTACGAGTTTTATATTTTGGAAGTTAATTCACGCGTATTGACTTTTTTTCAGTTGTGGATGAGTGTTTAACGAGTGAAGTTAATGAAAATGTAATAATTTTCTATATATTATTAAGAAAAAATGGCCTTTCTCAGATTTTATTGCCGAATTTGTCTATTTTCACTATTTCTCTATGTCTACTAAACCTCAAGGTATTGGACTAAATAATTTCAAGAGCGATCTTTCGCCCACTAATGTGGATGACTTCTGTTAAAGAAAATACAAACTCTTCCTATTAATTTTTAATAGTCACTTCGAGATGATTCCTTGTGCGTTTCGAAAAAAATGTTAGCTTCATAATCATTTTAACAAATAACTGGAATTTGTATATCGTTTCGTATTAATCCGCAACCATCCCGAAATTTGTATTACTAGTAGATACATTAATTTCTTCGTTTTCAACAGCAGTTTTATTAGTTATATTTGAAAGTGTTTGATGCATAGTTGAGGTTTGATTGTCAGCAGCCTTTCCTTCCTCTACTGGTTGAACTGTCGTTAATGTACTCCACCAGTTAGAGAAAGCTCCTTTAGCTTGTGACAGTGCACCACCTAACAAATAAGACAACTATCTTTTAATTTATCTGAAGAATCGAGATTTCTCAAAAAATGATCCTGAGAGGAATTTCTTTCCTGTTGTATCATCTTGCAGCTTTGAATAGTCTATTACCCTTCTGAACAGGTTTTTCCTATAACCATTGGTGCAAAAGATATATAATGAATATGATCTAATAATTCAAGTGGTACAATATCTACAGACAAATGTTGAGAGTTTCAAGAATTTAAAAAATGTATCGTTTGTTCTCAGTATTCATATGTCGTATATTTTCCATTCCATTTTGGAAGATGCGGATGATGTCATCGTCTCATGCAGTAACTTTTGTCATGTCCTTTAATAGCAGTGGTAACTTGCAAAGCAGTCATTAAAAAAAGATGACAGCCTTGAAAATAATCTTTGCCACATTTCATGCAATAACATTGAGTTATAATTGTGATTTTACAATTTCGTATGGATCAAATTTTTTTTTTTACTTTACAATATTAATGTGAGCCTGCAGTCTGCGATATCAAATACAGGTTTCGGTATCTCACGTACCTCTATTGTAGTAAAAGAATCAATTTCAAGCGATGTATTTACAATTTAAGTAATTCTTGAAAAATAAACACGAAGTTTGTCGTGGATGATGGATTTAATATTCTTTGGAATTGTAGACGCATTACATATAAAACTCGATGATAAAAGATTTCGCAGAATATCAATTTTTGCAAATAAATGGTAGACAATTATTTAAAAAAAGAATTCATTGTCTTTTAACAATATTTTCACGGCATCCATTCGATGTTTCGTTACAGAGTCTTGGAAATGGAATTTCGATGATTCAGCGAAAATTATAACATTTGTTAATGAAATGTTTTAATCAAATATTTCAATACGTTTTAATAGAAACAGCATTTCTCTCCATTTTAATATATAAATATTAATAATTCTTAGAAATTATTAAGATTAGACAGATCGCAACTGTGATTAATGTGCAAATCATAATATTTTTGTACCGGTCGGTGATTATCGAAAACGGGGCTGGTTTGAAGTATTTCTTGAGAAATTTCTTTACGATTAATGTAATCTAGATCTTTACATTGCTAGCATTGATAATATGAATATTATTTCTTAAGTTATTTTCATAAATAAAAAATTGGAAAGGGAAGAAGGTTATTGTATAAATAAATTTACAATCATTTATAACCTTTTTCTTTCCGAAAGCAGGCTATATCACCTTTCTCATGCAAATTTATTAACGGCTTAACAAGTTTTTAACAAATTTTGTATACGTCTTGAATAGCAACCAATTAGTCCTGAAAATTGTTTAACATCCTTAAAAGTACTAAAAATAAACAATTCCTATATTGCTTGAAATTCATTTAAGAATCCTGGAACGTTTGAGGTAAAGATACGAGAAGAAGAAGAATGAGAGTTACGAGTGGAGAAAAACAGACACAGCAAAAAGAAATAAACGAATAAAAAGAAACTAAAAAAGTGAATGCAGAAATGAATAGACAAAAGCATGGAAGAAAAAGAAATATATATATAAAAGACAGAAATAATATGTATAGTATAAATCATAATATACATTATGCAAAAGTTGAAATAAAATTTGTTACTACGGATATATCTTTCCTTTAAATACGTAATTAAAACGCAAACGAAAAAGAAGTCCTTTTCTTCAAAATTAATGCACAAGGTTCCTTGCAATTCGATTGATACTCTTCTTCCAGTTCTGATTGCATCGATCGAATCGAATTCTGTTGTACTACTCGTGCGTTTTCATTAGTTAGAAATTGAAATTTTACTTTAGATTGAAATAACGAGATAATTCTAATTATTAAATTGTAAACCAATATTAAACATAACATTGACTATTTTATTGTATAGTATTATAATAATGTAAATGTACGAATATATAATAATCAATATAGCTACTACAATTATCTTAAGAAATACTGTAGTCCTACCACTGCCATCAATTCTAGTTATAGTCATTAGTTATAGTCAATTATAGTTCTAGTCATCAATGCTAGTTATACATGTATTTATAATAGGGCCTTGCATTATGATCAGCACTTAGTAAATACACTAACGTTCGTTAATTCTAGCTATAGAAAAATCGAAATGGTAAAAACCAAATGTTGAAAAATCTTAAAGGTTTGATGATCGCGAAATCGACATATATTATTATGTCGATTAATAAGTTATTAGTTCAATAATAAATGTTGCAATTTATCCATCAGCATTGCTAGTAACGCATATTTTTAATTTTACGAATTTAGATTCTTATATAATGGTAAATATGACCTTATAGAAATTTATGAGTTGATTATTAATAAAACATAAATAATTTAGTTTTTCATATAATAATAAAATTTGTTGAATTCACATTTGAAAAATTTTGTAAAAATTTGTAAATCTTTTTACATAGTTTTATTCAAAAAAATAAAAAAGGATCACAATTCCTTCCTCAAATATATTCTTATATTATATGGAGATATTTCTTATTGTTATCTTAAATGGAAAGATCTGTATGCATAAATGGACTTACCTACTGCTTTCCCAGTTGTTGCAACCGCTCTTCCAGTTGATGCCATTGCTTGGTTTAATTTTCTACCACTTTCTGTATTTTGCATTGTACTAGAATGAATGTATTACTTTAGTTCGATATATTTATTATCCCATTTTTTATTATCGTGATTATTAGATACTTACTGTGATAATCGTAATTTCATATCTTGCACTGATAATTGTCCTGCAAATGGATGACCTGGTTCTATATTATTAATTTCTGGCTTATTAGAATTACTCCATATCTTATAGTTATTCGTCGAGCGCCAAGCAGCTATAAATGCAGAATTGTAATGATCAGACTGACGAGTATCTTGCTGCATAGATGTTCTCAACATGCTCAACAAGTAAACTCGAAATTGAGTTCTAATCCATTCGTCTCCACCTTCCCATCCTACACCATCCAAAAATATATCTTTGCGTGGCTCTGCTACATGTCTGACTATGTAATCCGCAAATCTCAAATCCTCAGTTGTAAGATGTAATTGCCTCCTTAATTCTGGATCGCTTGTTTCTATCCTCGTATTTTCAACCTTAACACGTTTTAATAAAGCAGATTGTCACTAGTACTATATTTTTTTTCGAAAAAAATACTCCATTTAAAATTTACCTCTACTAATACATCAATAAGTTGTTTTTTTTGTTTAAATAAAACATTTGTTGCACCCACTATATATCCTCTAACATTAATATCTGCCAAAAGATCTAAATATGGTAAAGACAGGTATGGCAAACATAGGTAACCCTTAAAGATATTAATAAATTATTAACAATTTATCATATTTTACATACAATGTAGATTATTGATCTATATCCTCGTACCTTTGTAAATATGTTTAAGGGTAAACCACACAGTTCCGGATTTATATGAGCAATTTGAGTAATATTATTTGTCAAACGTGCGTCCGAAAGTGCATCGTTACTTGTATCACGTGGCAGTGTATTATCAGTGTCTGTTGTACTTAATGTAATTGTATGTATACTCTGTACCCTGTGTATATTGTCATTTGGCTTTGAAGAATATATAGAATTATTTTCTTCCGCATAAGATTTGGTACATTCTTGTGCTGATTCAACTTCAATAACTTTCATATTTAAATTTTCATTTTCATTATTATTTTTTTGTACTGTTATATTTTTAAATTCATCCATACATTTACCTTCCATAGTTTCAATATCTTTATTATCGTTTATGCATAATGAATTCCTATCTGAATTACCGTTAATATGCACTGCCATTCTATCAGATATGCTTTCTTTGACACAATTTGTAGAAGATATATTGTTATCAATGCTATTTATTGATATTTCTTCCTCATCAAATGTAGGAATAGGAGACATGGGTCTAGATGGTCTAAAAAATACAATGAAATATAACTCATAAAAATAATATAATTAAAGGAAAGTAATTCTTTTCTCTTTTCATATTAAATATACTACCTGACACATGCAGCTTGTTGTAAACCGTGTTCTATCATGCCAGGATACAATGAGAGTAATGTTAATATTGTAGCGCATAATGGTTGAACTGGTGATTGATAAAAAACTATTTTTTTTTCTAGTAGAAGTAGTTTAAACAATAAAAGAACTTTATGGCGAAACTGCAATATAAAATCTCTTGCAGATAATCCTATAAATATAAATTTTTTTAATATGAAATATATATTCAAGCTATCTCCATCTGAATTGAAAATGTTTGAATGAAATAATTTTGATTCTGATGATACTTGTTGACAATTGAAAATGAAAAAAGTAGTTACCAACAAAGATTTGTGGTGGTATTTGACTCTCACAACTCATACAAGAATTAAGGTGATGATAAGTATCTTCCAATAATGATACTTTACTAAAGTCACCTTCTTCAAAATATGCATGTGTTATCAATGCCATTTTTACTTGAATATGACCATATAATGGTAAAGTGCTTAATACGCACACAGATTTTTGAACTGTACCTCTTGTTATATCAGATGTACGATTTTTTAATTTCTGAAAATACATAAATGTTTAAATAGTATCATTTTTCATAATATAAAGATATACAGTATGGCAAATATACACAACATAATTGACAAGAATGTGGTTCTTTTATAAAAGAGGAGGTAAGGAAAAACTCTTTTGATCAGTTGTATGGTTTTCGAGAAAAAAAGCTTAAAATTTTATATTGTATTACAGATATTTTACTGCATACTTTTTCACGGAATCAAACTTTAGACATTTATTTACAATGCAGTTGATATATAAACTATATTGACATATATAACCATCAACTAGCCATAGAATTGTTTGGCCTCCTACCTGAATTTGCACATTAGATGATGTTTAATGGTTTATTGTGATGCTAACTTCCAAATGAACCACATGCAACAAGTAAATGTAATGATGCTTTTCTCAAACTTTTAAAAACAAAATTTCATCTGGAGAACTGTAAAATAAGAAATTACTTAAATTTTTTGATATTAAAAATATTTGCCAATACTAAAAAAAAAACATATATCTATATATAAAACTAAAGTTTTTTGGTAGTTAAATATATCAAAATCAAATGTTAACAAATTTTGTAGATAATATCTTCTGAATTATTGAGTTTCCGAAATATTTTTGTAACTTTGAAATACTATGTAAATATATAAAATCAAGATCGATTAAGTATGTTTTATCAATATATTTGTCTTTTACCAGTCAGGACAAGACCGATTTTGTATATCTATAAAAGAAAAATATATATTGGTAAAAGACAATATATTGATAAAACATACTGATAAATTTTCCTATGAGCATCATAAAACTGATTATAATATTGCAGATTTATTTAATTACATAAGGTTTATTTTCAAAACTATTTTTCTCGAAAATTACACAACATACAACAAAATATATTGAAGTTTGACATTTGAACATTATTAAGCTTGGAAAAATAAGATATTATTACAGTTGTTGTTATTCTCTATTGGAACTCATTTTTGCTTCAATTTAAGATTTTTACTGCACTTGTGATTGCCACCAGAGCAATCTACCAAAAAAATAAAACAAGTTTAAGCCATATAAAAAATAAAGGATTTAATGTTTTAATTACCTCAACAGGAATTTGTCTAAAACATGAAATACCATATATTGTACGTTTTGGATTATTCAAACTAGGTAAATGAAAGTAAACTGTATCTTCGTCATAATTATGAGATCCATCTGGTAAAGCAAGGGTTGGTAAATATTTCCAACCTAATGGACATTCATTCGGAGCTCCAGGCACCAAAGGAGGAAATGAATACTCTACCTAATAATAACATATAATACCATTTATAGATATTATAAATGTAAAAATGTTTATAGTTAATTAATTTCGAAACATTATTTAGTAAAAAATACAATTATAATATATTACATATAAAAAGATGACAAGATTTAAACATTACAATACACCAAACAGGATTTTATCATGAAAAATATATAATACAGTGTTTCAAAAGACAAGATTACTAAGCCTTTTTAACTAAAATAGCGAGTGACTTACTTGACATCCTTTTTTATGATGAAATCCAACGACAATTACATGAAGTATTGGTCCAACTGATTCTGCCATATTTTCAGAATACGTATTACATAAAATTTATATATAATGCAGAATTTTTTTTCGTATTAATTTATTTATTTAAAATGAGAAAAATATACTTTTCTGTTATCAGTCGAACTACCCACACTTAGCACGCGTTCTCAACCACCATATTAATTTCATGACTACCAACTACACTATTTATTCACAATCTAGTTTAAGTACAAACATGGTACAAACCATAGTGAAAATAAATCTGGCAACAATGCTTTAATATAAACATAACCTCTGCGTAAGGCCTCCCGCGACTTTATGAAATATCCACGAAAATGTTACGTACTTCAGACGTAAATATCTTAAAATAATATGTTGGGAAAGATGTGGTTATGGAGGTCGTTGAATTTATTTTGTCATACTCTACAAAGATATTGAAGAATAAATATAAGATTCTATTAAAAAAACATGCTAATGACCTTGAAATCTCGTAAAAACAAAAGTGACCGTGAGAAAAAACTATTTTCAGCCTCGTATGTAGTATGTGGACCTTGAAATACTATACCTTTGTCCTAATAAGTTTTTAATATAATAAATAAGGCAGATTTAGGTGATCCCATTTAGTTGGGCTATCCTGTATGACAATATGACAGTAATAAATATTGCTATATGTTGTTGATATTTATTAATTTTTTACATGGTAAAAGTAATAAAAAGTGTAGTAAATATCTGAAAAGTTTCTGGTAAAATTAACTGTTTCATAAAAATATATATTTAAAAATTAGAAAATTATATATTTATAAAATTACATATTTTCTGTTTATAATAATAGCACTCCATTTATAAAATGGAAAAAAAATAAAGTTATATATGTATATATCATACGTATATATATACGTGTATATATATATATATATATATTATATATATATATATAATATATACATATATATATGCATATATGTATATATGTATATAATTAGAAAACAAATAACTACTCAAGTGTAACGAAGAGAGATATAAAGAGAAATCTTTTATTATACAATTAGTTTCAATATTCTGAAAAGCATGTACAATTGTAAAAAGTGAAATAATTTAATTTATATCATATTGCAATTAGATATTTTGTTTTAATGTTTTTAGAATGACAGTTATAGATTTCAATTAATTCAATTAAATATTTTCGTTAAACATAATAGATATTAACAAAACTGGCATTATTATACCAGCAAAAAATATTATCAGTTCTATAATGACTTAACTTCGCCAATTTATAGCCTTGGTCTTTTTATGTATATAATCTGTCTATAGCAGTGTCCTGCAGCACTGTTCTTATGCTCCATTCAAAATTGTAAGAGCATTGTGTTCATATTTGGTCAGAAAGATTAGTTTGTTTTCTGCCATCAGCCTCATAGCTGCCTCTCTTCCCTATGTTAAGGTGAAGGAAGAGGAGGAAAAGGATGGGTGGAAAGAATTGAACCCTGGAAGACGCGCTACCTGCGTACATTAAATCCCCGTGTTCCATCTGGTCCAATAGGCATACGAAGAACATTACTTGGTAGCCCACTGCTGCTTGGAGTTATTGGTTTTGGTTGAATTTTATTTATTTCTTGCATTAATTTTTCCTCTGGGCTTTTCTCTTCGCCTAAAATTCTTTTTCTTGCTTCCGCGTATTCTTGTTCCCTCTAAAAAATTTTTAATTATACAACTTTTATAACACTTTTCATGTTAAAATAATGAAAATATACCTGTTTTAAAGATTTAATAGGTTGTTTTGGTTTATCCCCATTCACTAATGGTCCATCACCACTACCTTGTGAATCTCTTGTAGGTCTTTTCAATATTTTTACAGTTGGCTTTGGAGGTACATATTGAGATCGCATACCATCTTCCCCTAACATTATCATCCTGGTACTCGTATTGTGACTGGTTTTGAAGCTAAGGCATTACAAAATGATATATTGAGCCATAACCATATTTATACTGTTAACATTTTTTCATTTGTAATACTTCACATTAAGCAATTAAGTAACAGTTGTAAATTAAAATTGTGCATTGCAAATATCTTTTTATGTATTAGTGCTTTCATGCTAGCAGTTTTTTATTCATAGAATTATATATTACTTTACATATTGGGTTGAGTGGAAAGTTTCCGCTTTTTCCGTTATAGATAGCATTGCATTATTTTTATACAAATTGAATTGTTCAATCAATGATATAATCTCCGATATTTTCTATTATGCTCCCCCAATATTCCACAGAGTTTTTTATTCCTTCTCTATAAGAAACTCATTCCTTTCCCACCTAGATTTTACAACAATCTGAATGAATGGCAACCAAATGACACTATGTTCAATGAATATGGAGCATTATAGTATAATTTCCTAGCTTAATTCTTTTTCTGAGTTCTAAATTCATCACATGTAAATAAGTAATCTTAATAAAACATGATTTCTTTCCTATTAACCCTTGCTTCTCCAGTGCTTTTTCTCCAGGTATTCACTTACTTGTGCCAATTATTAATACCTTATTTCGAAGTCTTTAATTTGTTTACAAAAATTTGTAATAGATTATTTCCTGTGTGTATTTCCTGATCAAGTGTTTTGTTTTCCATTGTTTTGTAGTATTATCTTTTTCAAGCATTATCATGAAATATTTGCCTTTTGCTATATGTGACTATTGAAAAAATAATTTCCATTACTGTAGAATTTTCAATGTATATTTTGTTACATAGTTTGTTTTCTTTTCTTTCACATAGCGAATACAGAAAGTATATATAGAGTTCATAATCATTCCAAAACAACAGTGTATTTCAACAATACATATTTGGAACATATTAAAATTTCATTATAAGGTTATTTACAATCTTAATATAAGATTATTTACAATCTTTGTCATCTATAAATCATCTTTATTTATTAATTTTAGTTTCTTCAATAATGGTGCATCATATATATCAAAATCTCCTGATTGATATTTTTGAAATCATATTTGATACATTCAAATCTTAATAATACATTCTCCATATATTTCATGAATGTTCTTTATTGTATATATAATTGTAGTGCCCTTCTGAAACTCATAAAGTAATAGGTATCGAATATGAATTTGAAACATTGTTTAATGATTTTTATAACAAAAGAATAATTGAATAAATCAAGATATAACTTCAAGCATAGAACATGTAATAGATAAGGTTATGAAAAATAAAAGGATAATGACTAATGAATTACATAATAATGTTGTAACTATATTCTAAAGCAAATTCAATAACTTCTCATTCAACCCAATATTTAACACATGATAATTCTAAATTCCAGGTTTATATTCTTTTTAAATTTATGTATATTTGATATTTCTAAACCTACCTAGAAGATTCTATTTCGTCTAATGCTTCTACTGCATTCAACTGAAGGGCATCTAATTTTTTATCAAGCACCTAAAATTTATTGAATATTACTTAATTAACTTGACTATTATTAAGACATAGAAATATTCAATAAAATAATGTTATTTAATACAACAATATTGAACAAAAGTATTAACACAATATGCAATTCAGTGTACAAATATTTAAACTGTTAATATTGCCTTATTTTCTAAATATTCTGTTTGAATTTAGATTTATGTAATACTTTTATGTATATATCATACATTATTTACTTTGTTTGTGGAATTTTGTTTTCATATTTAAATAAGAAAGATATCGTGGATGAAGATCTATATAAATTCTTTAATACAGTTTTTTAATACTTACAAACTTATGCATTGACTCATGTATTGTATCAGTGCTTTTGTTCTATGTATATTTCAGTAATAATCTATTTAGAAGATAGAACTCTAAAATATTTAATGTTCTACATTTTACATATCTATAAAATTAATAGATATATCAGTATTAGAAAGTAACATACTTTAATTCAATCAAAAATATGTATTTTCAAGTGAAATACATTTTTATTTTCACTATTATCATTAACCACATGGATACTTATTTATTTAACAGTAAGTAGTTTTATATAAATATAATTCGCAAAGATAATCTATTTCCGTGGTAGCAATATGTAAATTCGTATTATTGACAATAATGAACTTAAAATTAACATTTTAGGTACGTCTGCCATAGTATAGGTTAAGATAATTATTTCATTATCAAATGAAGTTTAAATAACACGATCTCAAATATTATGTAAAATAATTCACCTCTGATTCTTCAATTTCTTCCCAACTTTCAAGAATGTCATCCATCGCTGACATTTTTCGAATTATGCACTTATTTTTAACTCTTATAAATCACCTTGAAGAATGTAACAACGTTCGCACGAATCGAGGAACGTATAAATGTGCATAAGATTGGCATATGTATGTATCTTATGGTAAGAGAAAAATTAAAATATTTGTCTTATGTCATATTTGCCAAATAAAGGGATCAAATATTTCCTAGACTAAACTTCTTTTTGGCGCAATGTTCAGGGTGCTTACACCAAATTGTTTATAAACATTAATTAATAAATATGAATTTACTTTAATTGATGTTAGTAATCGACTTAAACATGATATTGAGAAGGCAGAATAAGACAAAATTAAAGACAAAATTAAATAATCAAGATCTACAGAATATGTCTAAATAAATACGTTTATTCAAATTAAAAATTTTTTGTAAAATTTATATAAATAAATAAAATCTATTTGATAATAATATTGATTATTAAACTTTTATTTATTGATATATTATTCAATTTAAAATATTTTATCGTTTTTAAGAAGCAATAATTTTTATTGCAAATATTAATATAACAGATTTGAACAAGTTTCAGTACTTTAGTTCTGAAAATATTTAATCCCTAAAAAGATTAAAAATATTTTTTATATGAAACATATCAATATCACATTTGATCATTACCTGATTTCCTAAATGATCAAATGATAAAGGTTTTTGACAAGGAGTAATAATTTTCTTACTTTCTTTATTTTATAATATGCAAATAAGTTTCAAAATTTTGCAGGGACATAGATTGCAATGAGATTTTTTATAATAATACATAATTACTAATATATGTGTTTGTAAAATATTAGTAATAAAATATTATTCATAAGACATAAAAACTTTTAATCATTTTTAAGAAATTTGAACACTATATAAAAATTAATATATAGTAAATGCTGTTATGATTGCCTATATAAATAAAATGTATTATTTATTCAATGACTGTTTCTCTATTTCCTATACATATGATGTTTATTATATTATATAAGAATTCCTTTTATCCATTTTAGCCTTAGCTGTTCCCGGATAGTATAATGATTCATCTTTTTTATAGAATTCTTAGCTTCCATGGTGGCTTGGTAACGTACAGGGTCAAGTTTTCCAGTATTGTAAACTGTTCCATTTTCATGTACATAATATTCCGTTAAATCATCGACTGTATTTGGTAAGTCTTTGGGTAATTTTAATGGAATAATTTGTACTAGATGTTTTACTCTCCAAAGCATAGCACACATTTCTGGCGTATTCTTTACGAATACTGGATCTTTTTTCTGCAAAAGATGATATGGAGCACAAACAAAGTTAAAGAAAGCTATAAATTAATTTAGAGTTAAAATTTAAATTTAAGTTTAATTTATTACTTTCTCTTCAAATCCTAAATTTTTAAGTATATTTTTCTCCCAATAAGGATTGCCCTTCCAAGGTTTTACTCTGTGAACCATCAAAATTTTTGATGGTGTAATTGGAGGATCTACATGATCTTTTGTACTGAAACAAAAAATAATTTTTCACCAACAATTTATAAACACAAGTAAAATATGATATTTTTTCTTACACTGGAAAATATTTAATTTTCTCATATGTGACAGCATCTTTAAGCCATGCTTTTGAATACTGTCGATAACCACGTACAAATGTTAATAAAATGTTTAAACGACTTGCCATTTTTTACAAATCTAAACTGCGATTATTATTAGGTTATGTTAGCTAAAATCATAACATGTGAAGTACAGAACAAACCTGACATCTTACGAGACTTCGTATCACCACAGACGTGGTACAGAATAGGCGTGACACAAGATGCTTTTTCGTGTGCAATGTTTTGAGGTTCCTCTGATTTATTTATCATATTTGTGTTATATGCGACATCAATATATTTAGCAGCGATCTGAATTAATGGAAATCATAAACGAAGCATAGAATTGGATACTTCTGCTTTAAAAACTTGCAACACGATTTATGGATGACTCAAAGAGATAAATTATGCTCAATGAGAAGAACAAAAGACCAACGAAAAGAGCAAAAAGTCCATAAAAAATTTGCTTCTGTAGATAGATATATCGATTAAATATATCGATCTTCACAATATACTAAAATTAAGGCTTCAGACTAACAATACAACTTAAAACTCAGAGTTAAAAGGAAGACTTGAAATTGAGATTTAAATGTAAGGCTTAACTAAAACTTAAAACTAAGGCTTGAATCTTAAAGATAAACAAAAAATAAGTTCCTCGCTGTTCCTTGTCATTCAACAATGAGGTTTAAAATAAATTTAATTTATGTATGATGTGTACCTTAATTTAGAAGATAAACGTTTTCAATTATCGAGCAGTAAGTGTTTGGTATCTTGTGCACACTAATTTGTTTTGAAAGATCAAAAATTTAAAAGCCATGCTTCAATTGCTATATATATCTTATGGTAAATTTATTTAGGTAGTTTCACAAACATGACCGTGCGGTATTTGAAAATTGTTCACAAACTAGAGATGCCGGAGAGCATGCAGCTCGTAGGAATGCATTGTATTTCAACGTAATTTTCGAACACGGAGGGGTTGTCGAGCTGTAGAGCGACAGCTAGGTCAGGAACGGAAGGAATATTTGAATGCACCATGTAAACGAGCTTAGCAGTTATACATGAAACGCTACACTCAAACATCCTTTCATTCCAAAGCACTGTTGCATTTTTAATGATAAACATCCTGAAAATTCAATGTAGGGATTCGACTATAATCGCTCACGAAGCTATTCAGACTATAGAAAATTTTGATGTAGGTAGTATCTACTCTTTGAAATTTCACTCACGCTGTAATAAGACACGTCTACCGTGATTACATTAGTAAAATATGAAATTAATCTGAAAATACGTGCGTATGTAGAGGTTACACATTTAGAGAGTTTCTGTAAGTGTTCAAATGCTTTCACGAGTCACTGTATGTTCTCTGGTATTTTAATATTTTTATCACAGTTGGATTCGTAAAATCCATACGTAAATGGAGAGAAATTTCTGGGATTCTCTAATGTAAATAGAAGATCGAAGTACGGTTTGTCGTACGTTTTGAGAGTGCAAAGTCCGAAAATTTAACATGCACACATTCGATTCTTTACGTATCATATTTTCCACACGACGATCTTCAATGGATACCTACTCTTGCGGAAATGATACCCGCGTTATGGCTGGCAATAGCGAGAGAAAAACGAAGGAAAGGAAACGTAATAATCCATCTTGAAGCGGAAGAAAAACCTTCGTGTCTTTGCGCTTGAAAATTTAAAATAATCTGTTGTATATATTATCCTTTATATACGGATCAAAATATTTTTCATCGTTTCTCATGCTAGTTGTGTACAAATCCTTTATTTTATAGGGATTTTTGGCATATTCTTCAACGAGATAACAGATCGGTCTTAGTTCAGCAAATCGAGTTTGCAAATTTCTAAAAGGACAAAAAGGACATTTTTACATGTGAAACGTCTGAAGATCGAAATGCATACATTCATGTAGTATCGTGGACAAAAGGCCTAAGATATCTGCCGAATCGTAGACAATGTCGCGAGAGCCGCGGCATCGTCGGGTACATCAAGGTGTCGTCGGTCCTTTTTAAGTTTCGTGGAAAGGGCCCGAGTGACCCTGGCCACGCGCGTTTCGGGACACGTGTCTCGAACGACGGGAAAAGACAAAAGAGACGTTAAAGTGAGTATTAGTTGAGAAGCCGGAGAGAACGGATGCAAAAGGTGTGCAGAGTGTGAATTGAGAAGCGAGAGCGAGCGAGTGTAGAAGCCGAAGAGTGTGAATCGGGAAGTCGAAAGCCGCGTCTGAAAATAAGACGTACGACAGCATTGTAATTATTTCGTTGCTCCGACTATTATTAATTAAATCAAAACATCATTACTTGTCCTTTCCTCTAAGACCCATTAAGATACTACATTCATAAGAATCTGTACCCGTAGATATTTGATTGTTCTGACACCTCCGTGTTCTTCACAGCGATAGTTCGTCAGAATACGTATTCGTTGTAACTGTAGCCTAAAACGAGAAAGAGTAACGTAATTATTGGCTTTTGTGTCCGATCAATTGTATTAATTGCTATCACGAGAATCTGAATGCCAGTCAGCTGTTTATCGCCATATCGATACGATATATGCCAGTCGATAGCTATGTACACCGCGCGCAGGTGAAGTACCCGAAACATTCGCGAACATCGGCGAAATTATTCAACGAAACGTAATACGTTACACGTTTCCGAACGTAGTTGCGGTTAAAATGTCGATTAGATTGTGATTTATGGGAACGGTGGTTCTAGCAGGTTTGCGGATGCGACACTGTTCAATTACGCAATGTCGGTCTGGAAATTTCGCCTGGCGGATCTCCAATGTGTCGCACAGATATCGAGAAACGCTCCACCGACTGTATTTCACGTATTGTTGGACTAAGTAATTTCAACGGTTCGCTTAATTCGTATCGCGGAATCATTCTCAAATAGTTAGCGTTGTTGGAAGTTTGAAGCAAGGGGATATAGCTGATAGATAAAGACTCCTTCTGTCGGATAGTATCTACCCCTGATGTCCTTCGAGTTGATTGTTCATTCTCGAGGAAGAAAAGGAGTTCGTTTAAAAAAGTTGAGATTATTTCGGATGATATCAGTGTACATTTTTCGTTTCTAAGATTTCCATCAAACACGCTTTTATCGTATTTTTCGAACAATTTGATGTTTCGTCATAGTAAGGAAGTAAAATAATCGCTACTTTTCCCGTTGTATGTAATGGCTACCAAAGATGGAATTTGAATTCTCATTACATAAGGGGCGAGTGTAATTCAATCGAAGCTAATGGACCGTGAGCACAGCACCATCGGTAATCTCGTTTTGATGTCTATTGTGGCCTACATCGCATAGCTACACATTTACGCGTGTACTATGTATCAGGGTGCATCAGTGGACCATTGCATCCGCCTTCGCAACTTGGAAAATTAATTGACTACGAATCAAATGTCACCGAGCAATTATGTTACATATTCGTATTCTTTGAGAACACACCCATTAATTACAAAACGATGAAGATTATACGAGGAACATACGAGGGACATATGAATTGAAAGGGAGATGAATGTGTATATTCTCGTGCTATACACACGCGTGTGTCAAGTTGATGAAAGTTGCAAAAAGTTTTAGAAAAGATCACGAAACAAGTTTCGAACGAATGTATGTACTTGAAAGATCTAGATCCAGGTCGATGGGAAGCATTAGCGTGGTGAGGCGCGATATCGAACTTGCCACGTTAGGATATTAAAGTTCTTGTCGCAAGGCGAAGGGTTACGAAAGTTTCGCGATTCAATTTCGCGCGGACCCCATCGACTCGAGGACCGATGTGTCGGAAGATCTCGCCGATTTGCGAGATTTGTGTGAAAACTCTCGCCAACCTTTGAAAAACTTTCTTTAATATATGTATCCACGATAGAACCTAAAAGTTATGTACAATGGAAGATGTATTAGTGGCGATTATATTTTTATGTCGGAAACGAACCTATTCTTTACCTAGAAGGCAATTCCAAATTTTGACGAGTTTCTTGTTACAAACACTAAACAGGCCGTTTAGAAATCTTATATTAAGTAGTAGATGGGATAGTAACGACAAAATATTGAGCAGCTTCTTGGAATTCTTTTCCACGATTATAGCATGAATGGACTAAAAAGGATTATGAATGAAATGTTTTGTAAACGGTTCTCGAACGGTTAAGGTGCCAATGAAAACATGTTATTCCTATAAATCTTTATTCAAAAATATCCAAAATACATTTATCCAAAATATAAAGTTTTGAATTATCTTAGCATTTTTGAAGGACGTTTTCCAAGCAGCGGTAATCGCGAAGTAGAAACAGGTAATCATGAGGATCACAGTGATAAGAATACGTTATTACCAAACACTAAGTTGTTGCATATGATATAATCCATTTTATAAACGTGTAAAATCGTCCAAAATATAGTAACTAAAAGTACTGTTAAATAATAGATATTTATCAGATTAATTTGAAGCTATAAATTGGCCAAGCGCGATATGATTGGTGTTTTGTCAACTTTTCAAAAAATTGTTCTCTTATAAAACATTCGAAAATTTAACAACGGTCGTATTTGCTGCGAGCCCGTTAATTTGTTTAAAGCATTTAGTCAGAATATAACGTATCATTTATTAACACGTGTGCTTTGTGTATTGAAATGCCTTCCAGTAATATTCAAATTTCTTTCGCAAGAGTTTTAACAAAGCTCGGGAAAATTTTAGATAGCTTCGCCTTCTACGGAATAATAGGTGGCTTAACCGAAGTGGCTTAAACTTTGCCCCTACTCTCGAATGTCGGTTCCTTCTGCTACCAGTTGAGAGGAGACCACGAATTTTAATCGAGAATCGTGTCGAGAACTTGGCTCACTTTCAACTTTTAAACCCTTACTCGCAAAACTCAACTTCTATTTTCCGAAATAC
Organism: Bombus affinis; assembly: GCF_024516045.1. NCBI lineage: Eukaryota > Metazoa > Arthropoda > Insecta > Hymenoptera > Apidae > Bombus > Bombus affinis. The sequence goes on from NC_066348.1 coordinate 1,214,862, forward strand.
ACTACTTTTTCATGATAGATCGACCAACTTGCTAAATTGTACGATCGCTTACGAATTACCTGGAAGTTTACGCGAATTAAAGGCGATGAATATGCGATCGTATATGAATAAAACGTTAGCTTGCTGTAAGGAACCTCAGCGAGTCAAATCGTAATTGAAATGCAGACAATGTTTTGAATTGTCTTAGCATTTTTGAAGAGCGTTTTCCAACCAGCGGTAGTCGCGAAGTAGAAACAGATAATCACGAGGATCACAGCGATAAGAATACGTTACTGCTAAACACTAGGTTTTATAAACATGTAAAATCATCCAAAAGTTAGTAACTAAAAATACTGTTAAATAATAGATATTTATCAGATGTTAATTTGAAGCTCGAAGTTAGGCAAACACAATATGATTGGTGTTTTGTCAACGTCTTATTATAAAAAGGCAAAGTATGTATCAGAGCAATGAGCCAAATAGACGAACGTCAAAAATATACAAAAAGATTATGAACAATGACCAATGTTATAAAAACCAGAACTTCGTCTCATAATACTTAAAATGTATCGAATCTAACGAATCATAGATTGATTGATATTATTTTCAAGAAAGCTGTAAGGTTGTAATTTTATATCGATCATTTCGTTTCCTACAACCTGATAGATCGGTTCGGTGACTCTTCTTTTCGTAATTTTCTTCTCGTAAAGGAAGGAAACTAAATTGAATTCGTAACTATTGGTTCTATACTCTTTTTTTTCTTTATCTTTCGCACGACTACCTTCATATTTTACGATAGGCAAGAATCGCTCTCGTAAGTAAGCAAATCGAACTGGTTTGAAAAGAGATCGTTCAGACAATCCCAGATCGTTTTGAGTCACTTGCAACGTCTATACGGCGCTTTGACGCTTTACCTTCATTTCTTGCATTTCTCTTCATTGCAACTTCGAAAACAGCTGTAGCGATTTTCTCCTGGCAGCTGTCGAAAGTTACAACGAAAATCGCGCTGGATTATAAAATTCTGTTTAGAGAATTGCAATTCAAGGTACACAGTTAGATGATGGAACGAAAATTTCTTCAAACACGGCTAACGATCGATGAGCAACGACACGTATTGTATCGATAATGATATTATACTCAGTTTTGTTGTTTTTTTCCTTCTAATGGACGATGTACGAAAATGCATCCGTACTTAAAGAGTTGCTAAGAACCTTGAGTCTCCCACGCGCGTTCATTTCCTCGAGACAAAACTTTGTACGCGACGTCCAACTGTGGTTTCGAGAAATTTCGTGACGACTCAGAATATAAATGTATTTTATGAAACGAAGATTACAAGCGATTCTGAAAAATACAAGTTCAAAGCCAAATTCAAAAAGCGATACGCAGTAACAATGGTATCGAATACAGAGTTTGGTTCGGATTTCGGCTGGGCTAGTTTAAAAGTAAGCGATGAGCTGTCGTTTGCTGTCAGTTCGGAATAGGAGGTGCAAAATTCAAGACGATGCGTGGAAAGATCGAACCGATCCTGAAGCCGGTCGAAACACGGTTTGTCACTGTGATCGGGTGAGGAGTGTCGAGTATCGAACGTTGAACGGCAAGCACGCGGGACTGTGAGGCTCGTGCTCGGTTCCCCTTGTAAAAGTCGATAGTGGGGATAAGTGGAAACGCGTACGAGTCCGGCGAGAAGAGTGAAGCGGCAAAGTCGAGTAAGAGGCAGACAGAATTCACAGACGGCTCGTCGTATCCCGATGTAAACCAGGAGACGGCATTTCGAGCTCGTTCGTTCACGCACGAGGGCGGTTTTTCTTCGAGGTCTTCGATCGAGCTTCGTGATCGGCGATCGTAACGAGCTACCCGACTATCGCGCACGGCCAACGGCAATCGATCGAAACGACCACGAGACCACGGAATCACGACAAACATGCCGTTCTTCAAGAAGCTTAGGAGATTCTCCAGGCACAAAAGTGAGTTGTTTATTTCTCCAATTTGTCTGGCCTATACAACACAAATTAGATAGAATCCTTGAAAAATCGTCCTTTCGTCGTGAAAACTTTGTAACTTTGTCAACCGCTGTTGTCAAACTTTGTGATCATTAATATTTTGTTGGCGCGGGCGAAGATCGCCGCGTCGATTGGGAGGTCGAAGCAATCAAAGTTATTCAAGTTGAAAAACTCGCGGACTGTCTGCGAAGTGGAGAAAGATTTTGCAGTTTTGTTTTCAAGTTCGAACTCGTTCCACGAGTAATTACATTTTCGTAAGATAGCGCGTCGTTTCAGGCCGAGTTTCGCGTAATGGAATTCCAACGCCGAGGGAAGTCTCCGAGAGAAGAGGTTGCAGTCGAGCTCCCGTTTGATTCGTCTCTCCTGCTTAACGTAGTTTCAAACTAGTCGCGACGTCCTGTTTCCTCGAGAACGAATCGGCTCGATCACCTATCGTCCTAAGTATTTTGCGAAAGGATACCAGGATGATACGATTTTCTTCGTTGTTCCGCGAAAGTCTTATCGAAAGCGTCTCGACCATCGAATATCGAGCACATACGCGTTTTTCTTATTGTCCTAGTTTTTCTAACTGTGAGCAATGACACGAGAAAAATAGAACGAACTTACCTTTTTCATCTTTTCATCGCGTTTGAATATTTTATCTAATGTACACGCAATTGGAATCGCTGCGAAAGCGCGTAATGCTCGTGAAAAATTATTCATCGAGCGAGACATTCGCGAACAGATGTGTAGCGTATGTAGCGTTAAATTACACCGTTTCGCATGCAAAATGTCGCACTTGGATTAAGTAAACGTGTCGAAACGCTTACCTCTTGGTACTGCGTTTTTCCTTTCCACGCGATCTATGTTTCTTAATTATATCTTTGTCCGGTCCCGCGTCTGATTTCCTTTCACTTATAATCATTAAGTATCATTTTCTACGTCGATTATTTGGCGCCAAGAGCTTCCCGGTGCGTGTGCAATTTTCTCAGCATGCAATTCTCGATTCGCATGACGCAACATTTTCACTTTCCTCTCGAGCACGATCAACAAAGAAGGAGACGTATCAACCAAATGCGTCTCGCCATTAACGTTCGTAATCGAACGTTTCATCCCCTTTCCGTTTGTTTTCTCTTTCACGAGCTTTACACGTTACGAGTAACTTTCTCCTTTTTAACTGCTGATGCATGGTCCGCTAGACAAAAATTTACAACTGTACCGTCCTCGCAATTTATTTAAATTCTCCTCTGTTGAAAATTTCGTCTCTTTCCCAACGCTTGCGCGCGGCTTCGTTAACAGCCGTTATTTGACTATTCTTCACTCTACTTGGCATCGCGCTTTGCGAATCACATTAGTTCCGAACACGAAAACGAACTATAGCGTTTTACGAACCTTACAACATTGAATCGTTGGAACACTTGGATCACAGTACGAATTAGAGTCGCGTGACGTTTAAGTGACAAATGAATGGAAATTAAAGAAATTAACAGACCGTTGAAACCGATGGTTTTCACGATTGTTACTACCGATTTCTTCGGCGTACGATGAAAAAGCGAACGATCAAACGAAGTTCCAAGTATCGTTAACCCTTTATCCTTCGATCCGGAGGCGTGGCTCCTTGAGATAAAGCGACCGGTAAATCTACGCTTCGGATACTCTTAAATTTATACTATATATCTTTACCCGAGAGGCTTTTTCCTCTACCAAATTATGCAGCTTTCTTTCCATATCCTTCAGGGACAAGCATTTTCGACGCTGAAATTTATTCGAGTATTTTTCTTCGGCTTAAACGCTAGACCTTTAGTCGTTAGGTAAACGCGGAGGATTACGATTCGTGAGTTTTTTACGAGAGGATTTCGTTGAATAAGAACCATATTAATATTCCGGTTGTATATTAATCTTCAATTTACGTCTATCCGATGTAAACGTTGTCCCATCAGAGTGCATTTTCTTACATCGTTGGAAGCAAAGAACGATCTGCGTACATTAGTACCATTTCTATATTTATGCTTGGTCACTCTTCTGATCCGATAATAACTTATTTCGAGAATTTATAGCGTCACGATCATGTACTTTGTATCGGTGTCAGAGTGTTATGCAATTCTTTCGATGACTCGTATGCGTCAATCGGTCGCGATCAGATTGATCTTTGTTCAGTTTCGAGCATCGACCGGATCGGATGCGCAGTAACAAGTGTCGTGCCACCGGCGCGACGGTTTTCCGATCGCGGTGTCAAGTTCAGAATATAAAGAGTCACGTTTCAAAACCAGTTTCCCTGCCAGCTTAAACGTTGTCGTTAAAAAGGTCGAACGCTGTTGCGCACCCCTGCTATCGTCTAATTTTCACTCGTAGACGCGATAAAAGATTAGTCGCTATTGTGATCTCCAGATCCATTGGATTACACAATATTGCAACAAAGTAACGAGTAGATCACGAATCTTTATGTATTTATGAAAAATCGAACGTGCAGAAATACGTTAAATATACAAAGTATAATACTCGTTATAATATTTAACGGTTGAAACAAACCTCCACTTAGGTTTTATTTGTTTAGTTATCTTCTAGATTATTGAAACGTTACATATACCGATGTGCCGAACACAAACTCTTTTGCAATTATAAATAATCTCGAAGAGATTGGACACGGCGTTTTTTACCTATACTATACTATACTAATATCCATGTAAATGAACAAACAGACGACTGTTCGTTTCGACGCGTTATGACGAAAAGATTCGTACTGAATTGTTGGTGGTAACGAAAGATCGGACATGTCGTCGTGCAAGGAAAAGAGACTGCGTTCCGGCGCGTTTCACCGCTACGATCGACGACACAGAACATCGCATACCGTTTCTCGCGTTGGGAAAACGAATTTAATTTACCGCTGACACGTTCGCGATGTCGAGTTGAAGATGTATGAACGCCATGAGCTTCGTCTTTTGAAGAGAAAGAAATTGAACGTGCATAGCGATGCCAAGCTCATACCTCTTGCTAAAGGGAGAAAATAGAAAAAAGAGAGAGAAAAGATTCCACGTACGTACTACGAATCGAATACAAGAATCAAAAGGCAAATCGGATACGGGCTTAATTTTCCTTTTCCAGCATGTTTTAATACTTTCTACTCACCATACGTGTCTTTTTATTATCTCCGTGATTAAAAATTAATTCGCAAGAAAAAGCTTACGATTACTTTATTTACGTTTGTCGTCTGTACATCGATGTGTGTATTGGTATACGATTATATTTTCTAATGTTTGTAATATCTTCTGAAAAAGAAAAGTCATATATCTATACATATACATACACGTATATTTCAGTTTAATCTTCTTATCGAAACTCGTTTCGAGGTTTACGAACAAAGATCGAAGATAAGGGTTTTTCCATCGAATTTCATTCGGTCTTTCTTAGAGTCAAAACCTTGTGAACGTTCGGGCGTCTAATTTTGCAGGATGTGTTTGCAATTTCTAGGTCGGCGGAGTTCTGGAACCAGGCGACACCATTATGTCCTTCGTCCTGGCATCCATCGCGTTTAATTTCGAGATGTTTCGGTTCTCTCTGTTCTTTCCACGTTTCCAACACGCAAATATACGTTCTACATTCCCGCTTGACTTCGTTCAGCGACCACAGAGAAATTCCAAATGCAGAAATACATTTATAACGATATTTTAATGCATAACTTACTCGTATAGCGTCTCTCAGTGCCGCCTCGTGTGCTTTTCAACCTCGACTCTGCATTCTCATCAATGTTAAATCTACAATTTACGAAACTATAACTTCTCACATTGCAAACTGCAGGTAGCTAGCGCGGTTCGAGTTTTTCTAAAATTTTTAAATTCCACTGGAAATTTCTACTTTTATCGTAAAAGATCATATCGCCGGAAGAAATAGAAATAGAGCATCAAAATAATAAAATAATTCTCATATGTCACAGCTTTGTTTCCAGTCCGTCGTTTTCCAGCGGATAAATAGAGCTTTATGCTGACAAGCGATGTGCGATATTTCTTCCGCACTGTAAAAAGATTCCTGACGAGGTTACAAATCACATCTTCGCTATGGTCCTCGATCTCGCGAGCCGTCACAGAATTATCCTCGCGCGCATCCTACGAATCTCTGGATTATTTCTCCCCGGCGAATGTGCGTTTCCATTGAAAATTGCCGGTACTTTCATCGTGAAATGAGGGGAAAACTGGCCTGCGATGGTGATCGATGACTTCTTCTCCGTGAGACGTTGGAAAGGAAAGAAAAGTCGCAAGAGCTCGACCTACCTTCGACCAGGAAACGAACGATTGTTCCCACCACGATTTCGCGTTAGAAATTTTAAGGGCGCTAACCGTCAACGACCTTCTTCCGAGTTTATATGCTTATTTCTTTCTTCAGATACACATCGTCTACGCTCTTGCGATATATCTACATTCTTCACGGCAAGTCTGCACTTTTTGCCAGCTTGAAAAAACTATGGCAAATATTAAGGCAAGATTAAAATCGATTTATCAAGGGTAAAATCTACTTACGCGCGATGCCATCGTACCTACGTGATGTAAATTGAAATTCACTTGGAAAATAAATGCGAGGGATGGTGCGCGTTCGCGGATATCGAATCTGGAGAGCCGGTGGCAACCGAGAGGAATGTCAATTATGTAAATTTCTCCGAGGAGCAAAGCGGAATCGTAAAAAGCGAAAGAACGCGCTGTATGCTACTAGCCAAGCTGCGCTATACGTGTACGACGATCTTCTTATATCTATTGTAATCCAAAATGTCAGTCGCCATGTTCGTAAGTTTGCGGACACCAAGCATGGATAAGAGAACAGTTGGCTCGACTACGTTCTGTACTCGTGAGACAGGGAAACAACGCTATTGACCGCGTCGCCCTGATGTTCTCTATCCCTCGAGAAATTACTCGATCTTCATGCGCGGCTTTTGCCTTTCTCTCACCTCTACCTCCATTTTCCTGGGTAAAGCATTCGTTGCTTTCCACGAGATTTACGACTTTTTCGTGGCTTTTCAAGATCCGCGTCCTAGGAAAGATTCAACTCGCGAAGCAAAGGGAAATGCTGCTATCCTCGTCCGAGTGCGTTTCCACTTTTTCTCCGTTGCTCGGCCGCCTGTTCACGCTTTAACGAAGAAGAATGACGAACATGGTCTGCGTCGAGCAAGGGCAAGCGAACTTTTTAACCGGTACCTACAGACGATGAATTATCGTGTACATTTGATCGCCGATTATTTCGAAAGGCTTTCAACGGACGATCCTTTCATAAAACGCTCCTCTATCCTCTATGAGCTTCGGAAATTTTCATTTCTAGTTTTCATCTTGCAGACTAAATGGGAATTTTATACTTGGCTATTGGTATTTTTGAGAAGAAAAAAAAAAAAAAATAAAATGATATTGAGCGATTTTCGACAATGTTCGATATGTACAGGTTCGATGAAATTTCGCGATCTTGAAGCAATCAAGTTTGAGTCGACTGGCACTAGCTAAAAAAAAAAGAGATTAAACGTTTTTCGATAATGCTGGAAAAGGGAAGGTAGAGAATCGTTGAAACGATCTCGAAAAAACCAAGTCCGCCGTTAGTTGGAAATATCGAACATCGCTCTGACGAAAGAAGCTTCTCTCCAACGTACTTTAGTTCGGAGCACCAGAATGTCTGCAGGAGGTATCAAGGTATATCGTGAAACAAAATCGGCGAGTCAGCGTCCTTACGATTCACGATTGCACATTCCACGTACATACATACTCGTGAGGTAATTAGCGGCGAGGAAAACGAGACGACAGAAGTCGATGCACCGTCTGTCGTCGCGATCGATCGAAAAAAAATGTCTCGCGGTTGTAACATAAGTACGGCGCGTGTGACCTCGAATGTTAATTTCTCAACTTCCGAGACGTATTTCCGAGAAGGAAATGCCTGGCAGAAACTCGATTCTTGCATCAGCCGAGTCCGTATTCGCATTTAGCCCAATTACTCCCTCTGCACGTACCCACCTTGCTCGCCATTCTTCCCTCTCTCTGTTCATCATGTTCCTCTCACCCTTTTTCTCTTTTTTTACCTCCCCGCCGGTTCTCTTTCTCTTCTCTCGATGCACTGTAATCAGCCTTCTAGACAAGACACGACGACTCACGTTATACTTACACACTTTCAGCCCTGAATTCTTTCGCGTGCCTTTCCAATACGAGAGACTGCATCAAAGTTGCATCAGCCGATTCCTCGGTCCAGCTACGCGATATATCCACCTGCAGCCACCTAACGGTTGGCTACTTTTTCTTATTTCCCTGATCGATCTTTTCCATCTCCTTCCTCGTCCCGTTCGTTTCGATCGGTTATGAAATCATCGAAACTCCCCATCCACGACTCGCTGATTTCGTAACGCGTCTCCCGACTATCGCACAAAAAGGCGAAACGACATTGTTCGCGCAATTACGAGACACGATACCTGCTACAGTCTTGATTTTCAACGGAATATTACGCTTGGGTGTATCGAACTACGTTCGAGGACCAACCGGGTGCAAGGACGGCCGATTCTACCGCAACTACAGCCAGTCACCGACTATACTTTATTCGATCGGTTGACTTATCATCGCTTCGGTGCCTTCTGTGCTCGATTTTCGACAAAGAAGTTATTATCGCGCTATGTTTCGATAAAGAAGCGGGTACGATAGGTGAACAAGTTGCAGCTTCAAAGAAGAAGGACGACAAAGAGACGTTTTTTGTAGCTGCAGGACCTTTGGTCGACTCTTCTCGGAGAGGAGAGGTTCGTGCCGCTAGCCGAAACGACTAAAAGGGACCAAAACGAACGGACAACCGAACCGGATCGTCGGCGGAGAAGAACGCGATGAAGATGAAGAGGAAAGGAGAATGGCGGAGAAGCTCGGACCGTTGGTGAAAAAGAAGAAAAATGATTGGATCGACAGGGAAGAACCAACACCGTCATAAAAGAATGAACTACGGAGCAACCCGAGTATACGAGAGGGAGAGAGAAAATGAGAACACTAGTGGAAAATAAGAAAAAAAAATAGCAGGGGTCTCGGTCACGCGAGACGTCATTTTTCTTCAATTCCATCATGTTTAGATGCTTTTGTAGGAACAATTTTGACACTGGCGTTCCATGTATATGTATAAACCCTCGTTCATAGGTATTAGGACGCTCTGCTCGTATTAGATGTTATAATTCGTTTCTCAAGTCCGGGTATTAGGCGATCTATTGAAATCTCGCACGGAATGAGTGAATAAAACATTTATAAATTACATATATCGTTTGGCAATATTATGATTGTGATTTGAAATATTGAAATCGAGCAGTTTACTTATTTTGGTCTGCATCGGAGCGGACGCGAATCTTCCTAAAATTTTTTCATTTGAAAAAAGAGCTTGTTCTTCCCTTTTATTCGACGCTCTTTTTCAGTCAGTTTGTACAAGTTTCGAATATCGGCAAACTTCACTGTTGGCTAAAGGCATCTTATAATCGATCGACAGGCTTTGCCACGATCGGATTTTCATTTCAAAGAACGAGCCAATGTATGCCTCTCTAGAAATTTCCGATCAACATGATAACGAGATTGCGCGTATATCGTATCACCTGTAGAATAGGAAACGGCGGTTGCGCCGCTCGCAGGAGTACTCGTAATTTCATTTGCTGGAGGAAAGCATTTCTCTCTCTATTTCTCTGCAGCCCTTTTCCGATTAGCGATAAAAACGAAATCAGGCTAACGGGGGCAACGTGATTTCCGCCGCGAATCCAATCGAAGATATTTTTCGAGGACACCAAAAGTTTTTACCGAATTTTACTACCTCGAACGTAATATCGAGTTATGAGTTTAATATCTTTTTTATCGAAGAAAAATCGAAGAAAATTTTTGAAATAGAACAACCTCCACGTATCCTTCAAAGTCTAAAAATAATTTCCGAAGATAGATTTTCGAAGGGAGAAAATTTCATTCGTAAAATTTATAGTTTCCAGAGTGAGCGAAATTTCCAAATATCGAGAGGTGTTTATTACGGCCGAAAAGGTATCGAGTAGCTTCGATAAAGCAGTAACTTTGCTACATAAATATTCAATGCCAGAATACCAATGTATCAACGCTCTTTGCCAGACTCTAAACTAGTTTTAGCTGGGATTATGTTTTATCTCGGAAGACATCGTGGTCTGTGATTCGTGTGTCCTAGGTGTAAAGGGTCGACGTTTCATCCGTCTCACCGTCAGACGAATTTCAATATTCCCGCATCGCGCCTCCGTGTAAAATCCCTCTGTTACACGGCGTTACGTGACAATACGCTGTATCTTTGTTAAATCAAAAATACACAGCTGCTATAGTTGAAATAATTCACGCGTGCATCGATCGAGATATGTGTGACTATACGATAGAGAAATTCCATACAATTCATATTTCAGACTGCTCCGATGGCTGTCGCGTCACCTGTAGATCGAACTTTACGTATGCGACAACCTCTTCCGGCGGAAAATTAAATCAGCGACCGCTCCGAATTATCCAGTCCAGCGAAAAACCCGTGGACGCTCGCGTTTAAAAATCACTTTTCGCAAAGTTACGCGTTTATACTTTGACATCGTTCTCGCAATCTTGCTAACAGAATGTTGCTAAGTTTCGAGCAAAGAAACGATCGGGACTCGTTTGTACCGTTACCAGACATCAGTCGGCAAGTCACGGTGACATCGAAACATCGATCTTACAAAGAGCCTGAAGAACGTAATTTCCTATCCTCTGCATCGTATTCTCGTACCTGTGTAAGAATTGGACGTTTGAAGTTTGTTTTATAGTTATGAGATGCAAAGTATATGTGCGAAATTTATATAATTAAACGAGAGTTTCGTTTAAATTGAAATTAGATCAGTTGAAATGGTATGGACGAAATGGGATAGATAGACGAACGGTTTTATCTTTTCGATGGAATTAAACTCATCGTGTTATTACCGTTTACCAGAGCAATTCTGCACTGGAAGTTCGAAACTGGATATCAAACGTTCCGTGCATGCTACGTAACAATGTTTAACCACTCTTGATGGAATTTCACAGGACGTATTAGTAATAAGTAGGTATATGCATGCATATGTATTTATATGCTGAGCGTTAGATAGAAGACGCGAATAGGAACGCGTTACATAATTCAAATTGTTCCGGAAGGAAAAGAAGCTAAACGAAGGGTACTCGTGCGAAGTAAAGTAAAATGGTTTTACTTTTTCATATTTTTGCTGTAGTATATTCACCTATCGATCGCGTTTCGTTCACGCCTCGCGATACTCTGCCAGCGTGTCTAGAATATTATCCGAAAAATGAAAAGGCGATATCGCGATTCGTTTGATTCTTTGCTATTTCCATTGTTTTGCGGAGAAACCCGGCCAATGTTTTTGCGAAATATCATTAAACGCGAAGAACGAAAGTGTTCGAGAAGCGGAGAGAATAAATTACATTTGACATTTCTTGCATTTGAGCGGTAGCGAACGTGTTGTTCGTTTGTTAGCTTGTTTTTATTCGCGTCACAGATGTTTCCTCCGAGGAACGAATGGGAATCTCAGTTCTATGATACTCTGCGAACTTTCTTCGCACAGATATAGATATCTTCGGTCTTTGGGCGATCGAATTACGATCGGATTCAGAAATTTTATTTTTCCAACCAGAGTGTCACGTATACGCACATGCTACGTCGGATAAATAGTTCAAATTATTATTAATAAAACATTTGATTATCATTAAATACAGAAGCATCGGACGGTAGTTAACGAACTTTGTTATTAGAATTCACTCACGTTTCATAATTTTACTAAAGGAGTGAAATTTTTGAATGGCCTTAATTTGATAGCAAGCAACTGTACCTGCTGTTTGAGTATCCGACATTGTCGATCATGCAGAAATAAATGGAGGCAAACGTGCAGAGGCAGATCTCGATAAATTTTCGCCAAGCGTGTTCCGAGGACGGAGCAAAAAGTTGTAGCGGCTTCTGCTCGAAGAACATTATGCCGACAGTTTCTCTTGCCAATCATTTCGCGACGCGAGCCGCCGCCGCGCTGCGCCGAGCCGCGTGACGCAGAACGGTGGCCTCGGCGGCTTCTCCCTTTTCTTTCGAGCTTTTTCCTTCTCGAAGAACGAATCGCTACCTCATCGATATTCGATGCTTTTGACACAGCTCTCTTACCGTTCCCTCGCTATTGTTTTCTCTCGATGGCGCGGTAAATTTCTTCGCCAATACTCTGGACAGTTTCAACCGCATTTTCTCTTTCGAAAGTATCTCGTTCGATCTTCAGTCCCCTGAATATTCTGATTGAAATGTCGTTTGAAACTTTTACATTATACGCAATTCCGCCAGACGGTGTGTCTAATTGTTCAAACTTTTATTTCATTAAAACGAGTTCCGCAATGAAAATTTCGCAATTGTACATTGCGATACAAACAGTCTCGATTAGTGTATAGTAAATAGTATTCTCTCATGCGATTTCAAGTACTCTTGGAATTGGATCGAACTCCAATATTCACGAAGATAGAATAGCAGCTTCCAATAGTCGCTTTGCTTATTCTTCTCGTCCATTCTCGGTGTCTAAATAGATCTAAACATTTACCTTCTGTCTGCCTATTTTTTTCTATCGCACACTAGTTTCTGTTTTAAAACAACGTCATTCGATATTTTTTAACGTCTTCTTAATTTCACGTTCAATTTTCTAAAATTTTTATAAAGAAGCGGAAGAATGTGGGACAGCGGCAGGCGAGTTAAATCGCGTTAGAACTTCCGAGGATCGTTGTCATGGGAGATAGAAGGGCCAAGTTCGATTTTAGTAAGTTCACGAAGACCACCTTCCATGAAATTAGAGCTTCGACCGCAGTGCGCTTACCTCTTATCCATGCGTGGTTCGCATAAATTGGCATGTACAAATAAAATCTCATAATTCCGAAGAGAGCGGAGCAAAAAACTGGTTTGATTAATCTCTGGGTTTGATTGCAAAGCTACGCATTCAGCCAGGATCAGATGAGATCCTTTTGCGCCGTTTTGCGAAGGGAAAAAGAACAGATAGAAAAAATAGGACAAGAATAGAGCAGGGACGAATATTATAGGGAAAATATTGAAAAGAGGGATAGCATGGCGTGAACCGCGAATGCGTGAAAATAATCTTTATCCTTTCGGCGGGGATCCGGTTCGGAAGCGGAACCGGAATCCAGCAACGGGGAAGGGGATGAAAACGGGGATGGGGATGCGCATGTACACGACAGGGAAGCGGAATAAACTCTGTGTGGACGCGCTCACATCGCGGCGCACAGTCTTCTCGATAGCACGTTTCCACGTAGCTCTCCTTCGGAATCTTCGGCTTCGTTTATTCGTTCGGAAAGTTCGCAGGCCGCTCTTCTTCGACGAGTTTTCAACTTTTTTCTGCTCCTTCGTCTCGAAATGGCAGCTGGTTAGACAGTTTGCAACGATTCTATAATCTTTCCGATTCATCGAGCATAACGTGGACGGTTTCTCGTGTTATAGTCACGCGTCACATGTCATTGAAATTGAGGATCGCGGCAGCGCGTTTCGTGAGTGAAAAAGCTTGACATTGCGGAACATCCATCGTGCATCGACCGTCCCACCGAAGATTACGATCGAAGAAAACATTTCAGTTTTGTTGGATTTCGTGCTGCGCTGGGCAGCAAGAATGTCATTCTTCAGAGGGTTGTGGAAGAGCAGCTCTAAACACAAGAGTAAGCTCCTCTCCCATCATTTTTTAAACACTTCAGTTGCTCGCTATTTTCATTCTCGCTTTCGATGCAAATTTATACACGCAGGCAACTTTCGTTCTGTTCTGTTTCTGTTTCCAGCGATAGTATTCCTAATCAATGTTAAATTTAAAACGGATACGGGAGCCAGAGTTCATGGTTTTCGATAAGCTATGCGTTATCGTGTTTAGAATTATGTACATGCGTGCTAATTTCTTTCTGTTTATTAAATATCGTAATCATATTCTCTTTCATTAAGACGTTCTCAAATGACCGTATGCCAATGGATAGATTATGAAAGTTTTCATTTTCATTTAAAAATTATTAACGATTATCCGTTACATATCTATCTTTAATAAAATGCGCAGTTTCTCGACTGCGTAACGTTCGATTATACACAATCTTGGATTGTTAAGTTCGTTATCAAAGAAACAGAAGTATCGTTTTAACGGAATTTTTTCACATGTCCAGTTAGCAGTTCGAAAGGTCACAGTACGTGTGCGTATAATCGAAATTCTAGTCGGATGCGATAATCGATGAAATTGCATTTTCTTGGTTGGCGGACAGAGGAAGCTTATTTACTGGAAGTTATTAGTTGCTCGGAAGATTAACGGTAACACCGTGCAGCTGCAAAATGTCGGGAAGCGATAACAGAGAGGCGGCAGCGGCGGCAGCGGCGGCAACGCGGCAGTTAACGCGATTATTCGCAATAAGCGGCGTAATAGAGAGCCGCGTTTAAGATTATGGTAATGCATACCGGTTCGTGTTATAGGCGCAATGTGACCCCCTTCAGAGCACTGATTATTGATCATAAAATTTGCATAATCTCGTGGCACAGGCCGCATCTCGATGCGACGATCAAAGAATGCCAGTCCATGCTCGATTTTCACTCGAATCCCGGTATCTCTTTCTATCTCACCCTATCGTTGTCGCGCACAACACGACATCCTATCATCTTAGACTCCAAAAAGACCATCTCTCGCTCTGATCAACTAAAGAATGCGAGATGCTTGCAAAAATTTTCTCTCGAAAGTTAGCTCGAATGGTCGGACGTTTTCGCTTCTAGGGGTTTAACTTTCAATTTTCAAACGCGCGAGATCGAATCCTTCGGCAGTAGAACATCCCTTTCGTTGCATTGGTGCACGCGAACCTCATAATTTGTTTTATCGATCGCTTCGCGAATTCGTACTTCGTATTCGGTATACAGTTTGAAAAGGAAAAAAAAAAAAAATTCCACGTTCGATGTTGCGATATAAAGGAACGAAATTAACCATCATAAAATGTAATCGTAAAATAACAACACGGAATACCGATTTCACGGAAATCTGATTTTGTAATGATGCTTGTTTGAGAATGTTTCGTTCTTTTATGCGATTTCGCGAGAGATTTTACCAAAGTGCTTAAGATGAAACCTTTATCAACGATTCGCATTATACTGACAAGTGGTGGTAGTTAACGAAAGTAAATTTTGTTTAACGAAACAACAGCAGAACAGAAGTTACACGCAACTCGATTCTTGTTGGATCTTCGGTTTCCTCTTCGAGTCGTGTCTGAATCCGCATCAAGATTGTGCGAAACGTACAAAGCGTGGAACACGGTTTTGTTAATGCGATATGAAACTTTTATATCCGCGTATAAATCGTGAATCGTAAACAACGGTGCTCGTAATTTTACGTCGTTATACAAACAGAACATCGTGATAAATTAAAATGGGCCGGGTGTACCACGCTGGCGATGCCAATTCATTGTCAACGTAAGTACATCCGTGGAATGAATTCTTTGCGGCGTCCGCGTTATATAATTATGACAAAACGATTAATGGCGAACCTTAAATTAATTTCAATTTGAAGGCGCATTTTAATTAAAGCGCGGAGAGAAACAAGTTTGCATTTGTAGAGATGCACGGAGGACTATGCACATCGAGAATACGCTGATTAAGTTCGAGAGAGCGAACCAGTGGTAATGAACTTGTCGCGCAGCAAATTGCGCGCGTAACGATTAACAAGAGACGAGAATCGCCTCGCCTCGCTCGCTTTGCCTCGCCCCGCCTCGTTTCGATGGCGAATCGACGTGATCGGATTAAATTTGACGACGATCAATGACAGAAGAAAATTACCGCTGATGGAGCTGCGTCGAATTTGTGTCCAGCTCATTATATTTATTCGTTACATCCGTTGATTATCTACAAGACGTTCCTTCTATCGTCTACCAACGATGTAAACTGTTGGATGTTTTTTCGCGCAGACGATACGCCCTTTTACTGCTTATTTCGCGATTTCACAAGCTTCGCAAATTTTTCGATTTTGTGCGAAACGCGGAATTAGTAGAAATTAATGAGACTCGGATAAAAATTCGTGGGAAGAATTCGCGGTCTGTTTACGAATTTCGGGAATCGAATGGAATCGGGGAAATTTGCACCGAGGCGGCAGGTGCTTTTTGACGTCGAACCGATATTGAGCGCAACGAATACCAGTACTCGCGCCAGTCTATTCGTTCCCATTTCCCTGCAAAAGGGGAAGAGAGAACGGGCAGATCCATTTGTCTGACAAATTTATCGCGTGATCCTATAAAGGTCCACGTTTTAATTCGAAATGTTTCGCTGATGATAGATGCAAAATTATGCATGTATACGTGGTGGTTGACGTATCGCCGTAATGGATAAAATACTGCTAAAAAATCTCTACCGTTCTAATGTGATTTTATGCGATTACAGTGCAGAATGCTTTTAAAATTTGAAACATTGCGGGTACCTATATAGGTACAATGGGATTCGAATTGTCGATATAGGTTGGTAACTTGGTATTCCGGGAAATACGTTAGGCGACAAACTTTTCCCAGTAGAAACTAAACTTTCGTTGCATCGTCTGAAAGTTTTGTTTCACCGTTCGCTTTTAATGCACGCGCACTTTTTAAAAGCTTCGATGCGACGCCGTTGCAATTTCCTCGCTATCAATGTAGAAGTTTTAATTCTCTCGGCGAACGAAACCTGTTACTGTCCTAGAGAGCAAAGTAAGAATCGGTGGAGACGAAAGGCTCGATCGAAGTTACATTAAACGCGAACGTTGCGCGATAATTGATACACGGGATCCGTATTTGCAATTAACGCTAAAGTAGGTTTCCCTGACTATCATAAATATTCATAGCGGTTGGTAGCAATTGAACGATTCGCGGATGTTAATGCAAATGACCTTGCCACTGCGACCGCTGCGAGTTTAAATTTGCCGGCCGACAATGATTTACAAGCTTTAGCAAATCTATGCGTTTCGTTAACTCATCGAGCGATTGCATCTTAAATATTTGACTTTCGATCGCATTAAGAATTTATACAGTGTCATCGTGTCGATATGGACAGCCGCGAAGAGTAGAATGAGTATTCGACGCTTCGTACGAGCGGTTTAAGTGCCATTAGGTTCCATTGAATTTCGTTTGTCTCGCAAATTAATCCCCATTGACATTGTCTTCTGCTTGGCATTAATATAGTTGCGAGAATGCCCATAGGGGACGAATCAATGATAATAATTATCTTCTACGGAGATTCGTCGATGATTATCAGTCACAGATCTTTCGCGTAATTTGTTTTTCATGTCGCTCTTGTAATTGTTACAGCGAACGAGCGAATAATTTATATTTAAGATGAATTTTACTCAGACTCGTGCTTCGTATTTTAATCATTTCCGGCTGTAATCGAGCAGCATCCAAGAGAAGCTTATCATTTCCTGTAATGTGGCAAATGTCAGCAACGTTTCCAGGGTTGAGTTACCTCTGACACAAATACACGACCGTGTCGTGATGAAACTGCTATTGTGCTAGTGTTTGCACCCGACGCTACCTGTCCGCGCGACTGCCGTTTCTAATGGAACAACAGCATTTGCTGCTTCGCATTGAGATAAGGATCGATCGGTTGGCACTATCCTCTAAGATAAGATCAATCATTGGACCAACTAAATGCATGCATAAACTCTCGAATAATTTAAACGAGCTCTAGTTTTATGAAAAAGGACACGAAGATCATCGTGGAGGACTAGAACTTATTGAAATTTTGGGAAAATAGAAGGTCACGTTATGCATGAGATTTTATTCCAATTGTCCGTTTAGAGAGCCAAGATAGAGGGCGAACGGCTCGAAGGCCGATTTAAATACAAATTAAATGGCAATCCCCCACACCGCTGCTATCGGTATCTCTTGGGTTTTTGTCGAGATTTCTAGCATGGAAATTCGATTTGCCACGATTAACTACACTCGTGGGATTCGTCAATACACGTCGACTATGTATACTTCTTCTCCATTTTCCGTTAGCAAAAATGAAAAAATAGGGCAGAAAAAAAAGAAGCACGAAGTGAGGAAAAACTTAGTTCGGAAAGATTATTTGATTTTATTTTGCAAAACTGAGAAAAGCAATTTGATAAGTTAGTAAGGTAAATATAACGTGAAAAATAAAGGAAAAAGGTTTATCGAAAATAAACTTCCGCATCGCTGATAGATCAAAGGCAGCTTGTTAAAACCCGTACGTCAAATAGACGTACTTCTTTCGTTATTCGATTCAATTCCGTACTTTCCATTTGGTCGTGTAAAAGCATTCTTTGCAGCGGCGCACGTAGGTATCGACGACGACAACGAGCTCGCGATAATAAGCATAGAGAGATGAAAAAATTCGATCCAAGATTGGAGCGCTGTTGAAAGAGGTGGTCGCGTTTATCAACCAATACACATCAACCTTATTCGAAAGATCATGGGTTTTGGATTCCAGCCAAACCGATTTTCCGTTGACTTCCTGTCAACCCTACACACTTCCAATGCAAATTTTATCATTTATTCGCTCCTTGCAATTTACGTCTGTCTGCCATCAAGAAAAACGTCCACAATCTCCCTTAAAATTTTCCTCTATTTTTCTCGTAAAATTGATTTTATAATTAAACAATCATTTAGATTCGATTCAGGCGATAGGAAATCGTTTGTTTGCTTGGTTAAACAAACTCGTTTGTTTTCCATCTACGTCGATTTTAAGATGATTTCTGTTTCGCGTTTTCACGATTCTATTACGAACCGCGCGCTCTTCAATCGTATGTGCTATTTCTCGCACAAAATGATTACTTTTCTTCATACTTTTTCGCAACCGAGAGTTTTCTTTGATTAGCGTGCATTACCAGTCCCCGAAATGGGAAACTTTTCAGAGGGAAATGAATTTCACACGAAAGCTGTGCCACAGCCTCAGAGTCGATGAATGGGAGGTAAGCGGAAAAAGAGGGCGAAAGAAAGCCAGCAGCCACTGGTGACGAAAATTCTAGAGCTAGTCATCGCTCTCAGGAGTTTCGACGATTCGTGATTTACGATCGAAATTGCGATCAGGACGCGTTTAACTTCTGTCAGTAAGATTAAGCGTATTTCGCACGAGCGTTTAGTTCTGTTAAACGAAATTAGTTTCACGGTTAAGCGTTTCCCTTTACGTGCATTCTCATCGCATACATTTCGTCAAGCTTGATTTCACGAACATTTGGTATAAGGGCGTGGAAAGTAAAAGAAAACAGTGTAAATAAGTACTGTTGTAGATATAGTTACACAGAATTAACATAGAGTAAAAATTAATAAAAAAAAAAAAAAAAAAAATAAAATAAAATAATACGATAAATCCATCGGCTGAAGTATATTCTATAGATACAATGTTTCTTTTTGATTTAAAACATTCAATGCGTAATAACCACTCAAATAGCACGATTGTACGTACAGAAACTGTTGACAAGGTACTTGTGTATTCCACAGAGCTCCCTTCGGTACCGACATTAATGATTTACGGTTCGGTTCTCTGGTGGTTATCTAAAATCGATTCTTGCGTAAATAATCTATCAACGATAAAGCATCATCGTTGTTTTAAGGATGATGTATATGTAAATGGTATTGCTTGCAATGGGAAATATCGTCAACCGCAGTTAATCATAATTGTGCGTAATTCAAGTTGAGCGATAATACCGAAGATTGATTAACGACTGCTTGAGCATTGTAATTGCGAGCAAATAGCTGAACGCGTACGTCGATAAAGCGCAATATCAAACCTTGGACAGATCGTTAATCATAAAAAGGAAAGGAAATTAACGAGCATGGTAGATAAGATGAAGATCGCTTGAACTCGTAGTTATTCGTCGGGGCTCGTTAAACGTTTACATTTGCCGTGTGGCCCGGAAACACATTCCACACTTGTCAGTTTCTGTAGATTTTTCTAGATTTATAGTTTCGGTTTCGAAAGAATAAAGTAGAGAGAATGCACGGAACCTCGGGATGGTAGTTAGGCGTGAACCAACAAGAATAACGACTCGTATAAACGTTTTCACGAGTAACTGAGACGACTTAGGTAATGGCTTTCGTATAGCGTTGCGATTCCGTATTTTCTTGTTTAATCGATCGTTAGAAAAAAGCAGTTTTCGGTACCTGCGATTTTGTTCCGTGCGAAAAGCTGCACGTAAGCGTATCTAAAATTTATTTATTTCATTTAAATTTATTTAATTTATTTAAAATTTATTTAATTTATTAACTATCTATATGTATGCAGTCGCTCCATCTTGAGTTATCTTTATTAAGATTTCAGAAGTGCCTACGGTTACCTGAACTCGCATATTTTTGCATACGTGAAACGGTAACTGATGACTATTAATTACACATTATCATTTATCTTACATACACCGACAACGAATAAGTTTAGATTCGTGATGAAACTAGGGATTGGTGCCATTCTGGGGATAATCCATTCGTTGTAATAGGATTCGTCACGGGCTGTTCAGCTCTAACATAACCATTCCCTGCTTCCCTTAGGATTAGTTTCGACGAAGTTACGTAGCCACCCTCCCTTCCCATGCCAACCTTTCTGGCGTCTGAACACGGTTAATAAGACGACAGCGCAAGCGACGAAGGCCGAGGATCGAAGATTCATAGGTTACCGGGGAAACCTGGAAAATTTCAGGGGTGACTTGTCGGTGGAAGCTTTCCCCGAGCTCCGAATCCAGGCATTTGGCAAACGGAAATTAACCGTGTACGATAAAGCAAAGTATTGGAAATGATCTCCACTCTGACAGACTAATTAGCCGTCTATGGTGATTCAGCGTTTAATTCGATTTCTAAAATACGTGGAAATTTATACGTGGAAGCTAGAAGCAGATCCTTTCTTTCCACGAGCTCGATAGAATTACACGACGGGAGAACGTAAGAGACAAAGCTCTACTCCTCGCGGCGACGTATAATATTTTTAAAATCAAATCCTCTTATGATTCTATACGTTTATTATGAACTGGTTTATAATAGAACTCTCTTTCAAATACATATATCGCAGAATCTTCTTTCGCGATACGGACATTCACTCCAACTTAATCTCATTCACTGAAACATTCGCGTTATAATATATGATCCTCTTATGATATTAATAGAGTGGAAGAACGTATCACAGTGTACAGTATAATCTTTCTCCTAACTGATTTAACTTGTATGATGTTCCTTAACGTAAAAATTACGTAAAGTACAACTGCGAATTAAAGCTTCATACATGGCTGCTCTACCGAATTTCAATTTTTAACGTTACTTTGCTTTTGACTACGAGCCTCGATGCTTTCCAATATGTTGATACTTACGTTTGAAAAAATGTATTATCAAATTATGTAAAATGGCATTTAATTTCATTCACCGCGTCACCGTATCTGGTAATTGCTCGCTGCACTGATTGGTTTATCGTAAACGGCTACAACGTTAATTTTGTTCCGTCGTGCATGTCGGTGGAAATTTCAATAACAAGTACCCACTTATCTTCCATGGACGAATTACTATTCCAATGGCAACGACTCTCCACTCTGAACTGTTGAGAATAAGCCTGCGGATATAGGAGCAAACTGCTTTCCATCAACCAGACATTTCTTTTCCGTTATTTTTATGTCAATATCAAACTCAATCGAGCTCGTTTGCATTCAAACGTTAAAAAGTTCAAGTCGAGGGAGTCTTTGTTTTAATATCAGAGAGCGGAAGGAGGAACAGTTTCGAGGAAGGGAAAACATGTCGACAAGATGTCTCCAAGGAGAAAGAAGAATAAAGTCAACCGCGTTCGGTTGTCATTTCGAACACATGATATTTTGCATGCAAATCGCGGTAAATGCGACCCGAAGCTGGAAGAGAGAAAGTCATTACTGGCGCTAAAATTACTTACGATGATTTTATATTTCTTCATCGCAAGTAATCTCGCATAAGGTGTTTTACTTCTTGGCAATTTAGACTTCGTTTAGATTGGGTCGATGTAACAGACGAGAAGAATCGCTGAATTTTAACACCGCTTGCCTTGATTGATACATACGACTCATTGAGAAATATAAAATGCAAATACATACAACTTTTTAAAGTTTCAAAAGTTCCGTTATAAATGTATATGACGCGTTCCAGAAAATTTCAGTGAAATTTCATCGAGTTTCATCGCGTCAGCGCAGCTTTCTGAGGTACATTTTATGTTACGTGTAATTACATTTTTCAGTATAACAGGCTGCGCGGTAAAAGAAACATCTAAAAAGGTAGCGAATGAAAATTTGAATTATTGACACCGCGACGATAAAAAGACGATTAATATTCAGGCAACTGGAAAGTAGATTCTACGCTGACAGACAATAATGACGTTAATTGGAAATTTGCTCGTTCGAACGAAAAGTTCAGTTGAAAAATAGAAATAAAAGGTCCTAAGGGAGGAACGCGTCCAAGTGACGGTGGAAAGGAATCTTTTCTCCCAGGTGCCCCACCAGAAAAAGAAGTCGTTTCGAGCTGCTGAGTGACGTTGTTGCTATCCTTTTCGTCCACTACAGTCTCCGATGGCCCTTTCGTTCGAATGTCTTTCGTCTCTCCGAACAAAGAAGAATAATTGACACTTTTTCCGAAGAAAAGTGTCCGAAGCTTTTCGGAGGAGCCTGGAAAAAGCAAAATTTCACGGACGTGATCGGGACCTACTTTTCTTCTCTTAATGCCGATTCGTTTCTGAAATATATCTCGAGCAAGATTTTAGTCGACGAAGATTGAAGCGACAACTGTTCGTGCATTCTAATAAAACACGTTAATGAAGTTCATTAGCTGGTCATAGAAATATGGGCAAGCTCATTTGCAATTTCATCCTCCACTTTCTGTCTGCGAAAGCTTTTCCAATTATCTTGCAACGTACGTTCAATTACCTGACTACAGAGGGAGTGACATAATTGTAACTGTTCTTCGAGATCCTAATGATCTGACCGAGTCGATTGAAACCAGGAAGTTAAAGAAAGGAAAAGGAATACGCGCAAAGAGATAATAACCCCGAGCAAATAGAGTGGTTCTTGTTTTCTCGAGCAGCGGAGGAGAACAACGCAAAGTTGGGTGAGAGAATTCTTCTTATCGTGTTTTCAGTTTAATATTAAAAATGCTAAAACTTTTGCTCCGAGAAAGTTTATCGGCTTGTTTCTATCTGACTAGTATATATCTGGTAATAATTATTTGTATAGTAGCGAGATTGTTTGCGAGGTCCGGACGCAATTAGTCGGCTCGGTAACGCAACTTTAAAAAGTTGTCGGTGCAAGTATACCGGAATTGGTGGCGTGTCCCTACCTTTCGCTGCCTTTTGTTCCCTTCGCATAATCAAGGAAAATGTACCTCCGACGTATCTTCTACCTTGGAAAACCAGCCCAACCAGCCATTATTCTTCTTCGCGTAACCGCGGAAACCCAACAAATTAATGTTCCAAGACGAAAACGCCGCATGACTTATCGCGAACCGTGAACTCTCGCGATAGAAGCCAAGTTATCTTTCGATATTGTTGATTTCTTACCGGTTGGCTTGGTCTCGCAAAGGTTTGGAGGAGTAGAAAAACATAAGGAAACAACAAGGAGAAAATTGTTGGAATGGTAACTATGATTTATGTAAAGGGATAAATATAACTAGTCCTCTCTAGTCATAGCAGTCTTTAGACTTAAAGATATGGTAGCACGTCTTCCTATTTGCTGGAAATAAAGATCTCGAGTTTACCGAAGCTAGCTTTCCCAAGCTTTGAGGATTTTCACTCCTATCCCCTTTGCTGCTTCCAAAAAGGGCGGTCACCTAAACTCCTCGCTATGAAAGCTTCCGTTTATGCCTTGATTATACTTTAATGGTCGAACCGTTAACACCGCATAATGCACAGGATAAACTCAGTGCATGGTTTGAAGATTATTTCCGCGATATTTTTGAGGAACGCGATACATCCTGCTTAATCGTGAACTCAATTTGCTATTACATTACTGTATAGGTACAAATTCGAAAAAGACAAAAATTTGTTAGTACCAAATCTGTTGATAGTAAATCCTTTCCGAATGTTTCATCGTTAAGGGACTAAAATATCTTACTTCTCTTTTCTGTAAGCCTATTAGAAGCAAGTTACATATATCGACGTTATATTTACTGTAACATTGACAGCCTATTTCATTTTACCTGCTGTGTATTGTATAATAATTTATTCAATGTCGCCACTTCGTTAACATACAGCATCAGTGTATAATTCATAAGAGAATTATCTTTAATGAATATTTAACGGCCCGCTGGTGTTATCGGTTGTATGTTTTTATTAATACCGGCGTATTTTTAAATTAGACAACCGTGCCCTCGGCTTATAGTCGTGCTTGTTTCTTGTTAATCGATGCGACACGGTGCAGAGTTGATTTAGTAGCAGAGGTGTTGATATCGATGTGCATGAGACGGTGAAGATAAGCATTATTATTAGGCATGAAATTTATTTTTCAATGTACGAAAGTAGATTGGGTTAGGTTTAACAATATGGAATCCTTTGTATCTTGTACATTAATTCTATATTAAAATATTTACAAATAAAAATATCGAATAAAATGATGAAGTCGTTGAAGATACATATGTATGTACGTGTATCTAAGATGTATGTATGTACATATATACATATTTATATATATCTGTCAGAAAAGGTACTACCTGAAGCCGGTTTTTGAAGAAAATGAAATGAAAGAGCTCTCTATACAGGTATACGCACATACACAGATGCTTCTATTTTGAACTTTTGTTGAATAGGAATCTTATGGTATATTGCGGCTGAAAAATACGAGAAACGAAGGGTTACTCGCTTCAATGTCAGCACTTCTTTCTTTGGGTATTTCCTGCTACTATTAACAGATTCTATGGAGCAAAATATACGCCAGAATGAGAATAACGAATCTAGAAAT
Organism: Bombus affinis; assembly: GCF_024516045.1. Taxonomy (NCBI): domain Eukaryota; kingdom Metazoa; phylum Arthropoda; class Insecta; order Hymenoptera; family Apidae; genus Bombus; species Bombus affinis. The sequence continues at coordinate 1,239,714 of NC_066348.1, forward strand.
ATACATACGTACTTCAATAAAAAAAATTAGACGTGTTTCTGAAATTATTTGTGAACACGGAACTGTTATTCGGTTAATTCTATCGAATCAGTCCACGTGATTAGTTTCGTTTGCATAATTCAGGGAATTTATGTATCTACCCAGGCATCAATTGAGAACGATCAATGTTGCATCGGTGATGCACGAATAAACAATGGTTGCAGGTATTAACGAATCGTAATAGGCGCTATCGCATTACCGTGGATACGAGTGTTACGGTGGTGTTTATTTATCGATTGTGGGTTGACGGAAAACAAGCAATGGTTTGCGGTTTTCTATAGGACGCGTTGTTCGAGATTAATACCGATCAGCGCATTGCTTCTTCTTTATTATGCACATCTTTCTAACTGTGTTTTCTCAGAAAGTTATAAATTCAAATTGGCTTGTAGTTAACTCTGTGAACAAGATTGCTTCAGTTGATAATGCAGTCGAAGGATTCATAACAAAAACGATCCTTTGTTGAATATTTTATGAAGTTTGAAGAAACTGCAGTATCTTATAGCACTATGATATACTATCAACTAGAACTTCTTTATGTATTTCCGACTTGTTGTAAGCTGGATTCAGGGTTTAAGGTATAGAAAATTATTCAAGTAATTCTTTTCTTATGGACTGTATTAAGCATTTCTTGGAAAATGGAGTAAGAAGCAACAAGGCTATGGCGATAAGCTGAAGTCCCTATCGAATGAATCAGGCCAGAAGTAAAAGAGAAGTAAATCCGATATCCAAGGGTCACGTGGATATCGTGGTAAAAGGCCTGGAAGAAGATTTAATTTGCGGCTCACCACTCAGTGGCCGGGCTAACGGAAAAGCTCGATTCGCTATTTTTCACCTTCCCTTATCGTTTTTTTTGTTCCAACAATTCGCAACGTTTCACAGAAATTGGAAATTGGCAAATTTAATAATAACCGTGCCAACGAACCACACGAGTTCATACATAACAGATAGATATAGGAAATATTTTGTTTTAAAACAAAATTCAATTATTCCTTTTTCTTTATTTTTTCAAATGAACATATTTTCCAAAGCCTTTTCCGAAACTCTTAATGGTTTGTAATCTCTAAAAGTGTTCCGCTGGTAGCAAGAGGGTAACAATTCTAAGGCAATGAATTTCTTATGCCTAAAGAAAATTAGATCCTTGTGAGTTAAAGCATGCCGGTTGTGCAAGTAACTTACTTTTGTACACTAGACGGTACACAGTACCAGCGATGCATAGTAATTGCTGAAAAACCTACCGTAATTACTTTCAATTCTTTCGAGACGCTGCCAGGTCCAAAGACCGTCGCCTTGTATTTTTGAAGTGCTTTTACTTGAAAACTTTCAACTCGTGCTCGTCACCGTCGCATCGATATCAGCCACGAGTCTTCTCACAAGAAACCCAACGCGTTAATGTACGTTTCACCGCATAAGTATTCGACCAGTTATCGATTGTATTATAAAATATGTTTAATGTTTATTTTATTCGCACTTCGTTTTTTCGCTCTAAATGTATACTCTCAGTACCATTCAAAGATATCCAGACGAGTCAAAATAATATTTGGATGTTCTGTAACGTTATACGAATAAAAACAAAGAATTCGACGAGTATGAAAAATATGCGAGCATAAAAAATTAAGATGGATCCTTTGTTAATTATCTCGCGAGATAGTCGTTTAGAATGATAACCTTTTCGTCGAAGAGAACACCAGGAAACTGTTTCAATGGACGCCCCGTTGCTTTGTGCGAATTCGTAAGAACAAAGAGAATCGTTGGACATCGAAACAATCGTCGGATCATCTAATTGAATCGTAGACGTGGGAAAGCTGTGTGAGAAACTTAATTGGAGTGACGTTTGGACTGAAACAGAATTGGAGGACGTGATTATTGAACGAACGAAGTTAAAATCCAAGTAACACAAGATAAGTAGAAATTTTTCGAGTCACGATCAAGGGATGTTTTAACAACTTTCTGTTTATTCTATCTATTCTATCCGAGGAACTGAAGGAAACAAAAATTTCTCTAACGTACCATATGGTATTCTTTTTAGAAACTTGTGACATTTATAGAGAAGATTCGTTTCGGTCAAAGAATTGCGGAGAAACATCGTTAGAAACATCTGAAAGTATCGAAACCGATTTTCCTTCGGCGTAGAAATGTCTGAAGTATAAAAAACTTCTCGTTCTACTCTTGAGGAACTTTTACAGCTTCTCCAAGGAATACTTTTGTCGTTTGCTCTATTGCACGATGCCACCATGATATATTTTCTTGCCTCCTACGTGAGAATTGTTCGTAGAGTTTTAAAAGTTTATGAAGTACAATAATACCGAGAACTGTTCTCTCGAAATACAAAAATGTTCGTGGAAGATTGTTGAAGAATGATAAGAATACACTGCGTCCCATATAAAACTACACTAAAATTTCAATTTTTATACAAGTTCGTGATACAAGATACAACACGATAAAATCCGATTACGCGTATACAACACTAAACAGCTAAATTTATTAAAAATAGAGCAGATCGCTCAAGAAATTTATACTCTGTGTATGATATTTTCAGGTCAGAATAAAAATACAACATATTGTAAAAGCATGTCCGAAACTGTTCGAACGTAAATCAAATATTTCTAATTATCTTATCTGTTCTCAAAGCTCCTTCATAATTAGTACGTAACACTTGATACAATTCGCTTGTCGAATGGAATTGGTCAATTCTTGGGTGATCGATAGAAGGTGTCCAAACTGATAGGAGATGCATCAAACGAGAATACCGATTGCACGATACTATGAGCATCCATTATTGGCACACGTGCCATTCCCGACACGACGCGGTCAGAGAACGAGACTGGTTTACGTAGTTGTATGTAGCAAGACTAATGTTACACCGGTCATCCCCCATTCCATTTACCGACGTATTTATCTCCAGCGAGCTGTTATATGTTCGTATATACCTGTTTCGATTAGAAGATATTTTCCTTATCTGTTATTTTATTCTATTATTCGATACATTAATGTTTGTACGCATCTTCTTAATGTATTAACCGGGCCATTCATTAACCAGAAACTCCTATTAATAAATTAAAAAATAACATCTTACAATGTTCCGAAGAAGAAATGTGTTTCGATTTAATTCACAACGCAAATTAATGACTGTCATCGGGGAGGCAAACGAACGAATGTTGTAAGATGAGTTTGTATAATGTGTTCGACGTTAATTTGCAGAACTATGCGAGGAATGGGCTCTAGCGAATAGTCGCGAATGCGTAGAGGGCAGCGGTTCTGCTGGTACAACGCACGATGAATCTGAGGATGCATCGGAAGCCAGGTTCACCCTCAAATATTTAGGTAGTACCCTAGTCGAAACACCCTCGAGCGAAGAAGCTACGGCCGAAGCCATCAAAACCGTCATTACTATGGTAGGTACACTTTGATCCATGACTTTTATAATTACACGTTAACAGACTAAAGAGATTGTATGTATTAGTTTGCATCGCGAGAAACATTTCCCCGAGCAAAATTGCTTTTTGTAGCTATTTCGAGCGCGATCAAAACGTTCTTGAAACGGGCGAAGAAGACGACATGTAAAATTACGCATAAATTTCCCCGGTGTGCAACCTCGGTAGCACCTAGCTCATTAATTTCTCGACAAAATAAATTACGACGTTAGATAAGATCGATAAACGTTCTCGACTTGGTAGCTAAAACTTGCCGTTAAACCTTATAGAGATCAACAACAAATTTACTTTCTAAACTTTTTTAATTTTAACTAGCGATAGTTTAAACTTCACCCTTGATGCGCTACTTTTTCTGTATCATTTTAACAAAGTGATTGATTACAAAGGGCATTTTACTTGTATACGACACCGATCTATCCATCGTTCTACGATGCAATTAAACGAAGTCAATACATTTAACAAGGTAATTAATTTGGTTTAACGCGAAAGTTAATAGCTTCGTTAATGACAAATTTTGTCCGTTTCCCTTGAATAATTCTGTCCGTTTTCAACGATGTTCCGCGTAAATTAGATTTTTCCGTTTTATTAAACGTCAAATTATTTATAACCCTATCCTCTATTTTATCGCTCTTCTGGGAGACATAGTTACCGTACAATATGTACAGACCAGCTGTCTTCAAATTTTTTAGAGGATTCAAGCCAGTTTAAATAATCTTTTGGGGAAGTTAATTCGATGATTTTACTCCGACGTTTATTCTGGCCGAGTTTCACGATTACATTACTGCAAAATGTCACGGCAAGTTTACCGTTGCTCGAGAAGATATTTCGTTTCTCGAAACAGAATTAGCCCTCTTTCTTCTCGTTTACTTTGAACCGTGTTTCTACAGCGAACTGATAAAGCCGTTCATTAAACAAATATATTTCTCCTGTGACGACGATTACAGTGTCCCAAGGCCCTTGGACCAAAATGTTCATTCACCGATGAAACAAAATTCGCCCCCCTTCGTTTGTACCAACAATTTAGCTTCACGATGTATATCTATTATACATATATTAGGTGATCCGAAAGGTTTCTTTCGTTTTATATTATTTTATCGAATTACGTACGATCCATTTTGTTTTATCAAAATAAAGATCACACCGTTCGACAGATTAGGTTTCATATTTGTATAAAGATGCATCGTTGTAAAAGACGTGTCTGTAAAAGAAAGACACTTTTCGGACAACCTAATATATGTATTAATTACTTTGTTAAAATTAACATAAAGAGAATTTACGAAATTTTATGATGAGATTTTATGGTGAATGAAACGTTCTTTTAATATTGTAGGCAAAAGCAAGCGGTAAGAAGCTGCAACGGGTCTCTTTAGCCGTGAGTTTAAAGGGTATTAGAATGACGGACCTTGCCACGGAAGAAGATCAGCTTCAAGTGTCTATATACAGGTACATATGAAACAAGACAGAACTCCATGAACGTATCCGAAGCATTTCCTGCTTTGCGAAACGCGTATACACACGTCAGTCACGATTGGAGAGCTGTAATCGGACGAAACCGGATTTGTTGGTTCTGGCTTGTTGTACATTTCCCTTTGCGTCAGCCAACGTAATATCCGATATTCAGGCTAAAATATATTCGAAATATCGCGCAATGGCGACAAGCAAACGTTACGTGATTCGATTCTGGAATATTATTCTCTTTGTCAATTTGAAACTATGATTTCCCCAATGGATCTTTCGATATCTGAATTCGTATCGAAATGAGAAACCGTATCGTTGTTTTTCCTCTATTTTTTAACCTTTTTGCTTGTTTTTGTGATTGTGTTTACATCGTCAAAATATTCCCTTCGGAAACAATCATATGGAAAAACAATTACAGCCAACAATGCTATTTGTGTTTTCAGTTTTGAATATTTTAATAAACGAACGACTTTTTTTCGATACCTCCGTTTGAACAACTCCATTAGAAATAGATTAAAGATAAGAAAAAAATTGAATATGATATTAATATCATTTCAATTACACAATTTCTTTCACACAATTTTAATGCGTTTAAAAGGCATTCTGGTTGTAACATGAAATTTTACGGTTCATAAAAAGCGAAGAAACGTGGTAACGACTTAGACTATATATTTTCTTAATCACACGACATTCTCAAGTTTCACTGTAATACACCGAGGCTGTTAATACCACTTTAATTAACACTTGGTTCATATAAACGACTAGAATTCATACACGATTAACAGATAAAATTTAAAATTATCCTTAATATTTACTCGTGTTAATATTATGGTATAGTTTTATTTTACAAAAAGACACCTTTTATTTTAATGACTTTTAAGAGAGTTTGTTATCTTTGAATGATCGCCAGCTTTTTGTTCTTTAATCTCGCGCAGTTTAAACAATAATTCGAAATGTCCTTCACGTGTGCTTTCAGAGAAACTTTTCTTTATAATTCCATTGTAATTCCTTTGGTACGTATTCCTTTGTTACGTAGCGAAAATAATTGCATATTCCTGGTTTTCATACATTTTTACAGTTCGCGAATATTCGTGTTTCTCGTTTCATCAAGATATTCACAGTATAAAGGCCTCGGTTGTAATTATAGCAATTATGATAACTGTATAATAATACTATTACCTAGTACTGTATAGTACTACTTAGTACTAGCAGTTGAAACAGTGTTATGCTCTGGCATTTGTGTAAATTTTAATGAAGAACATGCTTGTACTAAAACATGCCCAGAAATTATAGTTTACTTTAAAATTTCTGTTGTGTATATACGCATAAGCAATTCTTTTCAGAATTTCATATTGTTCGGCGGACGCCGCTCACGATCATGTGTTCGCATTTATCGCAACAAATTTGAACGAAACTATGGAGTGCCATGCGTTTCTCTGCCCCAAAAGAAAAATGGCGCAAACGGTAACGTTAACTGTGGCTCAGGCGTTTAACACAGCTTACGAGGCTTGGCAGCTGTCCCAAGCCGATCCTAGGATCCATCACGCTCAAGATAAAAGCCCCTCGTTAACCGATGATAGGAATGGTAGGTAAATTATTTATTCTTTATCGTAATGTTTTAACAATACCACGCTGCGTTGGATACATTGAAGCGCTACATTCTGTGTATTTCTGCAATTTTTAATTTCCTGCAAATGTCGAAAATCCGTAGTCTGCACATTATCAACGATTTATATCGTATAACTTTTTCTCTTACACAAAGTTTTCGCAACAAGATAACCGATAACAATCCTATAACTAAGAAATAATCAAATGACGAACTGAATGATGAAATTTGTTACACGAGGAAAGAAAGTCAGCTTCAATCTAGAACCTTCTGATCTGTTGTAAAAGTCCGTGCATCGTGTCGGTGCGATGCAGTAATATCTATGTGGTTGTGCACTTAACTCTCCGAGAGTGCGGATATTGCGGAGAGCTTCGGAGAAGGTTACGAGTGCACCCTAGGAAATTGTTCGGTAATATTGAACCTTGTGCGCACCGAACTACAACTCCGTGGGAAGCTAGAACAATTACAACTCGCGTGTTTCCTTCATTCGCCCAAACATTGTCGAGTACGTTCTCCCCAAAGAGAATTAGCTATGATTATTCCTTCGATAACTATTTACGTATTAAGTTATGGAATTTTGGGATGGAAGATATGGTATTAAAGACAGAATTTTATTTAAATTAGCGAACAAAGGTACCTTTACTCAAATAGACACCTATTGAAGAACGAACATTATTCAAATATCACGCATTCAAAGAGTTTCTAACTCGATGCCCATGATTTTTGCAGAATTTTACGTCCGAAATGATTGACTTCTTGTAGAATCGCCAAACAGTATATTACAATTATTTGTTCAAAAATTGATTAAAGGTATATTAAAATTCAATGAACGATTAATCGATGTATTTAGGTATTGTATTACCACGAAATTTTTTAAATGTTACCGCTAGAAAACCAACAGCGACACTTTTATGAATTTAGATCATTTCTTATGTTACCTAATACATATTTTAGAAACCAGGTGGCCTTTCTCACAATGTTTGTTATAAATTCTATTAGAAGCTCGTTTCGTAACTTGTTTCTCTTTTGGAGATATTTAGTTGTAACATCTAGTAATTTTTTTTAATCAATTCTATCATATTATAATAACAAAATAATGATACAGAATGTAGTCATTAGTTATCAACGCATAATCCTTATTTGTATTTTCTTGTAATTAAACTATATCTTGTCAAAAATGAAGAAATATCCAGGTATTTTCGAGTGGTAATGCAAGCGTAAGGATTAAAATGTAAATCAAAGCAAATAGTCTTCGGATTAAGACATTTTTTGTGAATGCGCAGGCATTGGTCTAGTGGTATGTCCTGTAATTAACGAAGCGCTTCTGATTCAGGACTATGAAATGTCTCGGAGTTACCAATTAGCGATAAGCGAGAAATCAGTGTTTGTATGCGAAGATTCTACTTGCACATCACAAAGACTCGTGGATACTCGTGTACATGTGGGTCGATAATGAAAGTGTATCTAGGAGACCGTACCGTAGAGTTGCTGAAACAGGTTCTATTTCGCAATCTATGTAAACTGGATTTGATAAACCATTATTTATTGATTATTCCACGTGCGAAGCGCTCTGACAAGGAACGTTATTCAATTGATGATGAAATCGCGTCCTTGTTCTTAATACGAATCGAAAGAGTAACATTACAAGACTCGTAAAAACATTTTGAAAAATGGATTTAGTCAATTAACTGTATTAAATATTCTTTGGTTATTTTTCGTTTTTAGAAAACAACGAAAAAAAGAAAAACGAAGAGGAGGCAAAATCCGTAAATAAAGTTAACGAACAGAACAAAGACAATGCTCAGCGGCGTAATGCGAACGATACACCGAAAAATCTTCTAATTGATTTGTCGAATGAGACTAAAGCAACCGGAAATTCATGGGTAGGCAATTCATTTTAATGCGTTTCACGTACTATCATTATTATGATTACATTTTTTTGTTATATAAAAATATTTCACTAAAAATACTTCGACGTACGAAGATATTGATGTTTCGATATTTTTAGGTTTGCTTCGAAGACGAAGATGGTAAGAAGATACAGAAAAAGAGTAACGCTATTAGCATTCCCATGACGACTTTGAGACACAGCACGACGTCTGCGTCGCACCACGTTATGCCGAAGCCAACGACGGGCTTCAAAATTCAAAATGCTTGGGGTGAATCGAGATCTGTAGACTTGATGTGCTCGTAGCAGGCGTAGCCTTCGGCCGATAGCTTCCGAGACGTGCCATTAATCACCGATCTCTGGAAGCATCTATCGAATAACGGCCAACCGAGGAAAATCAAGCAATAGACTAATTATTATCGTCGAACTCACGATATACCATTAAACATCAATGAATCGACTCGTTGGAAGAAATATCTTGCAGCAAATGCCATTTCGAGAAAAACACGGTGCTGGTCGATCGATTCCAACGTAACGTTCGGCTGATTTCTAAACAAAATTTCCTGTTCTGTTGTGACAAGACTACCGAATACGCTTACCGATATTTTACGAATATCACGGAGTCGACGATTGAACGGTGATTTTTGTTGTGGTGATTTTTCCATACATTTTACGTCCTCGGAGAACTATCGATATCGAGCGGTGCTCGGAAAAACAAATAAATCGACAGAAAGTGGATTTTGTTTCATCACCAAGAAATGGGAGCAATTTTTAGAACCTTTTTGTATGATGCCTGTATCCGTGCCAATTCTTTCACACATATCGTATACAATTTTATATTACTGTATCGTGTGCGTGCGTCTACAGCAAGTTTTACTATTTTAACACTATCTGTATACCAAAACCATTTATTTCCGAACGATTTTGCGTAAAATCAAAGGATACTTAAGAGATGACATCAAATTGTCCGATCATCCACGACGAAACAAAACGAATTCCTATAATTCTCATTAGATATAATCGAATTTTATTCGTTGTTAAATAGCTGGGCTATTTCTTAGTCGGGCGTTCTTAAATTTGTTTCTACGCGAAAAATATATTTAGAGCGTATGTTTACGATTAGGTAATAACAGAGAACATACTAATTATACTTTTGATATTATCTATTTGATTTTTTGATCTTATGTTGTAATTTCTAAGAAAGAAATATGTTTTGACATTAATTTTTGTCCGTTTTCCCCTTTTTTGTTAAAAGGGAAATTAGTAGAAATTAGTTTTATTTTTTTGAAATACATACTGATAGATATTGTCAGCAAGATGATCTTAGTCAAGTTTATGAAATAAGAGTAATTTGACATTAAAAACATGCATTGGTACGTATACTGTGAAAGCATGTATCTATTTAACACGTTCATCATCAAAATTCGTAGATAATTTATGTGGAATTTGCATTGAGTGTAAAGTATGTCGCTTGAAGGGATACTCGCGATCTCTGAATTACACGTCTATCTACGATAACATATTTGTGATTAATCGCGAATATAATTAAGCGGTCAAGGATTTGCTTTCAAGAATTTCAAATCAGACTTTGAGTTGTTGCAAGTTACAATCGTTATCGTATCGTTATTATTATATTAAAAGCTTTTTAAAAGAACTCTTTTCCTTTTATCGCAAGAATATAATATACATCGCATTGACTTTTTTTTTTTACAATATTTGAGCAATTTTATATTTATGTCACATGAAAAATCATATTCATCCCCGAAGAACGATAGCATCTATGACGTACGATGTTACATTATAGGTATACGAAGGTTTGTTGTCCGATAGTTGAACGTAGTCGGCTATTTTCGTAGGAAATTCGATAGATGTATAGCGCAAAATGATATTATACAATCATTGCTGTTCGTAACATTCACACTTATTTGTGAATCGATGTTAAAAATGCCGGCCGATTTGTAGCTAGACTCTAACGTTCAAACCTTGTCGAGCTTCGTGTTCGAAAACAAGTTAGGAAGTGATACGTATTTGTTGTTGGATTGTTTCGTTGATTTGTTAAACAAACTATAGGAGTAATTGATATTTTGTTGGTGAAAATTGCCAGTAATTTTGTATGGTCATAATACGATCGGCGGGGTGCATTTTTGCAGTTGTGCCACGGTTGTGCAACGTCGCTTAATATCACTAAGTGTTTGAATATAATTACACGTTAAATACACTCATACATATCCAATCGTACGTTATCATTGAATAATTCTGGCCTATCCTATTTCCTCGCTCTTGATCTTAGTGACTGAATATCTACTTTAAACATTGCGTGTGTTCTTGTAGATTTTACAGAAACGTATTAGCTATTTACAGTATAGCTTTTATTGATTTTATGTTTCATAAGAATGTTTCTCTGCCTCCGTAAACACATTAAAGATGGCGATAGATATCAGCTGTAAAAATAAAATATTCTAATGTAGATATGAGAATAGTATCTTTTTTAATCAAATGGAAGTCAGTGCACTGTTACGCTTAATCTAAAATAATTCGAATAAAGTTCTCTCATTAAATAGCTGTACTACGCATCGAAAGATTACACGATAAGGTAGTTTGCTATCTTACTGCCACACTAGATGGAGACGCTTACACGAAGTAAATTCCTTTTCCAAAATTGATTATATTAAATTATATTAAACGAACTGATTACAAATGCTATTATCAAGGGCTCTAGCATAACTGAACTAATATCATTAGCAAAATTTTGCAAACTACCGGTGCTAATAAATTCTTTTGTATAACTCTAACAAGTTTGGCAATAAAGCAAATAAAGTCGCGTTGGATAATTTTACAAATTGCAAGCCAGCTGATTGTGCTATTCGGGGTAAATAATTTTAGAGCAAAAATTGGAGTAGGTTAAGTTGAGTAATTACGTATAGATATAATCTGGTGACACATGAATATGTATATTGGTGGGCTATTCAGAAGGTAGCAAACACTGATACTCTATACGAAGCACAGGAGAGGACGTTAATGCAGAAATGTTTCGAGGTTACTCTATAGAGAGGAGGTAAACGAGCGCGTTTCAGACGAAGAAGAGAGGAAGCGTAGAAAGCGAAGCCGGGAGGACGAAAGAGGAACGTGCGCGTTGTGCGAATAGAAAGGGCTGCCTTGTCGACCAAAAGACGAAATAGACTACTCTTCAATGTAACTACCTAGGCGCTGTTCGGTTCTATAGGTGTCCTAAATACGAAACTGCTTTCGGCCAAGTTTTTCCAAATCCAAACTTAACTCTTTTTCAACATATTTAATTACAGAAACCTCGAAATACCCATTTATACAATAAAATCTCAATTATTAGAATACTGATTAACGAAATTAAACAATCAAACTTTAACAAAGGTCTACATTTGTGTACTTGAAGAATTTTTTGAAAAATATTATTTTTAAAAGATTTGAAAAGGGACCTTGAATGTTGAAACTTTAATAAGAGTCTATATTAAATAAAATAAAACGCAATGATCATTTGAAATACTTTTATAGGATTCTCTAAATGAAGCACGCAAAGCAGAAGCTCTGTTCGTAAGTATCGATCGAGGCTCAAATAAAATAGTCTGGCTGTGCAAATTTAATCACGGTACAGATAATATGATGGCTAAGAAAATAAAAATACTATGCTCAAAGAGTTCAGTATCAATAGAAGCGTGGAGCGATTCAAGGACTGACCGGCTACTGAATTCGAAAGACTTCCTTTAATAGATTTCCTCTCGTAGTACTTAAATTGCTTTCGAACGGTTGAAAAGTTATAATACTCGATGGTATTTCGATAAAAGTTGGATAAGCTATGAAAGAAACGAAGATCTAAATCATCAATTTAAACATTAAAAACGATTTATTCTTTTATTTGTCCTACTTGTTTCATCTTTTCAAATTTCTAACCAGATAAAGTTGTCGACAATTTACAAACACGATACATCGATTTCTATCAAGATTATGTGCGATGCAATTTCCAAGTATAATCGGTCGTTTAAAGCAAAAGTAATGCTTCACTTACTGAGTTATAGTAGAATGTGAGCTCTCTTCTTAATTGTTTCTTAATTTACTTTTCTTTTTTCAAATTCACTGTTATTTGGTTGCATAATTACGCTCCCGCTTTTTAATCTAAGACGACAAAACGATCGGTCTATTAAAATGTAGTACGGAAAATGGTGGACAGATGTCGCGTCAGGTGCGTGTAAGAGTAACAGTCAATATGGCGTCTTTGAACAGTGATAAACCGCGTTCTCGTTCTTGACATGAAAAGTTACTAGCATCACCGCATGTAGGCGCTGTCGAACGTGTATCTGTCTCCGTGAGAGCTTTTCCCCAAGGATGTTCGCGGTAAAGAGCTTCGAAACCGGAGACTTGCGTCTTCCTCTATTGTCCAAGTTTCCCACAGGATCGTCCAGCTGCAACGGCAGTGACTGGTCAACAGACAGTGACATCCTTCTCTCCTACGTGTCATCTCGCTGTTTATCCCGCAAGGACAGTGTCTGTTTTACCGTGCGATCGTGCTTCTGAGAAGGAGTCGAGAGAGCGTGCTCCTGCAAACTGTTCGTGTATAGTGCGAATTCCTCGTCCTCTTTGACGATGTTTTTTGCCAAGAGATATCGATACAATCGCATGATTGACTGTTGTTGTTTACTTGATTATAAGTCACCGAAATACTAATAACCAATCAGTTGACAAAATGCGTGCGATAACGTTGGAATTCACTGCTGAATCTGATACTCGTGGGCCTAGAATCTGACGTGAATTAAGGAAGCTGTGCTCGGTCGTGCAAGTAGAAAAAGTAGAAAATCCCAGGAATCCGTAGCTACTGCAAGCATCGAACGATCGTAAGTACTTTGCAGTCGTAAAAACAAAAGACTCGCGAAACTGTCAAGCGGCTTCGATCGCGTCCTTCGCTATTTTTTTCCACTCATTCGCTCACGTGACAGCTGACGGCGAAAGGGCTGTCACGATGCCACCGAAATGACAACGTTTCTTCGATACTTTATAGATTTCTCGAAACTATTCACTATTTACGTTATATATTATTACACTGTAAAATGGAACATTTTTGCTCGACTTTGATATATCATTTAAATCTCCATCACCGATATGTAAATGGGTGTTTCCAGAGGTTACATCTGCACGTGAAATCGTTCTGCTCGCCGATATCGAACAAATGTTTACGAATCATGGTACAGAAATGCGGAAAGCAAAGTATAACTGACATTTATTTGTTGCATATATATGGCTCGTTCTTTCTATGTGATTTCAGTGAGTCGGAAATTCGTTATTATGGGGCTGTAATTATATCTTTTACAGCTTTTTACCCCATAATGGAATTAACATTTTTTGAGAGATTTGCATAATCTCCGGAATATGAATCGGAATAAATTTCTGTTACGTGAAACAGGTTAAGAAAATGGCCGTGAAAACATTTCAAAGATTTGGAAATGTCGTAAGATAACGATATCTGCAACACATACTCCTAAGACATTAAATAAGGCAAGCCAATGAGCGGAATCGTTTGTTAGACAAATAACGCATCCTTTATTCTTTATCGGCGCAGTCTCTTCAATGCGATCATTGTTGCCACGTCGCTATTGTATTCTTTCATCCATAGAGTACCGGAATCGTTTAACTGGAATTATTCCAGTGCGAGATGTTTTCGTTTATTGCAATCGAGCTTTAATTAAACTGCCGCGTAAGATATATTTTGCCTATATTGATAAATTTGAAAGAAGAATCGCGATTCGACTATTAGATTTAACGAATGACGACGCGACAATCAAACGAAGTTATCCCAAAAATATTTGGACATAATAGTAACAAAATTTAAATATTGGTACTTACTTGACACAGGCAACGGATCAAAAATATGGTAAGTCACGTCTTCCATTTTTTATACAAGAACCATTTTAAAATTCAATACATTGCCGTAGTATATAATCGAGAGTATATGTCAATATGCAAAGACTGAAATTCAGGGGAATCCGTGCAAATCCACTCTCAACAACACATTAGGTTAAAACAATGGGGACCGTGCGTGCGATGACCTAAATGCGCGATAGTCCGCTTTTAATCTGCCGAGATGGAATGTACGCATCTATAAATGTCAGCTTGTCACGACTGACAGTAGGTCACCAATTTTTTAGTTGGTCTTTTCCCCTTACTCTTTATATTTGATCTACATGATCGGTTAGTTAGATTAGACATCTTTCACCATCCCACCACGAGAAAAGCGCAAATCAATCACGCGTATCTATGTGTTCCTCTAAGTTTCTTACGTGGTTTCTCGCGTAACTTTTTTTTATTGCACTGGGTCAAACAAAGAATATAGCGTCTTGTGCACTGACCTGACTAAAACGTAACAGCAGGAACGACCTTGCACAACCAGTTGTTTGACGTTTCGAAGCATAAAAGAAAACCACGCAAAGGACACTCATCTTTGCTAAGCAATGTGCTAATTGCGTAACGTGGTGTGAAATTCAAACACAGATAACTAGTGGATTTTTTGCGCGTTCTAGTCGATAAAAATTTCGCGTCCCAATCGTGATGGATAAATTATTTATCGTACTTATTGGCTCTAGTGATATAGATATAGATATAGTGCTTTGAAGTATCAATATGAAACCAAAAACATAAAAATTCAATCTCTCGAACAACAGATTACGAAATGAACTCATTCCTAATTATCGTTTATCTTCGAAATTAACTATCTTAATTCCTCGATTGCGAAGGATTTCTGTTTCTGTTCTAGCCGGAACGCAACTTGCATTTCTCGATGCTCTTGCTTTCAATTTCATGCTATTTTATTAGAAAAAGGTTTGCCGGTAGTCTATAAATTTTCTGCGTATGACTAAATGACATTTTTACATTGTGAAATGTACTATAAATTGCAAAATCGCATTTAAGGATTAAATACCGAATTATCGGCTTTCATAAACTGAAAATGTAATATATCACTATCTTAATACATCTAGGAATGACATGAAATCCTAATCAACGTCGCAGCCAATTGGTTCAATATAATTTATAATTATCACAATTATCTACTGCCTACATATTGGTGCAATTAGAAATTGTATATAAAATAATACAGGATTATTATATAAGAATTCTAATATCAGACAAACCTAACAAACAGACACAAAAATGAAATATACGTGCTACGGAAAATTGAGTACATTTAATTTATTCAATTAAATGCTAATTATTTTTAATTAATCATAGACTAAATGATTAAATATGCTTACGAAGTCACGATAATTATGGCAAGAAATTCCATCGTGCTCATCTCGTCTCTCTTACCTTTCACCCTTCCGCGATAGTGCATTCTCATCATTTTACGAAACAGGTTCTCTCTTGGTGGTACTGTAGACATTTTCGCTGCAAGCTTGTTTCCTTTGTTTTCTTCAACGTTTATCGTGTACAGATTATGATAAGAAACGAAATTGCTTTGTTTCGCATCTTTTTGAATGCGTCGCTGTAGTATTCGTATATTGCTTGTAATCTACGTTTGAAATACGCTACTGTTCACGATGATTCGGACACTTTTGTAACGGCAGTACATGAACGTTAATAAAATACGTAATGAATAAGGAACTCATGGCTGAAAAGAATATCTGTTATCTCTTTATGGAATTGCACATATGTGTTTTTATGTTTTCGGCCGAAACATGTGTTAGCAGTAAACGAAGTACGTATCAAATGTTTTGTGATCTATATTAATTAGAGGCGAAAGATCGAGCAGGGCGAGGAAGAACATGCGAACATAATAGCAAACAAGAAAGAGACCAGGGCACCGATGAGTTATGAAGCTCGTAGCTCGTTTATTATCGCAACGGCGGGGTTAATCACGCTCCGTCTAACGATTTCCTTGTTAAACCGTGCACTGCTGACGATGCGGGGCGGGGGATTTGTGCTATTTCGCGGTACCTTTGGTAAGATGGCAAGTTAACTTTACTATCCTGAGTTTTGCGGAGCGAATCAACCGAAGAAGCAAGAAAATTGAAAGGAACAGGCAGAAACACCGTACTCTGGTATGCCGTAAAGCTATTTCACCGACTAGGTATCTGACTAGTTAAACGAATCTATAAATACCACATAACATTGAAAGAACATTTTAAAGAAATTTTGTAAACAGTCTGGGGAAATATGGAACCGAATTTATTTGTTAGCATTTTTATTATTCGCGATATTATGTCTATTTCAAGAACTATTGTGATCAGTCTCGAAGCTTTATGAACTTTAGCTTCTTCACACTTTTACCAGTTACGTAAGTTCTGATAAAATCTGATGGATCGAAAGAAAAAATTCGTCCGTATAACATACAAGCGTTTCGTTGAAAGGATAAAACCCTCTCGTTGGCTTGCATTTATACTACCATTTAGCTAGGTGCATTGATATTTTTGGGTAGTTACAATTTAGCAAATGTTTCTAGTTCCTCCTTGTAGAGGAGAAGCTAACGGTAAATTTCGCTACATACAACTCCATGGCTTTCGGAAAATATGTTCTTCGTTCCAGGAACTCGCGCCTCTCCGTATATTACCTTAAACGAGTTTGCCGCAGATCGATGTGAACTACGTGTCTTGCATTGAAAGTTAAAACTCTCAAAAATACGTTTTTAAAGCACAGATGTATACTGTCCTCCTTAAATAAAAAACTAAAATATTTTATCACCTCGAAATATTCGAGAAAACCGAAGGTATATTACATTTCTGTGTCTTCTTCTTCATTCAATTTAAGGAACAAAGCATTGGCATTGTTCCTTGTTATTTTTCGTATCGCAATATGTAAATTGCATTTCTGTAACGACCAAGGATAAGACTGATGTTTGATATTGGTTACGAGCAACATTTGACTCATAAATCTCGGAGCAAAAGGAAAAGCAATTTCAAGAGTGCTGTCATAACGACTTGTCATAAATAAACGTATCGATTGCTGTTTGGACAATTCTATTCGTATCGCGAATACTGTGATAGAATTTTCATTCGGTACAGATTTACATCTTCCTCGCGAAAACGTTATATAAGGAGTAAAGAATGCTTTACTTCGCTTTCTAGTTCCCTTCGAAAAAGTTGAAACTTTGAAAGACTGAATGCGAAAAATTGGAGAAACATATACATATATATATATACGTATATGTAGTTCAAAATACCTAAATGACCATCTCTTACGTTAAAGCAAAATTATTCTATTAGCCGAACAGCGTGTGTTATGATTAAATCGGATAATCAAGCTCACTAGAATTCATATAACAGGAGTTGATAATCAGATAATAGCATTCAATCTGCATGTATTTGGTTAATTGGGTATTAACTAAAATTTCGTTCCAATAAATAGAGTTCAAATGGAGTATGTAGTGACTATTATATTGTATCAAGTAATATGATACAAATTACATTACGATACGAACATAAGAGGTCGTCGATTTCTTTAAACTTACCTTTAGCATGTTGATACTTGTGATAAATGTCATCAAACAGACTATAATCATTGGTTCTACGTTTCTAATGCGAGTGCACATGCAGTGGTTATACATAGTTATTTTCTGTATTCAATGCAAAGCACAAAAGTAGTGTTGGTATAAATGTGTAATAGGAATATAGTGTGTGCAACACTATACAACACAGCGTTTCGGTTCAATTCTCGATATTACCTCTTTGAAATATGGTCCTTTCAAACGTAATTACACTTTTTGCATACGCGCAACAAACCGTTACAAGTTAAATTGCCACTGTGAATGAACATTATTGCGATGCAACAAGGTGTAGCAAATATAGGATTCTTAGTTAAATATGAAATACAATATCACGACTATCCGATGACTTGGCAAATTCTAACGTTAAATAACGATTAACGGTTAGTCAGAGTTCTTGATCAAACTGTTCAAAGTAATTTCACTTTTTGTAAAAACATTATTGTCGAGTAACTAACACACTTCCGATCCCGATCGGTTTCTGATAAACGAGGACGGCGTGAAATTATTTTCACGCGTGCTGGATCATCTAATTTCAGTGTCGAATACAAGCAACTGATTATGAAGTAGCTACTGATTATGTTAACTCTTCAATAAGATAAAAGAGATTATGTAATGAACATAACGAATCGATAAGAAGAAAGGTTATCGAACAATACGAAAGCAAAATAAGTAAATAGGAAATTTGAATGATCAGTGAATCTTTCATTTGGCAGGATATTATTTGTAGTTCGAAGGACTGCGATCTGCAGCAAGAATAAAGAGATTATTTCAATAGCGTTTTTATCTGATTATCCGAAAAAGAGTAGGGTGTAAATTGGCCAGGTTCCAAGATACCTCGTCAGCATTCACGGAGTTTAAGGGAGCGCAAAAGAGTATAGAAGCCAAGTCGAATGGGAATATATATTTTCCTTATCAGTTTTTGCACGGAGAGCTCGAACGGTAGCTGCCCTCCGTACTCTTTCCACGAACACAGCAGCCATAGGTCGTCGGCCGAATTTAAAGGCTCTGTTACACGGATCAACGAGATGTTTTATAGGAGAGAGAACTAATTGTAGTCGATTAGCCTCGGGGTCCAGTCGCCCCGAAATGAATCTGTCGCATCGATAACGAGAAACAGTAATTTCGAAGGATGTACTCAAACCGGCTGCCTAAATTATTCAAGTCACGTAGGGAATACTACGGAGACTCGATATATTTTGGCTGGTAACAGCGGGATATCGTGTTAGGGCAGTGCAGTTTGCTCGTTAAACATCCCGTAGGTTGCATGGTGCTTCACGGTAACGGAATATTCTATGAAACCGTTTAAGCTCGTTCCGAAATTATCGAGGGAACAAAGACACGGTACGTTAACCAATTATGTCCGCCATATATATTTAGCGACCATTAAAGAAGTTACACGGCGAAAATTCCGTAATGTTAAACGGAAGTAACTGGTGCCAATAACTTGATTCAAAGCGGCGGATGCCAGGTTCCATTGTCTTTCAGAAAGATGAGCGAGTGACGTCCTCTCATGCATCTCACGCTCACGGCAAGAAGCTCTTCCATCTTTCCTTTTCATACTTAACACCCTAGTCATGCATAATACAACGTATGCGCACATGTCTGAAGAAGACAAGCGCACCGGACGCGAACTAGCGCGTTACACGTTGACACTACCGTGAGAAGATCGCAGTGCCAAGGTTAGCGTGAAATCTGCGTCTCGCCTGAAAGCAAATATAAAGGTTTGGCCGTTTTAATTAGATTAGAAATATAATTGTGTAGAGAAAGTGAGATTCGCCTGTACTTAAAAAATTACTCGGAGCTATAATTTTCACTGCGCTTCAACGATTCCACTTTACGGAACAGACTTATCTTACGGTTTAGAAGTTTTTTTAACAAAATCGTGTTGAAAGTTACGCCACGCGTTAATTGTGCGATATAGTGTTACACGATCCGATGCGCAGTAAGTTCGTTTACGAACGAGTCTTTGTTATCTTCAAAACGTTACGAAAGATTAACGAAGAGAATTTTTATAATATCGACCAAAAATAGAACTATAGATATAAATATATTTGATATTGCGTATATGAATGGAAATTATGGGTACTCGTGTAACGGGTAGCCCGTATGTTTGACATGGTTTGGCTATGCGCCAACAAGTTTGCAGGTAGCGATATAACTGGTGATTGCTATATCTTTAAACTATACTACCGCTCAAAGGTACGTGAACAGTTGTCTACCTTTGACAGAATTTGATTTAGCTACAAAATTATAATACAAGTTGTGTTTGCTATGAATTTTTCAACTGATTTCGTTATTTAGATTTGATTTAGAAACAATAAATTCCTCCATTTTTGTAAGATTAATATAGTACTGGAGTAAATTAATGCTATAAACTGTCATTCAGAAAGATTGTGACTTTGTCCACTTTTCCTCTCAATGGTTTGTCTCACTCGACCGGATGTCCTATGGGTAATCTCGATTAAACTCCATTTTTAGGACAAGTTTGTACTTTTATATTACTCGCTTTTCTCATTTAAATATTGTACAGGAAATGCAATGAAATTCACCAGACCGAAGATATCACGTGTCTCGGTATCATGCGTCCACACGAACTTTAATTTTGTTTCTGCGATCAAAAACGTCGGTGTCCTGCGCCCACTCGTTCAACGATATTCATTATTCATCCTATCCCTCAGTCCTTTTTTGCAAAGCCGCAGGTTTTTGTGATACAAAGCACGAGCCGAACTTTTCCGAAATAAGTAGCTATGTACATAGTACGCCGAGTTTTTCATCGCTCGTTTACATCGATTCTTATGTTATCATTACAATGGACGCGTCTTTGCGTGAACAATGAAATGAATTTTTACTAACGCGACGTAGATGTACAGTACCCGGTTTATTATGGTTGTACTATCATGTCTATGCTATTGGCGCGAATCTCGCTCACTGTAACCATAGTCTAAAGGTTATCACAAACGGAGCGATATTTGTTCGCGCGAAGTTACAATGATCGAGATTCACTAATGTCGCGTGAAATTAACTGTAACCTTGGTCGATATTTTGCGGCGCATTTTATCAATGCATGCAAATGGTTTAATTAAAAAGCGCATTGACTCGTGTCGACTCGCAAGTGTCGACGACGACCAATGTAGCGAGCAGAGCTCGCGCCTCCGGCCAATCACGCCTGCTGTCATTGACTCGGTCGTGCTTTAGGTCGACGTCGACGTCGGCGTCGCGTCGTTTCGCGGCCGGTCACCTCGCCAGTCTTTGCCGAGACGCCGCGCGGGTCGTATCCGTGTTTCTTTCGATTCTTCTCTGAGTTTCTCATTCACGAGACGCGACGCAACACGAAGAGCTGGTTTTGTGATTCGACGTTGTCGATGTACGACGCGGATAGCAACACGATCGCTAAAGAAGAAAGAGAAACCGGGCAAAGAGACAGGAAGAATTGGCGAAAGAACAAAAAGTAACAACCGAGTGAACGAGAGTCGTGACTGCAACGCGGAACGTTGCGGTGAATGTCGGGTGAATGGTGACGAGATCTTGTAGGCTGACAAGGGGAGGGCCAAACGTGTACTTACGCGAAAACCAGTTGCGTTGAGAAGGTCAGTTACTGGTTCGATGCGGAGAAACGCTCGATAGAACCGATAGTTTTCACTGTGGCCGTCCAGAATATGCAAACAAGTAGTGCATTTTGCTTTGAAAAAAAATACGTTTTTCGTGATCGCACGCATCCTTTTTCGACTCGTACGAGTCACGTTTGAAGCGTTAAAGGCCAAGGTTGCCGGTTTCGCGTAGGTTTTAGTCGACGAACAGAGACGGAAAGAGAGAGCGAGAAAGGAAGGAAGCGAGTATCTAGCACGTGGGCGAGCACGGAAGAGTAACCGGCCTCTGCGCGTCGTCGTTGACACAAAGAGTAGAGAGAAAGTGGGAAAGGTAAGTGTTATATAACACTGAATACGAGAATGCCGATTCAAGGGGAACTGGCATTAACTCTTTTCCTTTTCCCGAGCATCTGTGTGAAACGATTAAACCCAATCGACGATTCACTGCTTCTGCTCCGATCGTGGTCTTACTCCTGGTTTGATACCATGCCAGTGTATTTATACTCAGTAATTTATATCCCAACATTTGATGTACCTGTTTTATTTGGAAACAGTGTTTTATTTGGGCACTTAAATTAACTTGTTATTCCAGTTAACAGTTGAAAATTCTATCGCATCGGTAGTTGTAATGGTATTCGTGATTATATATAACATGGTGTTAATAATTCGAGTAGATTAAATGTTCTACTATTGCGATATTGTATTTCGTTAGAAAGTAAAATGTTTTTCACATCTTTTTTTTTCTTTAAAGCAAAATATGCATTACACAATCATTATATAATACGATTACGCTCGACTAGTTGGGAAATTTGTATTTCCAGAATTTAATATATAAATTAATTTTAAGATTAGAAGATCAATGAGATTATCACTGAAATATAATCATTCGACATCTGGTGCGACGGCTACAACGTTTATGGATCGTGAAAAGGTTTGATAGAACTTTATATTATTTGCAGAATAAATTCACGCGTAAAATGAAATTAATTAGTAAATAACGAATTGCCGATGAAGAAGCAAAGAGTGAGAGAGCTGATTATTAGAACGACTTGAGTGATTACATGACTGCCATTGACCTGCTGTCGCATTAGCTCAAGTGACAGTAGGTCTAACTGTCATAAATTGCAACGCCCCCAGAAATGTCACGGTATCGTGACATCGGTGAATGTATGTGCTCGATACCAATACTTAAACAATAAATGATAACGTAGCGTTTTTCTGGGTGGAACTTATGTTAAAACAACGATTTATTTTTCATCGACAATTTTCAATGAAAAATCTCTCTTGATTTGCCAGAGGCGACTGATATTCGTGACTGTGTCTTGTCACAGCACGATATTGAAGAAAATATATACATATGTAGTTATTTACGAAAGTATTTGAATATCTATCATAAAAGCTTCTATGGATATATTACGTATATTATATAAAATTTGTTTAAATTTTATTTCTCCTAGTTCTTGATGATATATTTGATTGAAACATGAAATGTATTCTTAGGTATTATACAGGTATTATGAAAGTATATATTAGGTATTATGTAATGAGTAAATTGCGTATCGTATTTATTAGTGGTGAATAAATAAATTAACTATATGTGGTCGAGTTTTCTTCGTGATCGAATCTCAATTAGAAAGAGTAGCTAAATTTTGTCTTTTCATCGATGAATATTACATAAATGCGTTAATTCAATTGAATAAATGAAATTCGGTTTCATTCATTTGTTCATACATTTGCTATTCAAGTATTGTCGAAGATATAAACCATTTCGTAATTATTGGTCGGTCGTTATTATTATCTTGTCATACCTATACACATGTGTACATAAGATTAGTTAGATAAGTTAGCTGATGGAAACGCAAAACCATATAATTTGAGCCAATTGACTAAGAATTCCAGGAATCTATGATATTTATTTTTTAAATGAAGCGATAAACGTCTGTTAACGAACATGAAATTCTATTAACTATTTATGCTTTGCGAAGTTATCTCACATATACTTTGCCGTATTATTTAAGACACCGACATTATAATACGCGATTAACCAACGCTGTTATTCTGCGATCTCTCTGTGCATTTACAATTCGATGTATTCCAAACACAAAAATTATTGGAACTTCTGATCTGTTGTCGTATAAGAATCTAAAATGTGCTTGAATAAATACCATAATTCGAGTTCCTTAGATAAACAAACGTGCAAAAACATTCAGCCGACGACGTATTGAGAGTCGTTAAAATTCACCAGGCTGTTTTTATTCTGGGTTAATTAATCTCGATGTTATTCTTGTTTCACCATTTTCACGACATACAGGTTTTGTGCCTAAAACGATCTAAGTGCGTAGTAACGAAACGCGTTTTCATTTGCTTGGTTAGCTCTGTTACATTTATGCTCGTTTAAATGCTTTGAGCTAGTCGTTTTTATTTGAGGACTGAAATTCATCCGAGAGCGAGTTTCCATTTGCGTATCCTCAACTATCTTTTCCTCATCTTTCCTCCCGTGTGTCGTGTTTTTTCTTTCTGGTAAAAACAGTAAATCACGCTTTAACGATGAAATTCATTCAGTTTATTTTCATGTATTAGTCATTCTGTGATTTATCACATTGATACGTACATTATTGTCTATAAATTCTCATATTTTTTAAATCCAACTTTACCATTCTTATCAGCCTTTTTCCCTGTATTCTGCTATTTCTATCGAATGCAATATTTCAGAAATATTTACTATATCTCAAGAAATCGTCTTTCGTTTTAATGCGTAAAGCGAAACAATTTCGCTCTAAATAAACTTTTTTCCTGTCAAGGATAGATTTGTATCGAGGCGATTCCCGACGGCGAAGTGATACTTTGTTCATTTCATTGTCTAGTAACGTTGTGGTAAGCGTATATGTGCTTGGTTAGTTTAAAGGTCGATCGATTTTCGACTTGGACTTGCTCCAAATTCAAGCTACCGTAAAATCGCTTTTATCGCCATACGTAGGATGCACCCTTTACGTTTTATAAAGTGGATTCTGTTCGCTTGGACGAAAATATTTGGTAAATAGAAAGGATACCTAGTTGCTAGAAAGAATAAAAAAGAACGAAAATTGTTCGAGCTTTTTCAATTTAATTTTGTTAGAATTTGATCTATATCTGCTACAAATTTGTAATTCCAATAATTCATGTACAGAATTCAAAACATGTGACTTAAAAGAAGAAATAATATTCTTTGTTAGTAATAAAAAAGTTTCCACTTTCTGCATCAACTTAAAATTAATGTATGGTTACTGGTATATATTTAGATCCATTTTCCATAACTTCAGTTTATCTTACCTCCACCTTACCTCTTACCAGCTGAAAATTTTCCATTATAATTGCCTTATCATCGGTATAACGTGGAAACTACTCATATTCAAAGTTCATCGGTGAACTTTGAATTTTTCATTATTTTTTCCGCCTGTAAGTCCATAATGGTGGTATTCATTATCTGATCACTTATTATTTATCTATGAGCGAGTAAGAATTGCTAAATAAGTAGAGGAAAAAAACAGAATAAATAAGAATGATTCGAGTTGTTTGTTTCAGTTGAAGCAGGAATATACAGTTGACGGCGTAATCGAATTTAAATTGTAAGTGAAGAAAGATTCAGTTCATCATAATTTATCATGCGCTTTTACAATGATCTAATTCATTTCATTGATTACATTCGACAAAATAATAAGAAACAAATTAATTTTTTGTCAGCTTCTAAGTTAACTCTCTGATACCCCGCGCACCATATTTCTAACGATATTATCTTGATTTGTTGCTAAAGACTGCGTATGGTGGAAATAATATTTGTATGTTCCATAAATTGGACGGAATATTTTATAGGATCGGTGACATGTTCTCGTCCTCGTTATTAACGTGCGTATGATTATCGTGACTGTACTCGTAGGATACGTGCAATTTATGGTAATGTGGTATCCTGGTGTAATTCGAATTTTCTTGTGTGATCATAGTGGCGTAGTTTTGTTACGCATGAGGAACACAAAAAAAGAGAGCGCCTTATTACGTGTAATAAAATTAATATTCATTTGCATTACGTTTCTCTTCCCTTACGATTATTCCTATATCTCCATATATCGAGAAAAATATTGTAGAGAGACAAAAAATATTTAAAAAATAGCGATACCTGACTACGTGAAACTAAAAATATCAAAAATACGAAATGTATGTTTCATTTTGAAATATGAGGTACACATTCAGATATTTTTAAGTAACTGATATATATTCAGTATGAAAAGTATTCGTACAGTAATTAATTTCAACAAAGATGTTGTAGAACATCGTTCACTAACAAAATTTTAACAAATAAAAAATATGTATATATTCTTGCAAGTTTGTAGAATAATTTAAAAAAAAAGTGAGAATATGCGATACCTACTTCTGTCATGAAAATAAAGCATTTACTTGTTAAAATTTTGTTACTAGACGTGGTTCTACGATAATTTTGTTAAATTTAAGTATTGCATGAATACTTTTCGCACGGACGGTAGTTACTGAATTTACTAGTGAGTAACGTTTAAAATTATCAAAGTAACAATTAAACTTTACAAATTCTGCGGGCGACCGACTACTGTATTTTTAAACGTTACTTATCTGCAAATTCGGCAACCGTATCAGTTACTTGAAAATACCTATCTGAATATGTATCTCATATTTCTGAGTAAAACTCGTATATCTTGTATTTTTTATTCATTTAGCTTTGCGTAATCGAATATTTTTTTTTAATATTAATTTTATTTAATTCTTTTTAGATTAATCCTGTTTGACATCGGCGAGAACCTATAGGTAAATGCGCTATAATAAAAAAATGTCACATTTTCTTTTAGAATTTAGCGGTTTAAGCACATGAACGTTCTCTGCAGCTGTTGTATCTCTTGCCATTTTATTTGTCTCAATGTGCTACATAGCCTGTAAAGTTAGAATCGGTCAAGCTGTTTTTAAGTTACAAGAGCACAAACAAACCTACACACATACGTACATTAAGACCAAACACAATACCATTCCTCTGTCGTAGTCGAATAAAAGAGGAATGTTAGTTTAGAAAAAAGTAGTTCTTGGATGGTTAGCTAATAAACAGATATAAATCGCACTAGTTCTCGTTTATACAGCTAGCTTGTGCACGTGTTTATCGCTGTAGACAGCACACACTAGGTTGTAATTCATAAATAATTTACGTGGCGAGTTAGGCAGTCACGCGATCTCGATCGTGTCATCCGGTTTTTATAGTGCCCCTATCGATGAAACCAGTACGAGAAGCACAACGTTTTGTCTCGTTGTCTTTCAAAGTCAGTGAGTAGTGCGGTGAAGTTAATTAGAATTTGATTGATGCTCAGCTCATTCGTAGGAAAGTAACTGTATCCACGGAATGTTAGTAATGTTGAACATTATGATAAATCGCGGGATAAATTGGTTTCTTAGAAGGAACATATTTAACCGTTATCTCTGCCTCGAAGCATAGAAAGTATTATGGGAACACACGAGTAATAGATTGGGCACTTATAGTTCCGTTTGACAAACTGAATGTCGCGACAAGAAACAGTAAACGCATTTACATGTACTGATATTTGGCATCGTGCCCAACGGTTCGACAGAAGTTGGCCATGTCCTTGCTTGTAAAGCTAAAGAAGCAAATTTCCCGAACGGTGCACGTGTAGTTTGTTTTCATTCGCAACGTTCGTGCAGAAACTTAACGCAAGAATAGGTTCCCGGTTGCTAAAAGTACTCCACTCGAGATGTCTTACATACTCGACGTTCGTGTATCGCGAATAAGTACGCGTCTATGTCATGATGATGCTACAAAAGCCCTTGAGCATATTTTGTGGTAACTACGCACGGCTCTGAGAAACAAATTGCACGTCCAACCAACCTTCGTGTCACGTTTGTATACGCAAGTTAATCCAATTCACGAGGGAACTTTATTTCCTCGGCAAAGTTCGCGACCTCCTCGAGCTAATTGCAAGCTGACCCTTTCGAGTCATTCGCCAGCCAACTCCGAAGACATATTATTAAGCACTCTAAATCGGTTCTTCTCTTCTTTCTTTCCTCTTCAGTCTTTCATTCGTTGACGTCTACTCTTTTATATTCCGATAATTTTAATCTTTCTTTTTTCTTGTCTGCATAAAACGTGCGTAATAAGTACAGGTACAAAATATATACTACTGCTGTTCATCAATTAATAATGAATTAATAATTGGAAGTAACACTTAAGTAAATATCTTTTTATGAGATCAGCGTACTATAAATTCAATACTAAAAAAAAATTACTGAATGTTCATGAGTGTAACAGTAGGTTTATATTATCGTTATTGCGGTTTCGGTATTACCGCTTATTTACATTGATAACTACATTTGATAAGAATATATTTCCGCTTAACTCACAGATAACAAGTCGAATATATAATAGTATACCTGTATATGTAAATATACAGGATATATACGTAACTACGATTATTACACAAGTAATGATTTTAACGAAAAATGTTTCAAATAAACGTAGATGATTTCGTGGGGGGCGTAATTCGAGGCGATTAATTTTTTTGTAGTAGTAGGCGTAGAAGATGTAATATGAAGATATGTTTTCTTTTATCTTCTTTCACAAAGTTATTGGATATTTACTTTGGTTCGTACTTTGTCGAGTACCATCTTTAATGAGCTCATATTTATATGACGATAAGGACACTTGTGCTGGAGCCAATCTTGCAGCATTGATTTTCTCATTCTGTTTTCGTTAAATTTTAAAGCTGCTATCAACCATCAACCACTGTTCTTTGATATATCTTCAAGAATCAGTCCGTTTGATTAATTTATTTCAACTGCAAATTTGTCGATAATTTATTATTATTATTATTGTTGTTGTTGTTGTTGTTGTTGTTATTGTTATTAACAATTTATCGCGTCGCATTTAAGGAACTAGAAGGTTTTTAAAACTCTGATCGTAATGTAACATAAAGTATCGAATAACTGGGCGTAACCGGTAACTGAAGTATTTCGGCATGTGCCCGCCCATTTGATAAAACTGTACGTACTTATGAGATAAAATAAATATTCTAACTTACTGCTCAAATTCATAGTAATATATCTTAAATCTGCGCACGTTTGAAAATAAAATATCTCTGTTTCATAATCTTTTGATCGGTGTTTGCTCTTAATTGTGGAAATCGCAGTCGCGAGTAACAGTGCCAACTACCGCTAGTGCCATTCTGAAACATCTGACCTAACTTCGAGTTAACTTTGGCAAAGGGTCTTATTATATCTCTGTGCAAGTTCTATCTTGGATACTTCATTACGCACTCTGCCATTTCGATGGTAGAGAATAATATTGAAATTGCTAGAATTTCTCAAACAAAGATAATTGAGGTTTCTAAGAGAAGAGCCTTGTGGTAAATATATGTGTATCAAATTCAATTTAGCTTGTAATTATTATTCGAAATGAAAATTTCAAATCCGCCCCATATTTATCTTTAGGGTTCTGTCTGAAAAAAGTATTTTAATTCTTAAATTCATCGCTTTTATCACACTTTCTTATCTTATAACATTTTTGGGAAAGTACAAATCTTTCTTAGCACATTATTTTAAAAAGTTAATCTCTTTCTTGTTACGTTTTTAAAAGAGTTCAGGTTGAAGGTACTGCAACTGTTTCTATTGATACAAACTATTTCAAAGTACAAAGAGATTATCAGAATAAACTACACAAGAAATTAAACACGATTATCTTGTAACACCGTTAAATATACGGAAAATTGATATATATATATATATATATAAATTATTAATTAAATTAATAATTAATTATAAATTAATAAGTTGCAAATTAATAATTAAATATATAAATATTATATATATATTACATATTAAATTATTGATAAACAATGTAGACAGATGTATACATTACTCAAAAGGTGCAAATCGTTTTTCAGATATTGGAAATTTTTAGTGCCGTTTTGTATCGGAAGTACTTGTAGTTTCCTCATTTGCTTCTATATTTGAACTCTAAGCGCAAAATACGCAGAAGCAGTTTCCCTACAGGTTACCTAATAGTGGAAGATTTATTAATAGTATCTTTTGGTGAGATCATAAGGTTTAGAAACGTATTCTAGATTTCTCCAAACCAGATTACGTCAATTCAATTTCTATATCGGAAGGCAGCGAATGTCTATATCACCGAAGTCATGAAATTTGACTGTAAAATAAAAAGGACAAAAAGAAACAAAAGAGTTTGAGGTATACAGTGATGATAGAACAAAAGATACGAACAAGATGTGCAACTTAACGAGAGCTAGTGATTTATTGCCCATAGGAATTCAGTTTTTCAGTCGTGCAACTACTTTATATGCAAATACATTGCTAAATCATGAAAAAACTACGAATTAGCAGTGGCATTTAGCACTGGCATCTAAAGGCAAATTACGAGTCACAGGAAATCGGGATTACACGAAAATGAAACACGGGACATGGTCTTTTCAGCAAAGTTCTCTTTTCAAGCTTGCCGTTTTTGGAGCTCGAACGATCCGAGATTCGCGTGTCGAAGTTCGCAGGAAAAGGCAAGAAAGAGTTGTGGTTGGCAACGGTTGCAAGGGAAAACTGAATCCAGCAGGGAAGAGAACGTCGTGCATTTTAATTCGAGGTTCTTGAACCTCCTCCTACTCCTTTCCACCCTTCATTCCCGCCTTTCGTTCTATGTCCTCTTTGGGGCTTTTGCCCTTCGAGGAAAGTTTACAAAATGAGTAGCAGCAAGCCCCTCAGCATTTACTCGTTTGTACTTTTCTCTGTATAACGGACCTTTCCTTCCGCTTTTACACTTTTATTCTGATCCTCGCCTCAGTTTCCGCTTTTTGCAGCTTTTATCTTAATATTTTTATAATTCTTGCTTCGCATAATTCCTTACTCACCACCCTCTCTTTTACAAGCGACCGTACGTTTTCCTTTCGCGCTAACAACTTTCATTTACGAATTATGGAAGCCTCATCACGTTTTGCTCTCGCGTTTCCCTCCGAGATACGTATTCGCTCTTCTTTATTAATCTCTATGAAAATGAGTTATAGCGTTGTTCCTCTACGAACTTGTTGCCGAGATTTCTTTTCGTACGATCGATATCAACCTTGTCTTGTTTAATCCCCTTATCCATGGTATTTATTTCTCTCTTGCTCGATTTCGTAGAATTGCGAAATCGTATCGCGGCATATCTTCTTGTTCAAATTAAAATGTTGGCAAAAAAATGCCACTCAATTTTCAAAGTTTAGCTCCGCATATATTATATTTACTTACGTGGTAGGATGAAAATTTCTCAAAGAATCGCAGAGAGAAAAACGATTTCATGCAAGTTCTGCCGTAACTCGCTCCTTCTCAAAGCTCTTTTCGGAATGTTCTTGAACTACATTCTTCTCTTCTCATGAATTTAAAGAGATCTCGACCGCATTTGGAACGCGTTTCATACGTCTGTGTATGTAACTGCTTTGTTGGCGAATCGAGCGAACTAATACACGGTAGAAATGTCTCGGACGAAACTTTAATACCACACGTGCGCAAAATATTCAAAGCGATACTCAGACGCGACACTGATCAAATATAACGTGTTAAAGTTCCAAAAATTACGATTCTGAAAGTATTAATGAGATAACGTTAGAAAATTACAATGGACGTAGGATTAGAAAGATCGAAGGTTTTCGCGTAGCATCGTGTCGTCGCAGTTTTATGCCTTACGATTGAAGCCTCACAGCTGCAGTCTCGAACATTATACTATCTGCCACCTTTGTCTTGTGACTGCTGATGCAGAAACACTCGAGAACCTCTCGAGATTCAAGCTAGGTTGCATCCATCCGAACACTTTATCGTGCTATTAGTTGATCATAGTATGGAAACAGTGTTCCGTTATACTTCCGTTCGCACATACAGAGTTTACTGGGCCATTCATTTTTGTTGTCTAAGCAAGTATTTTTTACATAGAAGTCAGCCGTTCGATGATTTACAATCCACAGACGACTGATTCGTAAAACGATGAAGATACAAAGTTGGACAATTTCTTTGAAACGAATATGATGAATCAAATGATCAAATAATTATTCCAATTAGAATAACACATAAGCTTATCTCAAAATAAAGTCATTTGCAAATAAATTCCAAAATCTCGTTTGAGAAATAAATTATTTCCAAATAATTATTTTTATAATTATTTTAAATAATAATAGAAGATAAAGGATAACAAATGATTGTTCTCCGCGCGAGTATATTATTATCTCCAACACTTACCTTATTTAAATTTACAATATTATATTTGACGACTTGCCCGACTCTCTCTCTCTCTCTCTCGTCCTGTACTATTAAAGTATGAATAACGAGAATAACGATTACCGTATGGACTTAAAGAAGGTCTAGGTTCAGCAGAAGCCTCGCTACTTATCAGTCTTATGTTTTACCCTCGTATCTGAATCGATCATTTCGTAAATTTAACAGGATTCATTGAACTCATTTTTCATTTGAACTCATCCATTGATTCATTTGACAGTACTCAATCCTGCGAGTGAAAACATCTAAAATCGCAATCATAATATCGTTATTTCCTGTCAGTGTATCTTCATGAATGCTTCGTCGATAAGAAACCCAAGAGAAATTATATCGAATTATATAGGAGATCTGGAAACCATTTTAGTGCTCGATTTATTGACGTATCCGAAGGAATAATTACATATTACGTCGCGATTTTATATAAGAAGATCGATAAGGTCTAAATTAAGAGTAAATATTTAATGGTAGCTGGTTTAAATTGTAACTCAGTTGTTCAAATAGAGGAAGCACATCGAACGTATGGAATATTTAAATGAGACTATATGAATAGAATATTTAAATGAGAATATTTAAATGAATATTTAAATGTTTTCAAATCCATTCATTGACGTTACTATTAAAATTTATCTCGTCCATTAACAACACATATAGAGTATGAAATAATTTACTCCAGTTTCAGTTTCGCCGTTCCAGATAAAATTGTCTCGAAACAATTTTCTATAGTTCGACGAGCAAAGAGCAGTCAGAAGCTTTTATTCGATTTGAAATTCCCGGTCGCTTGAGCTTATCGGACGCTTGAGTTTTTGATACATATATTGTAGTTATCGAGGAATTTATGATGGTTCAGGTATTCAGGATCTCAGGAACTTGTAGATCGCGATACTCGAAGAGAAGCACGAGAGAGGAAGAATCTACCGGAGCAAAGACTAGTTGATGCTATGGTCGCCATGACGATGGTTATCGATCCCCCGTTTCGCAACCCCTGTATCTCTCTCTCTCTTTCTTCTCTTTCCTCTTCGCTTTTCTCTTTATTTCTACTCTATTCTTCGAACTGTTATCTTTCCGCATAATGTTTTCCTTTCTTTCTTCCGATGTAAATCGCGTACCTTAACGCTCCGACACCCGACCTGATACTCTGTAGCTTCTATAAAAAGCTTGGAAAGATGCTGGCCTCGTTTGACTCGATGTTCTCAAATCGCCGTGACGCACGACGATAGAGGAATGTTGTAATAGAAAATATGTAAAGGTACGTAAAGATCGAAATCTACAAACGGCCAAATCGATTCGTCTAGGGATTCAAAGATTCACGAGCACACGAAGTGGAAACGATATCCTTTATTGGCCGTATAGATTCAATTTTTTACGAGTATAGTCTGCCCACCACGGTGATTCTGATTGCTCTCGTACATCTGATATGTTTTGGCGGTCGTCCATTAAGCAAAACGGATACTCGTTCACTTTGCACTTGTATGCATCAGGATGGTCCGTTTCGAAAGGTAAAGGTTCAATTTTGTTTAATGTTGAAAATTTCATACGTTGGTCGAGGTTATAATTAGGAGTAGTAGATGATAACGATATTTCGTTTGACCATAGTTATTACACGATAGTGCATTTATTGATGCGAACGGTAAAAGCTCCCGTAATTAAGGAGAAGTTTAATTAAATAGTGGGTAAATATCCTGTTTACAAGTGCACGTTTCACTCTCTATCATCAAAGTTATGTACCATGCCAACGATCCACGTTTCTATGTTTGTGTTACTCTCTGCAGCAGTTTAATTGTGTTCACAGTTGGCTGAAATAATCAAAGTGCCGCGAATTAGATTATAATTATTAAGTTTTACGCTATTTACATTCCTACCTTGATTATGGCTATTGTTAACGTCAAAGATTTTCTTTGCTTCTCTTTTTACTTTTATTTTTATTGGATGACCTGCTACCCTTAAACTCCGAAGAAAATTGGAAGCTAAAATTTCTTCTGGAACATGTTAGTCATAGAAAGTAGGAAGTTTCCCTATTTAGTGTTAATTACAGAATTATTCGATTCTTTCTTACTTAATCCTTTCATAACAAAATAGTCTTGCGTTGTGCGAATGTTACATTGTCCATTTTTAATAGATACAAAATCCATTTGTTAGGATGTCCGTTTTCTTTTTCGTAAATCTCTAGATCATTTTCTTCTTAATCAGGAAGAGAGATAACCAAATCAACCGGATCGCCATCGATGATAAGAAAGATTGCGTTTTGAAATTTGCATAAATACTGTATGAAAGTTGCTCGGTTATTTGCAGAGATGAAGAGGGGTCGAGCAAATTTCCATAACAAGATAAACCGTTGCAAGTGGTACTACGCTGAACGCAACGCAGCTCGTTAATAACAAATGTGCTTTCTGATAATATGATTATCCGAATTAGGCCATGCATAAGTAACAATTGGCCGATCCTTTGTATCGTTCAACCGTTCAATTAACTTTACTATCTTGAAACAAAGCCTTGAAACACACCTTTAAAGTTATTAATACTTGTCATGTTAACTTTAATAATATCTGTAGTAAATGTTTCAAAGTACTTCCTGTTATTGATAATCTGGCATCGAAGCGATTAAGAAACATGGAAAGGAAATTTTTCAGAGATAAACGGTGCAAAGCGGATATTGTGGTGCAAAAAAATAGAAGATAAGAGTGGAACGAAGCGCTGAAAGGTATACGATGAGTACATATAATGGAGAAAATTATGAGCGTGGCCGAAAAGCGGTGTGCAATGTCTCGTGTTAAAGAATTAAAAGGTGGAGAGAACAAGTTAACAGCGTTGGGAAACAGTTGGAATATCCGGGTGATAGAAAATACAGTGATCTCGAAGAAACAACCGTAATTTATACATCCGGAGCTTGCGACGTGCGCGTCCGTTTCCAACATAGTTTACCATCATCCAGAAACTCGTTTAAATAGTTAAATATTTAAAAGGTTAAAGATTCTAGCTTCTGTTTTTTATATAGGACTAGAAACGCGTGAGTTCTCACTTTTCGGCAAAAAAACTTTCTTCGATAAATTATTTATTCATTGTTGCATCAGCTTATAAGCCACTAATAATTAGTATTGCATTAAAAATTATGTATGCACATTACTCAGCTTACGTGGAAATCAATTTCGAAAAGATGGAATATCTTGAAAGAATTTAAGATGAAAGCGTAATCTGAATATTTTCGGACGGATGAACTCATCTCTTTTTACATCTTCGATGTAGGGTATAAAATGATGGAAAATAAAGGTTTGAACGTAATGTGAACGGCACACCTTACAATCTCTTTGATAGCGTTTCTCTTTTGTCTCCAGGTCTACGTTTCGATGAAAGCATACGACATGCATATTGCACGACACTCGTTTCAAACGCATGCCTATGAATCGTCTTTCATCTTTGTATGTGCATATACGCTACTTTAATCGAGATGTATTCGAAAGAAGTCTCGGAATAAGATGGAAACCCTTGAAACGTTGTGTCGCTCGGGTGTTTATCGAGTTATCGAGTTTAGAATGTGGCCGGTTTCTAGTTATCGTTTGATTCACGGCATAACTCTTTCAACAGACTCGGTCAATCGAAATTTAGGTCACGAACGAATGAATGTCTGTCGACGAAAATTCTATTCATTTGGGGATGGTCCCTTGTAAGAAATATCGAAAAACAAGAATAGAAATTGAAAGAAATTGCTACATTCTTGTAAAAAAATTCTGTTCTTGTTCAATACTACTATTTGAGAATCACATAAATGTGGAAAATGTATGTTGGAGGGACTTTGATTGATTTCCTTATTGATAAGATTCCGGTAAACAAGCTATTTGACAAAAGTCGAGATAGACCGTGATATGAAACGTTTGTATTTGCTACGCGCGTATAGAAGAAGATGACCATGATGCAAAGTAGAAACAAGCGAGAGGCACAACAGCGACATAAACGCACAGAGATTGTTTCGTTCAAGGCTGTATTTCTATGTATCGAACATGGATGATTCCGCTGCAGTTAGTATTTCGTTTATATACCGTGAATTTAAATATCGAGGTACATATATCGAAATACACACAAGACATAACGATTGTTATAAAGGATGAACGCGATAACATACTATCGAGTATGCTTAGGAAGGGTTGACGATAATATCCTCTTTGACTATTCCGCCCACGCAACGCAATCCGTGCATCGAGGAGAAAATCGATACGCGATCACGCGGTGGAAGTTATTCGACGCGCCAGAGAAAATTCCGAATGGATCTTCCAGAAGAATTCTACAGTGCGAACGCTGTCGCTTGTCGACGGAAAATAATACTATAGTTCTTCAACGTAATATCTTTCGTATACCAACGTTTTACTTTTGCTCGATTTTTTCAGGTGCTTTCACCTACATCGAATCACGAA
Organism: Bombus affinis; assembly: GCF_024516045.1. Classification (NCBI taxonomy): domain Eukaryota; kingdom Metazoa; phylum Arthropoda; class Insecta; order Hymenoptera; family Apidae; genus Bombus; species Bombus affinis. The sequence goes on from NC_066348.1 coordinate 1,275,930, forward strand.
GGTATTTGAACAGTCGCCATAGGAAACTTTTATAAATACATCATGCGTGTTATTCAAAAGTTTCTGCAATTTCATTAGCTCTATCATCGGATAGAAGGATTAATCCAAAGCTATAATTTCGTTATCGAAGATCGTGTATTTCACTTCTCTAGGACATCTCATTTATAAAAATACGGTAGTAACTGTTCTAAATTTATCAGAAAAACTCACGTATCGAGCTATCTTAAAAGAATCGCACTCTTTAGAAGATTAAATGGATGAAACGTAATGTGTATATTTCGATAACATCTGTGTTAATACTATCGATTCGATCTAATTTGTTTGACACGCGACCGAAGAGAGATGCGAACGTTTGGAGAGGCTCGATGCCGCGATATTAAGATATCGTAATAACCATTGTAATTGTAGATTTTGCAATAAATTACACGGCCAACAATCCATTCAAACTGCCATTCTTTTCACGTCTTTGTTGTTCCTTGTATATAGTAACAATACCTGGATACATTGAATGTTATCGATCATATATCTCAACCGTTCTTATAAGTAGACTAAAATGTTGCAAAATTTTTTATACGTTGCCCCCCCCCCAAAGCATTCGGTTACTTTTGCATATTATATTTGTGTATTTTGTGGCAGTATAATTCAGCAGAATTGCAACTTAATTTTTCTCCAAGGTTCTCTTTCCTGTGTACAATCTAACATTGCCACGATGGGGCAAAGTTTCAGTTACCGATAAGTCACGCGGAACTTATTTTATAAATTACGATATTTTTTCAATTTATTGCAAATACGAATGTAAACTATTACTTATCTTATCTAATATTTCAGCTATTTCTAGATTGTTGAACAAGGATCTCGATTAAAGCTTTAATAGATCGAATGTTACTGATTATCTGTACTTTAGTTCGTTAAAAAATCAAAGATACCATTTTGAAATTCTGCAAACCATTTCCCGTGATTTGTCGTAGTTGAAACACGTTCACTGTACGCTTCACGATTATTTTTAGTCGCGTCTGTAGCTGTATTATCTCTGTTAAACTTATTACGCAAAAATTCGACTAGAAAACAGGTTTAATAGGTCTGTATTGGAATAATCAAACGTGCGCGTGCGACGCGATCGATGCTGGCCTTCTAATATCTTTCTTTGTCCCTGACTTTGAATGTTGTTTCAGGTGTTTCAGGTGTTTCAGGTGTTTGCGCGTATACTGTTTGCGAAATTTACGTAATTACGAGGTAATAGCCTTTCGCGATTACTGTTTCGTTTTATAGTAGGTGATAAAGCGTGGCTCGCATGAGCGCAACAACGCGTTACATGATTACTTACTTTCTCTGATCATGCAATACGAGCTAGAAAACTAGACTGGATACGATATCTTGGACAGTGACATCGTACGTGATGGTTTTCTAAAAATATACGTTATCGGTGGTGATAATGATTTGTGAGATTTTAAAATTTAATAATATTCAAAAGCAATCTTTTAACGAAACGGTGGTTCGTTGACTGCCACACACCGGATGCGCTATCTAATCTCTATCCGGACCATTTATTATTACGTAGATGCGTACGGAATGTTTACTCCGTGTTTTCTATGCGATATTCTAAAGATCTATCATGATTCCTTTCAAGTTCAGATTTACAGCTTCCTTTCTCTTCCTTGCAGAACGTGGGTACAAATTAAACAATGCTTCGCACCACACTTTTTTTTCCCATTGAATTTTTCCTTTTTCATAGAAACGCGTAGAACGCTAACGTTGCTTCGTTGATTAACATCTTCTCAACGAAGATACTTGCTATGTTCCATCTAGTTTACACGTTCCCTAGCACAAACGATTGCAGCAAAATGTTCCCTACGTTTAGCATTGTAGTCTACGTTTCAAAAAAAGATAATAAGCGTTTTTTCTGATCATTGATTCATCGATAATTTGAGCGAGTTAAACTCACATACTGTTCCTATAAATCGACCGAAGTCTTTGGATATTTATGACACTTATGTATCCGATATTGGTAGCGGACGTGTTAACGTGATCAACGTTATTGCAAAGTAACAAATTTAGAAATCTAACAATTCGAAAATTTTGAGAACCTTAAGATCTGACAATTTGAAACTTTGTGAGATGGAATGTTCGTCGACGCAATATTGGTCCTTAGTCGATTAATAAAGGATTGTTGGAGAAATTGCCTTTAAACGGCTTTTATGCTGTGCAATCGATATTTGAATCGAAGCGATTCGTGTCAATGTCGGCAATAGGAATTAGTTTCGTTCGCTCGATTTACGGACACTTGAAACGATATTGGCAATCGATTGTCATATCTGCGATTTGCGGTCACTCAATGGAGTGACAAATACCAATATAAAAACAGAGTGGAAAAACACGAATTGTGCAAGGCGAACTGGTTTTTTCTATTTGTCAGGATACCGAAGGTGTCGTTACGCTGAGAGCACTGTTGCCGGAGGGTAATGCGCTTGGTGAGCGGAAGTGAGAAGCTCCGGGCGGCCTTTTCTTTCTTCGGCCCTTGGTCCTGTTCCGCCGGCTGTTTCCACTCGTTCTCCAACAAGTCAACCACTGCTTGGAAGCAGAGGGGACGAATACAGTTCGGGGCGTCCTTCTGGATCTCGGAGGAGGAGGCGTCGAAGGCGTGGAAGAGCGAGCAGGGCAGAGAAACAGCAACAACAGCCAGCAGGGAGCGCCTCGTCCAGTACGGCGCTCTTCTAACGGCGACAGGAGGGAGTTATGGTGTCTCGTACATGCGATGACTGTGGCTGCAGCCGTGGCACTGTGGCATCGTGCCCACCTTTACAAGGCGATCGCCTGCGTCGTCCTCGCTCTTATTGCCATTCAGTATTTACTTAGTGGCGTGATCGATCGTCGCTCCATAGAGACGATTTTCACCATTAACGCTACCAGGTATGTACGTCACATGTTTCCCATGATAATTAGACCGCGAAAGCTTATGCAAATTTTTACAGAGATGCATCGCAATGGATTGATCAATAATTCTGTATATTTGTTGCATATACACTATACACAGGCTCACGAAACCACTCGAACTATCGTCTTTCGATGCTAAAACTTTGTCGTTTCTACTTCCTAAAAATTGAATCGTATGATTTGCTTTAATCCTTCGATTTAATTGTAGGAGAGATTTTTTCATTGCATCAGTTTTTAATTTCTTCTCAAGGAGCGAGAAGAAGGGGGAGAAGCAGAACGAAAGACTACAGCGCTGTTTAGGCAACTTTTTAAGACGAACAGTTAGCGAAATTTGTAACGAGAGGTCTGCAAATTAGAAATGTTCCGAAAGAATCCAAATTAATAAAATAAAAAGTTGCGAGACGCTAGAGACATTTTGAAATTAACATAGAATCTCATACATGGGGTATGTCGATGGAATTACGAGAAAGGTTTGAACATTTTATTTCCGGGCGAAAATTATATCAAATTACCATGATTATGTAATGGGAACCGACAAGTTCGGTTTGCTCGCATCCAAGTAAATTCCCGAGAAAATTCGTCATTTCGTCCAATCTGCACGAATATTCTAGAAGCGTACGTGATCTCGTTATTTCGTTAGTGGTCATTTAGATTGTCCGTTTGCGGAAGCTACTGACTAACGATCCTTTAACATTCGTATTCTCCGGAGTTGCAGTTTCACGGATTTACTCGGCACCGCAAAATTCAAGACGAGTTTCAGACGATTAAACCAGTACGATGAAAAGAGAGAGAAGAAAAATGTTTCTGCGACGAACGAACCCGTCTAAAGAAACAGAACTCTGGGGGATGATGCACCTCTTTTTTTGGTTATAAAATACAGAATATCCTGAGGGCAGTAACGCGTCGCTTTGAACTTTACCGCGTAAAATAGTTTGCCGTCTGTTGGAAGAGTGTACCCAGCGCGGCGTGCAGATATCAGCGAGAAAAATGAGAATGAAACGAAAGGAAGCAAATGCAGTTTCAATTCGCTGGTTGTTCGCGTACATACGTTTCTTTTACCGGTCAAAGGTTAAAATACAACGATACAAAATTATATCCTTGAAGTTGGATTTACTCCTTGCAACGATCACTTGTCGTCAAAGTGAAAAACATATATATGTGTATACCAGTACTTTAATGGGTTGTTTCTCTTCGACCAACAACATTTACTTCCTTTTATACATAGCATATCATACTCTGAATATTTTCGTTATTCACTGTATCACGATGTAATACGTGTAATTAAAAATATTTGAGCGTTAACTTGTCAGATTAATTGCTACTTTCACAAAGTTAAAACATTACCTCATAATAGGTAGGAAGGGGCGTTCTGAAGAATGGCATTCTCGATGCGTTAACAATTTGTAACGCGTTACGAAACGATCGTTCATTTCGCGTAGAGAACACACGATTTTCCCTGGATTAACGCGACACGTATCGTGTCACAGTGCACAGGTCGCAGATACGATCCCTCGTATCGCGTAGCGCCTCGTACATGCAAACAAGCAATCATTTGAATAGCTAGCTAGCCATTCCACGGACGTACGATTCTGCATCTAATCGCGCTGACATTCGCTGTTACTGTTAGTTGCGATCAAGCTCTAGCTTGTCACTCTATGTCTCGCATATTATTCCCATATTTCTCCGTGGTACATATTGTTAATTCGATACCCTATTGTCAAGAAATGTCGTCATTGCCTCGGACGTCATGACCATACCATTATTTGTATGTGCACACCTGCGCCTCCTTTTTTGGTTGGAATATCATTAGTAGAAGTAGTGCTTCCGAGAAACGTAATTTTTTTTTAACCTGGCCATATTTAGCTCCGGTAGGAGAACCGGAGTTTCCGATTTTTCTTACAAACAAACAATCTTTGCAGTTATTAATTCTTTTGAAATGCGAATACAGAAATCAAACAGTTACCTACGAACTTTTATTAGACGTTTCCTTTTAGTTAGGTATCGACCAATAAGAACTTCCGTTGCTTCAGAACACTCAGCACGTCGAATGTTTCCTTATAGAGTCGTTCAGGGAAAATATTTGAAGCTTATTTGGAAATTCGCGATAAATTAATCATAATATTTGCTTATATGTTCTATCAGCGCGATACTCACAGATTGCTTCTGAACGTCGAGGGGATTAAAGATTAAAAGTGCAATATTACGGAATTAAATCGAATCTCTTCTATCTCCGATCAATATTGTCTTTTTACTTGAACTTTATATTTCATATTCTAGTAAGATCTTTTTGCAAATATGAATATGATTTTAGAATATTCAAAATATACAAATAATGGAGATACGGGTACGGCATGCTCTGCTATAAAAAGGATATTTCATATTCCCAGCCTCTTCTCTATCTTACAATTGCATCGCTTTAGAACTTGCTGGTGACTTACGACGCGATTCCTCGTAAGCACCCATATTGGCGGATACAACTCCATTTAAATGCAAAATTTCTTCCCAGAGATTCTTGTAACTCTATTAACGCATTTAGCTGTGAAACTCGCAGAGAAACAGTCACCGACTTTGCTATGTTTGGAGTTATATTTGGAACAAAATGTAGCTCTGTTGACCTCGGTTATCGCGACACAACGAAAAATCGGCCAAGCGTTTCACAACGACCACGGGTGCACATGCAATGGAATAACACGCATGCATATGCATGAGAATGCACGTTATTTGGACTTTTCTGCCGATTCCATGGTAAACAACACACACTGTTTAACCCACTAAGGATTAACATTGCATTAACGTAACGTGTCATTTGTAATTTTTTCAGATAATTTACGTTATCGAATTTTATGTTTGAACATCGTGGTCAAAGCAAGGATCATATTTCGTTCAGTCGCTATTTCTTTTTCCATCTCCCACGATTTAATAAAGTTCACGCGACGGTCACGATTTTTCAGGTATTTCTATTAGGGTGACAAATCTGTGAATTATTTACGACTGTGTAAAGTGTTCCGTAAGAAGATGATTTTTCGTGAGAAAATAAATACAGTAACTGGAGTTACTACAAATATTGTAGTTAAGCTCCGGGCAATGTTAGTCTGTACAGTATCCAATAAATTTTTCGCGATTAGATAACCATCTTTTTTCTGATTTGCTATGCAACACGACGCGACCCACCGCTACATCGTTCTACCGGAAATTATCGCGAAAAAAAGAGTACATTGATGTTCAGCGTATCGATTTTTCAACCGATTCACGAACTGCAGTCAATTTTCAAATGCGTTATTGAAACTAGCGACGATCGTTGTTTGCAAATGCGATACACGCGCACGCTGCATATACAGGGTGCGGCCGAAAGTTATGTACAAGTGGGCACGAAGCGATTCCTTATGAAAGAAATTAGAAAAGAATATAAAATACAATTTTTTCCTTCGAAGCAGTTCCAATAGAATTTAACGCAGCCATGTAATTTTCAAATAGAGCCGAAACTGAAAGTCATCTTGGCCGTCGCGTTGCGTCGATTTCTCAAAATTACTGCCGAGGTTCGATCGAATTATTTGTATTTGTAATCGAAAGCTCCCATTGCGTTGAAATAATGTATTCGAAAGAAATTGCTTAAATTATTCGAGTCGTGAAATACCGTAGGCGTCGCGTCGATTCGAGCACTTTTCCGTAGTAATCGTAAGATTCGTCATTGAATTTACCAGGTCAGCGTTGCCAAGTACTAGGATGGAAACCTCGTCGAGATTAGCCGGAGGCTGAGTGGCAGTCGAATTCCGTTAATTTCGAGTCGAAATGCCCCGTTTGCGTCTTATTAGGTTCGCTGGGAAGAGGAGAAACGGTAATCGGTCGCACACAAAGCAATTCGGGTCGATTCGAAAATCTCAGTTGGGAGCGCGACGACGTTATATCAGTTCGGACCGGGTTTCTTCAAGCGGCGATATCACCTTGGCGATTAGACGGGGTTTATCGGTTTCCTAATCGTCGTAGAACGTATTAACGAGCTGAGTGAAATCGGCTTGCAATTAGCAGTCGCACTTTAGCTCACACGGTCTAGGCACAATTGCATTGCACAGTTGTTAATTGGTTCGTTGCGTGTGGAAGATATTCAAACCTGATATGAATCGACGTTCGATCGTGGAATTTTTATGCATTTAGAGATCGAGTGGAATTACCGGTTAGTCGGCTGGCAGCGAGTGGTGTATACGTGCACATTATGTATAGGAATGTTAGGTAGCAAGTTTCTACTCGTTAAACGTAAAATAATATAAGAAAGAACGTAATAAGCTACAGAGTTACAAAACTCGATACTACTCTTTTAGCTAGTAATGCATCGGATAACAGACGATCACTTTTCTGATATCCAATTTCATATATATTCAATACATATTCATATACATATTCGTATTCAAACAAAAACCAAGAAAACTATCAGTTTCTTTAAAAGAATTTGGAAATAGAATCCGGTGTTAGAAAATCGCAATATAATTTTTGCTTAAAATTTATTTTATTTCAGGTACGCGGATCGTACGTACAGGCATCATCCACGAGGGTTGATCATATACGGGCCTGTAACGGTGTCGAGTATATTTGGTAACAACAATGCCACCTCGGCGACCTTGTATTGGGGCGGCAGAGATAATTCCAATTTCTCCAAACTGGAAACTGACTTCTCCACTCGAGATACGTACATCGTTGGAAGTTCGCAGGAATCTTTGACGACAAACTCGACAAACAGTACCGTGGTACCGCGATGTCCGCTTATTCCACCGAATCTTGGTAAATTTTTCTCCGTTTTAGCGAGGCGTTTCTCAACGATCTTTAGCGAAATTTTTCACGAAAGATAACGACAACGTTACGGAGCGTTCTAAAAATAGAAACAACAATATCCCATAGAAAGGGAATAAAATGATGACGAATATCATGGAGAAAAAGCTCGTTTCACAAAGGCACTCGGATACAGCCTCTGCGTGCTCATTGATTCATTCTACTCGCCGATATGCTCGTGGAATTTTCTTGCCTAGAAGGAACACAGTGACGCCGCAAGAAATATTCCCTTACTTGTCTTATGTTTAGATTCCCAATGCTATACAGGGTGAATGTAAAATTTCTAGCATCCACCGTGTCATTCCTGCATTATTTATCACTTAGATAGTTTTCCACTGGCAGTTCCATCAGGCTTAAATAGAAACTATACAGTTCTATGTTATATCTACAGATGTGCTAACGATATAAAAATGTTTACATTTAACAAAAAGTTATATATCAACGTTCAAAAGTATCTGTCTTAAAAGATCGGCGTTAACATTGCATTGGATATTAACAGTGGGCCCATTGACCGTTATCAAGTCTCCTCCGGAGTTGGCAGAGATGGAAAAGACGTTCACCGAGGTGAAGCCAGGAGGCAAAGGTTGTCCAGCGAATTGTACAGCCAGACATCGAGTAGCCATTATCATTCCGTTTCGCGATCGACCGATACACCTTCAAGCGTTGCTTTACAATCTTCACCCGATGCTGCTTCGCCAACAGATCGACTATCAAATATTCGTGATCGAACAGAAAGGTAAGCGAGCTTTCACAAAAACGTGATTCACCTTCGGTATCCTCGAATCTTGGTCCTTTTTATTTTGTTAATCTATTCGTTACACGGTACAGTACCGTGTAGGACATGTGGCGTGACGACCAACAAACCGCGAGGATTTTTATTTCACGGATGTCGTGATTATTAACAGTAACAACGACCGATCTCTTGGTACAAATTCACTTGGGGAAATACGCGGAGCAGTTACTCGATGTCAAGGTCTTCGAAACACGATGATAATGTTTTATGTAAGAAGACTGAAGCGTAATCTAATTGGAAACGCGCGAACTGTGATAACTGTTGCACGTACCGCATTGCGGTATCGGTAGCATGAGCTCGAGAGAAAGAGGGAGAGAGAGAGAGAGAGAAAGAGAGACGTGCCGATCAGTTCGTTGTACTGTTTCGCACGGTCAAGTTTTGACCAGATTTTGTCGATCACATATCTATTCTAGCCAGCACAGCGACGCCGAAGAATACTCTCACGGGAGAGTAAGTTATAGTACGAGAGTGGTTCGCATTTTGGAAGCATTCGATAGTAACATTATTTTGTATTCACTCGAGGGAAAGTTGGAACGCGAGCGATCTCCGGTAATTGAGCGTCGCTTTCGCGTGCTTGCTCTCAAACGCAATGTTGACTTGTGACAGATAACATATGCGACTCGTGATAGCTTTCCTCTCAGATAGATACTCACCTTTACACAGGTTTAATCCTTTACACTTGAAATGCCAGTTGTGCTAGTATTTTTCCGTTTCGATCCCGAAAGGAACCCGCGCGACATCGTTGAAATCCCACGTCGCGAAACCCGTCAGTTTCGCTGCGACTCGAGCATGACTCGACCGTTGCGAACAAAATCGAGTAGTGGCAGTTACTTTCAGGCGCGATTAGTCATAGCTGTCGTCGATTTGCCATGGTACCGTTAATATAAAATTAATCTTTTCTTCGTCTATTCCCTCTTTGTGGTCGTTGAATTGCGTCAAGCTTGTTGTGCATAGCAATGTTGTACATAGTCATCGTTGCCGTGCAATCGTGACGACATGTTTTCTCGTTATAAAGTCAGCCAAAATCATCGTAAAAAGTCAGAACGTAAAAATTAGTCAATTAGGATTATTAGGAAAACGATTGATCTATCGGAATTTTAGAAAATTAATGTAAGATGTGAAACGATAGCGAAGCTCGAGCTTGTTAACGCAACGATCGTCACTATATTCATGAAACGTCGAACTGTATTAATAGTCTTCCTTGGTGGTGCGGAGAACGCGGGTGTCCATTTGAATCGAATCAAACCTATTGATCGGCGAGCTTCCATTAAACGTAGACCAATCTTCTCGAGGACGCGAACTTTGTTACGCGGACTTATCTAGACGTTCACGTCGACAAACTTGAAAATCGAGTTCTCCCGCTCTCAAGAATCTTCGCCACGATAATAAACCCGCGTACAAACTTAATTTACGTTCATCAGCGTAGAACAGCGCTTACGGATGAACGAATTTCAACGAAAGTACCATCGCTGACCTTCGATGTGCAAAGAATGACAATGAATAACTGAGTCGAAATTAGGTAACGAATCGCCAAAAATGGAATAAAAATCGATCGATCGGTCCGAAGGATCAACGATCACGAAATGATAACAGCCAGCCGAATAGACGAAGAAAAAATTGGTGAAAGAGAAAAGCGTCGTTTCTAGATGCGGTCGACGGTAGGCGTCTCGCCTTTCAGAATCTGTGGCTCTTCTTTACACACGACCCTACAATTTTTCCTTTTGACGCGATCTCACGCGTTATGTTGTTCCTCGGCTGACCTAGATGCAACGACCGCGTCTCCGATGCATCGCACGTGTCCGCTAGCGACAGGGAAACTGTCGATACCTGACAAACATACTTCCATTCAACCTATTTGCATATACGCGAACAAATCACTCGTCTACCGAATTTGGTTCGCGGAGATAGATGACGCATCGTGTGAATGGTCATTCAAAAAATGGGATAATTTCTGGCGTGTAAACGAGAATCGTTTCGCGGTAAAGAGGCATCGTCGATATATTCGTATAAGAATCGATGATTACGTTTTGGCAGAAACTCTTTACGCCTGCGTACGTCTGCAAGATGTTAAAAGAATAGTGGAACGAGCGCAGAGTTGACCGAAGATAGAGCTCACGGCCTACTTTTTCACCAGCTTCTCCAGTCCTCTCGAGACCCCCTGTAAAGAGATAAGATGCGAAACTTTTGATCGAGCTGACTCGTTTTTGAATCGCGTCCTCTGGCCGAGGACTAAGGTACACAAGAGCGTGAATCGTATCTCGTTGGAAAGAAATCAGAAAGCGAAATCGTTCAAAATCTTTCGCTTCGCCTTTGCGAGACGATCGATCGAGTAATTTTCCCCGTTTTCCAGGTAGCGACGCCTTCAATCGCGCGATGCTTATGAACGTAGGATACGTGGAAGCCTTGAAGGAACGACCTTTCGACTGTTTCATTTTTCACGATGTCGACCTACTTCCCGAAGACGATAGAAATCTGTACACGTGCCCGGAACAACCGAGGCACATGTCCGTTGCAGTGGACAAGTTCAAATACAGGTATCGCGCTAACATCGAACCAGATACGTTGCTTCAACTATATATTTCAACTTTGGTTTCTTTCGTCACGCGTGTTGTCGTTGTTCTGTGCAGGCTACCATATGCCGATTTATTCGGCGGCGTGTCGGCGATGTCATGCGAGCAATTTCACCTGGTAAACGGATTCAGCAACGTGTTCTGGGGTTGGGGTGGCGAGGACGACGACATGGCGAATCGAATCAAAGCGCACGGTCTTCATATCTCCCGATATCCAGCGAACGTGGCACGGTATAAGATGCTTACGCACAAGAAGGAGAAGGCTAATCCGAAAAGGTGAGCTGTCGATCGATTGGATCCGGTATTCGCGTAATAATAAAAACTAATAAAAATAACCAACGTTTAATCTTGAATTTCTTCGCTTTACGCAGATACGAGTATCTAAAGACGGGCAAGAAAAGATTCTCCACGGACGGACTGAGCAATCTTCAATACGAGCTGGTCGACAAACAGAAGCCAAAGTTGTACACGTGGCTTCTGATAAAGCTGACGCCTCCGCAGCCTAGCTGATGGCTGTCTTGGATCGGATAGCGACCCGATCTGCTCGAGATCGCTTAAAAAGGATATCCTTTCGATCCAAACGCGAAATGTCGCGGAGTAGGAAACAAGTTACGCTCCGACGACGTGTCGCGTTCTCAACGTAGCAAGGTAAATCTCTTAAAAAGAACGAAAGACGGAAAAAAGGAAAAGAGGCGAAGACACTTTTTTATTGGGTTCGAGGAACATGGAATATTGAAAGAAGTCAGTGTTTCAGCCGCTTTAGGATACCGACGAGTTGGATGAGTTGTTTCTCCCGTGATTTTGTCATCAGCGGCGAATGGGAGAAACGTTGTTACGTGATATATTTTTATTCCTCGTATTTTTTTATCGCAACGATAGATTAAAGACCACGTAGAATGTAGCGTACGAGCTAACGTGCCAAAGGAGAATGAGAATATATGTATGCGTGTGTGTATGCAAGTGTGTACGCGCTACCAAGAGTAAGCGAGAAGGAAAGCGAGAAAATGGCGTAAAGAGAAATAGGAGTGGCAGCTGTGCCATCCTTTCCGGATCCCGCTACTATAGTTATATAGTATACATATGTGTATATGTACACTTTACACGTATGTATCGGTCTATATGCGTACGCGAGTACACACGTACGAACCATAGAAAGCTCGAGGCTTCTTCGACGGCAGGCCGAGTTTCCGGTTGTCCGCTGTGTATCCAGGACAGCTTTGTAAACGACCTTTCAGCCAGTGTCGTAGGTGGCTTCCTTCGAGTTACATACCTATCGCGTACACCTTCCCGCTAGTTTCCCCATTGAATAGGACAAACAGATCCCTTCCTTTGTTTTTCGACATCCCGACGCAATTTCGTTTTAATCGTGCCTTGCGACTTCCTGTGTTACGGACCTATTGCATATCGCGACTGTTGCAAACTCGAATTTTGTCACAAGTTTTGCTCCTTACTAGAAATTCAGGAATATCGGTACGATGGAAATAAAGTCTGTGCTATCGTCTTTACGATTCGCACGGCTTGATTAAGGTACTAACGAACGATCGATTTTCAGTCGTCGTTCGGTGTCACAGCTTACGCGATTTCCAAAGAAACAATAAAATGGAGAAGATTGTCGGAAAACTTGAATATATGTGTTTTTGGTCGTTCGAAGATAAAAAGAAGTCACGTAAACAACGGTCTCTAGCACGAACCACAGACAAAGCATATTTTTATAAGATTCATGCGAAGCTGCGAGATTTAATTATTACGTTACGCTGGTTAATTATGTCGCGAAAGGTTTATTTCCGCGTTAGGGGTTTGTGTAATCGTGTAAACGAACGTGCAACGGAAACGGTACTTAAGCGTATAACGTGAACTAATGTCGGAACCCCGCGTATTCGAGAGCACTCGTCGTTTATACACGTTTCCTCGAAATATGTTAAAAACCGTACACGCGTTTACATATACACGATACACGCATAAACACACATTTGCTACGATACCGCCAAGGCAATTCGCGCGCGCTGCTTCGAAACACGCAATCGTGTATGACAGGTGAAGGAAGCGGTAGAAAAAATTTGATGAAAAAATTCCAGTAAATTTTCGTTCACCTGGAACGAAACTGGGCTGTCGCGGTTGTGTTTTTTAAACGGGGCGTGCGAGAATAAATGCGCGGGCGAAGAAATCAGAAAGAAAGAAAAAAAGAAGGAGAATGAAAAAAGCTTTCGGTCGAATCGAGACACACACAAATACATATCACGTGTAACGTAAAGTGCGCGGTTGGATGGCGTCACACGACGTTCGATCGTTTGGGTTTCGATGCTTAAATCGTTAAGGGTGAGAGTACGGGCTGTGAATAATGCACCTTCCTTGCGGCGACAAAAATCTCGCGGAACAGAATACGAGAACGAGCACGGTAGAATTACGCCAATAGGCAGACGTTTTCTGCGCGTCGCGCCGCTCGTGTTTGTAGAGTGAAACATTGGATACCGGGAGAACAGGTTTCGGAATCGAACACAGGCACGCGGTCCTCTGTACGCTCGGTATGCGCCTCGTTAATCGTTGTTCCTACCGATCGAATTTCAAACGGTGTTACCCGAGATGAGATCGATGTTGCTCGTTTTTCATGGCTATCGAGTGTCCAGCGTTCTTCCTTCTACCGTGCTCTTGACTCTTACTATTTCGAAGAAACTCGTTAACATTAAACGCGAAGTTAACGTTTAAAGGAGAACGATACACGCGAGTCGAGACGATTCCGCTTTATTATAAGGATACTGTGTACAAGGCATTATCGAATAATCGATAATAAGTAACGATAAGAGAATAAGCAAGCGGAAGGTTGGAAGACGTCGGGAAACGTCAATGAGTTTAACCGATTCGTTGAAAACGAACGTCCTTTTTTATTATGATTATTATCATTATTGTTACTATTACTACTATTCTCGCTATTACTATTACTATTTACTACTACTGTCACAACAACAACAACTACTACTACTACTACTATGTACTGCTGTTGTTGCTGCTACCACTATTACCACTATTACTACTATTACTACTACTACTGCGGCTGCTACATACTATGTACTATTTTCTTTCTTGTTTCGATCGTTGTTCCTTCCGAACGGTTCTCCGTTGCAACATTATGTTCACGCACGTCTCGGATGACGATCGAGACAAGACGTTACAAGGAAAGGAATATTTTCGTAGATACACTTCATCGACAAATACGAAAGAAATACAAATTTTGTTGGCTAAACGTTTAATCCGTACTCGGTTATACTCGTCTTGCGCAACTTTGTAAAAGGCACGACGATTGAAACGAAGGGAGTAGCGTAAGCAGATTTTAGCTATTTATACGAGGGTAATGAAGAATGCGGTGTGTAATATACGTACGATTATTCGTAATCCGTCGCTTATATCGAGAACAATTATTAAGGTATCATGGTATTAAGGTGCATATTCGCGAATGAACACGGATACGAGGACGTGGTCGTCGGTGTTAAATCGAAATAGAAACGACGAAATAAATAAGGCGTAGGAAAATGTAACTCGTATCTTCGTGTACGTAATACACGATGTGTTTGCAGTTTATTTGGAAGATTAGAATTTTTCACAAGTTACGCTCGTGATGTATCGAAATAATAAATCCTGTTAAAGCTTCTCCTCGTAAATCTCTCGGGTCTTTTTTCAACGATTGTTTTTAACGTTTTATCTCGTTTTATTTTGTTTTGTAATTATCGCATTTCAAACGTTCCAGAAAGTGGATTTTTTTTTTTTTACAGAGATCTAACCACAAAACTTCACGTATCTTGCCTTTCCCGTAAGATTTCCTGAACCATATTCTCCATGTTCTTGACCGTAAATTTGGCGGCTGCGCTTAAAAATTGTATCATGAAATCGTGATTTAAAAGTCGATGCGCCAAAACAATGTCCTTCTCGTCATTCAGATCCACCTCTCTCAATTCTTCGTATATCGAAGCTAACTTTTCAGGGAAACTCTTACACTTGCCGATAAGTTCCGAGTGTAATACGTTCCATGACAATGCCGCGGCCAGTACAGTCTGAAACGATCGAGCAAAAGAATGAAACTGACCGGACGAACGTGAGTATTTCGATACACTAAAAGTACGGTGGCGAGTTATAAACAGAGAAAGCTGTTTTTGTATTTACAGTGCTTCAAAGTACAAGAAAAATATTTTCAAATTCTATATCATATATTTTGTAAAAATGTAATATAATATATCCTAGTACAATCGAAAAGCTTCCCGAAGAAAAGATCTACAGGCCCATGATAGATATGCAGTCCGAGGCACCTATTATTGTCTCAATTTCAGATGCAATTGACTCTATTTATTATGTTTCACAATCTCCTCCCAGAAAGCTGTTCGATTAGTTGAATTTATCAACAACTATTTCCCTACTTATTTACTTGTCGCTGTACAAAATAAAAAAACTGCAATTGTTCAAAAGTTCCTTACAAGGCAAATATCAAGAGTAAGCCAATGAATGACCACTTCGTGGTCCACTATGAAACTTTTCTGCATACTCTCAGCTGACGCGCGTTCACCAACAACGAACGATTCGAGCGTTGTCACACTCTCAGGTACGACCGGTTCACCAAAAAATTTCAACGCGCTCGTTTCCTCCAGTTCCTGGTCCGAATCTCGATCGATTCTTCTTTGGACCTGATACATCAGATACTCCAGGATCGTCTTCGCAACCTGAAACGTATCGTACTCGTAGATACCCCAAAACTATTTGAATAATATGTACTCTAACACAGAAAATTAGGTAACTCGGAAGTTGGAAAAATTCTGCATCTTTGGCTACGAGTAAAGTATATCATCCGGAACGCAACCCTATCTTTTTTTCGCCATAATTCGGTTTTAAAAAGTGAGATCATCATCATTTGGAAAAAATTCCAAATTTCCTTTTTCGTGAGATATCTAAAAAACGATGAAATCTGTCAGAAAAATGTTTAAATAAAAGTTCACCCGCATAACCATTCCTCGAAAGGAGGATTTTTTCAATGTATGTGTTAAAATACCTCTGGATATACCTCTATTAATAAAAATTGTTACTGTACACGAGCGCGTATTATTAAATAATATCGATCTTAAGATCGGTTCGCTAAAGAAAACTGCTAAAATAATTGGTTTATTTGATTGAAAAAAATGTAACGCGTAGGTCACTGACAAATACGAAAAGGAGGTATATAGAGGTATCTTAACATGTATATTAAAAAAAGATTTCTTTAGGAATGATGATTCCTAAAGAGGGTGGGGATAGCTCGAAGACTATGGATTTTTTTATTCAGTAGACACAATGAAACGATACAACTTCTGTTTAAGCTTGTTTTTATATATCTTCCACTGATGTTGAAACATTTCACGAGAAAGAAAATTTTGAATTTCTTTCGAGAGATGATTTCATTCTTAAAATCGAATTACGACAGGAAAAAAATAAGGTTTTATTACATAAAGAATGACATACTTTATTTGTACCCAATGTTTCAGAATTTTTCAAATTTCCAGCTTGTCTAACCTTCCCCGCAAGTATTAGGTCGTCCTAAAAATTTCTTTTGTTTTATAAGGAAACAATGGATGCACAACATTTTCCGTTTTATATTATTCTGTCGAATTACGTATGATCCATTTTGTTCTATCAAAATAAAGATCACAACGTTCGACAGATTAGGTTTTATGTTTGTATAAAGACGCGTCGTTGTAAAAGACGTGTGTAAAAGAAAGACACTTTTCGGACGGCCTAATATAAATATGTTTTACGATCATGTGGACGTGCAGGAGTAACAATGGTTCAAGAAACCATAAAATTGGAAAAATTAGTTTCGTAACTACGATTAAACTGATTGGAAGGTAATTATTTGTGACACCTACCTCGAGAGGTCCGTCAGGAGACGGTCGTCGAGCCTCTCGAGCCAGTCGCTTCCGCTCTAAAAGTTCTTCGACGTATCTTTCGCCCTCGTGTACATCGGTGCAGACACGGTTGCCTAGAGCCAAGGCCAGCGCTTTTGCAAATCCGTCTCGCGGAGTTTCGTCCTTGCAGAAAGCCAACAGCAGCGCGGTATAGTTAACCGAGTATCGATCTGTCATGTACATCCGACACAGCAGTTCTTTGGCCAACATTCGCCTGAGCGTTTCTTCGGGACTCAAGCAACGCAGCAACGACACGTCGACTTGCGAGCCAGGTCGGCTCGCTCGCATGGAGAAAGTCGCGTCAGTGTCCAATTGGTACAGTTCCTCTTCGTCCAGGTCCTCTGAACGTTTTCGAAACTCGTCGAGACGAAGCTGCTGTACATTGGCACAACCGTCCGTGCATTCGAGAAACCACAGCGACGTCCGACCGTACTGAGCTACAGTCACCACTTCTCTCAACTCAGGATCCTGAATCCTGAAGCGATCCCTGGCTATTAACGTTTCTTGACAGTTCGGAATGGGAAGGTCCATCGCGCAAACGAGAAATTCCCGCCAATCGACGTATTCGACGGAACCGAAAAATCTAGCAAGCAATTTCGAAATTTCGTCCAGTCGAAGTTGGTACCAAGAGCATGGCAGCAACATCGGCTCTCCCTCTTCCTGGCCGTGGCTCGCTAAATCTTGAAAGATATAAACTAGGCTGCGTTCGCATATCATTCCGCTTGGCGCGACTCGTTTAAATATCTCCAACAAGCGCGCGAGGCTGGCTATTTGGAATCGGGAGGACGACGCGATCTCTTCCACGCGCTTCGGCTTCTCTTCTTCGACTTCCATCATGTACACGTTCGATCGGATGACGAATCGGTCACCCTCTAGTAGCAGCTCTGTCTCCAGCACTCTACTCTCCTCGATCGCGAAACAGAACACATTCGCCATGTCGTTCACGCTCTTCATCTCTCGCCAATATCTGTGCGATCGTAAACGATGAAAACGGTAACGGAGTGAGCGCACAAGAACCGTGATTGATAGGCGCCGATCGATAGATTCTTATGTCAACGTTCCGATATTCTCTCTAACTTCTTTCAGTTAAACAACGGCGAAAATTTCGACAAAATGATCGACATAAGAATTAAAGGAGAAAGTAACTATAAAACCACCGATGGTTAACCTGTTTACGATGGCATCGTAAATGCCGTGGAAGGTCCTTTGCAACGTCCCCAACAAGAAAGCGACATCCAGTCGAGCCACGTTCACTATCGAGTCCAGTTTCTCGCGAACTCTTTCTATCTCGTAGGTAATGGCGTAGCGCCATTCCAAAATTAGATCTTGACCCCTCGACGCCATTTTCCCAATGATCGAATCGGACGAATCGGTCGAAAAGTCTTTGTTCTTGGAAATTGCCATCTGTTCTCTTCTAATCGCTTCGTTGCTAGCCGCGAACAACGTTTCCACGATGCTTCTCACATATCGAACGTTTTCTACGATTCTCGTAAACAGGCTGTTGTTCTCCATGAGGTCGATAGTTTTCTGTCTGTCGACGAACGCGTCGTCGATCTCCATTCGAAGAGATTCGCGATCGAGGGCAGGTGGAGCAGCGGCGTATGTTATCGTCGACCGTCTGTCTTTGGTTTTCAGTCTTCCTCTTCCCTTTCGATCAGGCGATTTTTCGACAAAATTCGAAGGTTCAAACGGTGGCTGCTCTTGGAAATCCCGCTGTTCGTTGCCATCGTCGACGTCGTTTTCCCTGTCGTTCGTTTCAATTTCGATTTTATTCAGAACAACCTTCGAAACGCCGATTTCTCGCAGCGGCTTTTTCATCATTCCGAAATAGTAATCTTGCAACAAACGTATCGTGTCGACGCACCGATCGATCTCCGCTTGAACGATGCCGATGTACGTGTTAAACAGAACTACCGCCTCGTAAACAGCCCATTGGTCGTTGACGAATCGCCTCCGTTCCTCCTCAGCTTCGCGTCTTCTCCGATCGCAAATTTCCCAAAGTTCCGTTTGGAAATCTGCCACGCGACGATGCAGCTCGCACTTGACGTCCGCGTCGTTCCGTGCGTCCTCGTCGATCGCGTTGAACGCCTGATGAAATCGATGCAGCAGATCCTGCTTGGTATCAGGTCGTTTAATAAACTCTAGCGCGTTTCTCGTTATGAAATCTGCATATGGAACGATACTCGACGCGTGGATGCTCTTGAGGAGGAGCAATTCCTTTATTTCCTCCACGTAGATCTCTTCCAAGCTCTCCCACAGCCTTGCCAAATTTTCTAGCAACGCGAAAGGCAAAGGTAGGTCGACCCATTGCCAATTGGGTTCACCAGGTCTGGCTGGTCGCGATTCGAACTCCATCTGGAAATCGTCGGATACGAGATCTTGCTTCGCCTCCTCTTCCATGGCGTCGTCGTCCACGTCGGACTCGAGTTGCGCGTACTCTTCCTCGGTTACCAGCCGTCGAACGACGGCCTCCTTCAAGGTCGCGCCACGTTTCGTCTCTCGCTCGAACATATTCAACGCATCGCCGAACAATTCCTCGGAAGGTTTCTTCTGCAACGGGTCGCCTATCGTAAGTCTGGCCAATTTCTTCAAGGTGGCCAAATCGAAGGTGGAATAGTAGAGAATGCGAGCGATCTTGCGAGACGCGTAGAATTTGTCGATCGATGGCGAGTCCTCCTTCAACGTTTCGTAAGTTCGAACTCCTATTTCGAAGTATTTTGGTTGTTGCTTCACTCGAACGAAGAGCGTGGCGAATGTACGACTCGCGGGTTCGGCGTGTAGCTCCGCGCCCGGATCGGGTACCAGCTTTGACTGTCTGTAAAATCGATGGAAAAATGACGGAGTTTACGAAAGCGCGATTTTTTCGATTTACGATTTGTTTCTAATTGCCTGTTTAACGAGTATGGGTCGGACTTGTCTTCGAAGACGATTCTCGGAGTCACAGTCTCGATGTCCTCCATGGTAACGTCGTCGAAATCGAGCAACTTTGGGTCGGGAGGTGGAGCCGAGCCCGTCATCGCTGTCTCCAGTCGCGACATTTGCTCGTAAGTGTTGGGATAATCGAGCAGAACCCAACCTTTCGCGTTCACCAAGCTCTTCAAGTACTCGATCAAGATCTTGGTCGCGAGATCGTCCGTGATCGGTTCGCCCAACGTTAGAAATTCGTAGGCCCACTTACCTGCGTGCATGCGAGAATTCAAGAATCGCGAATCTCTCGGTGCAAAGGAAAAGGGAGTTTGAAAGATTAGATCGCAAAGATTGGATCGAGTGCCTCGCTCGAACCTACCAATGTACGCGGTATCGGTCAATACGGGATCTAAATCGTCGTACGGTATGTTCCTCGGAGTTTGCGTTTGCTTATCGCGAGTGTTCGATTCTTCCTCCATCTCTGACTTGGCCGAAACGGATAACTTTCTCTCGCCAGTCATGCCTTTCCTCGTTGTCGTTCCCGGCGAGGAAGTTGTCCATTTCGAATCTTTACCGAGTCTATCCATCTTGACGCACGAGATTCGCCCTTTTTCGCTCTCCAGTTTCTTAATGACGTCCGCCGTCGCAGCGATTATATTTGAATCGATATACTCCACATCGGACATCTCCTGCTTGTACCTGTCAACGACCACGTGTTTTTAGGTCGTCGGTACCAGTCACGCGGTAGAGCACAATTTCGGCTGAGTGCTTGGACTGCGTGAAATTAGCGTAAACACGAGTCAGAGTGCGCGAATGCCCGATGATAGCGAAAGTACTAAAACTCTAAGAATCTAATATTGATCGAGAAGCATACGGTACAACGAAGTAAGAACTCTCAACGTGTATATTCGTTGTAACGTAATATAGCGAATGATTCGGCGAAGCAGTACTTCGTACCCATCCGTAAAAAAATGTCTAACATACCGTTCGAGACAATAATTAATCGCGTCTTCCATTCTCACAGTCCGAATAGCAGATCGATCGAGCAGCGCTCGAATCAATTCGTAAACCGTGGGGTTTCCTATCCCGAGAACGATCGTCACGTTCTTGAATTTCTGTAGCAAGCTTTGAGATCGATCCACGGGATGAGCATAAAGGAAGTCGAGAAGTCGATGCACGATGTATCCAAGCACCGCGTGTCCCAGCTTGACGAGATCTTGCAATTCTTCGGCCAGCTCCGGCAACGACTCGTTCCAAGGTGGGTTCGTCTCCAAATAATCGTCGAACAGAGCATCTCGCAGCAAATCCATCTTGTCAACCTTCATCCACGTATCCGATTTCAGCAACATTTCGAACTTCTGCTCCGAGGGTTGTTTGTGTTTTCCAATGTAAGGTACTTCTTCGTCGAAGATGGGCTGCGACTTGAGAAACAGCATCTTCCATTCGCTGAGAAGAACGAGCGGTACACAACCGTCGTTTACTCGTCGGTGGTCAGCCACGTTCAACGCGATGCTCGCCAAGTCGTCGACGATGTCTCGGCAAAATCGCCAGTGATTCTCCCGTATCTTTCGTATCTTTTGCATCAAAAGCCTTCGGCGCAATTCGCACATTCTTCGACATTCGATTTCGATGTCTTTCTGTCGCTTGCTCACCAGATCCTGAGCTCTTTCGTAGCTCGCGCGATGCTCCACCTCCTTTGCTTCCACGGTTATGTCCTCGACGACCTTCTGGTTTTCAGCCATTATATTCTTCTGCTCGCGTACCTCGCACAATTTCGTCACGATCTGTTTCTCGTATCTCGACTGATCCAACACTCGCTTCGCGATTTCTTCGTCGAACGTTCTTTCCTGTTTCTCCGCCACTCTCTCCCACAATTCCGACAGCAGCGCTTTCTGCATCTTCGATTTCAGAGCGATAGCAGTTGCTGCGCGCTTGCTACGATTCCTTAACCACTCGACGTACACCCTGGCCATTTCTGGATCATCCGCGATCGCTCTCATCTCCGCAGTCTCTTTTTCTCCTTCTTCTCTTTCTCCTCTTTTCCTCTGTCTCTCCCGTTCGACTTCTTCTTCCACTTCCTTTCCTTTATCCCTTGGCTCGCCTTCTTTGTCCGACTTTTTCCGAACCCGGTGCTGATAAGCAAACCGGTCCAATTCCTCGCTATGCTCCTGTCTAGTGTCTAGCAATGTTTTCGTACTCTAAACGCACAGGGGCGAAAGGTAACATGTATGACAAGGCGGTGTACGACGCACCCGGATGATAGATAGACGATGCATAGGTACTCTTCGTGGAAAGGATATAGCGAGGTCATAAATCGAAAATATTCTTCGGTTTCATCGAAATGCAATAAAATTCGGATCTTCCTAGTACCCGTGTATATCGATACCCGACTGTTATGGCCTCGCTAGAGTATTCCACCAAGAATACTTACTTAGATACCTCGGTTGGCCACTGCTCTACGCTAGGTTGCACTACGGTGTACGACGTGGAAACAGCCATCAACTTCTCTCGTTCTTTTTGAAACTTTGCTAGTATCATTGGGAGTTTGGTACGATGCCAGTCAACGATGTCCTTTCCCTTCGCCAACTTCTTCGACAAAGGGTGTTCCATCGGTTGATACGGTGGAGGGTCCTCGCAGACTTTCGTCACTTCGAACTTCTTCGACGTGGGTACGAATTTTTCCCTCTCTTTTTGCAGTGTGATAAAGTGCAACCTGTCCTTGGTTTCCAGGCACAGGTACAGCTTGTAGAACAAGCGCATCGACGTGGTACCTTTGCCGCAGGAAATTTCTTCGATGCTTTCATCGTCGCTATCGATTCCCACGAATCGCAACCAAAACTTCAAATGCTTCAGATTTACTCTGCAGAGAGCAGGGTCTTGGGTAACGACGATCGTGCCCAACTGATCGCGGCTTATTATGTCGTAGCTATGCAGAATCTGTGCGAGAAGCGAGCCGTCCCTGGTGTAGTAACCAAACACCTCGGGCGTTAGATCGATCAAGATTCCTAGCCTCGCTTGTATCCAGTTTCGTAGAATGTCACCCATCGTCGAATATCTTGCGATCGATTCAAGCGTAAATCGTTGTCTATATGTCGGAGATCTTACGACCAACTCGTTGTTCCTCCTGTCCTACCAAGTCGAAATATCGGTTCGCTCGTCTTCGTCATTTTCCGAATATTTGTCGCGAATACTTGGCCGCGTCTGAAGCTTGCCACCGATCGTTCGATCGATTCGTACGTCGTTCGTTTTGTGCGTGACAACGTGGACGACGCATTCCTTACCTTCGTCGTGGAATATACAGATGCCGCAGCATACCATGAAAATATATTTGAATTTCTAGAACATTCGTAAAAATCGAATGGAAGACGGTGAAGCGAAAAGAGTTAAAAACCGTGCATATAAAAAGTGTGTACTCTTTATTATTCCCTTTATACTCCACTGCACATACACGACGTGTTACAGGCCTATAGGTACAGACGGGTAAAGAAAATCTTGGTTTCTCAGCTTTTTTTTTATTCACTTTAAACCAACAGCGTTTGAGCATTGGTTCGGTTCTGCCAAGAAATAACCACAGGATGATCGTTTACGCCTAGAAACGTGGCTTCGAACTTCATCGGGGGAAGTTCCGTTTTCTCGACGGTAATAAACGTTAAATAAACGATAAATAAACGGAGAATGAACGCTGGGGCTCGATCGCGTTGCCTCTTTGTCGTTCGCCTATTCGCTTGCGGGACTAAAAATCGGGGGTCCATTGTCGGTGCGTGAAAAAAGAAATATCAGCGAAAAAGAGTCGGCTTTCTCGGTCGATCATTGCGATCGATATTCAAGACGGCTGTGCGAAGCCGACGCGATCCATCGCCAGGACGCGTACGGGCGTCGATTCCCTTCTCTTTTACTTTCTGTCTGCCTACGTCTTCCCGTGCTTTTTCTTTCGCTTTCTCTTTCGTTTCGTTTCGATCTCTGATCGGCTCGACTCGAAAATCCACGCCCGTACGCTCTCCCTCGGATGTTGGCGAATCGTCCGGACAACATTTAGGAACCCCTTGTTGCTCGCGTTAGTCTACACCTACAAATAAGGTCCACAACGCTGCTGCTCGACGGATACATCCTTCTTCCCTGCCCCGCGACACTCGTCCGACGAGCACGCCAACGATACACGCTTTTTCGTTCTTTCTCTCAACTTTTCCGTACATAGCACTCGGTTACGGTTACCCTGCCACTCTCTCGCAACACACTCATCCGCGTAAGTACTAATCGTCGTCATCGTCGTCGTCGTCGCAGCGATCATCGTAAGAAACCGTAATCACGGTAATGGTAATAATTATAGCAATAATAGAAAATCATCGCTCGCAATCGCGATCCTCGTTCTACGAAATGTATTTATAATATGTATATATATACTATATATATATATATATACTATATATACCATATATATACATATATATATATATTTATATACATGTATGTGTATATGTATATGTATATATATACGGTGCCGTCGATCATGCAGTTACATCGTACCGCAGCGGTAATATAATTACATTACGACCGTACTCGCTTCGATTGCTCGCCACGCAAAAAAGACAATACGCAACATCGATCTGACGTTCGCCGTTTCCCATCATGGCTACGATAAATCGTAACTCGTTATTGTTGGTGCCGTTCAGCTGTATGTACAGAAGAGGTATACAATATGCTCGGTGATAATATTAATGTTTTCATATTTATAATAATTTACGCGCGACTACAATGGATACGGTATTCTCGCACACTCTCTTTCTCACCCTCTCTCTCTCTCTCTCTCTCTCTCTCTCTCTCTCTCTCTCTTTCTCTCCCTGTTTACCATTTACCGTTTCGTTGACTCCCTTCTTCTCTGTCTCGCGTTTTTCGCTATTCTTTCCTTGTGCGCCCTAGCCTTGCAGCGATTATTCGCCTCTGCGAATTACAAAGCGAATTTTTTCTTTTTCTGCGCTCGTCGCGTCGATGTCGCTACCCTACATGCGTGCCATTCGAACGCGTTCCTATCTTTTGTTTTGTCTATTCTCTCTCTGTTTCCTTTTATTGCTGGGAAAGTCGATCTTCGTGAGAAAGATCCATTGGGAAAAGTCGCGAACGAAACGCAGCATGGAATGCATCGAGAAGAACGAACGGCTCGAGGAAGTAACACAAGCGGCCGTTCTCTAACGCTCCTCTTTTCTTTCTTCTCCTTCTGCTTCTTCTTCTTCGTTTTCTTCTCCTTCTTCTTCTTCTTCGATGAGAAACAAAAGAAACGCCGTTGGAGCGAAGCTCTTTTCCACCAAGTCGGTAGGTGCAGACCACGTGTCCTCGTTTCGAGGCGTGCCGGGCATCTCTAATGCTACCATATCTAATAGGAAGGAACGGGCTCGATAACTTCACCTAAAATTCTATCTCCTAACTGTAATCTACGTGTCTACTATGCTTCGTGTGTTTCTCGCGTGTATCTGCGTATCTAGCTTCTTTCGTCTTCGTTTGTTTCTTCCTTCTTTCCGCTACTACCCTTTCCGTTTCTCAGATCCAGCCTTCCTCTTGCTCTCGCTCTTGCTTTTATTTTTGCCCTCCGCGTTTTACAACACGTCTGTCCATTTGTTTGTGTATGTTTGACGTACGTGTAATACTCTCGATTTTACCACTCTACATATATATATATATAAACGCGTATCCACGCGATAATTTTCGCTCGTGTTCTCTTTCGCGTTCACTCAAGCTTTCGCTCCCTTTTCCACCCTCTCGGTGTTCCTCCATTTCATCCTATCTGTTTCACTCGCACTACGCACTAATTTTAAACTAACACGTCGCTATACGCAAACTACTTCACCGCTAATATTTAGCAACATGGACATTGTTATTTTGCTTCATTTACTTCCTCTTTCCCTTCCCCTAAACTGGCCGACGATTAAATCGTTTCAAAATATTCGTCGCTTCTCTATTATGCCTGCTCTATCGCGCTAAGAAAAGGATTATCGTTAATTCGCTCATTACTCGACCGCTAGTTATCGTCGACTATTATTTTCTTATCGTTACAATCCCGCATCCTTGTTCTCTTGCTATCTCTCGTACACGCGCACACACTCGCTTCCGCTCTCTCTCTCTCTCTCTCTCTCTCACTTTTTCTCCGTTTCTTGGCAATCGCTGGCGGTTGCCTATCTACGATCTAGGTAGTGGGTTCACGACTCGAAACTCGGAAGATTCGTTGCCAGGTGTCGCAGATGCGGTGACTAAAGGATCGAGCACGATCGCGATTGCCGAAGGAGGCGAGTTTCCCTCGAAACGCGCAATACGGACACGTCCGCGGAACCGGGTTCCACGGACGGAAGTCGAAAGCTAACGGCGAACCGATCGTTTGCTTCGAAAAGTCTCAAAGGCACGTCACTTTGTAGGTACCCGGTTATTTTATGCATCGTTTTCCTTTTGCGACAGGCAATGGACACGATTATCGTTATTGTTATTAATAATATTATTATTGTTATCGTTATTAATTTTGTTCTTCTTTATTATTACTCTTATTATTAGCATTACTATTCTTTGTTACTTTTACCATTAGTAGTACTATTAGTAGTATCGTTAACATTAACATTATCCATAGTATTAGCGTTAAAGTTAATGCTAGAGTAAACGTCGATTACCGTAAATCTTTATTAATATTATTGTAATTATTATTATTACTATTATTATTATTATTATTATTATTATTATTATTATTATTATTGTTATCGTTATTATCGTATTCGTTATTACGAATTTCTTTTGTCGGCTGTTGCTTTATTAGTTCAACTTTAATTACGTTCTCGTCGTCTCCGGTCACCGATATTGCGCGTTCTAAGGTCGCTCCAAGTTTCTATCGGTTGGTTGTGCAAATATCGTATACGAGGTTGTCGTGCTATATGTTTAAATCTGTTTTGAAAGTAATCGTGTCGACAAGGTCGTTTTACACGTGTTCTCCGGAAAGGATTGGAAAGCCCTTTCCATCCCATCTACTACGACCGTGTAACAATTATTGTGTTATCGCGTATTCTCTTTGCTCTAGCGCTCGTTTCATTATCGTTATTACGTCTATCGCTATTGCTATCGTTATTATCGTAATGCCTAGAGCGCGTTATCGTTATCGATACTACCCGCTAAATTCGTTCCGGCTACGGACGAAATAAGAAAAAACGCACTCGGTACAAACAATAGTGTTGTATCTATCGATTCGGAGGCGCGAACCGCGTCTACAATTCTACGAAAAACCTCGAAGCGCCGGAAATCGCGCGATCTCGATATCTGCCGATGCGACCGCGTTTCCTCGAGACCTGGCAATCTTGTTCTCCTTTTCTCTCGCGGACGTCGTCGCGGTCTCGTTCCTCTATCCTACATCCCTCCCGGCTTACAACCAGCAATTATTTCCGTCAGTCCTCCGACATATAGAGCGTATACCCAAAAATCTTTAGAAATTCCGGTCGCGGTTGTACAAGTCGCGAGTCCATCGGAAAAGGAAATACGCACGCAGTATTAACGTTCGTTCGTGAGAGGATTTTCGAGGTCCGCCGTTCTCTCGGTTCTCCCTCTGACTTCCGCTTTTCCGAGCTTCCGTGTCGCGTCCCTCTGTTTCGCGTGATATCGTTTGAATGGGAAGAAGGAAAGCTCGCCAGAAGCGAATTCGATGTGTCCCGAAAGCGTCGAGATATTGTGCTTTTGGCTCGTGGAGCTGGACGAAATTACAAGGAATCACGGTTCACCGACTCCTTTCTGCGCGTTCGCACTGTGCGAAGAAAGAGACTTTGACATCGTACACGCGTGGAAAAATAGCATCTCGCCACATTTTCTCGTTCTCTGCCGTCTGCGCACGTTCGTCAACCGTCCCGGTAACATCGCGGACGACAGAGACCGAGCGTCGAGAACTCGCTCGAGGAGTACGGCTGTTTATAGTTACTTTCTCCTCGAGCGAGAGAAAAATTGTGCGCATACCCATCGTGAACGAAGGGAGCGCCGCGATTTCGCCGCTGTTTGTCGCTGATTTGCCACTAGATACGCAAGGAAGTAAAAAGGAAGTGAAAACTAAAACGAACGATTTCGTATGAATTTGTAAAGATTTTTGGCGTACTTATATCTCACTTATATGATACACGCAAATTTCTCCTACCTACGTGGCCACTCGACGCTTCATATCCGAATTACCGTATGCGATACAATTACGCGATTAGCAGTATCACCGTTACTTTATTATAATTAGTGTTACAAAAGCTTGATTATTTGGATCGGACTGTAGCAATATATTCACATGACTATCGTCGTGGAAAATAAAAATTCAACGTTTACGTTACAATTACTCACTGTCCTTTCGATCGTCTCGATAACTCGACCCGCAATAAACGGTAATAAATACATTCATTTTTATAATAATAATAATAATAATAATAATAATAATAATAATAATAATAATAATAATAATAATAGGATTATGATAAAAATAATAATAAACAAATAATAGGAATAGTAGTAGTAGTAGTAGTAGTAGGAGTAGTAGTAGTAGTAGTAGCAGTAGTAGTAGTAGTAGTAGTAGTAGTAGTAGTAGTAGTAGTAGCAGTAGTAGTAGTAGTAGTAGTAGTAGTAGTAGCAGTAGGTGGTAGTAGTAGTAGTAGTAGTAGTAGTAGTAATAGTAGTAGTAGTAGTAGTAGTAGTAGTAGTAGTAGTAGTAGTAATAGTAGTAGTAGTAGTAGTAGTAGTAGTAGTAGTAGTAGTAGTAGTAGTAGTAGTAGTAGTAGTAGTAGTAGTAGTAGTAGTAGTGATAGTAGTAGCAGTAGTAATAGAGCGGTAGTAATAGTAATAATAGTAATAGTAATTATACTAGTAGTAGTGGTGGTAGCATCAATAGTACTAACTGTAATATTAATAATCACCAGTTTAGTAGTAGTCGTTATCTTTGTTTCTGTCATCGTCATGGTCACTGTCATCGTCGACGTTGTCGTCATCGCCGTCAAAAATAAAGATATTTCAGTCGTGTATCTCGGTTCGACTACTGTACAGATATTGCCACGAAACGTGTCGCTTTGGAATAACGCGCATTCCCTTTACTCGAGCTTAACCCTAAAGTTAATACGTTCCTCGTGAAACAAACAACGCTCGTAAGTCCTTTCCCTAAAGCATAACCGGAAATGTGTAATAACGTCGCTGGGCGGAGCGTTCTTTTTGGTCGAGAGACAAACCCCGCGGTTGCGTCCTGGCGGCTACGACAACGGCGACAACAAAGTCGACGTCGTCGCCGTTCCTCCAGTAACCAGCAAGAAACGAAGGAACGCCGAAACGAACGATACGAACACGTCGTTCGTGCTTATTCCCCTTGTACGCGCACGAACGATCATCGTCGAAACTTTAACTTTGCCAATTATTGCCGTTTGTTTATCGACAGTTAAATTTTCCAGAAGTTACGGGATAGTGTTCTTCGTGTATACAATACAATGCAATACAATGCAATACAATACAATAATACAGTACAATACAATACAATACAATACAATACAATACAATACAATACAATACAATACAATACAATACAATACAATACAATAGAATGTAATGTAATGTAATATAATATAATATAATATAATATAATATAATATAATATAATATAATATAATATAATATAATATAATATAATATAATATAATATAATATAATATATAGAGAGATTTATATATTATATGTCGTATATATATATATATATTCTAATTGTCATCGCGACGGCATTCGTCGTCGTCCAATGGCACGACGATCGTACGATTGCACAAGGAAAACGAGTTTTTACCTAAGGAACTATCTAGCTAAATACAATCGACAAGTATAACCGCGGATAACATCGTCGCGCTACTCGAGGATCAATCGCCGCGACATTGCACTTTCAGTTTTCGAAGAAACGGATTCGACTGTGGCCTTGTCGTGCTCGACGATGCTTATTTTAGGTATCGCTGGATCCCTTCGCTTTCTCTTCGTGTTCTTTCTCGGCTTTCCATCTTACAAAGTTAGCGTTATAAAATATCGGTGGCGTACGAGCGCACGAAAACGATGAGACAAAAGCACGCATTTCGAGTCGCATATAAAAATACACACAATGTTCTCGCTCGACGATTAAACGCGTAATCATGGTAAATCGAAATTCGGATTTTGAAAAGGGAATGCTCGAGCTCTTGTATTCAGCGACACCCTGTACTTTGGACGCTTTTGGAATTACGTAGAAAATTGTATTCGTTTCGATCGACTATGTGACTTACTTACTCGTTGCCTCCCCCCCCCCCTCCCCCCTCTATCACTCTCTCATCGTACGTCACTTTCTTCGAATCATTCAAGTACGCTTTTATCGCGTTCCATCCGCGTGTTACCCGCGCGTCGTTATTGC
Source organism: Bombus affinis (assembly GCF_024516045.1). Classification (NCBI taxonomy): domain Eukaryota; kingdom Metazoa; phylum Arthropoda; class Insecta; order Hymenoptera; family Apidae; genus Bombus; species Bombus affinis. Next base: position 1,306,263 of record NC_066348.1, read on the forward strand.
CGCGAACCAACGTCGCGACGAGTTTTCCTCGATCATCTAACAGACACGCGAGTACAAAGATGCTGCTCCGGAGAAAATCAATTGTCATCGCGTTTCGTTGCACGTTCGCTGCAACAAACGCGACGGGTCGACGAATCGATCGCGCGCGATCAGGGAGAAAAAAGAGCGGCTCGTTCGATACGATGGCAGTAATGAAAAGACGCGCGGCACGATCGCGAACTAAGATAAATCTTTTCGGCAGTTTATCGTTTTCATCGGCATATTTTCGTTTAAACCAATTGTCTGATTTCTGATCGTAGAAGAGCGAAAGAAGAAAGTAAGTGTGGTAGGTGAAAAGGACAACGAGGAAGAAACAAGCGGAAAAAGACGAAGGAGCATAGAACTCTCGTTCGGTTTGGTTCGCGACGCGACCGGACCACGTGAGACGCGACCAGATACAACAAACCAGTTGCGTTAGGTCGGTTTGGAAAACGGGATATTCCAGAGTTCTGGATCGATCGGCGACGCGTGTGTTGCAAGCTTTTCAACTAATTGTAAGCTCGATCGCGGAGAACGTTCGTTGCGAACGAATGCGCGTTTCCCGCACAAAGGAGATACGCTCGGAAAGCGGAACAAGAAGACCGAGCGAGAACAACGACGAACGTCGCGCGGTACATATGTATCCTGTTTGTCGAGTGAACGCGTTCGTTGGCGGACCTCCGAATCGCGTCGACGCTTTGGTTGTTGCAGGGATTCCTATCGCATATACGTTTTCGCAAACGCGCGCTCGTTATGCCTCGTACGTCCGCGCGAACGACATATTTCTCTCTCTGTTGCCGACTATCTTCTTTCCTTTTCGCTCTTTCCTCGCAAATAAGCGCTTTACCATTTTACCTTTCGCTCCATCTCACATTTTCTCTCCTTGCTTCTCGCACACACTCCTGCTCGGTCGTGCTCGATCTCGCTCTCGTCCTCTCACACGCGTACACACACATTCTCTCTCTCTCTCTCTCTCTCTCTCTCGCACTTTCCTTTTCTATCCTGGTTTCATTCGTTTCGCGATCTTCTTTGTCTCGAACGAAAACGGCTCTTCGTTTAACGTACGTCTTTTCCATGGACGTGAAACTGTTCCTAATCGTCGCTTCCTTTCTTTACATTTCCGCGAATATATATAAATATATATATATATATATATATATATATATATATATATATATATATATATATATATATATATATATATATATTTGTATATGTATGTATATGTATATATATTCATACATACATGCATACATATACACACGCATCTGTCGTAATATGTCGTGGGCCTGTGTACGTGTATGTGCGTGGGCGGGTAGGTGTTCGCGCACGCGTGTGTATATATATGTACGTATAATAGATCGGACAGTCTAGGTGCGCCCCTGACGCGAAAGGTGGTAAGGTTCTTGCGTGTCTACCGAGAATCACCACTCTCGGACGTTTGAGCCACCGTCGCCGGATTGTGGCTCGTCTCGTACTCCATCACCTCCTGGTAAATCAGCTCTTTCCACTGGTCCACCGTGTGTTCCCTCTCGTCCACGCTATGGTCATAGGGGCCTGGCGCAGGCTGTAACAAACGTCCGACAAAACCATTCGATCAATCGTCTTTCTCGTTCTCTCGAAAGAAAGAACCACTCGACAGACGCGACTCGAATCGGTCGCCGATCGATACTCTCCTTCTTTCTCCCACCACAGTCACCATTCACCCCGCCCCCTTTACAAACGTAAAAACGTGGTCGAGGGATAATACGGAAGTAGAAGAAGGTACGTATGTAGGCGAGGCGAGTGCGGTAGCGAGACTGCGAGATTAACGTAGGATCGACAACACTTACGGCATTGACTTCGCCCTCGTCGTACCACACGTTGATGTAATTGTGCAGCAAAGCATCGTCAACGGAGATGCGTCGCTCGGGGTCGATCACGAGCATGCGCGACAATAGATCCCTGGCTTGGCTGGCTGAAACACGGAACGAGAAGAAAAAACGGGCATGGAAGAAACGTAGCGAAGGATGAACCTCCTCGAGCGGAAGCTTTTCCGATCACTCACCTTTCAATCGGTTGTGCTCCGACGAGTCCGATGGAAACAGAACGTCCGGGAATAACCTGTCGAACGGATATCCCGGATACCGCGGCCTGTTCTCAACGTAATTCCTGACCGTTGGCTGCAGCCGCTGCATGAATTCCTGCGCCGGTGTTCCCAGTTGCTCTGCAAAAACGTCCAGCGGGCGCGTGTTAAAGCGCGCACGTTCCTCGATGGAAGACGGGCAAGCGATCACGGCGACCTACCGATTATCTTGTTCCACTGGTCGATGTGATCCGTGCCAGGAAACAGCACACCACCCCGAATCATTTCGCCCATTATGCATCCGACCGACCAAATGTCCACGTTCTCCTTGTATCCCATCCCGAGGATCACCTGCGAGACGACAGATCGTCCGGATCACGGTGTACACGGTGTGTCGAGAAAGAAACGAGACTGAGGGGAAACTGGCACGATTCTAGTAGCGAAAATCGAGGCTCGCGACACGAATCGATGAAATCGACGTTATAAGAAATGATCAGTATCCTGATCTATTCGCCAACGCTATACCGATACGCGTGCTATGCGTTCGCGTTTCGCGTTCTTTTTCTTATCCTTACCTCCGGCGCCCTGTAGTATCGCGTCACCACGTACGGCGTCATCATGAAGGTTGTCCCAGCGGTCCTAGCCAGACCAAAGTCGAGAATTTTCAGCGTACAGTCTGCCTTTACCACGATATTGCTCGGCTTCAAATCCTACGCGTAACCAACGAATAGGAGGCGCCAAAAAAAAAAAAAAAAGGATTGACAACTCGTAAATCTGGTCGTGACCGAAAATAATCGAATTTCCACTCGCGACTCACCCTGTGAATGATACCGGCCGAGTGTAAGTGCTTGATGCCGCACAGCATCTGATAAAGCAGGTAGGACATACGCTCGTGATCCAGATCCATCTGAATCACCTGGCACAGGTTCGCGTCCATAAGCTCCATCACCAAGTACACGTCTTGAAACTCATCCAACGACCGTTGCGGTGTGAACGCGTTCAACAAACCGATTATCTGTCGAATAGAGAATAACCAGAAATTCGAATCAAGATAGGGTACGCTCCCCTTTCTAAGTATCGGCTGGAATATCTGGGTCCTCTCGCACTTGAGCGTCTTCCAATACTTATCAACGTGGGTGTACGTCCGATACGAGGAAAATATATACTTACGTTTTTATGATTGACCAGCTTCATAAGTTTGAATTCCCTGTACGCTCTCTTCGCGTGCGTCACGTTCTGAAAAGGTCTGGAGAGTTTCTTGATCGCGACATTTTGCGCGGTCACCGTGTCGTACGCCGCGCTGCAACAAACGCGCGCAAATAATAATTAGAGATTCATCGATCGATGGCGAGTCGTCGACGACCCTGCACACCTTCCACTCGTACGGCAGTTCTAATCGCGTTTCAATTATGTAAACGAAACCATGGAATGGCTGAGTGCTACCCACTCGGTCATCGCACTGCTTTCTTCGCGTGCATCGTCGGTTTCTCTTAAAATCAGTCAAAATTGTGGGAAAGCGGCAGGAAATCCTGCGCTTACTTTAATTTAAGTAACAAGTTTAATTAAAATTATTTAAGCTTCGACACACGGTCGATGATTTGCTAGACAATCGCTATCACTTACCAAACGATCCCCTGTGCCCCGGAACCGATTGGCTTTAGGTTTTGATACCGCTTGAGAATGGTGAATCTGGTGTCCCCGACTTCAACCGTGTAAAACATGGCGGATAGCCGGGTTGTCATATCAGGCCCCAGGTAAGGCATGCGCCTCGGTGCTCGTCTCTCCTGCTGCACCTGTACCTGCACCTCCCCTCCGCTCGAGCACTCCTGGTGCACTCGATGAGGACTTACGCTCTTAGCCACTTTGGATGGGGATACGAGCGCACCTGGCAGAAAGGAAACGTAGTCTCTCGTCCCTGTTTCCTCGGTCCGTCGAGAGGCACGAGCACCGGCACCGATACCGGCACCGGCACTGGCACGCTCTCGCCGCTGCTTCTCCGGCCTTCGCTTCCGGACGACACCGCTGCCGCTCCGTCGCTTTGCTCGTCGCTTCTTATACGCGCTGGATTCGTCTACGACATAGAACATTGGTAAACGTTACTCTATTAGTTTGAGAAAATATTCTGTCGGTTTCATGAAATAAAAATATAACGAGTGTTTTTTCAGTACTTATGTAACTAACTGTACCTCTCGCAATGAATCGTTGGTCTTTAGAATTTACGAATTTACCGATAGACCGGATGCTTCTCATTTGTAAACGTTTGGTGAATTGTGGTTGGTGTTAGAACGAAATATCGTCAGAACGAAAACGAATATCTTTCAACGCTAATAGCCTGATAGGTGGACAGCCAACAACGACCATGACAAAGGCAGGATCCGAACGACGCGCGATTCGATTCTCGTCGAATCGGTCGGCGTCGGATCGCGAACGTATCTACCTCGAAAGTTTCAACGTCTCGGTCGAAAATAGAAATTGGAGCAAAGTCGGGCAGACGTTCTCGGTCGCGAAAGAAAAAGAAGACGAGCGTCCGCTGGTCGAAGAGTTTTCGGCGGTTTGCCGGCCAAAATTAGAGGAAGACGAGGCGAAGGGGAGGAAGTCGTGCAAATATTTCGACGACAGTGTACCACGTTTGCCGTGGAATACGGCAATTTCTTCTGCTACCGCGGGATTCCCCCAATTATTTATAGAGATCGTCGCAGACGCAGACGCGAATGCCGACTCTGACACCGACACCGGTTTCGTAGAACCGCAACTCCGCTATCTTTTCACTTCCCTTCGAGTTTTCGCCTCGTGTCGCTTCCTCCTCCTCTTACCCTGCCCTCGTCTCTTCGTTCGGATTCCCTCCACTGACGGCCATGATCGCTGCTCGAATCTTTCGCCCGACACCTGCTACCAATTACGCAATTACGCGAAAGTTCGTGCGTATTTCGTTCGAAACTCGCGCCAAGATAGTTACGCGACTCGGGGCACTCGTCTGGACTTGCAGCGAGCGGAATTGGATTGTCCGAATCCACATCGGTAGATCGAGATGAAATTTTATGGGTATTTGAGGAAAAATGGTGGATTCGAGATATTATGAAATTTCGGTCTCGGCAACGTGGAGAATAGGTGTCTCTGCTCGAGATGTTTCGAAAAGTTCAGGAGCATAGTCGGAGTATCGAAGTCCTGATGTCTCGAAGAGTTAACGACCACTGCTTCTCTCTTTTTTTTCTCTTTTCCTTGTTCTTATCGCCGAAGGCACGACATTCCTTTGCTCGCTACCACCTTGGATCGTCTCCAACGCGTACGTGCACGCGTTCGCTCGACCACTGCTCGGCGAAATTCGTTAGACCGTTTTAACGTCGGCATAATTCATCGGATAAGAAGGATTTAAGAGTGCCGATATGCAAACCGAAGAGGCTTGGTCGAAATCCTGCGCGGATAATTATGATTTTAGGTCCCTTCGAGATAATGTACCGAAACGGTTTCTCGTGGATTTCGATTAGAATCGGAGAATCGAGGGTTTCGCATCAGAAACGGTCGTCGTCAAATTCTTCGTTTGTTTAAAAAACAGTGCAGGCTAGTCAGAAACGAGACTGGCAACACGGCGAAACATTATGAAAAACGACCATGTTCTGACTCGTCGTCGAAAACTTACCATAAACGAACGGCCATTGTGAACGCTCGATGACGAACGACTGAATCTGAAGCGGCCGAGATCTGCAATCAAAATAGAAAAGGCAACGTAAATGTATGTTTAAACGCGAGTCAAAGCAATTTCCGCAACGACGAGGAATTTTGTCGAGGAACGGTTCAAGTCGCCGTGACGAAAAAGTTAATCGGTAATCGGTAACGTTTATACGATTGGATTTTTCAACGCAACTTTACACAAACAAGATCGCGTGTTTCGTAGACACAGATCGAGTAAATCTAGACGAATCGCCGACATTATGTCGTTTTGCGATGCTGGAAAAACCGTAGAACGAAAACCAATAATTCTCTCGACAACGAGGAATCGCGTCGAGCGTCGCCCAATATCGATTCGAGGGCTGGATTTTGCCAATGTATTGCCAGTGCTTTCTCGTCGATATCGTTGGCACGGACATTCTTGCGGACACCGATGCATACTAGAACGTGCAACATAGGCAGGTCGATAGCGCGAAATGCAATCGGAAGGAATAGATCGGCTAGGTGCGTTAATGCCGAGTCCACATTGACCAAAGTTATGTGTATTCGTCGATAGAAATAGCATCGTATCTAATCCATATTGGAGCTCGCGAACAGAATTCGAGCAATTCTGTCGTGAACGAGAAATGTTCGAAAGTACCGAAATTCCTCACTTTCTTGTACCACCTTGCTTTCCACCCACTTACCGGCCATCTTTCGTCGTCACGACCATAAGGGAAAAACAATTCTTGTTTCAGTGTCGTGCCAACTGCGAGAACGAGGAAACGAAACATTGGTGTAGCTGAACGTCGGACAAATTACCGTGGGAAACTTCATTTTCGTCGTTGCCAAGAGATTGCCAGTGAGATACACGTAACAAGGAATAGCAATCGAGTATACCGTATTACTGTATTAACGTACTTAACGACGTCCTAATCGTGTCGACCGTTGTTCCGTTTATAGCGTCGCCAACAGCCGGAAGCGATGTCTTTTTCGCCGCAGAAAGTAATTTACTCTGGAGTAACGTCGTTACGAAATGACACCTTAATCTCCGGCAGAGAAAGAAAAAACCGACGATCGTCAATTTTCTTAAGGCTACGCTAGAGTAATTGTGCTCCAACGTTTCTTTCGAAACGTCAAGCAAGATTCGCGAAAATACAAGTAGAATCTCGAGCAGAATCGCCAGTTATCGAATTACAAGACACGCGGCAGTTTCCTTTCTTTAAATAAGGTAAGTCACGTACGCACCATCTATATCGCGAATATCTCAAACTTTCTGTGATTTCGAGTCAAAATTTACCATCTGCGCGGTATTTGTTACCGACGATAAACGAATTTCCATCGAAAAAAAAGGAGTTACGTCGCGCGCAAGATAATCCGCGGAACGCCCGATAACATAATCGTGTAATAGAAGACTCTAGGTATTTACTACGACAGATAGTAGGCAAGAGGAAAGAAACAGGACAACGAAGCGGAGAAGAATGGCGCGCATCCGTCGATACTCGGACCGGATCGCTTCGAGTTTCGTGGAGCAAAGACGAGCTGCGCGTGAACCGCGCATAGTGTACACAGTGCACAGTAGCAACCGCGAACGTCGATTCGGATATTAAATTTTCTCGCCACCGGCGAAGCAAGACGTATTTCCCAGAGGACGGTGCTGGTGTTTTCGGTGGGTCGCGCTCGCGCTCTCGCCCGCCGTTTTCCCTCTCGCATCGCCCTCGTATTCTCATTTCCCTTTATCCGCGGCCAAAGTAATTGCACCGACTCAGAAAATCATCGTCGTTTAATTCTTTCGAGAATGCCGGATTCGTTACCGTTTGAATTCATTTGCGTAATTGCGCCGTATCTCGACATCGGCAGATATCTCGAGAACGAGGCTACCACCCCGTCGGCCGACTTTTTATATCGATTCCCTGGAAATCGGTGAGCCCCGGATTAAATTTCGCGGCGTCGATTCAACCGCCTGTAATTGCTTCGAAGCGTGTCTTCTCCCTTCGTACGGTTTAACGCCTCGAAATTCCTAGCGAATCCAATTCCCTTGTTCAACGTTGGCGCGCCAACATCCTTCCCGATGGCCGACTTTACAACCATCGTCCCATCGATTGTTCGGCGTCGCGTCGCGCTCTATCGACGAGTCAGCGCGGAGGAAGAAACCCTTCAAAGCTGGCATTGCCGGGAAGATGAGAGAAAGATCGACGCGCACGATATCGCGAGCGAGCCTCCGTGCAGCACGCCGACTGCTTATCAGTGAGCAAATGGCGAACCTTTCTGAAACGAAAGGTCGGGACATCCAAGAGCTGTCGAAAAATAATTAAACATCGAACGAGGAAAATGTCTGGTGCACACGTTCGACGTGTGATATAATTTCGAGGGGAGATGGCCGTACAGAAAAAGACGGGATTTACGAAATCAACCTTGCGTAATTGTAATTAAATAAATAATTGTAATAATGAGTTTTCAGTGAAAATTGGCAATGCCATTAAAAAATGTTTTCAAAATATATATTTCCTTCCTAAAAAGTTGTTCACCTAGATACTTACTCCCTGTCAAAATAATAAATTACCTCGATTTGACGTAATTCGCATGTAAAAATAATTTTCTCCGCGTCGCTCGAACGATTTCCACTACTTCTAACATTTGTCGGATAAAAAGTTGCTCGCGATAAATTTCAACTCCGCCCATCGCAATACCGCGCTCGGTCGCGAAGCAAACTGGTGCTAGAGATTTTGCCACGAACGAAGAAAGAAAAAGTCAAGAACGATGAAAATTTTAAAGAAGGATTTTCCTGCCAAGCGAATCGTAAGCGAACCAAAAGCATAAGCATAGGGGTTCCAAGGACTCGGCCGTAAATACCGGTTTTAGTTGTCAGAGGTGATGTACGAGCTAAGAGATAGGGAACGAAACGTCGCCAAAGGACGCAAGGGGTCTCACGCCCTCGATAACTCCGACCAACGACCATCGATATTATCTACCGAGGGGCAGAAATACGAATGACAAATCCGGAATATACGAAAGCCCAGCGATAAAAAAAAAAGTATCGCTTGTCCGTGGCATATCTGTACCGCGATTCTCTCCAGCTGTGACACAACCACGGATCGACTGGACTCGAACGAATGAGAGCGAAGCAGGGGGTTGAATCTCGATCGGGCATAGACCCAGGTCGTACCGCGGCGCGGTGCTTCGTTATCGAAGGTTAATTTGGTCGTGCAGCTCGTCACGGTAATTAATTTCGATTGGTATTCCGAATCGGCCGCGAAACGTCTCACCTCCGCGCGTGCCACCGATAATTACCAACGACGAACGAGGCTGATTGCCTAGAACTGCCAACGCGACAGAAGGGAAACGCGCCAAGGAATTCGAAAGTTCGTTGACCGAAATTTCGAGAGCCCGCGAGTAAACGGCCGACGGTAGATCGAAATGCTGGGTGAACCTCGAATAGATGGACGGACGAGCCGAACGAAAGTAAAAACGAACACCGGAGAGTGCATGTTTCCGCGGAAACTATAATTGCCAGTTAGTCGAGAAACGAAAACTCCAAACGAAAGGCCATACAGATGCTCTTGTCGTGCTTGCGTATTTAGAGTCCGACGTTTTCCACTTTGTAGCAACTATTTCAGCTTCTGTGACTTTTCAGCGAATCTCAGACGTTGTCCGAGTTAACGAACACGAACCCTAATCAGTTTCACGATATACAACCGATAAACTTTTTATTACGGTATCTAACACACTTTACAGTCTAAAGTTTCAAACGAAATAATAATTCACGAGTTGCTTAACTTTAGATTTAAACTAATTATTTAGACTTATCAAGTATCCTAATACTTCCGAATATCGTCCGATAGCTCCGCCTTAATTCGCATCACACTCGTTTCTCACACAATCGATACTTCCGACTGGAACAGATTTTCGATTCGCCACCCCAACGCTCCACTCGTTGATATTTTTTGCTCGTTCGAGGACTCGCAATGCAGTTTGTGCTTGGAAGAGCGTGCGTTGCGTCACGAGGGCACAGATTATCGGAACTCGTGACCGCGTCCCGATCAATCCTAACCATCCCTCCTATATGCACAGTTCTTGGCCATCGGAATTAGGACAATTCAAAACTTTCGATATTTCGCATCTTTTCAGTAAAATTGTCAGGGGTTAGCTAATATCGATAACAAAGGAGTTTTATCGATTACCAAGGTGTTATACACATACGGATAGGTGAAAAACAGTAAACAGTTTGTCTTCGTTACAGCTCCTACGCTTTCCAGCTCGAATTTTGTCGTCGACACCGCTAAGACGACAGTGTTCCTTTGCCTGCATTCCGTTGATACGATAGTAAAACATCGTATGGTCGCGACGAGAATAACGCTTTGCTGGGAAAATTTAAAAGTCTAGTCTCGTGCTCTGTCCGTTCGAGAAACGCGTGATTAATGGTGAACACATTTTTTGGATGCGTCTCAGTTTCGATAGCGAAATCGCCGAAAGATACGAAAGAAAGAAAATTAAGATTCGTTGTGAGAAGTTCCAAAATGGAAGGTTGCGAAGACGAAGAACGTGTCACGGCGGAAGACGAGGAAAGCCTCGGGTGTCGCGTGCCGTCGCGTCTTTGCCTTGTCTGCTCTTCTCCGCTCCTTTTGCCCAGGCAGCTCCGTTGTTCTCGGTTCGCGGCCATTTCTTTCGCTCGTCCCGTCGCGTCGCGTCGTTCCCCGACGAGTTATGCAACGAGGAGATGCCACCGACCAGGAATGCCGTTAATTGGCCGAAAATAAATGCCGCCGTTGAACGTCTTTCTCTGTTGAGTGCTCGCATTCGAGCAATGTCGCTTTGCCTCCTCTCGTCTCCTTTCAACCCATCCGCACTTTTCTCGCTCCGCGTCACTCGATCGGTGACCACCGACGGTTTTTTGACACCGAGACGGCTTCGTTGTCGCAAACCGAGACCGTCGGAGACGCGAATCTCCGTCGCTGTATTTTAAAGATAGCTCGGGAAAGCGATAGACGCGAGACGTCTCCTATACGAAACGACAACGACCGCGGCCCCAACCGTTACCGATAGATTCGAATCTATTTAAAGGACATGCGTTCCTCTTCGCAAAAAGAACATCTCGTCTAGACCTTGAAACGGCAGTCGGCTAAAGGTAGGATTTTCTATAAACGTCAGACGAAAAGTACGCGTCTAGACGCTCGTATCCAAGACGTTCGTAAGAATCTTTTTGCTGACAATCGTCTCGATTACGGCCTGACGAATTACGAAGCCTCTAAACGAAAAGACACCCGTCGGTATTATAGACTGACCTATTTCGAGCCGTCGACATTCTGTCTTCTTATTTTCGACTTCGCATCTCCCTACTCGGTCCTTCTTTCGATCGAAGGAGCTCAGGTACGCGACGAGCATTACGCCGATCACGTGGAACGGTTCTCCGGAGGATTTCGCGAATCCGACGACCCGTCAATTTGCCAGGCGCCACGTTTCTCTTTCTGCCGATAGGTCGCCGCCTTCCAACGACAAAGTGCTTTTCTCCTAACAGCCCCTTTCGTTTCCTCGAAAATGGAGTCGACCTCTTTGGAAAAAAAATTTACTAGGGCGTTGCGACTCTGCCTATTTCAACGTCAAATAGATTTTTCTTTCTAGCCAAAAAATAAGAAGGTAAGGTATGAAAATGGAAGGAGAAGGAGCGGACAAATAACAAGAAAAAGACGGACGTTTTCTAACTTCGATACGATGCAACATATGGAAAAGCCGAGAAAAACACGATGGAGGCCGTTGCGGATTTACGAGCGTGAACGTCAACGTGTGGCGTTCGCATAGTTAACGATGGAACGATAAATCAATGCGTTTACCAGCCGGCGAGGGATGGACGCGCCTTGTAGATGAACCGAACGATATTTATGCAACGAACCGGTTGCGTATTCGTGGTTGGTTGAGTCGCATGCACGACCGCGTTCGCAACGGAGCGACGCGACGACGCGACGGTACGGTTACGATAGCCGAGTTCTCGTACCTCGTCGCTCCGTTAGGCTTCCAACGGACAGCCGCATTGTTTCGCACCCCTTCGCGCGTATCTATCAATCTCGTTTCGGTTTCATCGGCGTTGTACTACGCCGCTCGAATGACTGGCAAATTGATTCCTGTCGTTAAACGACCCTATGAAAATTGCTGTCTATGGAAAATTCAACGAAATGCGGTAATTCTCGGCTAATAAGCGCATTCTCGGCCTTCGCGGTGGACGCAGAACTATCCTCATCAACTTTTCGATCTGCTGCCATGGAGCGTTATCCGTAACCCGTGATCGACGATATCTCAGTTACCAAAATGATACCAAACACGATCATGTTTTTTTACAATACTTACGATTAAACAAGAACGATCAGACTCTTTGTTTTACTCGCGCTCGAGGTTTCTCTCGTCCTCGACACATTTAAAAACCGAGCGAGTCCAAGAGAGACGATAGACGATAATTCTTAGAATAGCGAGTAAGTAAGTACCTTTCTCGATAAGAGTAACGTGGTAAACCCGAATACCAAAGTCGCATTTACTAACCGAAGATTACTGTATTTTCGTTTTAATTCGTCCAACGCGCGTGCATCGTAGAAAGAGGCCTCGATTACTCGCGCAGCTGGCACAGAGAGCTCTCGGTTATTCGCATCAAAGCTTCCGTTCTTGCCGGCTGTTCGTCTCGTTTGCTCTCTACCCGTCCCTTCCGGAATCTAGGATGATCTCTCCACCATAGTTTCCGCCTCTTCCCTCCTACTCCTGCCGAGTCGGTCTTTTCAGCCGAACAAACCATTCCCTTTTCTCCCTTATACCGGCACTCTCGCGTATACGATGAAAATGACTCGAGGCAGCGGCTCGAGCCTGTGCCAGCGAACGAGGAGCGGAATCGTTGCGACGCGACGGCAACGGCAACCCGTGGAAACTTTCCTACCGACGAAACGCGACGCGCCGTTCGATTATAGGCTGCGTTCTCTAATTGCGCAAAAGTAATCCAGTCGCTCTCAATTGCACCAAATACACACAATTCGGAGATGTCTTCCTGTCGACAAAACTTTTAGTTAAGCCTATGGAGCTCTGTGAAAGTTTGTGTTCTACGGTGCTTGAAACCTAACCCCTACTATGCGAATTCGTACACGATGCATCGCGACGAAGAGAACCATACAATGGCTAACGTATAAACAGGAAAGTTATGCCAAATTCAATTTGCACGCACTCATCAATGTATTTGGACGTTTTCGATAGGAACGGTAATGAGATACCGCTGTACCGAAATACCATTGTCGTATTGATGAAATTTTATTCGTTGGAAACTTTAGCGAAGCGACCGATGAAAATTATTCGACCGATAAAACTTTCAAACGATCGGCTATCGATCATCGTGACCGTAATGTCGGAACACGCGTTGCGAGCGATGTTCGGCGTTACGAAAGGAACACCTGAGCTTGATCGACGATAGCCAGAACGCTACGAGTTGAAACGGTTGGCCGGCACGCGATGCTTCTCGAACATCGATCCTGGCTCAGCTGACTTTCAGTCCACTCGCGTGCCTTTCCTTACGGTTCGATACGGCTGTTTTTAAACGCTGAACACAATCCACGTAGAAGGAAGCGAAACGCGTAGGCGAATTGTCGCGGAAGGGTAGAATCGCAGAGAACGATGCACTGGAAATACTTGGGAATTCAGACGAGCAGTGACATCGTTAAAAGTCTCGAGTGCATCCCCTTTGATTTAAAATGCAAATTTTTGTCGAAGAAACGAAGGGAGCGGAAAGCTACGAGATTGTCGACCGAGCGACTACTATCGCGACTGTAAACTTTCCTCTCGTTTCCTTTCGGTACTTGCAAGACTAGCGTCGCGATAACCCATCCAAGAAGCGCGCTAACAACCTCTCTATTCTACATCTCGTCGTCGACTTTCCTTTCCTCTCTGCGACTCGCCTTTCTGTTAAATGCATTCGGTAACGAAAAGCCGATATTCGGCGGACACACTCGCACTATCGGCAGAACACGACAGCTCGTTTTAGAGATTTTGCCGATGGGCAGGTTGCGCGACGACATCGACGAAACCACCTGCTTACGAGCCAGCCTCTGCTCGCAAAACCATCGTTGTTCGTTTTCCCTATCGAATTTCGATACCTATTCGCTGCTGCCAGTGGCGCCTTTGTTCCGTCTCTTCTTAAACGACGGTCCAACCACGGTAACGTCGTCGCTCATCCGCGCGGTTTCGTTTTACGACGATTCAACGAGAAACTTTCTCGATCCTGCGCCATACTAATTGACCGAACTTTTTCTTTGTTTTCGCTAATAAGATATAGAGAAAATAAACGATCGAACAGACGTCGCAGCCCGATTAGCTCGTTCGCCAATTTGATTCAAGGGTTCATAAAGTTGGTATAAGCCAGCAACATAATCGTGACAATCACACCTCGTTGCAGTTACATTGCTGAAGAAATTTCAATGTGTTTTGTATCTATAACAGGTATAATATATCCATATTGAATTTTTATAAATGTTCAAAAGCTTGTACTTTCGTGAGCCACTGTACGTAACTTCTACGCTTAATGGTTTAAGCAAGAGAATATAAAAATATTATTACACGGGCCGAGCCCAATAATAAGTACGAAAGGATATAATAATAAGCGCAATGAGAAAACTAAGAAAAGAAAGTGAATACAGAAAAGACAGCGAAATAAAATAAGAAAAAGGGGATGAGGAACGGGAAAAAGAATATTATTGGAAAGCTTTACGTGATGAAAGGATATTGTAGAGCTACATTTTATATGTGTTTGAAGCGTCCGAGGAGGCCGATATTTTCAGCGTATCGATTTGCTAATTTAATAATTCCATTTAATGGATCTCGGGTGCTGTAGCATATTTTGGTAGTTGACGGGCACAAATTAAAGAAGTTGATCAGGTCTTAATGCACGTGGTGGTGCATACAGGTTTATGTGCACCAAAGTAGGTGGAGTTGATTTTGCCGTTAATAATAAATAAAAACGGAAGATCTGCTACAATTTCATGGATTTCGAGAGTAGATAAGCGGATAACATTATCTAAAATGGAAATGTTATTGCGATCATGAAATGACATTTTAACGCCTTACTTATAAACAGCAAATCTAAGAAATTTCTGATGAATTCTCTCCAACAGAAATACGTATTTGTCGTATGTGATATAATTGCGATCCAACTAATGAGCCATAAAGAAATTTTAGAGTTGACACGTTGGAAATTCCGAAGACGCGCGAATAATTAACTCGAAAGTTTTCAGCGATCCTTTGACAATATTAGAGCAATGTTTTGACAAATTCAAAATGCGTATGAAAATATTCTAAGATCGTCGACCGCGCTAATCTCTGTCAAGGTACAATTCGATAGATTATAGATAAGACAACTGAATTCGTTTAACACGAATATCTATATAGTAATAATATGACATTTAGAGAAGTTCAAGTCCAATTTATTTAATAAACACCAATTACAGAGCTTACTGAAATCAGACTGTAATTATATAGCGTCGTGGCGGTTAGAGATCCGCTTAAATGTTTTTAGATTTTTATCGAAGTATCCCAACGAACAAAAGCCGAATAAATTCCCCAGAGACATTTTCCACTAAACGAGGACGCTGCCTCGTCCTTGATGTTCCAACGCTATTCCGCGAACTTGTTCGGAATATCGATGGAACGCCTGCGCCGACCACGGACTGAACTATCTTAACGAACCGTGTCACTCGTATGCTTCTCGCTGAGTTAATACAGCCCAATGATATGGATCGCAACCGAGAATTTCAAATATTCCAAAACACGTTCTAGAAAATTCGTAGGAAGATGAATACCATTCTCTTCCCTAGATACGTACGTATCTTTGCTGACCGATCTGATCCTGAGGAAGTTCGGGGCGAGGATCGGTGACCTTCCATCACGACATCTCCTCGTCTAAATCGCCTGGAAACAAGTGTAAACGGTCAGGTTTCGCCCACACTGGCCGCGCTATTGGCACGAATGACCGCTCTGATTCAAATCTCTCGAACATCTCTCATCGACGAATTACGATCGTATAATTAGTCTCCCTATAAAGCTACCATTGCGACACGGCTCTAAAGTCAGTCTAATTATATAAAGGGTAGAAAACTTATTGTAATGGGAAAGCTGCAGATAGTAACTGTAAAGATATAGGAGGGATTCGGAAATACAAGTAATTTCCTTTATTTAGCACACAACAGTTATACATATATCTTATACTCTGAAGACCTCGAAGATCTACTCTCACGCATGCTTGTTGTCAACCGACTCTTTCAAATGCTTCTAACGACTGCCAATCGTCTTTTGTCCCAACTAAGGCCTGTATCATCTTCCTAACAGTAACAAAATATTTTACTTTAAACACTTAACAATTTGTTAATAGAGGAATTAGGAAATGATAGATTTCTTTAAAGAGAAAGATGAAGGTTAAATCTGATACAGAAATTTCGATCGCACATGGAGAGGAATCATCGGTGATAAGTTCGACTCAAGCGTCCACGAGTCAGGCGTCGCGGAGACGCCATCGCGCCGACGCCGCCGATAGTGGAGCTAAGAAAACATTCGCAGTTGCAAATTACTCGTGATACGCCAGCATTAAGCGTTTACGCGTGTGTTTCGCGTAACGGGGAAATTTACGAGATCGCAAGTTCGATTTACGAAGCAGCGAAACATCTGCGGTTGGAAGTCGCTGGTGCACCGAACTCGTCTCGAGCCTCGAGCAGAGAGAAGAAGCAGGAAACGAGAGGCGCGCGTGCCACGCGTACTCTGGCGCATCGTTGCACACAGGAAGCGGAACAAGAGGAGAAAAACGAGACCGAGACCGTGTCTTCTTTGGTCGAAGATTTCGCGATGGTGGCACTTCAAAGAGAGGACGGCCGCGTAGAAACGGAGCTGGTCCGTTTCTTAGAACGCTTTACGAACCGTCGCGCCACGAGAACTTCGGTCGCTTCATTTGCTGGATTTAGAATGAATTATCGGGGTATTAACGTTGCGCGGACAAGTAATGCCCCTCCACCGTACGATCTACGACGTACCATCCCATTCTCGGATCTTGCCAGTTTCCCTTTTTTGCACAGTAGTCTGGAAAATCGGATTTCGTAGCCAAAATCTTATTTTTTCAACTTCAACGTTTCAAAGAAATTGTTCTTTTACGGATTAACAACTTTATTTCTCCTTTCGAATAATTCTGTGGTCAATAAACTGATTACAATCAAATCGACAGATTTTACGCTTGAAATGCCCTGCGCAATGAAATACGTTCTCGTATATACAAGTATAAGCTTTTACGATCTTTATTCTTCCGTTTTTGTTTGCAAAAAAATGTTTCGCGAGAAATTCAACGAAAACTCACTCACCGAATCGCTACTCCGTGTTCTTGTCGTATTCGCGATACCTAAAACAAAGAAATGCGTATTCGACGACAGTGGACATGATGTACGCGCGTGAAAATAAATTATCACGTAAATTCGGTTTTTAATTACCCAGTTGATCGAAAGGAACGCTAAACAGCTTCGAAATGCGAAGGACCGATCGAAGAAACTTTCTAAAAATACGAGCCGACCATCGACAGTTTCCGAAATTAACCATACATTGCAATAGACGATTTTCAATCGGTAGAACACGATCGCGTTTCTTCGAGTAATTTCATAATTAGATCACAACTTCTACGTCTCGACGGGAAGCTTGGTAACTCGTAAGCGTTTTGACAGGGCTTCGGGTCTTTTTCTTCGCAGCACAGCTTGTCAAAGCCAAAGCGATTAGCACGAAAAAGTGGAATGCGTTTCAAAGACCAAGTCGATTCGTGTTTCCAATCTAAACAGAGATCTAAATATAATCGAAACATCGGAAATGTTTCTCTTGCCTCTAGCCGCTTTGCAAATAGAGTACAATTCTAAATTTTCTGCGCGACGGAACGTAGCGTAACCACGACATTCGCTTTGCTCTCGGCAATGTTTTTGTGACGGCGCGTCACATTCGTTGTCTGCGTAAAATGATTACCAACGACCGCTGCCTCCATCTCTTGCCCCACTGCTATCGATCCTGCTTATTTATAGCGATACAGGAAAACGGCAATCCGGTCGTCGTACTTCAAGAAGTTCGCACACGACGAGTCTGGTTCGCGTGAAAATTGAGCATGCCTCTTTCGATCTTTTCTGTCAAGTACGCGTTAGAAACTGCGTTGCGCCTATTAACCCCTTCAACCCTAGCGAAACGCGATACGCCCGAGTGAATGTTTCCGATTCCCTGTTGTTGACCTTTTAAGGCTTGCCTTCTAAAGTTGGAAGATCAACGACGCAAGAAGCGCGTCTATTAACGAGAAGTACTTTTAGAAAGCGACGATTCGCTCGAAACCGAAACCAGCGAGAAAGTTTCGACTTTGCCAATCCCATGGCTTCGGTTGCGGTCATCCCCGAGACTCCCCGAGGCTCTCCGAGGTCGTGTCCGATCGAATCGAGCAGCAAGTATCTACCACTCGGCTGATTGGCTCTTTGAATTAAAGCTAATTGTTGAAAACCACCTAAATGTAGAAAAGCCATCGATAATCCAGTATCAGATTTAATGCTGTGTTTCGAAGGATGTCACTGCGACGAAATCGTACAGCGAAAAACACGGCCGCAACCGACAAAGAACAATCAGCTGTCGGACGTTGTCACTGAAGCAACGTTTGCAACGAACATCGCGAAGCGATCCGATGCGCTACTGCGAAAGCTGCACGCGAAATTCCTCCGAATAACGCCAGCTCTCGTGCATTTCCACAACAACGGCTATTGAAATTAACATTAACTGTGCAGCCACTGAAAAATCTAAGCGACGTTTCTCGTACTATGACCTCACCGTGCCGGAAATTCGGTTCTTACGAAAATCTGGACATGTTGAAAGCATCGTAAAGCAAAGAATCAGCGGGATATTCTTGCGAATGGTACTGGTGACTGACGTAGATGAAACGTGATTGGTATTGTGGGAAAATGCGGTGGATGCGAAATACGAACAAAGATACAAATCCTTGACGTGTATACACTGGCTCATGAAAATATTTGAACATTTCCCATAGAAAATTTTCACGTTCTTATTGTACGTGTTATATAGAACAGAAAATACAAATCGCGTGCCAAGAATTACACACTGTGGAGATGGCAAGTATCGGCGCTTTCTTCCTCGACCTTCGTGTTTTGACTACGCTATTCCACGCCGCCAAAACAATCCACGAGTTATCACCGATGTTGCATCGGAGAAACAACGAGGACAATGGGAAATCTCATCCACCGATGTTTACCGATACGGACGACATTCTCATTTTCGATTTGCCTACTAGACGGAGAAACAGCGGTTTTAGCGGGGTGCTTGCATCTCTCGACGAACACAGCACCTTTTGAAAGTAAATCGAACAGGGATGCAATAAAATCCTAACGATCCGCGAAATTAGCAACGTAAACGTAAACTCGATACGACGTGTAACTAGTGTAGGTGATAATAAATGGAAATACCGAACATACACGTTACAAATTTACGTGTTATTATATTAAAATTATTAAAAATTTACTAGTCACGTTACCATTTTGCACAAAAACATCAGAACAAAGACAATCGTGTAATTAATTTTTTCATAGCCTGCGACAGAAATTGTTTTTCTATTAATTACGAACCCTCGTCGTGTAAAAGTGGAGTTACTAGCTTAGTAACGAGAGCCAGCATTCATCATCTTCATCGCTTCTCTGTTACGTTTGTGTCTGTTGCAGACACCCTCGACGAGAGCGTTGAAAAACATGTAGTTTCAAATGCAACCAGCGAATGTGAGTACGACGAGCACTCGCGGCCATATTAACCTATCGAGACCGGGATAAAATGTTCTCCGTACCTTCGAAACGAATCGTATCATCCGCCCTTCTTCGCAATCCTTGCTAGAAAGCTAACGTTCGAGAACGATCCAATCGTCGCGGAGCCTGACGACGAATGCGCGGCGGTTCGATCAGGCAAAATCACTACAACCCTGTCCTCGCTTCCAAGAGGAGCAGAGGGGCAGACATGGTGAAAAGCAGAGGCAACTAAGCAAAATAACGCGCGATTTAGCAACTTGTATGCCAAGAGGCTGGGTGGCTCTCTATCCAGGGGACGACTTTCCATAAATCATAGCGACTCGTGAAACTGCTACAAACCGCAAGCATACAAATGAGAATGCAAATTTTGGAATGTTACAGCTCTTTCTCTCGGATCTGGCGCTAACTCGCGCGTTTCATAATTCTCTAGGGAGATGGCACACTCCTTAACTCGCCTTTCCCTTCTTCCCCTTCATCGACGATCTTCTCTGTACGTCGCCTTCATTGTCTCTACGTGCTCCTGTTCGATATCGTAAACTTAAGTTACGCCGCCAGCGAAGTTGCTTCGATAAACGGAAGAGTGTTCCTGTGCGCCTTCGCCTAGCTCGAATCCTTTAGCCGCGTTTCCCACGGTGGTTTCTCCTGCTAGTTCCTTTTACCATTGACGTTACACTTATCTCCATAGTTGGAGAAGGTTTATGTAGAACAACGCGACGCGGGAACGGCAAAGCCAATTTACCAACACGAACTCCGACACCGTTAGCGACTGTGTTAGCGATCGTGTTATCGTCTTTATCGAATCAATCGTCCTACTTATCTCTCTCTCTCTCTCTCTTTTCTTATCGAATGGCTCTAAAGCAATTTGCAACTTACCAAAGATAAGGTTTCCGCTGCTTTGCCTGATGTTGTCATCGTATCGTCGATATTCTAGATCGACCACGAGCTTTTCTTCCGACATGTTCAATTGCGAACAACGAACGAACGTTTGTATAACTGCGATCCAAGAATTCGTTAAATTCGACGTTCGGATCTGCTATTGTATCGAAAAAAATTGAAGAAAAAAGAAACAGTGGCACGAAGTAACCTCGTAACCTCCGACACTACCTATCTATCTGTTTACACATGAGCCTCAAGGACAGGATTTACGGAAGTTTGTAGTATCTAGGTGAATTTGACCGATCGTAAAGTCAACTTCTACATCTTTACGCGAGATATAAAAGAAGATTAAGCGGCGAACGATCCGTGTCGAAACGTCTCGTCGAAAACGTCACAACAAAAGCAGTTGTTTCTACCGTTATGTATATATTATATAAAATAGGTACCTACCTATACTGAATACCCATATGAAATAGGTATATAAAATAGGTAAATACCAAATAGGTCGTAAAATTTACAGGCTAGGAATAGTACGAATGTTTCAATGGTCGATGCGATTTTAGGGATTTCGAAGGAAATAAGGAAGCGGCTGGATAATTTTCCCAGAAAATGCAATTTATCGATTGTTTGCTCAAAGTATGAAACTTTATTGCACACAAATTGCAGAATAAACATTAGCGTTGCTACCTGCGTGCTTCGAGCGAAATGGTGGCAGACGCATTACAGTAACCGGGACTCGCATAAATTTTCCCGGTAAGAAAGCAGAAGCAGCCTTTTCAGCAATAAAGCGTACGCCCTACAAATGAGAAGCAGAGATAAGGGCAGCCGCGGCTAATGCGAGACGTGCTCGATTATTCACAGACGCTTACCGATTCAACCTCGAGTCGACGTTGACGCCGTTCTTGTGCTTGACGAAAAGCCGTCGTTGTCTTTAAGCTTACGCTCAAAGCACCTAATTTATAAGACAACGTCGTCTGGCCCGAGTATCTTGACTTCTTCGGTACGGCTGCTATAAATCTTAGAGAAACGGCCCTCGAAAACACGCCAACGAATAAAAAGCTCGACTTTCGCGCCGTCGAAACTATTTCACCTTCGACTCTTGAAAAATGCGCATAATTTGTCAACCTTCCAATGGAATCTCGAAATCCCCTGCTTCAGAGGATATTAGGTGCGTTCGTAAAACGATTTATTGGCTCAAAAACGATTGCCGTAAAGCAAGGACACAGGAGATAACACGTACGCGGGCAACTTGCGGCCTGCACGATAGGCAATGTCGCGGCGACGAATTTTATCGCTGATACGAACGATCCGATCCGATTCGGCTAAAAACATTTACCAGGGTTCATGAATTGTATTTTGCCCATCAAGTCGTAGCAGCATCAACCTCCTATCACCGTTGTTTTGACCGAGCGAGTGGCCAAGCAACTTAATCAAAGCACCCTCTGAGTTTCGGGCTCGGAAATTTCGCAAGAATTCTGCGGGAAGACCGTGCAAATACTGTTCCTTTCTCCATTTTTATACGTACGATAAAAGCCATCCTCGTCGTGTGCGAAAAAGTAATACGGATAGTCATTTGCAGAGAAGGTCCATCTCGGCCAAGCACAATCTCGCTCCTACGAAATATGCGAAATATCGTTTGCCCCGAGGAGAAACGAAAACCCGCAAGAGAACCGATATATGTATAACTATTTCTAAGAGATCAAGGGTTCCTAAACGATAACGCAATCACGTCCTCCGGTTTAGAACGAATTGCGACTTTCTCGGAAAATTTATACAAAGAAATCTGATTTCCTTTAACTTGTAAAGGAAACGTACGATATGCGTGTTAATATCCGCAGATGATCTGGATGATTGCGAATAATCGTGAAACGTACAAAAGAAATATACAAAATGATTGTGTAGATTTGACAGTTAAAAAGTTACTGATTCTACGATTACAAAAGTATCTAATTAAGGATCGACTCGTTAATACTACTAATTAATTAACTGTATAGACCAAAATATGCATAAAAAAAGGTGATTAGTGCCGGGATTAAGCGTGCAAAAGATGGTCGGGTGATCGAGAAATGGAAGAACCCAGCTGCCTTGCGTTTTTATGCAAAACAACGGAATATCGAGAGTATAGTTAGCTCCGTCTCAACGGAATGCTTCTACGAGCAAACGGCTTTTGTCCAACCGATGGAACTCGAAGCGAGAGATAGAGAAACACAGGGGGAAAAGGACTCTTTCCACATGACGGAACGTACCCAAGAGGAAACGCGTAAACCTAAGCCATTCCAAATAACGAAAAGAGCTGCCAGGGGTGCGTGCCAGTTCGTTCCTGACTAATTTCAACTCACCTCACGAGTTAGTATCCCTGGTGATTATGTCGCATCCAAAACTATTATTCGTCCCAAACTATCCGTCCCTTTCGCTTTTCGAAGGTTTACGCGTGTTATCAAGCGTACAATATATAGAACTATGGTGGCCACATTACAGATTATGAACCACATGCGGCTCGTATATTCTTATATGGCACTTACACATCCATGGTACTAACGATATAATTTGTCTGTAGGATTTAAAATATTTAAATAATAATTCTATAACGTTTATATCTGTAATAATTACATTTGGAAGAATAGAAATTGATTTGTTATTATTACGCTTTAAGTCTAAGATTATAAATATTTTTGGATAATAGATGGCCCGATTATCGTAGAGATAGTTGCAATTATAGTAAAACGACTTCAACTGAAAATTTTGGAATAACACTTTGAACATTCGAAATCATAAAAGTTTCGAAACTCTTAAACTGGAAATTCTTTCAATCGAAATTCGATAAGCTAAGCCTCGAATATCTCTGAGAGATAATCGTAAACTGTATTACCATTTCCCGTTTGACGAGGGCAACTCGGTGTTACGAAAAGCCTACAAACGCGATCATGCATTCGATATCCTACTTTAACGACGTATCGCCACGCGACAACACGCGAACTCATAATTTACCATTCTCATTCCAACAATAAAACCTGCGGCAATGTTCGTCTCTTCATTGCGTCGTGTCCCACTAATCAAAAACGACACAAGTGATACATCAGGCACTGCGATTAGTTTCTAATCGTAATGTTGTATACACGTATCGCACCCTTGCTATAGACAATTTCAAAACCGCATCGATCACTCCGTAGTACATATTTCCTAGGTTTCCGAGGTAACTCACTATTAATGAATCGTTCAAAACGAGGAGTATTGTGACGAGAATCGTGGAAGAACAGAAACAATATCAAGTTTCTTTCAAAGTTCTAAACGTGATTTCGAGTTTGTGGACACTCTACGTAGATTTGTCACGTATAAGCTAAACAACTTGAGAGTAGAAGGGTTGAGAAGAGAAGTTGGGGTATAGAGACATCCGTTTGCTTACCCTTTGACAACCCCCACGACGTTGACGATGACAAAATGATGAGAACGATGACGATGAGGACGATGACGATGACGATGACGATGACGATGACGATGGCGATGACGATGACGATGACGATGACGAAGAGAATAACGACGATGAAGATGAGAACGGTGATCGCAGCGACAACGACGACGGCAACGACGACGGCAACGACGACGGCGACGACGACGACGATGACGACGACGACGACGACGACGACGACGACGACGGCAACAACGGCGACGACGACGACGACGACGACGGCGACGACGACGACGACGACGACGACGACGACGACGACGACGACGACGACGACGGCGACGGCGACGACGACGACGACGACGACGACGACGACGACGACGACGACGACGACGGCGACGACGACGACGACGACGACGACGACGACGACGACGACGACGACGACGGCAACAACGGCGACGACGACGACGACGACGAAGCCGACGTCAACAACAGCAACAACAACGACCACTCGTCTAGGGCAGTCTCAAAATTCTCTGAAACAAATGGAAATATTTGGTTAAATTCTTCAAATGTGAAACATTTGTACTCATGGATACTTTTCGCGTCCTTTGCGTTATCGTTGATCGAAAATCCTGAATTCGAGAGAGTCCACGGTTAATAAAGCTACACAAAATATTAAAGTCCCAGCTAAGTTGGGAGACAACTCCAACT
This sequence comes from Bombus affinis, assembly GCF_024516045.1. Taxonomy (NCBI): domain Eukaryota; kingdom Metazoa; phylum Arthropoda; class Insecta; order Hymenoptera; family Apidae; genus Bombus; species Bombus affinis. The sequence goes on from NC_066348.1 coordinate 1,330,801, forward strand.
TATCGCGTCGAATACGTCGACAACTAAACAACCACACTGCACTACATATTACTTCAACGATCTAAGGAGACAAAATTATCGTGCCTATGAAATACTACTTTTCGTTAGTTTTGATCTTCCATTACTATAAAGCATAGTGTTAACTATATGTTGATAAATATTTAATATTGGAATCTTCTTTGATGAGTACATGTTTCCAAAGTTCAGCCCCAACTTTTTGGAATACTCGATATAGGGAAGCTATTTCCTGTCGTATCAATTTACAGAAAACCTTTCAATCGTGTCCAAGCGACCGTTTTAATTTTAATTTTTATACAGTTATGGATAGTTGAAAGTGAAAATGAAAAAGTGGAAATTACTTGTGAATGAAAGATTCTTGTCTGGCTTCTGTATGCAGTAACATGCACTTGTCTATCCAGGCCGTATCTAATTCAAGTTACTCTACGTAACCGATGTTTGAGGGAAAAGATTCTGATATTTCAGAAACGTTTCAAGTTGTTCGAGGACTGTAATTCCTACCGTTACTTTATAACGCTACCGAGAAGCAACAAATTCAACGTAGATGTACATCAGGTCGTCAAATAAATTGGTGCCCTTATAATTATATATTTATAATCTCCGGTGTTCCTAACGTGTTTTATGAATAATTGTATTTTAGAAATCATACCGAACCTGAAAGATTCTAAATAAAATAAAAATGAACCACACGAACTTATTAGATGATCTAATAGGTCCAATTGTGGGTTCTTCGATGCTAGTCGACCGAGGGAGGAGCAAAACTTTCGTGAAGCTATAAAATGTGGTGAAACGCATAGCGGCTAAAAAATTGACCGACGAAGCAGGGAAACGAGAACGAGCCAACAACGGCGCCAGGGTTATTTATACCGAGACGACCTTTGACGATGTCGACGGTGATGCTCAATGAAAATCTTTCGCACCGTCAACCAGACGCGGAAGAAGAGCACGCGAGACATTCTCGGTTCGTGTGGCGCCACGATGCCACCCTAAATGTCATTCCCTTGGACCACTTCGTTTGCCAGACAGCCATCGATATTCGCCCAACATCTCCTGCAAATTCCTTTGCCGCTTCTTTTCTCGATGGGTCGCCTGCTTGGCTGCCACTGGCGCGGGCGCCCCAACCACATAAAAATACCGCGAATCTGTTACCAAAATTTCCTCTCTTCAACATGCTACCCACTTTCCGAACTACTGACAAATATTGCGTAACGACAATGATGCACACGAATACGCAATTGCCGCCAAATCTATTTTTATCGAGGTACCTCGTAGGCGTGTCATATTATACCTCTGGAATCACATTCGAAACAATGACCTCGTATCTTTGATTTGTCCTACCGTGAGGTGCATAACAATGTGACAAACACAAGCGTTTATGTTTTAATTAACACGCGATCCGCTCAAAGTAACGTAATAAACGCGCAACTTTTAGAAGCACAAGAAAGAAAAATAGTACAAAAAAGTGAAGCAAAATAAAAATGAAATACAACACGGCTCTTTTGAATTCTATCGCTAAAGATAAATGTTGCGTCGCTAAGCGTTAACGAGGAAAGGATGGCGACGGGGTGCGCCCAAAGAGGGAGCGAAAGATCGCGTGCCTCGTCAGCGAAAGTTCGATACTTAATTGAAACAGCCGACTAAGCGAAGCTTTTGCTTAGGTGCACAGTTATTGTTCCGGCTATAGTCTTTCGTTCTTCTAAACAATCGTCCAGCCAACCATCCATTTCGGATTCGAACTATTCGCTCGTTATCACATCTAATATTATCGCCTTCGATGGATTTCCAGTGTATGTCACATTTCGTCTTATTTCTTTCCAATCGATCAACATCTGCTATTCGGCCACAAACCACGAATTTATCACGAGGACATGATTTTTGTAAAATCGTCGTACGTGATTGTTCGCTGACACTCGATGAAAAACATATTATTATCACAGTAACTCTACGCACTTGTCTTTGATATTGCTAAGTTATCTACAATGGTGACATTCATCTTTTTTCGTTTTAACATCACGATACCGGAGATATCATGAGTCCAGTCGGATATCTCGAAATGCAACGAACTTTGATCGGATATGGATATAAGCTTTTGCCGAGCAAATACAAATAGAAATCGAATATCGCGTAGCTTTGCATCGCTGCAATTCCATTCCGACCAAGATCACCGTAACGTTGACTCTTTGTATTTACGCGCCCGAAAATTTTTCACAGAGACTAATCTATCGAGTCTCCATTTTCCGATACCGCCCACCTTCAATGTCGATCTCTTTCTCGATCAAGGATATACATATTTACATTTCATCGAAGCTTCCGATTCTTTCATATTCTTTTGTGTATCGAATCAAACACCGGAAAGGTTAAATATATTATCGGTAAATAAAAAGCTATAATTAATTAATAGGATCGAAATGGTTAAATAAAAAACAAAAAGAAACAAAAGAACAGACCGCGTAAAATCACGCAGCCAGTTGCGATTTGTCTTTCGATGACTCTACGTGCAGGCTATTACAGAAACATATCCACCTTGATACCCTATGCTCTACCACTATTTATAATCGGATGATGCGACAAAAGACGAGATATTAATTATCAGGATAGCGATTTATCGTTAACGCCGCGGCGAACTACGACCGGACCAGATAATGTCCCTCATTTGTCACGCCGGGCTCCAACCTGACGATGATCGCCATCCTCGAATAACGAGCAGCTGGAGCAGCGTTTTGCGCTTTTCAAGCATTCTCCGGTCTCTCCTCTTTATCCCCGTCTTTGTAAGCCATCATGGAAATACGAAGAGTCGAACTGTCCCAATGTAATCGCGCCAGCTGTAATTTACTTTCGTTTCTTATTTAGAATTAGTCCCAGACCCTTAGGTGAAAAAATAAAATATATATTTGTTATTCCTATTTTCTCCTTTATTACATATAAATAGAGAAAGGAGAACAATAAAAAATACGAACTGGCAGAAAGATCGAAAAATAGGGATGTACGGTAGAGATAGTCGATAAGCGAGCGGATTCGAAGAAGGAAAAAATGCAGGAAATAGATGGAGATGGAAAGAAAGAGCGAGGCAAGGAGGGAGGGAAAAGTGGTAGAAGAGGAGTGAAAGAGAAAGCTCCCAGCATTGTACCAATTCACGACGTTAATGCGAAGAGTGTTCTAAAGAAGGGCGAAACAATGGTGGCACTCCACCGGCTCTGATTCTCCTTTTCTACGACGCTTCGAGCAACGCTCGACGTTTCACGTTTGACGTCCGTGCATGCGCCATCGCCACCACACGTGCAGTTACGCGAGCTTAACGCTTTTATAGAATGTAGAACCTTAGTTGGCCATCGTTACGCGACCAAATCCCCGATTAAAGTACTTCCTACATTTGCACGTAACCAGATCAAAGTATAGTAAGCTGATGTTCTACAAGATATAATCTAATACGAAGACTACAGGAGATGTTTTTATTCGATAAAAATAGAAAATAGTGTACACTGCATAAATTGTTCATATATCACCAGTAATATATATTTGTGCAACTATATGTTATAGTAATACAGCATTAGAGTCAAACAGAGGAAAAAGCTGCGATAACTTTCAGAATGGGCTAATAACTAGGAAATGTCCGTTTGATAAGTAGCCTGTCGGATTTTCAAAATTGTTACATCGCAAATGTAAAAAACGTCAGACGGTTTTCTTTTAACTAACGAGCAGAGAAAATTGAATTTCTCTCGAAGCATTAACGTAATCGAGCTAAGCCTGCGAAATATCTTTCCGCATTTTCTTGGAGCTGGCGCACGCAATGTGCTAGACGCGCTACTTAAACGTCATCGTTTCCGTCCTCTCGACGTTCATATTGCCCACTTCGCAGTGCGGTGCATCGCTTCATCGTCGCCGTCATCGTCGTGGTCGTTTCTCCGAGAATAACGAGTCAACGAGGCCTGACGAGAACGACCTTCTTGCCTTTGAGAGACTTTTAGCTTACGATTTTACAGCTTCGTGAAATCGTGCCTCGATTTCCTCGTTAAACGTTGCGAAATTTCGCTCGTTTAACGTAACATTATTGCGTCGCCAACGAAACGACGATAAAACCTAATCGATGAACGTAACAGCGTGTATGAAGATTCGTCGAGAACATCGATTATCAGTGTAACGAAGGCATTTTTACCCAATTGAACCCCCCCAATATCCTCATTTAACTCGACGTTATCTCCTACGAATGTCTAATTCGCTTCTTAAGTAATCGATACAAAGACGATGAAAGTTTTTAAAGGTCATTTCTTTTATATCAAGGAAATAAAAAAAATTCTTTAATTTTCTAGTTCTTGAATTTTTAAGCCTCATTAACGAGTCAGTATCACGACAGTAACGAGCCCTTCGACTTTTTCTCATTCGTCAATAGCGCTCGAGCTAGTCAAGAGGGACTATTTAGGCTTCGTGGCCGCAAACGAGGACCAATTGGATACAAGGACGGAATAGCTAAACCATCGTCGTGAAAATTATTACGAGCGACGAGGTTGCGCGTAACGTGCCCAAATGGAATTTCAATAGGGGAACTACTCCCACTCTTTGCTAGGAATCTTCATTTCGACCTCCACAAGGTCGATCGTTCCATAGATTCGAGAGACATTGGCCCTTTGAAACTTTTTCCACGACCAAACTTCGATCTTGTATAGATCAGCGCATAGCGATATCAATGTTATTCGATGAAACACTCGTAGTCAAAAAGTTACGAAGACGTTCGATCGGCCGAACGTCGAACGTTTCGGTTTGGACAATGGCCAAGGACGTGTTGCTTAATCTCGCGTCAGCAACGAAATCCGGCGAGGTTGCTCGTTCCCAATGCAGCCCCGTGACCGACAACGCCAAGAGGTTAATAATTATGCGCGATTACGCGAGGTAAACATCGGAAATCGATGCACGTAACGTCGACGCGACGTCTCGATCGAATAGGTATAAAAGGGGGCTACCATGATGTTTCGAGCATCAATCGATTTTCAACCAAGCTTGTCCAAGCATCTCCTCAACAATCTACAAAATGAAGTGCATCGCAGTGAGTAAACTTCTAACCCATTTACCGTCAGCGATCTGATTCACAATAACTGTTCTAACTAACGATATTTTACCCTAAACTTTGTATCGTTTATCGAAACATTGCCATAAAAATTAGCTTCGAAGTTAAAATTCGAGTTTAAAAATGTATCGGTTCGAAAGCATATAATCGGTTTTAGTCGTCGTATAATTAATTTTTTCTAAAAATGAAACAACGCATACAAAAATAGAGAATCGTTAAATAAAATATTATCCCAAGAGATCGACGATTTAAGTGAATTTGTATTCGCTGGTTAACAGATTAAGGCTATGATTATGGTTACAGTGAATGTGTATTCTGACAAATGAAACGTTCCAAGACCAGAATGCATATCTATCGACAGAAAGACAATTCGTCAGAACACGCATCTAATCATAATCCAGCTTTGATACACATCCGAAAACAGAGACAAACGAATGACGATATTAATGACTTTCTCATTCTAGGCTATCGTTTTGCTCGCTCTGGTCGGCGTAGCTTTAGCGAAACCCTTGGAAACGGAATCCATCGAACCGGTGAAGGCCGAATCAGTGGCAGCGGAAGCTGAAACCGCGGTTCGGGATAAGAGAGGACTCCTGTTGGGCGCAGCTTACACCGCACCCGTCGCTTATAGTGCAGCTTATACCGCTCCGGTCGCCTACACGGCTGCTGCCTACAACTATCCTTACGCCGCGTACACCGGCTACCCTTACTACGCCGCTGCCTACTCTGCGCCCTACTACGTTGTCTAACCATCTACCCGAACCACCTACCTACATTTCGGACCTAATCACGACGACTGCACCGATCTCGACAGCTCTGCCGAGAGCTTTCCAGACTTGATCGAGATGCATGAACTATCACGTCGAAGGGTGCTTCGCATCGCACAACACCCTAACCAAGACTCATCAACTTCGACAATATCGGTTTGAACTGAAACACAATTGCTGAAGCAAACATAATAGAGCATAACATTCTTTGTTACTGTGAACACGCGTTGATATGACTACAAGATGCTGGCATCCTTCTACGCTTTACTAACAAGCTAAATATGCATAATTGTACGTGTACATGCATTGCGCTGTATATAAAATATGTAATAAAGTAGCAAAGCATAAAAAAGTTCTCCACGTATTTTAGCCGAGACTCAACTCCAATTCCGAATAAATTCAGAATCAACTGCACAACAATTAGTAGACTGTATGTAGACACTGATGTTGACGCAATTTTTTATTTTCACGAACGTAACTACTAAATTTCTAGATAACTCGCTTGGTCTGGATAAATAATTAATTTGTTGGAATTTAAATGTAAGAGACAAACAAAGTATGGAGAAAAATAACGTACCAAATATTCTCAGGGCTTCTGGTCATTCCAGATAACCTAGTGACTCAACGTGTAAACGCACCTATATATTTTACTCGCCAATTCTGCACGGGCGGTGTCGCTTACAGTCGAATAAAAGTGAGAAGTAACTGAGAATAAAATTGGTTTCTTTTATCAGCGCTGTTTCAACTATACGTACATAGGTACTAGAAAATATGAACACGTTGCTGACATTCATTTGCTCGGCATCAAATAAATAATTCACAAGAGTGCGCGACGATGGAAACAGTAGATTCTTTTCTTGGCTATCCCTCGAACACACTAACATCCATCAAAAAAAAAAAAAAAAATATATATATATAAGCGCGGTAACACGTTACAAAAATTTGTTCTCCTCTATACATCCTTTTTTTATCTTGATCGATTTAATATAAAACAAATAGTTACGCACAATTAATGACGTTAAACAAGAAGAAAAGATTCTCTATCGCACAAAGACATTCTCGACGACGGACGGTGCGATTAATTTCCTTCGAATACCGATTAGGAGTGAAACGAAAATCAAACGGCATGACGAAGGGTCGGAACGGGTCCTGTTAGTGCAAGTTGGCAAACAAAAGCCGGTAGTTAACGCAATTGTCCCCAGGGATCCTTCGGCCGAAGCCGATTAAGCTCTGACCGATCTTTGATGCCAAGTAATTAATGGAATCCAATCCAGCGTCCACTCGCAGTTACTCCCTTCTTGCTTTCGTTCTTCCCTCTGTTTCGGCACGGTGCCAATTTCTCCCTTTACCACGACAATCCGTTCCTTTCATTTCACTTGCTAAATCCTCCTAATTTGTGTGAGTTTATAATTCTAAACTACCGCCTCTCAACGTCCAAAACTAACATTTTACGCAAGCGCCGAGTGTCGGGTCTAAAAGGTGTAGGTACCAGCAGCTCTTTCGTTAACTGCGCGATTAGATATAACGCATATCGCGCGTGCAACTATTATCCAATCAGAGCACAAGCGTTGCGCATTTCCGTGCTACACGTGTCCCTGCTGATAGACAATGAATATTCACTGACCGAAATATCAAACGCGTGGCAAATTCATCGACAGGGACACGCGACTCTACTATCGGTACCAGTCATCATTTTTTATACTTCTTCCGAACTCAACATGAAAATCTTGATGAAATTAACAAATCACCTTTGAACCAACGTCCGAGCAAACAGCTAACTGCCGTAAATCATGTTTTAGAATAAAAACTACGCTATTGTTCAAAAGTATCCGAGCAGTCACTTGTTTTGAACAAGAGGATACTTATGAACTGCAACGCATATGTATATCGCGTAGCTTTTCAGCAATTACGTTTCATGTTGCCTGTCCGATTGAAACGAGGCAAGAGACACGATTATTCGCGCAGAAAGAGATTCGAGGGTTCGATGAAAAGAGATTGCTACCGGAGACTTTGTGGGAGCGCGCAACATAGGAAACGCATCCATTAATTAGAAAACAAGCTATGCATCGAGCAAATACACCAGTCAACCCCATTTGATTCAGCCTAAGTGCGGGCTAATTATCGCATTTGTGTATAGGAAGCAAACACACAGTCTCTTGCTACAGTGATCTCTCCTGATTACATAGAACCAACGCGAAACATCGAGTCATAGTTCTATCAACGATTCATGCACGCGAACCTATGCAACAACACGACAAACTTATTCGCTGATTTTCCAAGTAGCCGATAGTAACTTTCATCGTGAATATCGATAGCGTTATTAATCCACTGGTCTTTTATACGAATCTAGTGATCTTCAAAGTGGTTAGATTCCTTTGCCGTTTAGCACTCGACGTTCTACGCAACACGTACATTTGGAAAATCTCGCTTTATCGAAATCGGGAGATGCGTAGAATGACACGTAGCAAAAGCTTCAAGGAAAAGGGTTAATAGGATGAAAGAAATAACAAATGACGATTAAATAAATAAAAATTTAGATAAATAAAAGACGATTTACATTGCATACATAGACTTTACTTACTTTAAAACTAAAAACTAAACGAAATTGATCAGTTTATTATTTAGCTAAATGCAAAAGCATTATTCCATCTATTGAGAATACCTCCTATTACAAAATTAATTAACAATATCCTGTAACAATAAGATGGAAAAGCTGCTCTGTGTCAAAGTAAAAGATTGAATTTTAAAATGTTGAAAAATGTGATTTAAATGTTATTTAAATCATCCATAGGTGATTTAAATAACTATGGGTGTGCGAGTACCCGAAATTATGAGCCTGGATCGGGTTGGAAATACTCTTTGGGCTCAGATCGGTATCTTGAAAGTTTGTCGACACATAAACGTATTCAGGAACCCAATATGCGACTCATCATAAGTCATCTTGTACTCAAACTAAATTTGAGGTCGACTTGTACCTAAAATAAAGCTTTTCTTGTACATGCTTTAACTAAGTTTCAGTGCAAGAAAACAGAAAAATTATATTTTGAATCGAACAACGGATCCCAGAATAACGGGTACTCGAATACAATTTATTCAAAATAGCTCTATCTTAGGAAGCTATCTTACAGTATATCAGGAATATGTGCATTAGGCGGTTAATTTCTGGTGCATTAGAACAAGAACCACGAGGCCGGACCTGAAAATTTTTCTTTCTCGACCCGTATTATATCGGATACATTAAGCGAACATTCATTATGCGTAAAAAGCTTCCGCCGTATTTGTGTTTCCCTCGGTTTTTATCTACCTTTAAGCTATATAATTTACTATTGTTTAATATATATTTATATATTTTTATATATTATATATATTATATTATAAATATTTTGTACGCTTGCTACGTATCTCTCGCACACTTTTCTGTGAAACGCCAGATCGATGAGTTTCAATTTGAACACAGCTACTGTACGTTGAGTATAGCAACGCAGCTCGTTTCGTCAACTATTCTTTCATTTTTACCATTGATTGTATGTCAGTTTGCACATAAAAAAAATATACAGTCCGATAGTTGAGAATGTACGAGCGCAAAACGGAAACGTACCAATCTCGACTATAAACGATCTATATGAGTAACAATATATGTTATGTCCCGTTATACAGTACGGGCTGAATTCCGTTCCTCGGTCAGGACGGTCATTAGCAGTGCAAATAATTAGTCGGACCGCAATAATCCTAAGGAACTACAGTTTGTTTTATTACAAATAAAACAAAGCATTTTGATTTTACCGTTGGTGCCTCAATTGTTATAAAATATGTTCAAGTCGAGACGTAAAAAGGGAGAAACGTGGGTTTTCCCATTGGGATTTTCACCCACAAGCGACCAGTGACCGAACGTCACCGAACGTCACCGAACTTCACTGGTTTCTCATCAGCAAATCAATCATCATCTCTAGACTGGCTTAACGACTACAGATCAGTCAACATCTCCGTACTGGGTTCATATCTTTAACTCAGTCAACCTCTCTGCATTGATCTCTCATCATCAGTTCAGTCAACATCGCGGCACTGGTCTATATCTACTTTAGATCGGTCATCTAGTTAATTTATATTTATACGCACCGAGCGGTATCATCTTGGCTACAAGTTATTGGAATAAAGTGTAAATTGTAACCTGTTACCTCAGGGTTATAATCAATTCAACCACCTTTATTATCCTAAACGAAATAGGGGATCGATCACTTGGTGGCGTCGATTATATAATCGTAATGGGAATTTACGACTCCCGTTGACGCGCTTCCTCGCAATCGCGTCTCTCCGCGAACGGTCGAATATACTATATAGCTAAACTATAGTTTACTATAACTAAAATCTTCCATATTTCACTTTTGAAAGCGTATCGTAGATTCAGAAAATAATTAAAAAGCACATCTTTGTAACAGCACGTTACGGTTCTTTTCTAAATTTATTCCTTCCGTTCTCGTGTTTCCGATTTATTGCATTTCAGAAATTATTTTCTCAAAAATAACATTCAGCGTACCACAACACATACAACTAAACACATATGTACATTATCTACTAGGCAAAAAGTATTTAGTAAGCGTGTGAGAAACACAAAAATGTTTCACGCCGAAGGGACCACGATCAAGCACACACATAATTCGTTACCTTTGAAACGTAGAGATAGCATCGAAGGTGATACGTATCGGTCGAAGGTAATTGTGCGACAGTTGCGAGTTCAAGATACTGGTAGAAAGAAATCCACTACGATTACGTACCTGGAACAGAAAGAGTACGTTCGATTAGAGAAACTGGTTAATCTACAAGGATTGTTCATGACGACGAGAGAACACGTATTTGCTTGCGCACACAGATTGTTTCGCATCGATACATCAAGTTTTAGCTCTATAAAGTCAAAAGGCCAAGAGACATATCATAAAATGTTTTCAAATGACGCATGACACGATACCGTGTGTCGCTACACGAATAGTTAGCTCAATTAGCTGAGTCGGATTTTAAAAGAAAAAAATCACAGGCATAAAGCGGATAAAGAAAAATTGCGAACATAGAATATGTTCGAAAGCACAGGATAGAGTGAAGAGAATGAGCGATCGAAGAGGGTGTGCGAGAGCAACTTGCGAAATTTGAACGTCGAACGAAAGGAAGAAGGGGGTCCTAGAACGATTCCGCCATAAATCAAACGACCCTCTTCAATTTCGCGGAGTTAGTACACCATTCTTCTCTCGAGTTCAAGTATTTCCCGCTTTTTTCACAGGGCGGTCTTGATCGCAGGGGGTTCCTAAGTTGGTACGCTGTAAACTCGACGGTGGATCGATATAGGTGACTATCCCGAGCCACCAGGCAGCCGAATTCTACGTACCCCGCGCCTTTTCGATTCGCGCGGGCGCGCTAGATTTCATTTACCGCCGATTACGCAGAGATATCCGTGCCAAGCATTATCTCGACAAATGACGAAGCAAATCAGAAAGCGTAGACATAGGAGAACAACGATCGACAGGACGCAACACCAACTTTCTTATCCATTAATTTATTTAACGTACTTACAAGAAATTTTATTTCCTGATACGTGTACGTAGTTCGGAAGCTCACAAATATGACAAATATCGTTTTTTTTTTTTTTTTTTGTTTTTGGAAATATTTTTAAGAGTTTTGTAGTAGCTATATATGTACTTTTTCGATCCATAGCAAAATATCTGTGCGATTCTATCATCGATGAAATATCGATTTCGTCGCATAAATCGGGTACTCTTATTGCCATCGATTTACATATCGAATACATATTTACGTGTGTCAAGACAGTAATCCGTTTATAATACACGCGACGTCCGTTCACTTGCCTTTCGTCTTTTCATTGGCCGGTTTGGCACGAATTAATCCTTCCGATTGTATAACGTGGTTGACGGCGAAAAAATATATCGAAAAAAAATTGATCTTTAGTAAAAGGTATGCTATTCATCTTCTTGGTATACGAGCAACTTTCGTTCTCATTCGTTATCAATGCACGATGACCAGTGGCACGCAATCTCACGATATCGATTCTACGTTCTGCGAATTCGAGCTCAGCTTTATTTTCACAGGTCGTTGGAACGATCAATTTCAAGGCGACAAACATTTAACGCACCATCCAAATACTCCAATTTTCTGCTAAATCGAAATCATTTCGCGAAATGAAAGGCAGGATAACCTGAAAAGTATAACACGTATGTATCTTATTATAATCGTGATGCTCGGATCTATTGTATGGATAACGATAACGATGATGATGATGATAACGATAACGAGAGCGATAGCATGATATATTTCACAGAAAAGATTTCTTGTACGTGGTAAATCAATGTTAGCGTTACAAGGGATTCGCAAACTGACGAAAACATGAAAACGGTATAAGAGGTAAATTTACGAATGTACAAATAACGCGAGAAATAGGTTCCAGAAAAATGTCGTATTTTTCGAACAATTCTGACTAGTATGGCCCCAGTAACGTGAACAACAATTTCGGAGCAACATGTTTGCAGAGATAAACGAACATAAAGGAAACGACCTGTGTTAGAAGCTTTTGTATACGATACGTCTGCACGTAATTTACAAAAGGCATGAGTTGCGTGACGGCGCGCATCGAAGCTCGTTCTAGTATTACAGGCTATTAAGTTCGAGTTATCGCCAACTTATCGCTCAAACTATGCGGCCGCCTTGCCAAATTCTCTTTCGACGTCTTTGTTTTTCTCCCTTTGTTTCTTCGTGCTTCTTTTAGTATGTTACGAACTTGTGCGAACTCTTGCCAGCTTACGGGGGGTATTATAGTCTACAAATTTGAAGAAATCGAAAATTTGTTTTTCATACTTTCAAAGTTTAGACATTCAAGAATGTGCTCTTAAAAGGATTTTTCAAAATTTCAATTATTTTATGACTTACAGCCATTTTTATGACGCGGCATCTGCTCCGGTCCGACCAGAAAAAATGAACAATAGAAGGTAGACCCTGCCCAAGTACCTGCGTATGAATACCCTCATAAAATCTTTATTGTATTTTATCCCTTTTTAATGTATTTTTAATTCTCTAATTCAATTGGAACGATGTTTGGGTTCTGAAACGCAAAATAGCAACGAATCGTTAAATTCGTTAATATGGACTTTTGCTCCGAAGCACACCCACGCAGGAACGCAGACAATTCAAATTTCCACTTTCCTCGCAATATGTATTTTTAATGAAGGTTTTATACCCATATTAAAAATCTTAAGTGTCATGGGAATCACGATTGGCCCAGAATCTCATGCGTTCGCAGTCAGGCGAGACTATGAGTAAAATTGCCGGAAACTTGTCTCAAAACTTTAAACGCGTTTTTCTCGAAACTACTTTTTTCGAGTTGGCGTGCGCGATATCTCAAGTTCTAATGAACCGATTTATTTGAAATTTGGTGTGAATGTTCTTTATACATTCCTCTATCGCCTCAACCACGCTCAGATCAAAATTTTTAATTTTACTATTTTTAAAAAATTCGGAATTGCCAAAAAAACATGCCAAAAAGGAAAATTTTTTTTCAAACGGCCGCGATTTTGTGCAAAAATATTTTTTTGACGTTTCCAAGGTTCATGCGATAACTGCATCTATACTAATTAAGAATCAGTTCGACATTTTTGCTTCACATGACCAGAAGGGTTGAAATCATATGCACGCCAGGACACCCTTTTTTTTGGACCCCTCACTTTGGCCGATTCATAACTTTGTGAATTTTGAGTCTTTTTCGGTTAACTTTTTATATAATCTTAAAATATCAATAAACAAATGATAAAAAAATGGATAGTAAAAATATGTTTTGTTTCGTTTGTACAGAGCTTTAAAAACCGCCCGAAATTCATGCCTCTAGACTAGAATACCCCCTTAAGGCTCGATTCACACTGTCGGTCCTCAAATTATAATTATCCCATGGTTTCAAATATAAGTTTACGCTATGAGAAACGCTCCGATCTCAGACCAATCTGGTCCCGGCAACGATCCTTGAAAAGAACATTTTATTGTTGAACATGACGTGTTGTTACGGCATTGCTATAACTTCGTATAATTGCTAACAGAAATTTAGATCTCTTACGCTATTATTTGAATGACCTTTTTTTCCATGCAACGCGTTTTAGCCACATATTCGACGAATGTTTATCTGATAAAATATTCTTTCCACGGTACAACTACGAATGACAAACCAACAACAAACAGTAAACAAAAGGAACAATTAATTACAAAGACTGGACACGACCGTCTCGGACGAGTTTACTACAGTCGCTAGAAAATCAATATCCAAGTTTGTATATGTGCTAGTATTATTTGGGGGAGGCGACCGCATTACCACCCTCCCCCCTCACCTACAACGGTTTCCTTCAACACATGGCGTTTCCGAACGATTTGTGTTAAAACAAACGTCTTACTCGTGTTCGACAGAATCAATTTCTCGCAAGTCTAGCTATTTAAATAGCTGAACTGTGTAATTACTAAGAATTCGTCAAGCACAAGAAAGCTATGAAATAATCGTTGCCGATATCTGCGATTCTTTGTTACAATTGTATTGTATTAGTAATACAAAAAATAAATGTTTACAAACGAATCTTACCACCTAAAAGCCGGCTGATTATCATAGCCAAAACGTAATATATATCGTAAAATAGTAAAACCGTAAAAACAGTTTTTGAATCTACTAACGCTACTGTGCAGTTAGTAAATTATTGTAAAGGAGGTTCCTGGTCTCTTTCCTGAACGCAACATGTAGGTGTATCGATAAAAGAGACCAGTAGCGACGTAACCCCTTGAAGCAATATGCGAGCACATAAAGTTTGAAAAATTCACGTCTATATATCTATTTACGATCAAAGAGGAAACCGGGAACGGAGTAGGATTATCTGGATAATATGGGCTCGGTTCTTCGTAGTCAATTTCACGGCCGATTCAACTTTTGATCGATCTGCCAGACATAACTAAAATACCCCGAATTTCTCGTAACAGAACACATCCTACCTTGTAAATATCGATCCTCGTTCCTTCCGTAGGAGTGCCACTTGCATCGAGTCAAAGGTAGCTGGTGCAAGGGGAGAAAACGTTCGAGAATATGATGGTAACGTTGTCCAGTAACGATCTCGACATCGATAGCAGCAGAAGAGTCACGTGAATCGAACATTCAGTCACGAAGACGCAAGGTAAGAAGATGTAGGGTTGGCGGTTGAAACTCACGAGTTTGTTCTCTGTTATTCGTTGTCCGTTGTAGAAAGCGACACGTGGTGAGTCGGAACACACGTCTCCAAGGCTCGAACAGATATTACCCGTATCGCAGAGAAACTTTATTTATCGAAAACGAAACCAGAAAGCACGCGCAATAATTCATTCACTGAATCACTCGTATCACGTATGATGTACACAGTTTCCTTGATTATGTTCGGTAGCCCAATCGAAGTTCAAAAAAGCAGGCCACCCAACTCGAAACAGTGATAACTTTTAAAATCTCTACACCTTGAGGGCAGCAACACCAGGCGTCAAGTTTACACTAAAATCAACATGGATGTTGGCGAATAGACTTCACTTGCGGCATTCGGATCCGTTGCAACGAAAAGCACGACTTTCACTCGAAACGACAAATCCGTGTTATTCTGATTCTCGGAGCATCGAAAGGTTGAATGGAGTTAGATGTGTGAAACAGAAAGGGAAACAGAAAAGGATGAATATAGAAGACAGGTACGGCGGCAGAGAAGAGGGGAGCAAGAAATATGGGGGAAACAAAGAACGAAGAAAGAGGAAGAAAGGGGTGCGACAGTAAGAGCGAGGAAGGAAGAAAGAGCAAAAAGGAAAATGGAGAAGAGGCAAAGCGAAGCGAGAGAAAGGAAGAGTACAAGCGGGTGGATGAAAACGATGCGATCCGTAAAAAGTCCAAGAGAAACAAACGAAAAGACGCAACGCGTGCCGAGTGCTACGCACGACTGATCAGCCCGTAGGAAGTTCGGGGCTGGGGCTGACGCCTGCGCCATCTCACCTTCTCCCACTCGTCGCTCCCTTATTTCTTTCCTTCTCTGTTATACGCTCGAATATACTTGTCGTGGTCGACGCAACCCCACCATCACGGCCATCCAACCCTCCGACCGGTGGACTATCTCGGGACGATTCGCAATATTCTCTTGTCGCGACCCGCCGGTCACAGTGCTCCCTTGAACCGGTGCGACGCGACGCATTAGCACCGCGTTTACTATTTTCTTTCCTTTCTTTTTCCACCTTTCCGATCGCGCGTCGCGTCGTCTTCCAAATTTGTTTTCCGTCCTGGTTCAATCGAATCCACACACATTTTATTTTTCTACGCCTCTCTTTTTCTTGGCCACTTTTCCCGTAGTAACATTTCATTCGTTAGAACGAAACCAACGACAAGGTACTGGAATGTACAATGGCTGGCGAAGGTATTCGAATATGCGCATACTTGTAAAAACCTTTTACGAGTATAGTATATGTATCATAGGTAACATTTTGAAATTTCATTAGTAACGAAATTCGACTATCATGATTATATAGTAAAAAGTTAGGTAAAGTAATAGAACGCGATGTGGATGTAACAAGTTTCGATCGTTATCATGCTCGAGACGATAGCATGAGACTTAATTCGAAACTGCATTCCTGTAGACTTACGCGTTGATAAAAATGCCCGAGTAAGTCATGCGCGTATTGCGGAAATATTTTCTGAAAATCGACGCTGTGCTATCTATAAAAATTACGCGGAGATTAACCGTTCAAGTAGAACGAGATTCTTGTGTACGTACCTAGAAAGGAAGTACGCATATACCCAGAATATTTATCGGATGCGAAGCATGATGTATAAATGAAAGGTATCGATATACGCGAAGTTATCGTTGTAGGAATACGTCCAGTATATTCGACGGTCGATAAAAAGTACAAAGATAGAAGGGAAAAGACCGTATCGACGCACAGCGAAAAATCGATTCGCGAACGTAGATTGTAGACGTATCTTGGGCCGCGCGTTTCACTTTCACACTTTACTTCTCTCTGTTGAAATCCGCTTAGCGGCCCAACAAATACATATATGTATGCGTATCGTGGCGCATCCAGAGCTCAGAGCACGCGATAAAAGGTGGTGGTTTATAAAAGAGCACACACATTTACGGAAATGCGGTCGAGACACGTGCCAGATGCCACACTCGTTCTGAATTAATCTCGTTCCCCTTAATCTCGGCGAAAGAGTAATACTCAACAGCTGTAGATTAATTAAAGTTAATACAACGCAGGCGCCGGAACGTTTGAAAATCGCCTCGCGAGAAACATCGCGGAATAAACTGCATCAGTGACCATTCATCCGTTTCATCCTCCTTGTTACGTCGCGTGAAGAGGTCCGCGCGACGTCTTCTATTGTCTGACCGTAAAGGCCCAAGCGTCGTTAGAGAAATCCTCAATAAACCTAAGGCCCACCATAAACCGAGTCTCATTAGCTTGCAGGAACTTTGAATCCTGCAAGTATTTTGGGTTTATATGTGGTACTTAAACAAGTCATTAGGTCTATTGAGCGGATCCTTGTCCTCACCTTTCCTAACTAAAAATGTAAGCAACGAGTCCGCGTTCTTCGTTCAAAGGGCACACCCATACCGAGCTTTCCTCCGTAATCACATCAGAACGAACTTCAGAGTATTTCTTCGGCTCTCACGGTGCCTAGAGTTCCTGCATTTCCTACAACTCTCACCGTTCCTACCTCTCTAAGAGTTTTCCATCATCTCTCGCGGTGCCCACAAGTTCGACAGCTCCGATAGCTCTTACGGGCCTAGAGCTCCTATAGCTCTCACTCTCTCATCTAAGAATAATCCTCCTCTTCGTCATCTGTATCTTAACCAACGGCGTTACTACTTTGTGTGATTGTATAAAGTGTTGGAAATATATATATCTTTTATAACTCTGTGAATCACAGTGTTATACCACAACAACTACCCCTATTATCCTAATCGAAATACGGGGATCGAACTATTCCTGGTGTCGATTATTCTAATCGTAACGGGAATTTACGACTCCCGTTGACGCGTATTCTAACGACCGCGTCTCCCCGCGATAGCTCGAAAGTACACTCCTCCTGTCGCAAATTTCACAATTCGATCTCGAAGTGATAGAATATAGAAGGTCGCTTATGTTACGAACTTCTTAATTTGTACGACCGAAAATGAATGAAGAAGGAAAATGGTAGATTCTTGATTTACGGCAATAGAAAATATCAGTGAGCAAAAGGTATCGTAATGAAAGGGATGAATCAAAAAAGGAGAGGACGAGAATGTGTCTCTAAATGTTCGTGTCGATGCGTGGTCGGTCAGCCACCTTTCTGTTCCTAAAATAACCCTTTTGAAATAAGTTTCACCCTCTTGCGTGAAAGGGGCCAAAGTACGTCACTCGCTGTCGGATATGGCGCTGAGATGGTAACCAACTATTCGCCACGATCACTCTTAACTATAAAAGTACTTAAGCGTTACAACGCATATTTCGAACAGTAGAAGCGGTAGAATCGGAGAAAATATTCTCCAATTCATTACAAATTCATTTTTGTTGTACGTTTCCGGTTCACTTTTCACGGGAATCGGCTAAAATAGGTTAAAAACGTGCTCTTAGAGGAAAAACGTCGAACGACTGCTATTCGTTCACAAGAGTACCGATTCAAATAAGATTTCTTATTGGAGAGGAAACTCACTTCCCTGTTGTTACCGGTTCGCTCTTACTTAAGGGAGTATTCTAGTTTACAAATTCGAAGAAATCGAAAATTTTTTTTCATATTTCCAAAGTTGAGACATTCAAGAATATGCCCTTAAAAGGATTTTTCAAGAATTCAATTATTTTATGAGTTACAGCCATTTGTGTGCATATTAAAAATTTTAAGTGTCGTGGGAATCACGATTGGCCCAGAAGTTCATGCGTTCGCAGTCAGGCGAGACGAAGCGCAGCGAGCGTTCTGAACTCCGAGTTTCAGAGGCGTCAAAGAACGCCAGGACTGCTTGTCTCCATAAAAGAACTTCGGAAAATGAGCATTTTGAAGTAGAGGAAGGTTTCTTGTATAAAGCAGGAATAGCCGATTAAAAATATGTAAATATGCTGTACCATTCTATGAGTAAAATTGCCGGAAACTTGTCTCAAAACTTTAAACGCGTTTTTCTCGAAACTACCTTTTTTAAGTTGGCGTGCGCGATATCTCAAGTTCTAATGAACCGATTTATTTGAAATTTGGTGTGAATGTTCTTTATACATTTCTCTATCGCCTCAACCTCGCCGAGATCAACATTTTTAAAAAATTCGGAATTGCCAAAAAAATATGCCAAAAAGGAAAATTTTTTTTCAAATGACCGCCATTTTGTGAAAAGATATTTTTTCGACTTTTCCAAGATTCATGCTATGGCCGCATCTATACTAATTAGGAATTCGTTCGGCATTTTCGCTTCACATGACCAGAAGGGTTGAAATCATACATGCCAGGACACCCTTTTTCTTGGACCAGCTCATAACTTTGTGAATTTTGAGTTTTTCGGTTAATTTTTTATGTAATCTTAAAATATCAATAAACAAATGATAAAAAAAATGGATAGTAAAAATATTTTTTGTTTCGTTTGTACAGAGCTTCAAAAACCGCCCGAAATTCATGCCTCTAGAGTAAAATACCCTCTTAATCGAGGCTCCGTCTACCTTTGGTTCTCTCAATGAAACGACCTTTCGATTCGTTACGACGATCCGCATTCATAAATATTAGGATGCTTGCGAAAAGAGCCCAACCAAAGACGTCGATAACCATTAAAAAACTATTAAAGTCATTAACAACTACTATCTAATTTCAAATCTCTGACTACAAAGAACTCGTATATCTAGAAAACAAGATTCTCGATCATGATAACGCATGGCAAAATTATTTTGGCCAGTACTTTTGGCGGAACGATCACACGCCTGTCGAATTAGGAGTTTCAGCTCCCGTCAGGCGGAAAATTATCCTCGACAGCTGTGACAATGATGTTTGCCGTAACGTATCTTCAACCAGTTCCTAGTAGATACGCGGAAATATTTATCATGCAACTGATGCTCACGAATTTTGCGACACTCTACCTATACAAAAAATTAATAAAGAAGGAATAGATAAATTATAATTTCAATTTACGCAGGATGTATCTGTATCCGTATTGCGTATTATTTGTATCTGTAGAATATACCGACAAAGTTTAACTGGAAAAACCTGAAACCATCTATATACATTCACAAACACCAGTTGCCGAGAGCGACTGTATCACCAAATACCGTCGTTTCGACGCAGACCTTATTTATTACTGTAACTGTATACCATGGTTAACGATTCCTAACGTTCCTATGCGCTTATTCTCCGAGACACAGACTTAGGGAATACCGATGCATTATTTTCATCTATAGAGCTGATGAACAAATAACGTTGATTATCCTATTGTTAAAGTGGTCATCGCTTCTTAAGAAAACTCTACATCTCTCTGTGACATTGGCTTCGAGGAGTTCAGTTATAGGGTAACACTGCTAGCGTGCGGATCTGAACCAGCTCAAACTGTATTCATACTTGTAACTTCACTTCTCTATTAAATATGTTTTTCTACCTTACAATTTATCTACGCGTTTCTCTCTTTATACATCGAATAACCCCAACACCTATGACTTTCAAAACGTCTCCAGATGACGGATGACGAGTTGTTCGCATTGGTTTGATAGTAGTAACGTCAGAAATATGAAAGAAACCATAAACGCTCGTTTTCCTGTGAAACGTGAATTCTGTTCTCGCGTTAGCTGCATGTCTATCTTGTAACTATACTAGAGTCATATCGCGTTATTCGCGATTCTTTTTGTTATGTCATCGTATGCTTTGTTAACTGACAAACACCTTTAGCGTCGTCCCAACAGCAATCCTTAGCATGATATTCCTTCCGCGTAATACTCGGTACTCGTTCGTAGTTGATTGTAATCGGTACATCGTCAAAGATGTATACACGATGCAATCACACTGACGCAAGTATATTTGTTAACATGGAATGTATACATCTTCGTTTAAGCGTGAATTTAATTCGAAAGGAAATAATGATGGAAGAAAAGAAGTCGCTAACAAGAAACAAGGGAAAGAAGAAAGACGAGGGAATTGCCAGCTCGAGAAAGCAAGGCGAGGGTAGGAGTCAAAATCGATAAAGCAAGATGGCGGCATATAGTACTGCAGAGTACCGCAGCCTAGCTACCACGAGATTATCCTCTGTTACTACTCCTACTACCTACCCACTTACCCACCTACCTACCTACCCATCAACCTACCTACCTACCTGCCTACCTACCTACCTACCTTTCTACCTATCTACTTAGGCTATCTGGTCACAGGTAGGTGCTAGCAGTTTCAACGCAATCAGGAAACCATACTTAGGTACCACACTTAAGCGTAGGAATTCGTTTAAATTCGTACGAGGGATTGAAGGTTCCAAGGCGACTGACTTTTTAATTAATG
Organism: Bombus affinis; assembly: GCF_024516045.1. Taxonomy (NCBI): domain Eukaryota; kingdom Metazoa; phylum Arthropoda; class Insecta; order Hymenoptera; family Apidae; genus Bombus; species Bombus affinis. The sequence goes on from NC_066348.1 coordinate 1,352,150, forward strand.
AAACAGATTGTGCAATCAAAATTGCATAAATCGTTGTTATAGTTGTAGCGCCACCATTAGATAAATCGCGCGACATTCACTAACTATGCTACTGTGCTACGTATCCGACACCAGTGATCGAGTCGTAGTAGCGATCAGACCTTACACCTTCGCTTTACGTTGCATGAGTAATGGTAGGTAACCAAACGTTAAGCAAATGTAGAAGTTTTAGAATAGTTTTTACATTCCTGGAAAAGAATAAATATACAAACAAGAATCGCTAGTTGTTGATACATGCCTCTCAATTTTATGATGATAACGATTCACCATTAACTTCCCACTTGTTACTTTCAGATCAAAGATCTATGTCAAAATATCTATAGTTTCCAGTTTAAAAGAAAAAAGAATCAAAATCCGACAGGAAGGAAGAAGGCCGCACAGTCGTGCTTAGTTCTCAACGAGATTTACCGGCATCTTTTGCACAAGCTCGCTAATCGACTCGCTAGTTACTTTTTTTCTTCTTCCTATTCAATTCCTTCTATTTTCTACTCTTTTCGTAGTTCAATCATTCTGCGCGTTGAATTTCTCCATTGGTTATTTTTTTTTGGCATTTCCTTGTTTTTTTTTTTGTAGAATTTGAAGCAACGATCGCTTCAAAGGATTTTGCATTGACTCGCGTTACTTTTCATTCCAGGACATATTTACCTCGTTATTAGCAGCAGTATGTTAACGAAACCAAGTATATTCGGAAAAGAGGCTTCATGTACCATAAAAGTATATTGTAATACTTGCTTTCGTTATCGAACTAAATGGAGAGAAGTTATCAACGCTGATATTTTCCATTTCTCTAACTTCCACTTCCGTCCTTATCTTTCGACGAGCATAATAACTATGATAATGCATTGCATTCCAAACATTTTTGGCGAAAAACGAAGCGGGTAAATCCGTGAAAGGAAAAGAATATGACTGATTTAATGCATCGTTCGATCGAGCTAAAGCAAAGCTCGAAAGTCGGTGACTCTTCCCGATGAAAATAACCGTAACTTCTTGCTAGACGAATGCGTTCGGTCACGCGATAGAATCCGAGTATTAAAGCTGAACTATCCTGTTAGTTTCACACGATATTTACACACTTCTTATTCAAGGTTTGTGAGAACAGAAATGCAGCAAAGAAGACAATCGTTTTCCATCGTGTTGGGAAGCAAACAGCGGCAAATTGTGGCGAAGTGTCGCGAAATTAAAAGAAGAATAATCAGCGCATTGCATGTCGGTACGTGTTGACGCACTCCTCTTCGTAAGTATTATGAACATGAACACCTATTGATTTCGTACGAAATGCGATATTCAATCTGCAGTATCAAGAAGACGATTGATCAATTAGAATTTTGTATTCGTTCAAAGTAACGATTATATATATGTAAGATCGTAAATCTTGGGATAATTCAGAGATCGATTCTGTAGTCTGAAAATCGAGTTTTTTATTATAAAGTAATAGATAAAATACAAAAATAAACAACAATTAATATCCGTCTATAACAATAAATAACAATAATTATATAAACGGGAAATAACAAGTTTTTGGTACAATGTTTACCCGAAAATCGAGAATCGATTTTCAACGTCCTGAGTTACCGATCTTCCTTCTTCAGTCCTTAAAATCTTAAATAGCTATTCTGTAACCTTGTCTGTCTCTAATGTAACTCTCTGTCCGTCCGTATGGGAAAATGCGTGCTTCTCAAAATGGTTGTCCGTAAAACAAAAGAAGATCGCTCTATCCGTGAAACAAAACCTGTCGTGCTACCCGTAAAACAAAAAGAATCCCTATCCCACATGAACTCTAGGGAGTTTACATATTTATATCGCGAGCCCAAATATTTCAATTTTGAATTACATCGGCTTATACTATGCGGTGAGGACAATGTCCGGGACGTGAAAAGCGTGAGAGGATGCGACATGTGAAGGTCGCACAACCCGAAAATCCATATCCATTACGTTTACTGAGAATCACGCTTGCGCGATTTCGCTCCGGTATCGAAGAAAACACGACTAACGACCCATCCTCGGTACGATACACTTTCCAACGATTAGTAAAATCATTACTTTACGTTAACGGAACGCACGAAGGAAGTTCCTTTACCGTTCTTACGTTATTACAAGCTCGTCGTATTCATTCCTATCTTTTCGCTACGTTTTTCTCAGTTTCGCGCGAGGAAAATTCATTTTACATGCGCTTTCCATAGCTAACTCTCGGTGACTAACTTTTTCCTTGCCGCACCACCACCATTGCGTCCGCAAATCAGAAAAAATGTCCCTATTCTGAATGAGCCAGACTTTGACTTTTACGATATATCGACATGATAGAGGGAGGAGAACAAGCTACGTCCAACTTAACACGTCAACGATTTTCCAAGATATAAAAAGGGGATTAGGAGCACTCACCTATTCAGGAAGCTACGAGAAGTTCCATATCCCTCGCAAGTGATCTCTGTAATAAAAAAGTCAAGGCGAAACAATATAATTAACGAGATACTCGAGAAGCAGAAGCGATGAAATCGTATAATTGTGGCAGGGGTAAGGCGCGAAAAAAAACGGAAGGGGATACGATGAATCGGTTTCTCCGGTGCGCTGCACAGTACAACCAACAAAAAAAAAAGGGTACTTGAAGGCTTCGTCACCCTCGGTAGAAGTATATCGAGCAAAGATTCCCGTTTGTTTTCTGACTGGCAGGATTTACTCAGCGTACATCCCTCCGATGCATCCCCGCGAACAACGGGGGATGTTGTTTTCGCGAGTGCAGTTTTCTTCGGTCTCCGTTAGGGAAGATTCCAACGAACTACTCCATAGGGAGAGAAGTGGTTCGGGAGGGTCATTCCCGCACCTATTTCGCTCTCTCCTTCGTGCTCTGTCCACCGGTGTCATCCCGATGCGTCCTCTCTAATTGAAACCGATATACTACGTTCACGCATCGAGTCTCCACGGATTAAATTCTTCCGGGACTTCAAGATCCAACAAATCACTGATTCTTCTTTGCTTCTTGCATCTTTTCTCGAATATATATGTACTAACGTAAATCCTTGGGGTAAATAAGACGATAAATTCTGGAAAATCGAGTTTAATCGAGTACAATAACAATTAATAACAAATCTACTACAAATTTTAGCTGGAAAAGCGAGAATCGTTTTTCTCTCGTGATCTAACCTATTGAGTAAAGTGGCTGCCGGTAAAACAAAGCAAAAGTAAAATATATCGGTTGGCGGGTAGTTTGAATTCTATAGATTTTACATATATATACAATATATCGTAACTTCAATGGTCGAGCTATATGTCCTTCAACTCATTACGGATTAACGTTACGTTAACGCAACACTTTGTTTGTAACTTTCTTTCAGTCAACTTATACAATATTATTGAGCTGTATGGAGAAAACTGGAAAAAATCACTAAACTGTATAATTGTCACTTTTAATTCTACAAGCAGTATCTTTCCTTCTATAAATCTCTCCGGAACAGAGGAGATCGAGAGTACGCGTGTTTCGAGAAATTCAGCTGCATCGGTTTTAACTAGAACATCGCCAACTGCGACGTTTCGATAAAATTAATATAAGCAGCCATAATTACAGGAAATAGCAGCGCCGCTGGTTTCCTCCGGTCGTCAACGAGTTAATTGCTTTACGTTTTAAAATCATCTGCACTAAAATTCAAGTGCTCCGATATCGTGTTTAATGCGGGTATCAGCGAAATTTTGACGAAAAGCGCACGTAGATATCGGTCAATCGTGCTCCGACCTAAAGAGGCACGCCTTGATTGTGCAACGTCGAGACAAGGAATGGACTGCTCCAGTCCGCTATAATTATTTAGATTGCCGAGTACATCAAGGGCTCTTCCGCTGGTGCCTCGTGTGCGTACGGATCTACCAACTTATCAGTTGCTAGCGCACATTTGTATTTCGAGACACGACAATTACCAACAACCAATTGTTCTGTAATACAGATATATGAAAATAAAAGGCATTTTGTTCGCTTACATAACGTTAAAATTGTAGATTAACCACGAGGATCACCAACGTTATGAATTTATTACCGTCAAAGTTTACTGGTTGGTAGGACGTAACTGCGACGCAATTGGAATTTGCGAGCTTGTTGCGAAACTAGGAGCAAAAGGAACGATCGTTTTAAAAAACGAGCAACAACTTTCGCAAAGTTAACTACTCGAAAGTTTAGATCCGTGCTGCGGTTCGATTGGTTCCGCTTTGACGAATCAAATACAACCATATCGGCTCGAAATACGTCGAAGATGCCCCCTTTCCGCATAAGGAGTCCGATTAAATTTTAATGAGAACTTCGGCACCGATCGCCGATTCGAAACGAATAAATATAAGTAGCGGGTTTTTCTGGGAAAAACCGCGGAGAATCCTCGGCGACGTATCGTTAAAGTTTTCAACGCGATACCGACACGCGGCAAGAATTTCTAATAGGTCGAAATTCGTATTAGCAATTCCGATCACAAGCTTGCGCCTAGCACCGCGCTCTTGCTTCGTAAATCGACAAATTTCGTTGGACGGGTTTGTCGTATGAATAACGATCAAACCGCGATGAAAGATGTCTTTTTAAGGCTAATAGACACAGATATTCCAATTATACGATTCTTAATCCTTTCAAGTTCTTCACGAAAGTAGAAATCGATTAATAATATGGAAACTTTCCTCACAACTGAAAAAAGAGACTTCTCAAGTAAAATAAACGAGTTTCGTTACAGCGAACATTACGAAATATTTAAGTCGAATTGCACGAGAGATAGACACGAAAATGGTGAATGGGTTTAGGTTCAAACGTGCGTCGGCGAAACATAGCCAACCTGTACAGTTCGCAATCACTTAACGAGCACTTTGCTTAATCAGAGATTTAAGATGCACGATACTTAGGCTTCCCTCTGGCAGAGCAGAATACGCGAAGCAGCAAGGCCGTCAGAAAGCATTTAATTTCCGGTGGATGATCAGAATAGGAAAAAAGCGAGGGCAAACGTGAATTTATTCGAGGTGCAAAACATCCTTTGCTTAATTAGATTCAACGTATAAGAGAAAGCTCGTCATCGACGAATTAGATAAAAAATTTCAGGAAAAGGTACATCCGCTTTTATCTTCAAAACATGACTTCAATTAATTTATCTCAATCGCTTGAGACACTGCGCGAGATATGCAGATATTAGAGGAAAAAGCTACATGTTATGTCGCTGAATAAGTTCTGCCCACCAGAGCAAATCTCCTACAAATTACATTTTCAGACACCCCCTTAATACGTAGGTATTGAGTTACTACGCTTGTTTCATAGAAATTTTCCTATTCAGATATTATTAGAAAAGGTCCTCTAACTATCGTTTAGCCCCAAAATTATTTAAATAATATTATATTCGAATCATCGGAATGCGATAAATTTTACGAATACGAGGATAGCTGGGTTAAAAGCGTTATTCTAATCTTTGTCAGACATTTAAAAGGGTTGGCATTTAGCGATTGAAGCCTAACTCGTAACAAAACTAACTTCTTACTTCTCCTATTTCGAGACACAATCGAATTGGGACTAATGGCATTAGCGAGATTGGCGAGTTCTTTGAAACTCGCGTAACTGAGCTACCCCTTCACAGATGGCACCCAGTTTGCTATAACTTTCGTGCTACGACATCGGTAAAGAAGATGCCCCAGGACAAGCAACTCTAAAGTTCCTCTGTGAAAACCGACATCGCTCGAGCGGCAAACAATTTTTCAAATCGATCGTCGGAAAATATCATGATAATATCCTGCGTAGTATTATGTTTTCGTTATGTAACAAGCAGAAAATGATAATTTCAATGAAAACACTTTGTTTTTCGCTGACAATGACACGGCTAGAAGAGAGAAGAAATATGAGGAAGAAACAAGATACGGGATAACGGAAAAGGAAAGAGAAGAAACAGATGGAATTTCGACTTCGATCAACTTCTTTCGAATGTAAGTAAAGTAAGTAAATATCGAAGAAAAGAAAATACGGCTAAAAGAACCGTGGGACCAACGGTACAACGGAAAGAAACGAAGAGGAAGAAAGAGAAGGAAAGCAAAGAGAAGCGAAGAGAAGAGAAGAAAGGAGCGGAGATGCGGACGCGTGCGGATTCGTTCGGTGGACTAGAGGGTGAATACCGTTGGCAAGAGCGAAGGTAGGTGCGGAGGTGAAAGTAGCAGCGCTAGAGCGACAGCAGAGCGGCGAATCGGAGGGTGAAGGTGGGTCGACCGAGAGAACGACGGAGCGGTAGACCGGCAGAACGGCAACCAGAGCGGGAGAACGAGAAAGCGAGAGGGTTCAGAACGGTGGATGACGATGGTCGGGGGTGAGGAAGGAAGGGAAATGGCAACGACGATCAATACTTCGCCACGCCTCGCGCCACCACCTACTCTGTCGGAGCGAAGCCCGACTTTTCCGACCATTTCGTCTCTCGGTCAAGAATGGAAACCATCCTGGATATGTCTTGCTGCTCGTGACGCTATGGTTTTTCAAAGTTCTCCGCAATTCGGATACATTGATCGCGCGCCTTCTACGAACAAGAGTTTAGTCCCTTCGGTCGATCGCGCGCTCTTTCGCCACTGTCCCAGCACGCAAGCTACGAACTACCGAAACACCCACCTTCCGACAGTCTATCGTTTACAGTTTACACGTTCTCTAGTCAACCATCTACCCTAACCGATACTTCATCGTCATATTTTTTGGAAAATCACCAACTGGTTGCAACGAAGTTACTTTTCTCGTTTGTTCCAAGAGAATATGAAATTGGGACAAACGATCACATATGTGACGAAACGGTTAGGAAGTGGCTAGGTACACATGACCTCGTTCCACGGGGTCACGATACGGGGGTGTGCGAAAACACGAGATGGCAGCACGCTACGATGAAATAAGAACTTTTTACTATCCTTGATAGCTTTTATTTTCGTTACGCTCTGCGCTTAATTTATGTAATCTTGTGAACTTTAACCATGAGATCGATGCATTCGAGTAGATTAAACAAAACTTACGAGTACTTGCTTCGACTTTCGAGAATCGGCGAACGAACAAGGACTGTCTTACGATCGAGCATAATACCTGTCAAGATTCGTCTGCGAACGATTGCTATAACGAGTAGGCAACACGATATGTCTGCCGATAATTCATCTTCTTCGGAACCTCGTCTAGGGCTTTAAACGAAAATCGTAAATTTTACGAAAATAGCAATGTGCCAACGCAAGTAACATGCTAACGCGAAATAATATTATTTCGGACAATGGACTGATAACATGGTTCGAAAAAGAGACAAAGCGAGAAGCAAGTATGACTTACCCCTGACAAGGATTTTACGGCACCGAAATTCGATTTGGAATACGAAGCAGTTCACAATTCGCGACTAATTCGATTTTCTAAACTGAACAACGAAAGAAATAGAAAGATATCGAGAGAGTTGGAAAATTCTCGTACTGGAGAAAATGTATAATAAACTAAAAGCTAGTAGCTACAAGTCGATGAATCGTTATTGTTTAAATCGAATCACAGCAACGTGCGAAGCAACGGTAAGCGGATTTAGATATATCGATAAATAACTACGGCAAGCGGAAAGCAACAATGGTGAAAATTGTACAAGAATGAATATTCCACGCCAACGATCTGCGGTTCGCAAAATTAAGGTCATAGCCAAGATCGTGGCAACGGAAGAACGAAAATATCGTTAATTTCGACTCGACGATATCAAATACGAATATCGACATCAATAAAGAAACCGGCGACGTAGAACGTATCTGATTTAAAACATCAAAATTGAGTCCAAAGAATGCATCGATTACGCTGAACGCGTGTCGCGTATGAAAATCACCCGCGTGACCGATCAACACTGTAACCCACAGCGACAATTCGCTATCGTACTCTGAAAACTGACTAATTTTCTCCATTAACCACCGATGGTAGAAAGTTTAGCAAAACCTCGAAGGGCACGATAGGCAATTTATTCTATCGAAAAAGGAAATACATAAAATGTACGTGTAAACACAGGTTTGGGTAGCTGCCATCCAATTCATTATCGCCCCCTCCCCCCACAATCGAGTCCCAAGTATTCTTTGTAATAAACGAACGAATCGAAGCAAGAAAACCCGAATACGCACGTCGCTCCAAAATTTTTACACGCCACGCCCACCTTCTATCGAAACCATTCACGCGATGCACGATATTTCGATAAATTGACCATTGCTTGCGTTTGTAAACACGATGTAAGAATACATCGATGAGAAAGGTATATCACGTTTCTTTGGGGTAAAAGGGCGAAGATACGATCGGTCCGAATTTAATGTCAGAAAACGCGTGGCGCGCTGTATCATGCGTAAGCAAGCTACGTTTACGCGTGCTTTATCATCGAAGGGTCGTGATCGTGGTACACCAGCGGCGATAGTTTTGTTATGATATATGGAAATCTTGGATGTAAGAATAAACGTAAGAATAAACGTAGGAATAAACGTAAAAAAAAGCGAAAGAACCAGCTCAGTACCGTGTGATTCCGGAGTCGAAACGTGTAACACGCGGGTACTATTCGTCGATAAAAAAGTTCGTAAGTATGATACCCAGATTAAATTCGAAAAGACACCAAAAGATCACGATACGACGTCGAGAAGACATGTTTCGCGTGTCCAGATGCAAAATATAATATACTTTCGAACACAAACAGGGGATCGAATAAGTTCGATATAAAAAGCTCGATTCCGTTCGTTTGAAGAAACGATCCGGGGCGGAACGAACATCGTCACGTCGCGTCGTTGCATTACGTTCGATGTTGCGATCGGTGGTTGCAAGCAAGTGGCCAACACGAAAATAACGCGTGCAACTGCGCTACTAATGCGCTTTAAGGCAATGTGCTCGCAACGGGAACACCATAAGAGGTTACGGTTTGTCGAATTAATTTGGCTTCTTCCCTCTAAACGACAACGAGGAGAGGAACGAACATGGAAGACAGAAATCAAGGAAAACGCGAGAGCTGAATCGCGATGTACAGGAAGGAAAACCGAACGCGCTCGCGCGCTTATGCTTTTTGTGCGTGCGTGTGTGTGGGTGCATGTGTGTATTAAGTGCGTGCGAGCGAGCGAAAGAGCGAGCGAGCGAACGAGAGAGGGGGGGGAGAGAGAATAAAAGGGAGAAGGAGGGAAAAAGAGGAGGGAGAAAGGGAGCGGAAGGGAGAAGGAGCCCGAAGAGATCGGAGGGTCGGATCGGAGGTTAACCTGTCAGTTGACGAATCGATGGTTCGAGCGAAGGTGATGAGTTGCAGAGTGACGACGAGTGAAAGCGAAAAAACCGGACATTATATAATAATTGGAAATACTCACCTTTGCTGGTGGATGCGTGGCAGCCAAGCACACTAGTGCCAATCGGCGACCGCCGCTAATCGCTGCGAGTTCACCGAGTTCACCGTCTGCCGCACTAAAAAACTTTAGAATTTATCACGAAAACATGATCGGGTAACTTTCATAGGACGGGCGAGGAAGGAGCTCACTCTCGAAGCACCAACACTCGATGACGTCATTCCACTAGCGGCAACATGGAGCCCAAAACGCGATAGGACGCGGGCTCGAGAGACTCGAGTTAGGTCGCGCTCGCTTCGAGCTGTCCCTCGAGCTAACCTCAAACCGCTCGGCCGTTACTCGCGAATACGCGAACCCTTCGATCACCACCGGCTGACAACGACCGACTCTCCCGTGCACCGACACCGACACCGACACCGACACCGACACCGACACCGACACCGCACCGACACCTCTCCTTTCTTTTCTCTTCTCTCTTCTCTTTCCCTCCTCTTTTTCTTTTCCTCTCTTTCTCGCTTTCTCTCGATGCTCCGCGCTGCGAGGCACACCACCGTCCGCGACTAGAATTCACTTCGGTCCGCTCCTTTTTCCACGTGATTTCCGAGAGGCCGCTAACAGAGGGCAGTCGCGTGCGCGCCCCCCACAACCGCGATTCCTTCACTGCGGGAAACCAGAGATTCGAAATCGAAGCTGCGCGTCGCGCTACCTCCTTCGTTTTTCCAACAGAGGACGTTGTCGGGCGACCGAATGGACCCGATGGGTCGGTCGTGCCGCGTCGTCGTGAGTCGTCACCAATCGTGTCGAGTCGTTTTTCCTCGCGTCCCGTCGTGTTGCGTCGCTTCGACAACGCCACCGTCGCCTACTTTTCCTAACCTCGCTTTCTATCGTATGCGGCGACTCATTTCTTCTTCGCGCACACGGCACCAGTTTGTCCTATGATTCGCAATTCTCGTATCTTTTGATATCGTTCGAACACGATTCTTCAGCTCGCATTTGTGTTCGCATTAGCGTTCGCGTTCACTCGTGCTTGTATCGTATCTTTTTCGAGAAACCTCCGAATCTCTGTAATCGCCGACCAAACGAAACGTTCGACACGACTGGCCCGTGCAGATCGACTCGTTCGCCCACTTTGCTCTGTGAACGCGCGCGCGCACGCGGCTACGCGATCGCGCCACGACCAAAATAATCGCTTCCTCGATCGACCGTCGACCACGACCTTGCGCCATTCCGTCGCGCGACGCACCGCGTTCGGACTCGTTGTCTCATTCCCTCCGTCTCGCCGAAACCTACGATCAATCACCTCTGGAGATGCCGACATCACCTTACGTCTCTCGAATCAATCAGATCGATGCGGTGCAATTAGACGAGGAAATCTACAAAGTGCTTAGGAATCAAGCCAGGGAAATCGGCAAGTATCAACAGATAGAGAAGATCGATCGATGGCAACCCGAGATCGACGCGCTCCTCAAATTTTTCATATGGAATTTCTCGCTGCGCCACGGAAAATCGACATTTGGTCAACAACTGCTCAATTTGCATTACGAAAACATTACAAGCGCAAAGTCCATTCTCTATATGCTTTCAACGATCGGCCCAGCGTATGTACGAGATAAAGTCGTCGATAGTGGCGCGAATCGTCGTTTCACCATTTTACTCGATCGTGTCGCGAACGTCTTGAAGCTCCTCGAGTTTATAAACTTGTTAATCTTTATGCATCGTGGGACGCAGCCTCGTGTCGTTGAATATATACTCGGAATCGCGAGTTCTTCCACAACTGTTCACAAACCGAGAAACATCGGCTACTCGTACATGACCAGGGAACTGCTATGGCACGGTTTGATGGAATTGTTTACTACCAGCTTGCCCATGATCAATTTCCATTACTTAAAGCACACGATGAAGAAACTATTCACGCGGTCAAAGGCCGTCGACTTACAACGCATATTTCCGACCATGAACTTGTCCACCAAGTGCGCCTATTGCGCCGATACACCGATTCTACCGGTACACGCTGGCTGTCAGCATATTTTTTGCTACTACTGTTTGAACGCTCACTTCACCGTGATGGTCGAGTTTCAGTGTCCCGAGTGTAGCACGCGACTCTACGCTACTAATATGAAAACGTACGAAGCTAGTTCCTCGACCTCGAGCAAACGAGAAATGTCGAGCACGGCATTTTAACGTTCTTCGTCTTATACCAATAAACAAACATTTTGTACATACAGATATATATATGTATACATATACATATATATATATATATATACATATATTTATATTTATACATACAATTGTACATGCATTGTGTTTTATTTCTTTCTTTTTTATTAAAAATACCAATACAAAATTCTCTCTATCTGCTTTCATACAACGTTACGATTTATTCGGTGTTTCCTTAGAAACGAAACGATGATGGATCTGGTATATGATATACTCCTTGCTTATCGGAATAACTGGATTACCGTATAAAAATATCATGCCGCCATATCGTAAAATGTTTTCCGTTTCGTATATTCGCGGCAATATGCGTTACATAGATTGGTCGTTGGTTTATTCATTAAGTCGTTTTACTTGCACGATGGGCGGGCACGTCCATTCATTACCTGCTAACACTCGGATGGACACGTTTGAATTCTTTTCGTCCACTCGGTTTCTTCGATATCTCGATTCGGTTGCGCTCTAATCTTGATTGGAATGTTTGCTTAGTCTCTACAGTAATAGGTAAGTTGCGAGAGCGTGCGATCGCACCAGCCGTTCCAATGATTCGATTGATATTCGTTGACAAAAATTGTTCGAAGACTTAAAAAGACGTACCGTGACTGTACCTTGTACGATCACCTGACGTATGTATATGTAGGTGTAATTAACAACCATATCCCACTGTAGTACTGAATCCGTTAATCGTAGTAAAAATGTTGTTAGGCACGTCGTCACTCTTTTCACTTGGCGAAAGAAACTTGGCGAGATCGCATCAGCAAAGTAGACAAGATTAAAACACCTAACGTTTCGAAACAAGGCGGAACATGGTATATTTCATTTTATTCGTTAGTCTCCGAAAATATGATTCACCCGGATTGTATTTCATTGATTCTGAGAAACGTTTTACGGCGCACGATTAAATTGCCATCATGATAGGTACTCACGTTTTTACAAACGAAGCGTCTTTCGGAATACGCATCGTACTATATCGATACTATTATTACACTGCGCGTGGAAACATGCTCCAGAAAGGCATGTTCGGTCAGTCGAATGATCTCGCTGGATTGTTACTGTATGTTCGTCTCTCAATTTCTCTTCTCCTTCGCGAATCTTGTATCCGTGTTTCGTTTCCTTATTCTTTCTTTCTTTGCATGCAAATAGAAAAGAAATAAAATTCGTCAGCAAGAAAAGGTCTTCAGTTTTTGCGTATCAGATAGATCGAGGAGGAGAGAAAGAGAAAGAGAAATATGCGTCAAGAAATTTGCCATATGCAACGTGTCAGGAAGAAGACAGGAAATAAGACGAATGATACGACCTGTACCGTGATGTTCGAAGCCTAGGTTCGAATGCTTCGTTGTCGCTTCCTTACCTATCATCGTTTCTTTTTTACCTTTCTTCTTCTTTTCTTCCTTTTAATTCTAATCGTTTTAGCAACTAATTGATCTGCTAAATCCCGCAAAATCAGCTGATGCACGTACCTACATGCACATACGTACGGTACGTATGTGTGTTCATGTGTATATACATATATACATATACCTATATTTTCTAGATAGGAACATCGAAGAACAGCGTAACGCATCTCTCTAAAAAAAAAGTCGTCGAGCATCGATCGATCGTGTAAGTATCTCGAGCAGCGTAAAAATACAAATAATAGAAAGGATACGAGTGGATTCGCGGTAAAAGGAATCTTGCGGTCATCGATCAAGCCTTTCCTCGGTAACAACAATGGTCGTTACGACAAAATCGTTCTGCGACGTCCCATCTCTACCGCGAAAACAAGAACGATAATTCTCCGTTACGAAAGCATGGGATAGGTACACGATTTTTGTTATCCGACCGGTGTAATGATCGGACGAAGAAAATCAAATTCGAATCGAATTTTATCAAAGAAAACGGTTAATGTTCGACACAAACACGAGTAACAGGGACGATCGGGTACAGTCTTGTTACATCACACACATACGCGCGCGCATACACTCGTACGCATAAAGTACACATAGCATGTATTCCTTTTCTAACATTTCGATCATTTTCAAGCATGCGATTTTGCCGCACCAAACAACAATAATTTATGCTTAAAAAGATTTCACAAAAGACTTAGTCAAGAACTATTAACGATAAAATCGTTCGACTCGTTAGGCATTCTCGATAAGTTTCATCGAGACGATATTTCGAATATTTTTCTTGACGCGCGATAAATAATAACTTATATCGCTAGTCGCACCGACAAATCGATCGATCACTTAAATCGCGATAAATTGATATTTGAAGGTGTTTACATGTTTAAATATTGTCGATCGTAGCGAGCAGAGCATGAGCTCGTTGCCGAACGCTTTCATTTCATCCATATACGAGTATACTCAGAAAAAAAGAAAAAAAAAAAGATTTAAAATATTAATAATTTACGTAGAACACGAGTATCTTACTTTCGTAAAACGACTACTGTGTAAACGGACCACAACGTGCAGCTTGTTTTAACAAAAATATTCTCGTTCCCCGTATGTTTATCAAGTACTCGGATGTTGAGACAGAAAAGAAAATGAAGAAAAGAAGAGGAATCACGATGTACTCGTACGACGACCGATTATTCGAAATAATTTAGCTGCAGAATCGTTCGGCAGGCATTGCACGTTAACGGTATAGCTGAGTATAGACTCAAATTATAGTTTCAAGGATAGTTCGGGAAAGTTGTTTCTCCTGTAAAACGATCGATCGTAATACGGTGAAAAAGACACAACTCGAAATACCCTCGAACGTTCAATCGCCCCCTCCGATCCGCTTCGTGGAAAAATCATTCGCATTTGTACGTTCGACGTCTTTCGCGAGTGAATAATAAATACTTTATTACATTGTAAAACTCGAAAACGCGGCTGCTGCGAGAAAATCCGAAACTCGCGAAAACCGAGAGAAACATGACCGTGTGTCCCTTTTTTCGCTTTATCTTTACGTGAGTTCGCATTTTCGTCTCGGTTGCCAGCTTAGGTTCTACGTTTCTGCCGAGTTTCGAGCTTAGTCGAGATTAAATATTTTAACTTCCCTAAAGCGACAGGTCGCCGAACGTACGGGATATCCTACGCCCATCGCGCATATCCAGCTTCAAAGCCTCGTTTTTCCGCACTTTGCTATACTAATTGAACCGTTATCGTTAATTTATAGATACTGTATACGCCTATCGTTCAGTCCTATTACGAACTCTTCACCGTTACACAAAAACATATATGATACAACGTGTCGAACGACACTACGACTCCCGGAGCATCGCGTTTCGCGCTCCGTACAAAATAATATGAAAACCATATCGATTCGTCGAATATCGCGCGACCACGATAGAAAGACCATTAGCAACATAAAAAAAAAGCTAACGAAACGAAAGTAGTAACGAGTTTCTTAACCTAAGGCACCTTTCGACCGCGTGAATCGAGGACTGCAGGGAAAAAAATAAAAAAAAAAAGCAAACGGTCCTTGACCACAAAAAGAATCATCCGCCTATTCTTTCGGTGCCTAGAATCGCAAATTAACATACTAATTATAACTTGATCCTACTGTCGAGTCGGCGAAAGGGCTCGCGTAATTTGATTTCGATCTCGATTTCGATTCTCGTTCGAGCATCATGAAACGCAATCGAGTCTGCGTGCGAACGCGAGGCTAATTTTAAGTACGACGCGGTCCTGTCTAAATTCTTTGTATTCGTTCTCACGAATTTTGCGAGACTCGTGACATGTTTCGTCCCTACTACCATTTGGTATCCAGATTGCATTTCTCCATCGACGACGAGGTCGACGACGTGGTCGTTTTGCGTTCCGCACCAGGAGCAGCGCTACCACAGAATGGACTAGTACGTTTGTTCATTTCTGAAAACGTACAGATGTTCGGGTGAGTATTAAAATTAATTGACGTACGAAATGAGATAGACGTTTACGTACCAGCGATTAATAACATTATTTTACGCCTTGCACCCCAAGCGGTTATCCCGATTTCGCATAGATCTTTTTCCGTCAGAGATGGAAATGTAGCCATGTCCACTTCGTGAGATGTGAACAGGCCTAGCAAACAGAAAATAAGCAACGGTATAGGACAACGTGAGCGAGCAGGTGAGCAAGCAAGACGAAGATGGGATTTACCATAAGCATTGAACGTTAGCGTTAAAACGCGACGTTGTATTATTATTATAAGCGATTTTTAGCCGCCACGTGCACATCAGATCTACGCATTTAACGCTTACAGGAAATCTCACGTTTCCGTACATATATTTAGCATCGAGGCCGATTAACGAGCAAAAGCCAAAAATTCAGCAAATAACAATTTTACTTACGAATATACTTTTCCAATCCGACGCTAACCAACATGCTAGTTAAGTCGTCGTACCGGTGGGATGTGATTTTGTTCAAATGCGAAGTGGGCGTATGCTCCATGTAGTTGGAACTTAAGCCGATCTGTCCAACGCGGTCTTTACCGGATCCGATTCCAAAGTCAATCTCTCTGCTGAATACCGGCGTCGTTGGTTCCTTCCATAAATCAGATGGATGGGAGGTGGTAGATTCCTGCGGCTAAAAGGAACTTGCCAATATTGTTTTCGATTCACCGATTTGTATCGACATCTAATGATGACACTTTGGTTAAAAGAGGTACGCTTACCTTCTTTATGTCGCCCGTATTTATGGGAGGAATGGATTGACTGAGTCCGTAGCCGGACCAAGCGGAAGTAGGAACACGATAATCGTTGGTACTTGGTTTCCCTTGAATCACTTTCGCCGCTAGTATCTTTTTCTGCTCGTAATCGAAGGGAACGAGATTCTGTTGCACAGCCATTTCCAGCGATTTCTTCTCGCAACCCGGCGCACGACGATCGGGTACCGTAAGATCGGACAACATGCTGGATAAATCTGTCGAACGAAAAAGTCCAGTCCAGAATGATAATCTTCTGTCAATTTCAAGGGGGGCGTTTGCCGAACACTCACCTATATTATGACTACTCTCGATAGGATTGACCGGAGATATGTTACGCGGACTGATAGCTGGACTAGATAGAGAACTGGAAACGCTGCTCAACGACGAATAAGCTGCGGTTAAACAAAAATAAGAGAAAATATTTTTAATAGAAAGAACATAGCGGATCGTAAATGCAATCACGCTTAAAAATATATATCGAATGTGAGAAAATAAGAAAAATGATAAAACTCACCGCTACCTTCCTTGCTTTCCACTAACGAATTACCGTTCAATCCGTGAGTACTGTGAAAGCCTACAGGCCCGTTCGAATGAAGTTGTCCGATACCGGTAAAAGCGTGATTTTGCAGTCCATGCGAATGAGGAGGCATCGCGTTGTTATGCATTACGTGCTGCGTCGTCAACAGGTGATTAAGGTGTGGATATGGATAAGAGTGATGAAGCGGCAGTGGAGAAAAGATGGACGGTAATGGTGGTAAATGACCCCAATGAGGCGACAAGGCCATCGGATTTGGCGAATGAGGAACAGGCGACACGCAGTATGGAGAATTCTGTGTGTTCACCGTTAATATGCTCGACAAATTGTCCGATAGACTGCTGACTAAACTATTGGGACCTACGAATCATATTTCCACGATCGATTAATCATTAACATTTCATCGACTTGACGAATCGTTAGAAAGCGTATCGCTGAACGAGTCAGTGAAATCAATCGGATTATACTCACTGGAGCCATTGCCAGTAGAGTTTCCTTGGAAAATATTACCAGCGTTTGGAATGTGATAGGTAGCCGGTATCTCGGCATGCACTCTGGGCTCGTCCAGGCCTAAAAGCTGTTTCCTCGCTTCGTAAATATTGCTAGCGTTTCGTTCGATTCCTTTGATGATCACGGAAAGTGTACTCTGCTTCGGCTTGTGCCTCACGTTTATGAACACGTCCAACGACTGCATTAGTTGGGAAACGTTCTCGCTATCTACCGAAGACATCGAGTCTTCAGGAAGGTCGAACATTAGGACCAAAGGCAGGGATCCCTGAAGAAAAATTTTCTCCGTTTTTACAAGATATATCATTTTACGTCATCGTAAACCGGATTCACAAACAGAAATGACGTTATCGGACTGATGTTGTTAACGGTATGATATATGTGTATTTTGCATGTACGGAAGAGAAAGAGAGGCAGAGAGTGCGTTGAGAAAAACAGACAAGTCAGTATAAGGAAAAAAATATAACCGAACAGATAAACGGTTCACCGATTGGCGATAAGAAAATCGAATCACGCGAACAACATGACCTACCACTAGCTGTTGTCGAGCCAAGTAAACGTTGTGGATGCCACCTGTGATCGTAACGTTGCTCTTCTTTAAGCTAGGAATGTTCGGATCTCCGGCATCTGGGAACATTATTTGAGTGCCTGTGCGTTGCATGATCATCTTCAAATTGCTGCTCTGCTTTCCCAATACGATGCTGTGATGTTGCGGCGAAATCTCCATCGACATTTGTACTTGTATTTGACTCTACTCGGATGAGGAATGAGATTCGAATAAATTGGATCGTGCAAAGGCGAAAAACAGAACGAAAGGATGATTGTACTTACAGCTAAGTTTTGGCACATATAGTGAATTAGAAGTACGGTCGCTTCTTTCACTTGAGATACCTCCCATTCGCAACCTTTGACAACTACCAAAGTAGCATGCAATTTTGGTCTGGTACGAAACATCACTTGAACGTTGTATTTTTCCTGAATTTTAACTACGTACGGCGAAGTAGAATCGGGCACTGTTTGCGACGCACTCATGATTGGTAACTCGAACGAGAAGATCAGAGGCGTAAGATTCTGCAAAGACAAACCGATCGATAGGTATAACGAACGTACATTAAGCCGAAAGAAAAGGTATATCGAGATCTGTCAGACACGATCGAGATGAATCTCTCGACTTACCCTGACACGAGCACGGGCACGTTCGACTCCCTCCATTTCTCCCGCAATCGACACCTGGTTGCTCTTCTCCTGATGATTACTTCGATTACTATCTGGAAAATGAATGTGGCATCCAGTTTCCTCCATCACCCGTTTAATCGTTAGTCCACCCTTTCCAATGATGTGCGAATGGTCCGTGTAACTAACGTCCAACTTCATAGTTACTCTGTTGCTTTGCTGCAATCGAAACGAAAGATCGTCGTCGATGTTTTCGAGGTTCCCGTTACTGGTGTAGCAGGCGTTTAACGCCAACGTTGCGTGCGAAGATCGCGAGATCGATCGACGCGGCGTGTATCGGAGCGAAGCGCGAGCACGGTTCAACGACGAAGTCGGCCGAAACTGCGGATAGCGCGACGAGAAAGATAAATTTTGATAAAGAGCGGCATCGAGCAACGTAGAAACTAATGGAAAATTACGCATCGCCCACGACGTTAGGAAACCGTTAAACTCTTCACGTAACGCGATCTGTTGAATTTTGTATTCGACGCAATATGCACACGATTCCGATCGTCCGATCGTCTATCGAATATTATGTAAAAGGCTACGCGATTCGAATTCGTTCAGGTTACGACTAGCGTAAAGGTGAACGCTCCCTACGCATTCTGGAAAATTGCTACTTGCCTCTTATTTACTTCGATCGTGCTAAATTCGCGTGATTTCGCTGCGTATCTCACGTTCCAACGAGGAACAGCCATGACTAGGTTGTTACTTATGAAATCGTGCGACATTCACGGCGATCGATCGTCAGAGCAACAGGTTTGTAAGTACATACGCAGATGTCCGAGAAATTCCGTCTACTCTTCGTTTCGTTGGAAGCGATTCGAAACGATCGGAATCGAGCAAAGTCGATGCGGTGCGGTACGATACGGCACATTACGATATCATGTGGTGAGATATGGTGCAGAGAGTGGATGAGGGAGTGTGTGTCGAAGTGGGAGGTAGAAAATGAGTGGGAGACGGTGAGCGAGAAGGAAAGAGCAGCTTGCACAGCCGGTGGCGGACTGTGTTACGTTGGAGTTGGAGATAACGGTACGTGGCAAGGAAATACAAGGCGGCCGATTCGGCCGGTCGGTTAACGCGAGCGAGACTGGTTCGCATGACGTCTCGCTTTCTCGACGAGGAATTCGCGCGGCTCCGTCTGTCCGTATAAATAGAATACCTTCTTCCTATGCGTTGCGGTTACATCCCTTTCTTTCTAATGACTCCGTAGTACCTTGCGACCAACGATTAACGAGAAAAACAGCCAGACTGCCGAAGATATTGATACAAGTCGGCGAAAGTTTCACGATGCGAAAAACAAAAATAAAACTGGCTGCCTCGACTATACGACAGTTTCGTGCAAACGGAATGGTGCAACGACCTCGCGTTAATTCGACTTTTTTGAGAAAGTTCATTGAAAGGAAAACGAAAGAGATCGTTTGGACCGGTAAGAAATGTACAATTCGCGCGCGAGCAACGTCGAACGTTTCCATCGTCCAGTATGATCGAATACACCGAGCCGTTGCATCGAGTTACGTTACATCGCGCCGTGTCGTTATAGAGGTCTCGCCACGTACAACGCGCGAGCTTTTTATCATTCGATGGATTATCTGTGATAAGAGTGAAGAAATGTTTGTACGGCACGCGGATTCGATCGGTTCTATGCCGCTGAAAGTCGAATTTCGATCGACGAGGTCACCGCTAATCTCGCAGCTCGCGAATGACGTAATGTATCGGTAAACAGCAGCAAATCGCCCGTGACACCAGTCGCGAGATCGCACGCTTTTATCTCTCTTTTCCGTTGTTCGCTCGATGATACCCTCGACGACCGACTCGTCCGCGAATAGTTCACGAAACCAACGAAACGAAACGACTACGACGAAAACAGTGGGAAAATGCTGCTTACCCTCGTGTCCAGAATTTCCATTATTTTCTCCTTTGCGGCTCGTACGTCATCGGGTCGACCCGCGACCTTTATATGCGGATCTGTAAAAGAAACGAATTACTATATAACAGTGCGACAATATGTCCCCCCTTCGAGTTGCAGGTTACGAGGCACCGATCGCGATCGGTGAGCAGCTCTTACGCATCGACCGAGCCACCAGAACCGGCTGAGCTCTACAGCGGCACCGAACTGGCACCGAGTCACCGATTACCAAGAGGCTTTTAATATTCTCTGAGCGCCGCTTCTTCGAATATGCTTTTCTTCCTGAGTACGGAACACATCGAATTCGAAGACTATGACACAGACACGACGTTCAGAAATACGTACTTTGGGCGCAACAATCGTTCACCGATGATCGAATCGAACCGACGGTTTAGTTCGATCGAATTCCTCTCTCTTTCTCTCTAAATGCAGACAGAGACGAATGCAGAGTAAAGAGAGCGAAGCGCAAAGAGCAAACGCGAACAAGGCGTAAGGAGTATTTCGTAATTGGTCTCGTGGAAGGGATCGTTTCCCAAGAGGCGTAATTCGTTTGTTTCCTTGTTGCACTTCGTCCGGTTGCAGGGGCTGGATTCCGTGCAAACGGAGCTTTCCAAAAAAATCGATACTCGCCGGTGAATTCGCATAAAAATAGCGAGGATACAGAGAGGATGGCGAGGACCAAGCCGGTTGCTAAGAGGAGAAAACTCGAGCCGAATCGAAACGGTGACCCAGAAATAGATCGCGAACGACCGCGCGGGCGACCTTCGCGAATCTCCGCCGCGCGTGGTCTCCTAGCTGCACAGCAAAGGCAAAGATAACGCTGGACGGTAGATCGCGGTCGTCGATTCGCTCGTTTCGCGAGAAGCAACCGAACAACCGATCGATTATCGAGATACAAGCAACAGTGACCATTTTCGCCGATATAGTCCTTCACCGGTTACGTAACCTAACACCGATAAATCGCGCGCTAGTTTTTGTCTGTGCGTAAACCTCTACTTCTACTCTACCTGCTTCGCTCAAGGAGAACGTTCTTTCGAAAGAAAAAGGAAAAGGATCGGGATTTAAAGTCGTTCGGCACGTTAGGTGAACGACCAAACATTTCGTGGTAATCGAGTTATCTCGACGACCAACGAATCGTTTCTATGCAATCGACGATAAATCTCATCACGCGTATCGCGAGCCAACTTTCGCAATCTTTTTATTTTGTCAGCTCTTTAACTCCGACTTTAACCTTTTCCGGTTAACAGGCTGACCGAAATTAAATTAGACTTCATTCGCTACGTCACGGTGAGACTCAAACGAAAAATTTGCTAATTCTCGCGACTCAGATACACAACCACTTGTTATTCACGATATTATCGATCAACGATACGCGCGATTATCGCTGAAAATGGATCGAAACTCAAGAAAAAATAAAAGACTTTTATTTCGTAGAAAAATATTTGTCGACGTTCCACGTTGCCGTCATTGATATCTCGATTGGTTATTCATATTAATCGAGTTACTCGAATTCAAGCGACATGATGATTTTTCTAATAGGTGAATCGCGTGGATGTTTATGCAAACATTTTTTAAATTTTAAATACGACGAATTCAACTAAAGAATCGCACGCTAAATATTGTTACGAACGTTCAACCTTGGATATTTTATATATATATATATTTATATGTATTATTTACGTTTTTACATCTTTAAATGAATAGAGATGCGTGCATAAATGCATAAACAGTCGCATTCTATTTATAACAACAAGGATAGAAAGTTGAAAGGACAAGTTGATTAATCTGGACGAGACTTTACGATAAACTTCTCTCGTGAAGAACCGCGACATGTATACGTAAGTATGCTTATCAATGGAAAAATTCACGGCGAGGAAATCCTTACATTATTTCACATTTGACTGTAGGAAATACGAATGTGAATGCGAATGCGGATGCGGATGCGGATACGGATACAAGCATGGATACGAATACGAATACGGATACAATTGACCTCGTACTCGACCTTTTAAAGACTCGAAAGTAGAATATGTAGCTCCATCATTGAGTGTCACTACCTCCGCGTTGTAAACCGATGTACGTACACGCGTACGATACTCGACTGAATTAGAAAAACTGATTTCCCAGTTCTTTGGGAAAGAATGACGTCATTACACAGCAACGTTCGAAGCTCTGAAAAAGTGACGATCGTTGGTTTACGTTCTGGCAATGAAAGAAACGTTGTCCAGGGGCGGCAAAGTTCGTCGTAGTGGAGGTAGAAAATCGGTAGGAGGTAAGACTATTTATACCAGATTACGCGATTTATCATGCACAATAGGTTCCTTCGGTGGCAGAGCAGTTTCGGAGGAGAAGGGACGGTAAACAGCTGTTCAAGTCACGAGGAAGGGATGAATCACCGAAAAGTTTCCATGGCGAGAGGTACGTGAGGGAAGGCTACTGGCAAACGAGCAGACGATCGAACCGCAAAACGTTTCCGTTCATCGGACGAACTTCGTCTAGCGATTTCGATGCGTCCGACACGCACTGGGAAACGCTTTTTACTTCGTCGACATGCACTGCTGCGCCAGAGCAAGCACACGAGTCGTTTCGTAATCACTTTCGATTAATGGGTGCGCTCTAATTATCGAGGCTACGTTCAGGAACGAGTCGCGTAATCGCGACGAATCGAAGCCGTCACCGGTGGAGCCGGCAACGAGCTCCACAAATTCTTAGTTTCTAGCTTCTAGGTTGTAAATAGAAGCACGACTGCCCGCTAGGCGAAACAAGATCGTCGGTGCTCGCAAGTCGTAGACTACGAGCTCTCAGCGTTTGATCAGAACGCAAAAGTACGGCGAACGTGTGGCGCTGTGGAAGAACGTGCAACGCGAAAATTCGCATACACGAGCTGCAAATAGACGTAAGAAAATACACGATAACAGCCAGCGTCAGCTGTCGAGCCAAGGCAACGCAACTACTCGCGTAATCGCATGCCGTGTATATGTAACAAGGTTCGGTCGGTAAACGATAAACAGTAGACACGATCGAACCGAAGAGAAGGAGAAGCCGAAGCTAATCAGGAAACGATCGGTGGATCCGCCGACCCTTCAAGGTCGACAGTGTCGTCGAACCTACTTACTTAGGTCGTGTCACGTCGCACCGCATAGCGTCGTTAACTCACGTATCGTTTCCGGGTGTTTAGCTCTCCACATCACACTCCGATATTTTCTATCGGCTCGTTTCTAACAAAATATTTGCCATTTGCGACACGTGTTGAAAATTTCGATCTAAGTATTCGATCGTCTAAATGCAATTGCGATCTGCGGACGTGCTTCAAAGTACGTGCAAAGTCGCGCAGGCGCGCACTTACCTTTCTTCGACTTTGCTCCGATCTTTAGACGAGACGGCCACGTAACGAAGGTGTTTGTTTCCTCCATAATCTGTAATACATCAAAAAATTGCATTTAATCGCGATCAACTGTTTCGAGCGTTCGCCACGCACGCACACATACGAACTATCAGAGAATCGCGAAGTCGTCGAAGAAAATTGCAAATACGGTCCGATATCGAAAATTACCACGGTCATCGTTGTCGGGTGGTGATGGTATCTCGATCGGTATCGATCCTGATTACTTCGTAGTTCGATTTGGCAAGCCGGGGAATCGTCGTCGGTGAATCAGCAGCAGAGAAAAAGAAAGAGACGGAACGAACTCGGAGGAAAGAAGAGCTACGGTTCCGGCACTTATATCACAGTCACTGTTCGTATGGTTGTTCGAAATTTATTTTACACCAGGGGCATGATCGTTGTGCGATCTCTTCGGCGACGAGAAAACCCGTTCGGATCGAGAGCGGAATAGAAAGAATCTCGAATGAGCGGAGACAGCTCCGGGTGACGTACTTTCACTGCCACGACTGTCGAGAGCCGCGAAACGTCCCGCCGCGCCACGCCGCGCCGCGCCGCGTTATCCGTTCACTTCATCGCGGCTACCCGATACGCGCGATTGATGAGCCGACACATCAACGACCATCGACCATCGATGATTTTTCTTTCGATCTTTTCCTCCTAAAATTTCTTCAAAATCCTTCCACGAGTTTCCTTTTTCGTCGGAATCGTCGCCGATCTTGAAATCCGATGCAGATTCGATCGGGGACTCGGCTCGTTCTCTGGATCGGCTGCCGGTTAATCGAGCCAACGTTCACGCACACTTTTCACATGCGATACGTACACTCGATCCGATCGCGTTATACGCGTAATACGGTAGCTAAATTTGTGCACAAATCAAACTTGGAATTTTAGTTGAGACAGTTTGCGAACAAAACCGCAACCAAAAAAATGACGAAAACGATGCCGACGAAACTCGCTGCGCTTTTCAACGTGACCGGCTGTCTGATTGGAAGAACGATGTTCGGAACGGCCACGTCGTCTCTCGCTTTTACCGCGTCCGGATCACTGGCACGACTGACTGACTAACAGCATATAATGTAACGGGACGGCTCGGTGAACCACCTCCCACTCGTCGTCGTCGCGACTCTAGCTGTCTCCGTTCCTCCGGAGTTCCGTACTCCCTCCACTATTGCTTCGGCGGAGAAACGACAGAACAGAAACGAAGTAACGAGACCCGATCGCGACTATACTCCAACCATGCATCGGAACATCTCACCCGTTTCCGCCTGTTTCCATTGCCCTCTCCTTTCTTCTCTCTCTCTCTCCCGCGACGATTTAAAGAGCCGAATACAAGAACAGGTAGTTTTCTGCACGATTCATCCGTACGATTCACCTACGAAACTTTGACTCCGTTTTCGGGCAGCTACTACCTGGAGACCTGTTCACGACTTCTTTGATGTTCGGTTCATTGATTACGTTACACGCGAAATCCTATTAATAGATCACAGACGAGCATCTGTGCGACAACAATCGATAAAATCTAAGGATGTGCAAAAGCGAATGCAAACGTGAACACGCAATCAAATTCGAATGAACCAGTGTGAGCTAGTGTGAGTGAAACGAAACTAAGCGAGACTAGACATGAGAAATACATACGTGGAAGTAACACGGCCGGAAAGTTTCACGGTCGGTCGTTCGATGGAACGCGTGAATCTCCTCCGAGCAGGGTTACCTGGAAGCGCATCAGATACATTTTGCGAGCAGGCACCATCGTAAAAGTTTGAATGGCAACCCGATCGACAGAGGTAAACCCGTTTTAGATTCATAGGGAGATTTGAAAACGAAAAGAGACAAGAACAGATAATTCAGCAAACCCGACAGCACCAACACGAAAAAATGTTTTGACGTAGAGCTTCGGAGGAGCGAGATTGAGTGTGTAGCGGCAAGTCGAGTAATGCCGGTCTATAAATAATCGGGCGGTGTATTTCCAGGGCCCCTTTTACGCAACGTGTCAACGATAAGGATAAGCGCGAACGTTGCCTTCGAACACGATGGCAAACGTTTTGCGTTCCCTGCACTCGTCTATGCGTCCTACACAACACGCGTTTATCGTTGTTCCAACTATTCGCAGGTGCACTACGCTCTACGCGACAAGCGTATCATCTATTATCTCACGACCATCGCTTTTATCGAGGAGAGAGGAACATGTCATATGTCTTTCGTTCTCGGATGCGCCTTTCAGATGCAAGCTTGACTCCAAGTGGAACGCAAACAGTTAATGGTCCGCAAAAGGTGAATTCGAAAGATCGGCCAGTAGAAAAGAGAAAACTTTCGACTCGAAGCCAAAACACCGAGCGGTGACTCGATAGAACAACAATTATCTATCGCTCCAGCAACAGCATCAAAGAAAACTGTACTGAAATAGCTCCGTTCGGTTTCATATAATCGCAAGGTCGCAACATTCTGCGCTACGAGCGCTGCTCGCGAAATCCATGACGTTTTTCGCCATCGTTCTTTCCACGGCTCTTACCCGTCTTGCGTACCCTACATTCGTTTTTTTTTTTCGCGAAGAGACTCGAATAAATACGCGTAGCGATAAAAATCCTCAAAAATCGAGTAAGATCGCGAACGAAAACAATGCGATGATTCAAACGTTGCACGATAGGTTTAATCTCAAGTTAAGACAGAGTTAATGTCAAAAATGGGAGCAGCAACGGAGCGACTAGTTGTCGATGCCATCGAATATTTCGAGCAACGAGTCACAGCGAGACGCACCGAAGGCGTAGTCCGAGTCCGCAACAATGACGATGACAACAAATTTAAGGCTGACCTTCCGTCCACGCAAATTGTATTATGTATTTTAAATTAAAATGGACAATGAAATATAGGTGTCGTTAGTCTTATACGATTACATTGCCAGAAATACGATACGTGTTACGCGTTGCATGTATATATTTTTACACATTCTTCGTATGACATAGGTCATAGGTTGCCGATGTCGCATGAACGAAAAATCTTTTATCGGTGACCGGTGATCGTTGACGAACAGTACTCAAAGAAAACAAAAAGTACACTGCGTAAGTTCGAGAGAAAATTGGGGAAGATAATATAGCGCGCGGAAAACGAGTTTGATTACCGGATCGACCGATCGAGATATCGACATGAAGGACGTAACGCAACTTACGTTATGAAAAAACGTGTCCGCTAGCTTGGGTGCGTCATTATCACCTGTAAACAAAGAAAAATGTACGGTCAGGGTACAACGAACTCTCGTCCGTTTGTTCTTTTTCTTTTTCGATACATTCCATCTTCGAGGATGGATCGTACGTAAAAAGACACTGAAATGTTTGAAGATATTAATTAAGGGCGAAATCAGCGAGCACAGCTCGGATGTCAATTCCGACTTTGACACCGATTTGATTCGGTTCGTCAGCCAAACGGATAAACTTATCGCTGATATTTACGTGATTCGCTCGATTTCAGCACAGGCATAAATATCTACATATGTATGTAGAGCGTCTCAATCAAAATAAACGTTACGATCCTGGTACTTGTAATCGTGACCAATTACCATTTGACAGTCTCTCTAATTCCGTTTACAAACAGATAATCTATTTAAATCGCGCGATATGTAGCTTTCGAGAATCGTAAACTCGCATATCGAATAAGAAGGAAAAAGAGAGAGAAAAAGAAAAAAGATCAGAAATCGAATGGCTCTGACCACACTCACCTAGTAGCATCTGTTCCAACTTTCGGCGATCAACGCGAAATCTTTCTTGCAGCAAGTCGTCTGGATTGCCAATGCCAAGTACAGCCGCAATGTCGAACAACTCTTGGCGACTCTCGAAGCCCGATTTACCAGAGACGCTGGTCGTCATTGTGCCCTCCGACGTCTCGGACATCGTCTCCGTCGCTTTTCTCTCGTTTTGTATCACCTCGTCGGGTCTCATCTTGTCCAGATTCTTCGATAACCACTCTTCACCGTTCCAACTCGATCAATCCTTCCTGTAGAAACAAATACAAAACGGAACGATTTACATATTCACTCGACTGCGGACGACACAACGCACGAGTCAAGGATAAAGGCATTCGAAACGAGGGCAGCGAAGACGCGAAATTTCAGGAAATCTGAGAATAATGGCGATGCGGTATCGGCCCATTTCTCCGAGGAAACGCGATGATATCGATCGTGAATTCGACGAGCGTGTCGCGTCAATGACGCGCACGAAATTGGGGAGCGCAATGATCTCGATCGCGCTATACGCCATGCCAGTCCCCTTATTTTCTCTTTCTATGTTTTCCCGCCATTTCACTTTCTCCTTGATCGTTTGTTTCTATATCTCTAACCCCGTTCGAATCGGCGCGTCGTCTTCCTTTTCTTTCTTCCGTGTTCCGTATTTCGTTCCGTATGCGTGGGTTGTACGCTACCGCCACCGTCCAGGACCAACGACTATAGGACGCTTGTTGCCCACACCGTTCGCGTAAATAGCTTAAGGGATTCCGGTGAGCGTAGCGCCACCGGCCGATTTCTTGGAATTCGAGCTGAATTTCGTGGAAGAGGCTCGACAAACCAACCAATCGGAACCGGTAATTGCCCGGCTGACGATTCACTCGACGCGTGGTTTTTCTTATCCCTCTCCCCCCTCGGCCGACGCGGTTCGCGAGGCTACCTCTGTCATCTACCTTTCTCCCGTCGGTGTTCTCTTCTCGCTCCAACACACCTGTGCCAACGAATGTCTGCAAAAAATTGTTTTCGCCAACGCGCGACATGTCGCGTGTACCTACGTGACTCATGCCTCGTCGATTACCCTGACGAAAACAATGCATTCGATCGCCGGACGATACCCTAAACTTAATCCACCCGATACCGAAACTATACCTGCTGATACCGTCGAAATTCCGATCGGGACGCCCTTGATTAAATTTACCGCCATCCATCCGTTCACCCCCTATCGCGTTCCAAATTCTTTCTCGTCCTTTCTCCATTTGACATTTTGCCTCAACCTCGATAGATATTTGCTTCCTTCGAGTTTCGCCTCCTGTCCTTCGCGTAACCTCAACGCGGATTCTAGTAATTTTACACGGTTACGAGATGAGCGGAATGTAAGTCCATGTAATAATTAAAATCGTTATACTCGATCAAACTCGAAAGAATCGCGATACAATGATAGGGCCGATCGCAGATCGTAATTCGAACATTTACCGAACCTAATCATTTAAACAAATAAAAACTCGTTTACTGGTTATCCAAATGGATCAACTATTCCAACATACGAACCTTGATTAACCGGCGCACTTTTTGCGTCGTATCACGATGAAAATTCAAGCGAACCTTGGTCAGTCGAGACAATATGGAACGTTTGACGATAGTGAACACGAAGACGACGGAAAGACGACAGCAACGACGAGGTGAACAACGAGGAAGCGACGCGACGACGGCACAGTCTCTCGCTACGTGCTTCCTACGACCGTTACCTTGACACCGTCGTGATGGACTGTGTCAACGAGGGTTTCGTCTCTCACCGGTTAATACCGATCGCTACCGACCAGTGCCGATTCATCGCCTATTGTTCAAATTTACTCTAGAACTAGAACGTCGCCCAAATTTTCCAGGATTTCTATCTACCTGATTAATTGAGCCTGCTCAATGAGCAGCGCAGTTAGGTTATGTATAGATTCTGTTCTTTGTTCCTGTTTTACGCAAATTACTTTCATCCTCACATATAACAACGTTTTGTCAGTTGTATATCTTAAAATTGCGCGATCGATCTTCTTCCTTTGCTTGGCCTCTTACTTGGCCAATATGAGTTAACGCTGGTAGTACTAAATCAATGAAAATGAGTGTTTAGAATGAGAAATTAATTTGTTTTTATTAATTTTTAATATTAATTATAGAAGTTTCTGAACAAAGCATCTGCCCGCCCCGTCCCATTACGTCAAAATAAACAAACGCTTACCATAAACCAAAATTGTCTACGATTTCATATGGTCTTCGTCTCGGTTATGCATCAAGGGTGAGTTATGACTAGTTGCGCGGTCCACTAGCTGTCCTCCGCGTCCTCCAAGAAAAATCGAATCTCAACTAGCCTTGGTCTACCAATCCTGGTCATGCTTTGAAACGTCTATTTTCGTCACCTGTTGAAAATCTTACATTTTACAAAGAAACGACAGTACTGCGATTCTGTTCGTGACCGATTGTCAACGCCTTGCGTTGGCGCTCCTCCTGAGGACTCCGATCGCGTGTCGATTTTAAAGCAGACTAAGGGAGACTGTGTCGATCATAAAACGTTCTGCAATCGTTCCTTCGTACTCATTCCCGTCACCGCGTCCACCGCCACTCTTATCTTGGTTATTTTACTTCCCTGAGCTGCGCTTTCGTGACACACTCTTCTTTCACTATCCTCGCTTAACTTTCGCTTTCGATCACTCCACCTTCTAATCCTCCTTCCCTTCCTAGATGGTTCTTCTAATAATCCATCGAGAAACATATAAAATGCACCTATTACTTAGACCGAGATCTTTTTGTTTTTTTAAGACTACATTGCTCGTCGCAACGATTTATAGTATTAATATGTTTAGAGATTATACTAAAATCGATAGCGATCGCTTTCGCATCGAGAAAAGTGTAACGCAAGAACGAGCCCAGAGAAAGCCTTTTCGATTCGCTTGACGTTATATGTTTGCAACCATATTTTTTTTGAAAAAGTAAAAACGTCATTTTCTGCGTGCGTGATAGCAACTTCGAACAGTGCTCGGACGCAAAGCAGACTTGTCGTTTGTTGCACGGTTTTCCACAAGATGTCGTTCATCGTTTACGCGCTGCCTTAGCGTGATACATGAACGAAAATGAAAGTTCATTTGGCTACAAGATGGCGTGCGTGTACGTTTTGTTTTCAGATCTTTTAGAGTATCAGATTAGGCAGTAGCCGATTATCGTTGACTGTACATACGTTAAATTTCGCAAACTTTCTCTTAAATTCGATCACTGAATTATAAGTTAAAAGGAAGGTAAAGTAAGGTAAGGTAAGTAATAAATTACATTTGTAGTTGTTCTGTTTGTTCTCCCTTTCGAACCGAGGAAATGAACAGAATAGGTATAAACGGAAATGTACGATAATTATTATTTTGCGGCCAGTTCCAAAGGATTTAACAGAAGATGCTTCAGACGTTACGCGAACGTTCGCAAAAACGCAAGAAGTTGCTCGCTCAGACGGTGAGTACTACTCAAACGTGATTTCATGACGTTGAGGTTATGATCGCAAATAAAAGTTTGTGAATGGTACGAATTCGTTTCTTCCATGTAGTTAGGTGTTTCGAGCGTAGACGAGTTGCGGCAAATTCTTGGAACGGATGTCGACGATACGCAGAAGAAAAAATTGAAATCGGTATCAGAGAGATCGGAGAACGGAGTGAAAGATTTAAAAGGTGAGACAGCTCCGACCGACGAAATCGTTTACAAAGACTCATCGACGTTTTTAAAGGTAGGCAAGTTTGTATTTATAACCAAGCAACTATCTGTTTCCACTTTCGACTACGGATTTATTTTTTAAGGGAACGCAATCGTCGAATCCGCATAATGACTACTGTCAACATTTCATCGACACGGGTCAACGACCTCAAAATTTCATTAGGGACGTGGGTCTGGCGGACAGATTCGAGGAATACCCGAAACTGCGGGAGTTGATCAAGTTGAAAGACGATTTAATCGCCGAAACCGCAACACCGCCCATGTACCTAAAAACCGATCTGCTTACGTACAATTTGAAGGAACTGAATTGCAAGTTCGATGTAATCTTGATCGAACCCCCTTTGGAAGAGTACCAACGCACCTGCGGTGCTACAAACGTGCAACTTTGGAATTGGGATCAGGTGAGTAGAGATTATACAACGTACCTTTTCTCTACTCGTAACGCCTTTATTAAAAACAATCTATATTCGTAGATAATGGAATTGGATATCGGCGAAGTGGCGGCCAATCGGAGCTTCGTGTTTCTGTGGTGCGGCAGTAGCGATGGACTAGATATGGGACGTTTCTGTCTTCGGAAATGGGGTTTTAGACGATGCGAAGACATATGTTGGATTCGCACCAACATTAATAACCCGGGGCACAGTAAAAACCTAGATAGCAAGGCCGTACTTCAGAGAACCAAAGAGCACTGCCTAATGGGTATCAAGGGGACCGTCAGACGATCCACGGATGGAGATTTCATTCATGCAAACGTCGATATTGATTTGATCATTTCGGAGGAGCCCGAATATGGTTCTATAGAAAAGCCTGTCGAGATTTTTCATATAATCGAACACTTCTGTCTCGGCAGACGACGGTAAGCGAGAAAAGCATGTGTACATACGTATCAGAGCGTTCAACTCACTCAGCTAATCAACAATATTTTTCGCACTTTACATAGACTGCATTTGTTCGGTCGAGACAGTACTATTCGACCAGGGTGGCTTACTGTGGGCCCTGAGCTAACCAACACGAATTTCAACGCAGACCTCTATACTAGTTATTTTGCCAACGGTCAAATCACCACTGGTTGTACAGAACGTATCGAAGCTCTCAGACCAAAGTCTCCACCGCCAAAGGGGAAAGTCGCCGGTCGAGGTAGAGGCGGTTTCACTCGAGGACGTGGTAGAGGAAGGTAAAACGGTCCGCCATTGATGATCGTTTTAAATCCTTTCTTTACATATTGTAATGACCAAATACACCACACGTTGCCAGGACATTGGCAACCAGATCACCACATCTCTTCCGTTAAAAGATTCGGTATCACGTGAAGAAAACTTGTACCTTTGTATTGTACGATAATTTGTTTTACATATTATATTATAGCGTATTTCGAATATATCGTGCTACCGAATATTCCAAAACTCTTCAATTACATGTAAATATAATCACGCAACGAATTAGCTAACGCGCGAATGATATCGAAACTATCGGACATTTTTCTCACATCCTGACTTATGATTTAGTATCGAATATCACGATGTTTCTAACAATGTACACCGCATTACGTGTAAATACCTTTATCGATTCGCGTCCTATTTGGAATATTTTGTAACGCAAATCAATATACAACATGTTTGAAATAAAGTCGAGTGTCGAATCGATGGTCACCGAGAATATCAATGCTTTATGTCTACTTACGCGTGTGGGTCGCTTAACAATATATCAATCATTCACCGGCACAATTAGCCGAGAGCTTTTAGATTTTCGTCTAATTGCTTAAGAACGATTATACAAATCTTAGCATCTTAAGTGTACGCATTCTTAAAAAGCAAACGCGATTATTTCGAAACGTTTGAGATCCGGTCATATAACTTTGTACTTTGTGTCTTGAGAATATTGAAATTTCTATAAATACAACTTACTATATAGTTAACTACATTTACAACTTTTATACGATCCACGGAAACTTACGAACATACTTCTTGGCCCCAGTAAAGCTTCCGGTAGTGTAGAATACGTATTCGATAAATGGTTCGCAATTTCTCGCAATCTGAAACTTTCCATGAACTTTAAACGTAACGAAGAAGAACCAATCATGCTTGACGACAATCGATTTACGACGCTTTTAAATTATAGCATCCTTTGATTTTCATCGCTGACGCATCGCCAAAAGTTTACAAAACGTTCGTTTCATAATAATTCGTATAACTTCTAAATCTACGTACGATTACTATGCTCGGCGAGTACAGTGAATTAAAGAATAGGATTATCTCGACAATAAAAAAATATAGAACACTGAATGTGCTTACCGATTCGGTTCATTGAACGTCTGAGAGAAAGAAAAGCTTGCGAAACCAAAATTATCGTTTTAATAAAATCACGAAAAAAAGATGACAAATTCATTGCCTTAAAACAATGATCGTCAATATGCGTAAAAATATCGAACGACGAACCTTGCGGTCAACGCGAGTATAAAATATATTTCTTTCTAGCTAATTACATATTGTCGTCGATATAAAATATACGAGAAACGAGTATCTACAAATTAAAATCGATCAACGGTACGATCGATCGTCGAAAGTATAAATTAGAAGGTGTTAATCGTCCGAGTTAAAAAACGCGTCTTTTTTTCACGCAGTCTTCCATACAGCGATTCGCTGGAAATGATCACATTTTTTTCTTTTCCCAGAAATGCCGTGTAAGCGAAGAGAACTATCTTACACATGGTAAAAGTTATTAGACAGAAAAAGAGAGAGAGAGAGAGAGAGAACGAGAAAAAGAAAGAAACGCAATTTTTTTGAAATTCTACCAGCTATTAGAAGAATACGAATATATATGTATAGCGATGAACTGGCAGGCACAGGCAGAACTCGTTGGTATCGACTGATCAATTCGTTCGTGAGCAAACGATGAGTCGCAGTGAGGTGGACCGTTTTTGAGAGTAGAGTTTAGTTCTGATCGGTCTCCATCGGATCGGTCTACAGTTTCAAAGTCACAAATAGGTCGACTCCCCTGTAAGCAGAGTCAATGTGAATTACGTGGAAAGTTGACTAGTTAGCATATATGTACATAGTTAACGAAACGCAAAACGCAAAATCGCGTCGAGCAAATGCGTACCTGTATAAAAGAATTTAAATTTCTGCGAATGCGAGTGGCAAGGATCTCGGTTTTCTCCGTTTCCTACTTTATGCAGGGTGTTTCCTAGCGTATTTCATAAGAACAAACAAAAATTATCGTTAAAACAGTAAACTCGCACTACGTTTAGAAAAGTTCGAAAAGGAAGAACAAAGAAAAGTAAAAGAGATACGGAAAAATGAAACGAACAAAATAGAGAGGAACAACGTGTTGTTGTTTAATTGCGTCCTCCGATGCTCGATAACCTTTCTTTCTTTTTTTTTTTTTTTTTCTTTCTTTTTAATGATTGAAAATGTTGGAGGGGACGATATGTGGAGAGTTGTATTCGTATATAATATCACAGAAAAAAATAATGCATCTTATTTATATTTTGAACATTCCGCATGAATCATATAAAAGTTAGTTTTAAGAGATATCACTTATAAAACGATATTCATGAGCTTCGTATGAGAAAAAATATGTCCGAGAAGCGTGTACGTTACAAGAAGTAACAATATGGTACATACGTATGCCATAATTATTGGTACGTAAAAACGTATTTAGTAAGTTTACCTTCTTCGTTACTTTTAGAGGGTAAAAAACTGAGGTATCGCAACGATTGCTAGCGAGTCGACGTTAGTTCAGTGAACTACAGATGCGATTAAAATAGTTCGAGCGAGGTAAATTTACTAATTCGTTCGAGGTAATCCAAAACTCGCTACCTGATAACACGAATAAGTATTTCATTCGCTCTTGCGCTGTTTTCGATCATTGCACGCACACACGCACGCATTCTCTCTCTCTCTCTCTCTCTCTCTTTCTCTCCCTCCTCCTTTTCTCTCCTCCCTCCCTTTCTCTCTTCCATTTTATCAACCATCAAATTTAATTTCGATGACAAAAAGAAAACCAAACATAGAAACAAAGATAGATTCTGAGACGCGGGATCAGAATTTATTCGAAAAACGAGAATGAGCTTTTTTTCCTCGATGCATTCTCTTCGACATACGTGAATCGCGTATCAACGTATTTATCGTGCCATAACTAATTTTATGCAAATTTCATAAGTTTACGGTACTTATATCAAGGAACGTAAAGATGCACCAGCGAACGATAACGAACGACCGCATTTCTTTTGACTTAACCGTGCGCGCGTATTCTTATTCGTATTCGTAATCTTGTCTAAGGCTCGTGGCTAAAATCTATGCGAACGATCAACTCGGCAAGTTAGCAAAAGAGAGAAAGCGTTAATGTAAACACGCGAAATTTCAACATACTAATACGTTTCGTTAAAAGGAATAAGTTTTTGCAATATCATCTCTTGTTGCATATACGGACTCGGTCGATTTTGAATTTTCTTCCGTAGCGCGCGTGCGACTTGTCCGATCTGCGTATCGGTCTCAGCGTATACATAATCGAAAAGTTCGTTCATGGCTGCACGTACAAACGAACAAAATGAAGATACAATAACAGCGAAATTAAAAGAAATGCCAGTTAGGACGATGCATGACGCGACTCTATTTGTCATCATCGTTTTTAATTGCATCGAGTTACGAACTATCGTATCGCAACGTACAAGCTATGAGTTAGGAAAGGACGGCGTCAGAAACGATTCTTGTTGCGTTCTCTAAATTCATTTGTATCCTTTGCATATTCGATCAAATGGACGTTTCTCATCCAAAAGCTTAAAGAATTCGCGTATTGTGCGAGTGCTAAGGAAACAACGATACCTTTTATTCGAACAAAATTTCGCGAAAAATTTCGATCTACATCGAACGTTACCACGGTCGCAGGCGTGTACCAACCTTTTAAACGCATCGCGAACATCGTAACGTTACAATGTGATCTTTTTTTTTAGCCGTAACACAGAGCAGAACCGCATAGCTTCCGAGTCCGACATCTATAGCTTTTCTATCTTTCTTTTTTCTCAATCTTGCTTTTTCTTGAGACCATGTAAACGAACAGCGATCAGAAACATTCGTAGAACATCCGATGAGTCGGTGTAGAATCTATTCGACGATATCGTCGTAACGATTTATCGATTAACGTCGTATCGCCTTCTACTTTCGAAAAGAATAAAAACTGCGAACCCTACACCGAATAGATTCGTTTATACAATTCTACTTTTCACGGCGCAATTCGCAAATTTTTCACAAATACCCTTAGCTTAGGTAAAAGCAAAAATGTTTATGCGAGCCGTGATCACGAGTCGAAGTGAAACATTGCACGGCCAGATCTTTCATGACTATGTAATACTTAGACGACTCACGCACGATACATTCTACATCGCTCGTCTATTTTCCTTTTGTTACGCTCTTTACCTCATTTTTATTCTTTTTTGCGCATATACATAAGTATCTGTGATCGCAAAATTCGTCAGATAAGATCATTCGATATACATATTCCTTTCGGTAGATTTGTAATAGCGAAACAAGTTTTGGTAAATTATACCGATTGCGATAGAAAAACATAAAGTTACGTGTTTAGCTAATGTGGTGATACAACGTGTATCGATTCGATCGTCTTTACAGAGGAAAACAAAGTTAATACACAAGTACGATAAACGTCGTCGTTATCGAACGAAGAGCAAGCGACATCCTCGACGTTGTGGTTACCGATGTTAGAGTTCTCGTGAATATTGGTGATGCTGATGTTCTTCTTGTCCTTACCATTCTTGTTGCTGTATTTATTGACTTACAATTTATTAACGTTACGAAAATAATCTTGCTTTTTTTTACAGCATTATTCTTCCATCTGGATTCATAATCTATATAAACACACTTTCTTTCTCAGCCTATAAGAGCGACGCGGCTATTTCTTCAAACACCAGCCATTGTCTCGTATTCGCGAGAATGCGCAGTTTCACCGACAAAACGAGATAAGCGTTACACAAGCCGCATTATGTATCTTTAATATGCTGAGCATAGAACTTCTCTTTACCATTTACATCGATTCTTTCTTTTTATAACGTTTAGCCTTCCCACTCTTCTTTTTCATTTTCTTCTTCCTTTTACTTCTACCTTTCAGATTTTGTTCAGAGAACTTCCAGCTCGTTGATAATAAATATAAAATACATGGTTTAAAAAAAACATTCGTTTATATTTATGCTTGGTGTTTGTAAATAAATTCCAATGGAATTCTACGATCAAACATATTCAACGAAAAGAAAGAATATGTGTGTAGCACGAGCCAAACTGATGCGCATTCGTCAAAGAAGTTAAGAAAGAAAGAAAGCGACAACATATTTTTGAGACACGAATCTTCGAGATACGAAACAAAATTTCGGTACTGATATAAACGTTTTCTTTGGCTTGTTGGAACTAATATGCGTCGTCTAACAACACTTTACATGTCGTTAAAAAGACACGATCGTTTGTTCGAGCGTAACATTCCAATCGAGCGTACATCTTCGATAATAAAGATGATAGTCGAATTTCTAATGTCCGCATGTGAATATGCGAGAGACAGCAATGTCGAAGAGTGTAGAGGGATGACTGGCGATGAACTCACAAAACATCTATCATTCCTCCGTCTGATAGAAGGCGGTATCGTCCAACACGCTGGTCCATGTCCACTAAGGG